>NC_134237.1:122573145-123273145 GCF_965152275.1 Natator depressus
TTTTTAGCAAATTACTGCAACAATTTTAAACAGGAAAAGAAAATCTATTTTTAAACCTGGGTTATGAAATTGCTTCCCATTACTTTTTTCCAATGCAGGTCTGTTGCTGAGCATAATTTGAAGGGGAGCAAACTGGTGGTAAACTGCTGACCTGAGATCCACCCCCCAAATAAGACACTGGCTCAGAGAGTGAATCATCACATTTCAGAACAACAGGAAAACTCTACCTTTTCAGCCTGTCTCTTAACGGTCAGTTTAGCCTGTGCTGATTCACAGGCCTATCACTAATTCTTCTTGGTGACTGGTCCTTCCATCTTGCTGAATTAGTTCTAGAAGCACTGCCACTAAACAGAATCACTACCCTCAGAAGTTCAAATCTGAACATTCTTGAATGAGGACTGGCAAAGGCATTCAGGGGGAAAAGCCTCCTATTCCTTCCCTGGTGACATTTTTCGTCCATGGGGTGGAAAATGTGTATCTCCTTCCCCCGTTTATTCTGAAATTACAGATATGAGTCATAGGCCTGCAGCCTTTCTGCTTTTCATACATTTTTGTCTGGACTGAAATAAAATAGCTAACAGATCTTTCTTGGCAGAAGTAGGCAACAGAATTAATAGGGTGCTATTAATACCAGGAGTTCACATTTTATTCTCGCATAAATTGGTTTTTGCTGTTTGAAAATAATCATGACTGGAGAGATGAATAAACACCTTGTCAATGACAAGCCTCCATTGCAATACCTGTTCCTTTTTAATTTTCCTCAACTTCACCCTCATCTACCTTCATAGACTTAGAGAGACAAGGTGGGTGAGGTGACCTTTTATTGGATCCACTTCTGTTGGCGAAAGAGACAACAGAAGTTTGTCCAATAAAAGATACTAACTCACCCATCTTGTCTCTCTAATATGCCTGGACCAACAAAACTACAGAAACAAACACCCACAGGCTTAGCTCCTTTCCATCATCCACCACTTCCACCCAGCTTCAAATACCGTCAAAATTCTTGATCTTGCCCACTTATTGCAAGAAAGTCTCCTTAAACTAGCCCTTCTTTACAAACATCTCTAATTGTGTTCTTTAACCACCTTCCTCTACAGATACCATTGCTTTCTTCTTCTCTTCACTGTTTCCCTGATATAATGGCCATTCTGGGGCGATCATATGGTCAGTGCCTTGAAAAACAGCAGGGATTCCCAGGTGTCCATTACACAACAAAGGGCATGTCTAGAGTGCAATCACAAGGTGTGATTCAAGCTAGTTCGGGTATGTCTTCTCAAGCTGCAATCTAGCAGCTTTATTGGTGTATCTAGCAATCTTTATTGGTGTAAGCTTGGGTCTTGGAGCAGTGAAGCCGTGGCAATGCATGCTTCAGCACGGGCAGTACAAGCCAGTCTGGGACCCAGAGTAATTACTTGAAGGACTAGCCCAGGCTGAAGCCCACAGTGCCCCAGGTTTGCTGCTCAGGGACCCAAGCTAGCTAGATTAAAGCTATTTCCGGTATAGCTACAGGAACTGCAAACACATCCCATGATGGCAGTACAGACATAAGTAAAGGAGGAGGATGGATGGCCCAGCAGTTGAGGGCGCTCATGTAGGACTTGGGAGATCTGGGTTCAATTCCCTCTTCTGCCACAAGACTTCCAGTGTGACCCTGGGCAAGTCAGTTAGGATCTCCTCTATAACATGGGGGTAATGACACTACCCTGTCTCACAGGGGTGTTGTGTGGTTAACTTCATTAAAGATGGTCAGGCACTCAGATACTGGGGGCCAGATAAGTTCCTAAATTAGATAAAAAGCTCAGGTTTTAGATAAGACCCCTTCTAGAGCAGGGGTTCTCAAACTTCATTGCACTGCGACCCCTCTGAGAACAAAAATTGCTACACGACCCCAGGAGGGGGAACTGAAGCCTGAGCCCACTCGAGCTCTGCTGCCTTGGGGGTGCCAAAGCTGAAGACCAAGGGCTTCAGCCCCAGGCAAGGGGCCTATAACCTGAGCCCTGCTGCCCATGGCTAAAGCCCTGAGGCTTGGGCTTGGCCCTGGGCCCCAGAAAGTCTAAGCCAGCCCTGGCAACCTCATTAAAATGGAGTCGCGACCCACTTTGGGGTCCCAACCCACAATTTGAGAACGGCTGTTCTAGCAAATGCTAACTATCATTGGCCAAATTTTTATTGGTGTAAGCTGGTCTAGTTCCCTTGACTTCACTGGAGCAGAGCCAATTTACACCAACAGAGTATTTGGCCTGACCATAATTCTGACCATAATTCCAAGGGCTCCAAGAAATTTGTTACCTCTAACATAATAAGCTTTGTCCTCTACCCCTGTGATCAAAGAACTCAATGGACCAGAATCACTGATATGCTCCAGCTGCTTTGCGCCACTCTGGGTTTACTGCTGCTTCGCATCGCTAATTTAACTGGCCACTTAATCCAGGTTTATGGCTCCTTTCGGCTGCCAGAGAAGCACAAAGCAGGCCCAGAGTGTACTGGTGAATCTAGAGCCTTATTTCTTCCATTAATGTCAGCTACATCACTTCAGGTAACTACTACCCACAGTCTTTCTGTCCTTCCAATATCTCTGTGCCAGAAGGCTCTGTCAGACAATAAAAGCACCTCATGCCTTCATCCTATTCTCCTTCAAACCTCACCTCCCGTATCCCGGGATAATTAACCACCTGCCCACTCGTACATTCCCAAATACCTTCAATGTGCCACACCTCTCTCAAAAGTCCCTTCAGACTCCTTTGAGAGGTCTTCCCTTTCTGACTACAAGCCTGGTGCAAGTTCTCCCCACACAGCCCTCTTCAATATTCTCAGCATGGTTCACACTCTCCTGTCACTACTGAGTCATGATTATTTCTGCTCAAACATGGCTTTCCTGCCTTTACTTCCTTGTATCCAACGTGGAATTGAGATCAAAGGATCACCACCTCCAGCTCAGCACAATTCCCTGAAATTCTAACCTTCTCACCCTCCTGGTTTCAACTCCAGCCACTACAGCAACCTTTCTGTAGCCCACAATACAGCCTCCTCTATCCTCCTCCCCTGCCACTAAGCTATTTGACTATACCTGCCCCTGTTTATTCTAAAATGCAACACACTTTTAATTCTAATCTCTCCCCACCCCAAGGGAAAAAAAAACTATTATACCCAACATATGAGTGAATTAACCATAACACAGCCCTTTTCAGCCCATCCCACCCTAAGAGTTATTTACTTCGTCATAATATCCTTCATTCAGTAGATCCAAGATAAGGCAATTCCCTGATTGTTAAGGTGTGATGTTTTGGGGTCCACCCAGACCACTAAAATGTTCTGTCTCTGCCCACCCTTTAACTTCAGGGGTCTTTATGATGAGCAGCTTTGGTTCAATTCCCTGACATCAACAACCTGCCCACAAGCATAAGGTTTCACCCTCTCTCACCAGCCTAATTACATCTTAGGGTGACACCAAGAGCTCTTCCAGTCCTGGGTTTCCCCAAACACATCTCTCCTATGTTCTTAATTACCAGACACACAGAATGATCCTCTCTGGTTTGTCACCCCTGAAGATGTGAAACCAGCCCCCCAGTTATCACATCATTTTGGCACACACACTCCACACGGTTTGCACATCAGAGATCTGCTTGGGATAAAAACAACATTTAAAAGAAAAAAAACACATATTCCAAGATGAAATAGTAACAGAAAGCAAACACAAGTTACACAGAAAACAAAACCAAGAGACAACTTCAGCCTTTGCACTTTCATATTAGATAAAATCCCTTTTCTAATAAGTTACCTATTGTCTTAGAACAGTTTCCGAGGATACCCCCCAGCTATGGGAGGGATCCCGTGCTCACAGACATCATCTTACCTCGAGCTATCCCCCAAGTTCTGGATAAAAAAAAACAACAACAAAAACCGCTCAGTTCCAAGCCAGTTTTTAAAAAGCTTTTTCCTCCCCTCACATTTGTCCACGGTGACTCTTGGTTAGTCAGAGAGGGGAAACTGCTTCCCGACTTGATGTTGGACGGTCAGGATGTTCTTTTCCATTTTGAGTTGTCTCAATGTCATTTCACCGTCTCTAATGGTCCACCAATCTCTTCTCCTGGGCTGGGCAATGGATAGTTACTCAAAGTCAGTTTCATGTAGATAACTAGTTTAGGGGGTGCCCTTCCCTGTTTGACATGGAACTGAAGCTGCACCAGTTTTCTACACACAAATACATACACTCCACAATCAAGCCTGTATACGTATCCACATAACAATTACTCCACTTAGAACATTACAAGCTTTCAAAAGACACCTTATTGTACTATAAAAACCTATCCACTTACACAGTATGCAATCAGTTGGTTGTACTGCTTATTTGGGGGGGGTTGGCCTTCTGTTCGCCCCTTGGGGTGTCTGGACTCTAACTGTCACATAGGGGCATCACTGAGCTCAACTTCACTGTCCTCCCATAAGGAATACAGAGGTTAGTTTCTGCTCTCATTTTCTGGACAGTCACATGTCTGTAAATCCTATTACAGTCACACCCAAAACATCCCCACATGTGAACTTTGCCAAAAAAAGGGGTTACTTAGATCTTCACCCTCTTTTGTCTTTACTGCAACTCCCAGGCTTCTCAAGAAAATTTTCTGTAGTATCTGGCTGATGAATCTTGCCCATATGCTCAGGGTTTAGCTGATCGCCATATTTGGGGTCGGGAAGGAATTTTCCTCCAGGGCAGATTGGAAGAGGCCCTGGAGGTTTTTCGCCTTCCTCTGTAGCATGGGGCACGGGTCACTTGCTGGAGGATTCTCTGCTCCTTGAAGTCTTTAAACTACGATTTGAGGACTTCAATAGCACAGATATCGGTGTGAGGTTTTTTTTGTAGGAGTGGTGGGTGAAATTCTGTGGCCTGCGTTGTGCAGGAGGTCAGACTAGATGATCCTAATGGTCCCTTCTGACCTAAATATCTATGAATCTATAAGTCCACATATTCAGCCTCTCTAAAAATGTACTAGCTCACCTTCTCATTCATACTCAAAAACACAAACACCCACCCAACCCCAACTCTTCATTGATCCCCAGCTTGGGTATTCAGTAGTAATTCTCCGGACTGCAAGAGGGTTCATGTTTCCTTCACTTAGGAGGGAAAAAATCAAATGCACAAATACAAAATGGGGAATAACTGGCTTGTAATATTGCAGAAAAGAGCTGGTGTTATAGGGGATCAAAAATTGAACATAAATCAATAGTGTGATGCTGTGGCAAAAAACCAAATGTTATTCTGGGATGTATTAGCATGAGTGTCGTGCATAAAACATGGAAGGTAATTGTCCTGCTCTATTTGACACTGGTGAGGTCTCAGCTGAAGTATGGGCACCACACTTTAAAACAGATGTGATCGAACTGGAGAGAGTCGAGAGGAGAGCAACAAAAGTGATACAAGGTTTAGAAAACCTTGTATGAGGAAAGGTTAAAAACCCATGTTCTGTCTTAAGAAAGGAAGCCTGAGAGGTGACCTGATAACAGTCTTCCTATAAGTTAAGGCCTGTTATAAAGAGGACATGATCACGTGTTCTCCATGTCCACCCAGGGAAGAACAAGAAGTATTTGGCTTAGTTTGAGGCAAGAGAGATTTAGGTTAGATATTAAGAAACAAAAAACTTTCTAAGAATAAGAACAGTTAAGCATGGGAATGGGTATTCCACATCCTCCCTTGGTAACTAGTCATTGGAGGTTTCTAAGAACAGGTTAGAAGCCAGGGATGGTCTAGGTTTATTTGGTCCTGTCTCAGCATGGGTGGATGGATTAGACCACCTCTGGGATAAAGCACCTCTATGACTATGATAAAGCGAATGAACATTCTCGATCAGTAGGTAGCATGCTGTACCGCCACTGAGGATGCACAAGTTACAGCAGTATAACAATGTGTCTCTACCTATTTTGTACTGCTATTCAGATGCCTCTTCATTCAAATCAAAGAGCTTTGAATTCAGCAGAAACTAACAGCTAAAAGCTACATTAAAAGCACATATGGATGGTGATTTATGTCACAACTAAAAAAAAAAAAATCTGAGTTAAGGCTATGCAACATCCTTAAAAAGAAGATCTTGGACAGTCCTGTTTCAAATATTTATTGCTAACATGTTCATACATCTTCCTCCATTTGGTCATCTTTTGAGGTTGATGGTCAGCCAGAGGTCACTAGAATTACAGCGCATACCAGTGGTAGGTAGAGAGGCAGGTTTAATCATGTACTGCTGGCAGTGTATTTAGCAGTCAAGACAACCTCCAAAAAGCAGCCACCCCCTCTCTTAAGAGGCCACATTAAGGTATCTCCAAGGTTCACCACAGTACAATTTTGCTTGAGCTGTATTTAAGTCAATGGGTCACAAGTCAATTTAGAGAGCATGTAAATATTGATATACGTTATGCATCAGGAAGTTGGTGTTGCTCAACAGGCCAAGATGGGGGTCGTAACAGGATAAGGAAAGAAAGATAAAGCAGAGAGATGGCTCCTTTTATCTTATGCCTTCTTACAATTATTTTCACTATCTTTGGTGTGCTAGAGACCACTTGTTTTATTTTAACGTTTTACACTCTCTTGTTGGTTGTTTTTCCTTTTTACAACCACACCTTACTGTATCCTTGGCAATAATTTACGCCACCCTGCTAGCATGTAACAAACATCTACATCAACTGAATCAAGTCCCAGTTCTACTAAGCATCTGAACTTTTGCTGGTTCTCTGGATGGTCACAAGACAGGTTGTATTGTAAGGAGTGGAACGAGGCAGTCATAAAACCAGAGCATGAACAAGGGCAATTTCAGCGGTGTAGAAACCACACCAACCAAATGACAGAAAGACTAATGTTCTAAACATTTTATATTTGGTTTCTTAGCTTTTGAAAGGCTAGTATTACACTAAGACATGACCAGCACATGCCATGGCAGTCTTTCTAGTCTACTGCTTAGATTTAAGAGTGATTTTCTGCTTCTGGGAATTTTTTACTTTTCCAACAGATTGTAGTTCATCTAACCCTGCCTTGACCCCCATCCCTCATTGCTGATTCCCATCTCAGATTACTTCAGTTCCCCCTTCCAGAACACAGTGTAGTTTGTGAAACACCTTCCATTTCTACTCCTCTCTCTGGCTGCACAAATCCACCCACCATGTGCTGCACAGCGACAGCTCTCTCCCACAAGCCATCAGGGGCGGTGGATGAAACCAAAATTATTTATTTTTATTGCAATTTCTTCTGCCTCTTTAGATGAATGAAAGAGCAATGGGCGGATGGGTGGGAAGATTGGAACCAGCAGTGGAAGCAAAGAAGAGAAGTGAGAGGGAGAAGTGTAAGAGGAGAGAAAAGTGAGACACCACACAGGAAAAGTACTACAGAATGTAATAAACTTAAAATCAATTTCTTAAGGTTTCTTGGGACATTTAATAGGAGTCTACAGAAATTACCCTAAAAACTAGTAAAATTTAATAACAAATTATGTCTTTCCTATTATAGGATGATTGGGAAAAAAAACTATAGGAAAGTTATTTTCTTTTACATTTTACCTGAGGGTGTGTATATATGTGTTTTAAATAAGGGCAGGGAGAACCTTCTGTAGTATTTTTGGTGGAACATGGTCCAGTGGAAACATGAGAAATTCCCAGAGGTTGGAAATCCTTCATTCCCAGAAATGGACAAATTAAGCTCTGAAAGTCAGGGGTAATGTTAGTATTTCACATTCCCATTTTATTTAAAGGAATCAAGCTAATATTTTACAAAATTTCTCCTTTGTATTTCACTTATTCTCTTTCTGGAAACCCCATTGATTCCTACAGAAGTAGCTGCTGAGACACTGGAATAATCTAACCTGTGAGGAAACCTTATTAATTTTAAGCAGGGGAATCAACAGCAGCTCCCTGTGAAATATTGTCAGCTTGGAAGTCAAGTCATGTCCAAAAAGAAAAAAAAAAGGAAAAAAAAGACAGACTGACAAATACTTTCAGATGCTGTACCTGAGCCTGACAGCTGCTGCCAAGTTTTGCCCATTCAAGAATGGAATTTTCAAAAATACTCACTACTGGACTAACCTCTCTCTTTCAGGCAAAGCTGCCATCAACATCAATGGGAACAGATTTAGACCAAAATGGAGCACTTCTGAAAATCCCACCCTAAAACCAGATTTTTCTTAAGGGCCAGATTGCCAACCCCTGACTGACACCGCTGATCAGTTACTCACACAATCAGACCTGACGACTACAGTATCGCGACTTGCGTAAGTAAACTGCTTGCCAATGCAAGTAAGATGTTCACAACCTGACCCCAAATGCTTTTCTCTTCCCTGCTGTTGTGTGAAAGCTCCACATGGACAGGAGAAACGGATTATACAGGGAATAAATGCTGCCAAACGTACAGAGTATTCAAACAGAAAAGAGAAATCAAGTCTCTTTCAGTTTGGTAACCTTAGCTACTGTTTGTAGTACATAAAAAGAACAGGAGGACTCGTGGCACCTTAGAAACTAACAAATTTATTAGAGCATAAGCTTTCGTGGGCTACAGCCCACTTCATCAGATGCATACAATGGAACATATAGTAAGAAGATTATATATATATATACACACACACACACACACACACACAGATAAGTTGAAAGTTGCCATACAAACTGCGAGAGGCTAATTAGTTAAGATGAAATATTATCAGCAGGAGAAAAAAAACTTTCTCCTGATGACAATAGGTCATCTTAACTAATTATATATCTTCTTACCATATGTTCCATGCTATGCATCCGATGAAGTGAGCTGTAGCCCACGAAAGCTTATGCTCTAATAAATTTGTTCGTTTCTAAGGTGCCACAAGTCCTCCTTTTCTTTTTGCGGATACAGACTAACACGGCTGCTACTCTGAAACTTGTAGTACATGAAGTATTTTCAGACAGAAATATGACTTAAGTGGACAATGTCCCTTTAATGGTGTCTGTAAATTAACGAGTATGTTCCATTCTGTTTTAGCAGGTCTCAGTAGCATAAACAATCAGCAGATGTCCACCTACAACTCAAAACCAGTTGGCCAAGCTACCGCAGCACACTGTACAATATGATATACTACAAATATAATTTACCTGAGACAGCCAAAGGGGAGGGCTGCAAGGGAATTACCATGAGGGAAACATGGAAAGCAAAGTGAACACTGTGTGTTCATTGGAACCCGGGAGAGCACACAATGACTGGGAAACAGCATCTGTTGAGTTCGAGATGAAAGTTAACGCCAGCCTATAAGGTCCCCTGCCTCCCCCTGCTGCCGCGTTCCACTCAGGGAAGGTCCCATCCAGGCACAGAATTTCATGCAGAAAGGGGGGTCTCAAGCTCCTGTATGGCACTATCCCCCTTCCTGTCTTCTGTCAAAGGTGACCTGTGGGTTTGAACAAAGGGAAGGGGTGGGGGAATGGCTAGGGCCTAGGGAAATGCATGCCATTCCTGCCCTCTAGCTCTGCAGATTCACTGCAAGAGATAACACAGCCAAGGAGTTCTATAACAATCTTTTCCATAGAGCAATCTCCATCCAGTAATCTTCCTCCTACACTCTGTAGGGAGAAAATATCACCCTCGGGGCTTCCCAAAGGACAGGGCCTGTAATGTTGACAAGCCCTTGCGCAGTGCGTGTTTGGCGGGGGGGGGGTCTCTCTCTGCACCCCAAGTCTTCTGCATGTCCACCCATAGATCTGTCACAATCTGGTCCCTAGTTAGTAAGATGAATTAGCATGTCTCAAAATCCCTTCTCCAAAGGCCCACATGCTGATCCAATACAATGATGTTGCATTGCTAGGTTGTGACATTTCAGTGCAACAAGTTGCAACATGATGGAGCCTTAATTATATCCCCTTGGGCAAATACTAACTTAGAATTTTTGAATTCCAATTCCATCTCTGCATGAGATTCTGGGCAAGTCACCTGGCCTCTCAGCTGCCCTATCTGCAAAGCAGGTGTAGGAACAATCACCTACCACACAGGGGTATTTGAGGATTAGATATATAAAGTTTGTAAGACACTATATAAAAGTGCTGTGGTGAGTATAATTGTCTTGTTTCTCAAGTATCTGTTATTGACAATCACAAATTGTCCTTCACAGCCTGGGAGTTTGTCAATATTTAGAAATGACCAGGTGGCAAAGGAGGTGTATCTCATCTTTCCACCAGATCCTTTATAGATACCTTTAGGGTGAGAAAGAGACAGATACCATGGCAGGAAGTGAGCACAGAGGAGATCCCTAGGCCAAAGCGTTCTGTGCAGAGCCATGGACGTTTGTGGTGCTATTTAAATCATTTTGACCTTTTATCTTGCAGATATGCTTAAAAAAGAATAGAGCAACTTACCAGTCCAGGCAAATTTCTCCATTTCTCTATGATTAAAGGGACATGCCAGGCAGATTAAACATATGCCAACCAAGAAAGCAGAGATTTCTGGGGAAAGCATTGTCTGTTGCAAAATAAATGAATGCTGCTGATTTTACAAGTTTCAGGCATATATACAGGACATCTACCTTCTGTCTGGTCACAAAATCTAGATGCTCTTGTCTGAAGAGAGCCACCAAGGCTAGATGGCATTTGTACCAGTTGTAGATGATTGAAATTGTGTAACTAATCAGCATGAAGGCTGACATACATTTTTACAGGGCATCTCTTTCTCTCTGATAATCAAGTTTCTCCATTCTCTGGGCCTGCCCTTGTATTTTTCTTCTTGATTTCAGTAGGGCCAGCATTTCTTTCACTCTTAGTCACAAGTCTATACTGGACCTAGGCTGAAAGACATTATTGTGGAACTTTCTGTCAACTAAAGAACTTTACAATAGTTTGTAGCTGCCTAGCATTGTTGCTCAAAACATGCTACATTTCAGAGATCCTGGATACCCAATAGGACTTGCTAGTTCTAATACCTGTTAGCATCCCTCTCAATCTGACCAGGCCTAAATGGGGAGACACAAATACCTAAACTGAAGGGGACACAAAAATTATTCAACATGAAATTAAGAATGTCGTGGGATCCCTTCCTTTATGTAAATAACTCCGTATAACCTCACTTTCATGATTCCTTATTTCTGATATAAATAACTCTCAGCAGTAAGATGACGGGCACTAAATCGGTCACATCCCTTGAATCAGGCAACATTTGAAAGACATGCTTTGGAGAGCTGCTGTCTAGATGAAATCTAGAAGGAGATAGATGTAGAACAGAAGGATCAGCCTCCAGCCAGAAATGGAGCTCAGCTAGCTATCCTTGTTCCTTCTTTCTTTTTCCTTTCCCTTTCTCTTTGTCTGTCTTCATCTCAGGATGAACTGTCTGGTGGTAAACAGTTTTTACTAATTTAATTAAACTGTAAAAAGATCACATGCTCATTTGTCTCCCCCCTACCAGGCAAAACGTCTGAAATTTTATCATCAAAATGAGCAGAACTCAGAGCACACAGAACTCCTGTAACAACTCCCTTCTCATCTAGAAAAAGACAGGCATTTAACACCTCATCCCCCAATGATCTTCCCCCATAATCTCTGCTCCTATGCATTCCACTTCCAATCAGTCCTGGACAGGTCACTTCATGTGCATTTTTAAAACAGAGTTCAGAATTTTAATGCAATCAGAGTGAGATTTCATAAAAACCTCATACACTGAAAACAGATTTACTATACATCACACGTAGCCAGGGAGTTGGGACTTGAACTCTTGTCCTTGCTCCTCAAACACAGGCCTCTGTCACTTGAGCAAAATGAAAACTGTTAACATGCTCTGGGCTGATATCCTCTATGGGACAGTTGCCAGTGTTCACCATCACTCACCTCAGTCATACACAACATCCCCTACATTACAAGTATTACAGCCAGTGCATTGCAAGATTCAATCATCTCCCTGCATATCAGAAAACTGCCCCAAGAGAGTCCAATCCAGAGGCAGAACACTAGCGCTGCTCTCATGATTATATTTTGTCTGAACCTTTCTTTTCCATGTCAGCATCTGAGCCCAGGCCTCCTGTGAAAACTCACCACATTGTGTCAGAGTTTGTTGCAGATCCAACTCAGGTGTGAGTAGCTTGCACAATACCTGGGTGTGCTATTTATGGCTTCAGCCAGTCACGCTAAGTCAATCACTTTCTTCACCTAGAAGTTCATTCACAAGCATTTTAAATATGAGAAAGGAGATTAACAGCAGAGGTTCCCAGGCATTGCAAGACAACCACTCTAACATAAGTCTTTAAAAAATGGAATAAATATTAGCCAGAAATATATATCTATCATTCATATTTAATCTTCAACTAAGTATTGAGAAAATATTAAGTGAATGACTCTTTAAAAGAAAAAAAACAGAGAGAGGGGGTGGGGAATGTTATCCTTCAGGGACCCCTACGGAACTTGGAACTGTTGCACTTGGGTCATCCTTATGAATTCTACATATTTTTTCATACAGTGATGATGCATTTATTTAATCTGGCTTTTCCTTTGGCTTGCTATTTGGGAGAGAATTTATTACCAGTGCGGTTGAGCAGAAAGTGAGGGTGGGTTGGATTTATTGCAGTTGTCAGAGAATCAACCGAACAATACTTGCTCCTCTTCTCAAACTGCCCCCGAAGTAATTAGCATACTTCAAGAACATCTTGCCATTTTATCTAATTTGTTTTGTCCCAGGAGTCAGTCTCACTCTCACACACAGACAGAGAGCTAATTTCTCAAGATTTCAGATTGTGTGTTAATCTGTAAATTATAGTTATTAAATACTTATTTGCCCAGAAAAAACCCCACACATCACAGCTGAAACTACATGTGTCAAGGCTCATTCTGTAACTCTCTGAAGCGGCAAAGGCCAAATCCTACCCACAAACATCTTCCAGCTGAAGACAATGGGAAGAAGGCAGAATTGGGAGATTTATAGCAGAAGACACTAACCACTAGGTTAAGTAGCCCTAAAATAATGGAAATGCTGGACACAATTCTCCTCTAAGCTTCACACTCCTATATGTCCACTGACTACAGCTGAGTTACTGTAGTAAGTGAAAGGAAAAGTGGGCCCAAAGACATTACTTAGACTAGACCCTTGAATCATAGAATCATAGAATATCAGAGTTGGAAGGGACCTCAGGAGGTCATCTAGTCCAACCCCCTGCCCAGAGCAGGAGCAATCCCCAACTAAATCATCCCAGCCAGCCAACAATGAATGCAATCAGCCCAGTGCCAGCATATCATTTCTGCATCTTACTATTTAGTTGTTTGATGAGGGCCCAGCCCTGCATGATGCTGAGTGTCCTCATCTCACACTGATAACAATGGGAGGGAATGGTGCTTAGCAACTTTCAGGAACTGCTCAGCACATACCAGAATCAGGCCCCTAACGAGACAGCTGGAAACATTTTTCAATTGAAAAGATGTAACCAGCAGAGTGGAGATAAGGCTCTGATGAAGCACTGATTATGTGAAATCTAGAATTGCAAATAGCAGGAATTTTAAAACGTGCATTTTGGCCTTTTTGTTGGTGATGGTATGGCAGATTATGCCTTTAAAGGCCTGGGCTGTAGGAAAGGGAGTGCAAAGCCACACCATCTCAAGGGAAGCACCAAGAGGCAGCCAAATGGCCCAGGTACCTTTCTGTAGAGGACAGCGTATTCTGCAACACCCCGTTAAAAGGTGCAGCATACTCTCCACACCATAGCGGACCAGCTGCGCTGGCCAGAACATAAGGGAATGCACATAAGTTACTCCTGGAGAAATTCTGCGAACAATGTGTTAAAATTCAGCAAAATTCTGCATATTTTATTTGTCAAAATAACATTATATAATCATGCGAGTTTCATTTTGGTAATTTATTTCAGAATACCTGTAAGCAACTGTGAGTGTAACAATATAGACAACAAAAAAGATTCCCCCAAGAGTAGAAAGTTAAAAAAACCCACTCTACCTAGTTCCTGTTTTACTGCCCCCTCCCCCTCCAGAGCCCAGCTATGAGGCCCCTTGCAGCCCACACACCCGTACCCCCTCCCACCCAGAGTTCAGCCACAGGGCCAGACACCCACACAGAGTCCAGAGATGGGACACCGCCCAGCCCAGACACCACACCCTTCCCATAGAGCCTACCTGTGGGACCTCTTCCAGCCCACACACCCATACTCTCTCCCCCCCAGACCCCAGCCACGGGACACCCCCAGCTCAGACACCCTCATCCCCTCCTCCCCAGAGCCCAGGCGCGGGGCGCCTCCGAGCCCAGACACCTGCATCCCCTCCCTTCCAGAGCCTAGCCATGGGGCGCCCCCCAACCCAGACACCCACATTCACTACCCCCAGAGCCCAGCCACGGTGTGCCCCCGAACCCAGACACCCACACCTCCCACCCCCAGAGTCCAGGGATGCTGGGTCCTGGGCTTATATGTACTTTCCTGTACGTCACCTCTTCCTTCAGGACGACCCGGAAACTGCAGCTGCCTAGAGCCCTCCAACTCCCCCTCTCCTTCCTCCCCCATACAGTGTCCTGTATTTTTTGTAAGCTGGGCTCTGCCGGCTCCAGCAGCCCCTAGTGGCAGCCAGCAGCTCTTCAGCACCAATTCTGCAGAGGAAAAGGAAATTCTGTGCAGAACACTAATTCTGTGCAAATTCTGCACTGTGCAGTGGTGCTGAAAGAATTTAATGGAAAACCAGAAGAAATCAGCAATGTAGTCCACCAAAAAAAGGTACCACCTATCAGCCAGCCAGAAATAAATAACTGCAGCCTGTCTGCTGAGAAATGATTAGAAAACCCTCAGGGGCTGGTTCACACTACAGACCTATGTCGGTGTAACTGTGTCACTCAGGGGTGTGAAAAATCCATCCCCTATCGTGCCCTTGTCCCATGTAGACAGCACCATGTGAACGGGAAGACTTCTCCCATTGACATAGCTACTGCCTCTCAGGGAAGTGGATTAACTACGCCGGCAGGAGAAGCTCTCCCGTTGGCGTAGCAGTGTCTTCACTAAAGCCCTGCAGCATTGCAGCTGCCCTGGTGTAGCTGTGCCGCTTTAGCGTTGTGTGTAAAGACAATCCCTCATTCTAACAGTTACAGGAGGGAAAGCAGGGCTCCCCAAGCTGTGGCAGAGAGTGGAGCTTGATGTTCCACCCACTCGCAATTTAAGACGATGGCACGTGAACCATAACGTTTGGGAGCCGTGGATTGGCAGAGCATGCTTCCCCCGACCCCTTCAATGAGCAACTGAAGTTAACCAGTAAACTGAAGATGCTTTAAATGTAGGCTTAAAAGCCTGCTGAAGCGTTTGATAAAGCATGGAATTCCAAAATGTACAATATTGGCCAAATGCTGTCATCAGTACCAACTATATAACCTCAGTGAAATCAATGGGGCTGCATCAGCAGGAGGGAAGGCAGGCTTCGTCTCCAAAAGTCTACCAAAAAGGGGGGAGAGGGGGAATTCAAGATTTTGATCATGAAAGGTATAAATAGAAGGGTCAAATAAGGTAGACACCTGATTTATTATAACTTAGTTCTGCAGAAAAGATTTGACAGTTTAGAGATTTGATTCTGTATTCCTTACACATCCAAAATTCTCAGTGAAGCTAATGAAGTGCAGGGTCAGACCCTCTGTAAATTAATAATTTTTAGGCAGGTGCTTAAAAAAAAATCTAAATCTAGCCACGCTTCATATGTTACATTCCAGATATAAAACTATCTTCCTAGTACCAATTCTGGAAGGCAGCTGCTAAGCATTGGATTCTCATGCTATTAGTTTACAAAATAAATTTTATGTTGCTGTTTTGGGTTTTTTAAGAGAACTATATAAAATGAACATTGTTAATGCCTGGTTTCTACCATCCTGTATAAATCTACTACTGTGACTTTATTGCTTTCTGGATGTATTAAACATAGATGAGCATCATTCAATTTCCACAGATTGAAAGAACTAGGAGAGAATTAGAGAACATCTAGATTTATTTGTAAACTGACTGGTTTTTATCACAATGTGTACTTTTACTGTTATAAAGACAATAAACAATAATCAAATGAACTAGTCTTAGTTTAGAAGATGCCTTAATCATCAACAAAGAAAAACCTTGGACAAAATATATCAGTCCAAATCCTGTTCACCTTATTCACATAACTTATTCTGGTAACACTAGTTCTGGCCAGAAAGCAAGAATTCCAGTTCGTGAAAAACTGGGGTTTCAGAATTTGTTTCCATTCCACATCAGGGTGAAACCAAGACCTTTTTAATTTTTTTTTTTTTTTTTTTGGGGAGAGAAAGACAAAAATCATACAAGAGACCCAGCTCCCAGTGCTTTAGGAACTCACCTTGGATGTGGGAGACCCACGTTCAAGTCCCTGCTCTCAATGTCAGGCAAAGAAAGGACATGAACGTGGGTTTCCCATATCCCAGGTCAGTGCTCTAACTATATGGTCAGTCTTGCTCTACCCCAATGAATATTTATTTATATGAAGTGGAACAGCTCTAACATGAGACTCAGAGAGAAAATGACTTGATAGCCCAGTGGGACTTGAACCTGGGTCTTCCACATCACTGATGAATACCTTAACAACTAGGCTACCCTCTCTCTCCCACCTAAAAACCTATCCTGGATCTGAGAAACCCTGTTGACAAAAAAGTTTCATCAAAACTAATACGTTTCTGCAAAAAAAACGTTCCATTGAAAAATTCCTGACCAGCTCTGGTGGACACCAATGGGACTTGCCCAATGAGCAGGACACAGTCCAAGATACTTTAGCGGTACGGTCTAGATTACACACATCTAATATGAGGCATAAAATGATGTTTTAGGACAGAATAACCAATTCCAGCCAGGTAGAAACAAACTAAATATTTTGCGTATTAAAATAAGTTAGAACTTTAACATTTTTGCTGTTGTTCATTATGGGCCTTACTTCTGTTCCCACCAGCATCAGTAAGAGTTCTGCCATTAACTTCAGTGAATGCAGGGAGGGGCCCCTCTATATTTTTTTGTTAATTAAATGGTCTCATTTTTATTGGGTGTAAATTCTCTCAACTTTGACAAGACTCATATACATTTTATTGCACTCACTGATCAGCCCTCCAAACAAATATGTGCAAACAAGTACCACTAACCGAAAGAATCACGTATTTACCTGTAAAGTGTTTGAATGATCTGGACATCATTATTTTTTCCCCCTCCCAATGTGGTAACTGGAAAAACACCCATTGACTTGAACTGGTTTCAGATCAGGACCCTAGTTACTACAGTAACAGGTGCTAGTTAATAAATAAATGACACTTTAATGGTATACAGCAAACACCAGGGCCCTGAAAAATCTTTGACATCAACATTTATCTTTATTAGTTTATCAGCTTTACTTTCTTGAGTGTTCTGAAGTTTTTTGGCTGCTTCACTGCAGAGGGAGAACCTACTTTTGCATTTTCTTTAATCTAAAAATGAAAAGCTCATGCTGCATTGTATGCCAGCTTGCATTTCTTCCTGCAGTTAAACCAAATTAAAACAGGATGACATCTTTCAGCTAATACAAAACATAAGACTGCCCCCAGCCTCTATTCTCTATTAATAATCCATTGGAGTGAACAACCATCAGTGATGTGGAGTTATAGCAGCTTTAAAAACCACCTTGAAGGATGTGTTACTCAAATGCCTCTAACTGCCAGTAACTGGGAGTGGATGACAGGGAATAGATCACTAGATAATTGCCCTGTTCTGTTCATTCCCTCTGAAGCATCTGGCATTGGCCACTGTTGGAAGACAGAATTCTGGGCTAGATGGACCTTTGGTCTCACCCAGGAGGGCTGTTCCTATAATAACAGTCAGAAAAAAAATGGCTCAAGCCACAGATTCAGTACAAACTACAAAATAAAAATACGTAGCTGGTTTCCTAGAACCAGCCTTGGGCAATGATTTTTCCCCCCTATTTCTGGCACTGTAGCTCAGAACTGCAACCTGTGTGTGTGGACACATACATACACCCTCCATGAAATACAAGCAAGTATTAAATAGGCTGACAGTTAAAAATCAACCACCCCCAACACTCAGATCACACATTTCATACCATGGAGTTATACCAATATGTGCAGCATCGCATATCAAAATATGGAGTCTGCCACAATACACTGTAGAAAGGAGAAACCTAGCTGGATTTGTATAGTGCAGCACTATGATCCTTTGTTGCATTTCTCTCAGATACAGCCCCAAGACAACTGCTTCTCATCCTTGAGGGCCCTCATCTGTGTGTTTATTGCACAGATCAGTACTGTCCCCCCTCTGCTTCGATATCGATATGAACCCCCTTTGGAGACACAGACAGGACTACAGGCTTCATTGGCTACTACCTACTGATGACACCCAGCGCCACATCGCCTCATCTGCAGACACAAACACGTTAACACAAGAACACCTGGATAAAGAGTAGATAGCTCAAAGTAAGTCCAGGAAAGACTGAAATGATGCTGTCAGAAAGGGGAAAGCACTTCGATGAGCTAACCAAGACAACAGCCCCTCCCTCCTTTGAAGGACCCACCTTCTGTTCACAAAAGTACTACATAGTCTTGAGGCTAATCAGGCTCCTTACTAATCCTGGTCCCCCAGGTAGAAAGAGTGATGAGAACTGCAGTATTCTGTCTACAGCTTGCAAGGAAAACATGCCCTTCCCCTTTGTGGGGAAGAGCTAGCCAGAATGTGCTATGCTAGTCACCTCTGCAACTGGGAGGTAGAAGCTGTGCAGAAACACCAGTTTATGCAATTTTGCCCACCTCCTGAGCAAGACAATCCACTGCACCTTCCAATGGCTCCCAGTTTGCTTCCTGTGCCATTTCAAGGCCATGGACTTTAAGGTCTTCAAATACTTAAACACAGCCCACAACAGTGACTCTCCATTCTCGACCCACCAGCACACACGTACTCTTCCAGAACAATGGAGCTGACAATGAAGCAATCAGCCACATACACAGCTTTGTACATTAGAGGTGCTTCCTGGTGGAACAACCTACCAAGATAAGGCTGCAATTCTCAGTAACAGTATATGGCGCTCAGTTATCATGATTATGAATACAAATAAAATAAAATGGATAACATAAGGCAATGCCGCCAAGAAGCCCTGAGTATGTCAATACAATTCTTTCTTCTGGCCTGACTTTTCAAGGTGCTGAGCACTTGCAGTTCCTGTTGACTTCAGTGGTACCTGGGAGTGCTCAGCACTTTTGAAAATCAGGCCACTAATGTCCATTAATAAGCTCAGTAACATTGCAGGAAATAGTCACACTGGTTTCTTATGGAGAATAAACCCAAGGTCTCTTCCATTGAAGCTGAAAACACCCTATGAATTCAATTCATTAATTGTAGCATCCTTCCTTGGTTATCTCTCAACTTCTTTGATCTCTCTCACTCCATGCTGTAATCTAACACCCTCTTGACTGCAGTCTGCCTGCTTTTCTGGATCCGTTGTAAACAGTGAGTCCCTGGGGGATTGTTATATTCATACCTACCACATACAGCCAATTCCATCCATGGTGTAAGATTATTTTGGTGGAGTTGCATCTGCTTATGCCAGGGCTGAATTTAGCCCATTTATTCAACAACTTGCTGATAGGAGCATTACAACAGTGGTATGATTTAACAATGCAGCAAATCACTCAAAGCTTCACCTTGTTCTGTCGTTCGTGAATTACGTGACTCACGAACACAAAGCCTCCTGCACTCCCAAGTACTTCTATCTCCGCCTATCTGAAATAGCACCACAAAAAGTAAAGAACCCATTGAGCAGTTTCTCTGGAAAGCATGGGCCTGATTTATCCCTGCAATACTCCAATCTAACTCCCATGAAACCAATGGAGTTACACTAGTGTAAATCTGGAGTAACACAAAAAGTGAATCAGGCCTACGTGCATATTACTGCTGGCTGTTTTTGAGAATGATGTGCCACCCTTCTTTGGGCAGATCAGGCCGAATTCATCCCTGCTGTAACTCCACTGACCCCTCTTACACCATGGATGACACTAGCTCATTTATTTTAAGCGTGATGTCATTCAGGAGAGAATGCTGCATCCATAAATACATGAACATCTCTCAGGCTAGGCACAGGCTACAGATCTGCTCTGTATGACGCACTAACATTAAATAACAATCTGGGTTGTCGATTAATCGCAGTTAACTCGTAGTTAACTCAAAAAATTAATTGATTAATCAGTTTTACTTATACTGTTAAACAACAGAATACCAATTGAAATGTATTAGATATTTTTGGATGTTTTTCTACATTTTCAAATATATTGATTTCAATTACAACACAGAATACAAAGTATACAGTGCTCACATTATTTTTATGACAAATATTTGCACTGTAAAAATGATAAAGAAATAGTATTTTTCAACTGAACTCATACAAGTACTGTAGTGCAATCTCTTTACCGTGAAAGTGCAACTTACAAATGTAGATTTTTTTTGTTACATAACTGCACTCAAAAACAAAACAATGTAAAACTTTAGAGCCTACAAGGTCCACCCAGTCCTATTTCTTCAGCCAATCGCTCAGATAAACAAGTTTGTTTACATTTACGAGAGATAATACTGCCGGCTTCTTATTTACAATGTCACCTGAAAGTGAGAACAGGCATTTGCATGGCACTTTTGTAACCGGCATTGCAAGGTATTTACATGCCAGATCTGCTAAACATTCGTATGCCCCTTCATGCTTTGTATGCACCATTCCAGAAGACATGCTTCCATGCTGATGATGTTCATTTAAAAAAGTGTGTTAATTAAATTTTGACTGAACTCCTTGGAGGAGAATAGTATGCCTGTTTTACCAACATTCTGCCATATATTTCATGTTATAGCAGTCTCAGATGATGACCCAACACACATTGTTTGTTTGAAGAACACTTCAATGCAGATTTGACAAAATGCAAAGAAGGTACCAATGTGAAATTTCTAAAGATAGCTACAGAACTCAATCTAAGATTTACGAATCTGAAGTGCCTTCCAAAATCCGAGAGGAACGAGGTGTGGAGCATGCTTTCAGAAGTTTTTAAAAAGCATCACTCCAGTGTGGAAACTGCAGTACCTGAACCACCAAAAAAAGAAAAATCAACCTTCTGTTGGTGGCATCTGACTCAGAGGATGAAAGTGAACATGCATCGGTGTGCACTGCTTTGGACAGTTATTGAGGAGAACCCATCATCAGCATGGACGCATGTCTTTTGGAATGGTGGTTGAAGCATGAAGGGACATATGAATCTTTAGCGCATCTTGCACATAAATATCTTGTGACGGTGGCTACAACAGTGCCATTTGAACGCCTGTTCTCACTTTCAGGTGACACTGTAAACAAGAAGTGGGCAGCATTATCTACTGCAAATATAAACAAACTTGTTTGTCTGAGTGACTGGCTGAACAAGAAGTAGGACTGAGTGGATTTATAGGCTCTAAAGTTTTACACTGCTTTATTTTTGAATGCAGGTTTTTTTGTACATAATTCTACATTTGTAAGTTCAACTTTCCTGATAGAGAGGTTGCATTACAGTACTTGCATGAAGTAAATTGAAAAATACTATCTCTTGTTTTTTACAGCACAAATATTTGTAATAAAAAATAAATATAAAGTGAGCACTGTACTCTTTTGTGTTCTGTGTTGTAATTGAAATCAATATATTTGAAAATGTAGAAAACATCCAAAATATTTAAATGGTATTCTATTATTGTTTAACAGTGCGATTAATCATGTGGTTAGTTTTTTTAATTGCTTGACAGCCCTAATAAAAATTACACATAGAAATCCCTGATCAAAAGTGAGATCAACCCTTTCTTTTGTTATATGCTCAGACCACACCATTATGGCCAAAAGGTCATCCTATAAATCTAGTCCAATTATTCACAACTTTGTAATGTTAATATAGCAACATTTATAATCAAGTTACATGTTGACAGGATTTCATTAGCAGTAGCTTCAGATTAAAGATCAACCAAGATATGT
This sequence comes from Natator depressus, assembly GCF_965152275.1. NCBI lineage: Eukaryota > Metazoa > Chordata > Testudines > Cheloniidae > Natator > Natator depressus. Next base: position 122,595,082 of record NC_134237.1, read on the forward strand.
GAGGACTTGAGAGAAGAATGTAAAACAAGTCAATGTGGGATAGCAAATACCCAGGTGTATCCACGCCTCTCCACTATACCTAATTATGTGAGTGAGGGGAACACAGAATGCAATTAGAGGCAGCAGGGCTGCTGAAAGGAAACACTTTTCTATGCAGAGTATACTCAATCCGTGGAATGCCCTTCCCCGGGATATTTGAGGCTGGCAGCTGAGTAAGCATTGAAAGAGGACCAGACTCACGAATGAGATTAGCATCAGCTGTTACACTAGCTAGGTTTATGAGAAATAACGATCTTAATGAATCAGAGCATAAATTTAACAGCATTTAGGATCAGGAAGACTTCCCCAGTCCCATGCACTATGACGGATTTTTGCCTTCCTCTAAAACATTAGGCTTAGACATTATGGTGTCTCATGCTTAGGCATGGTAGAATGAACATTCGCTCTCAGTCACTGTCAAAGATAGGATACTGAATTAGTTGGACCAACTGTCTCTTCTTGTGTGCCAGGACCTGGGCTCTCCTGAAGGAGAGAATAAACACATTGCAGGGGCGCTGATAAGAATCCAAAGCAGTCCCATGAAGATATGTTTATTCCAGCATTGCAGTAAAATGCTGTATGGTGATGCTGAAACAAGATTTCTATATAAATCCCCCATCTGTCACTTACAGGCCTGGTCTACACTACAAACTTTTGTCAACCTAAGCAGTGTTAAGTTGACCTAATAATGTATGTGTCTACACTGCCGAGTCCCTCCCGCTGACCTAAGTGGCCTGTAAAGTCGACTTCTGTACTCTACCTCCATGAGAGGAGTAGCGCTTGATTCAACATCCATGGAGATAGTGTAGACACCGCGTTGTGTAATTTGAATGAATTATCCTCCAGGAGGTGTCCCACAGTGCTCCACTGTGACCGCTCTGGAGAGCGGTTTCAAAACTCCACTGCACGTCAGCCAGGTACACAGGAAGCAGTTGCTTCCCTGTTAAAGACCCTGCAAGTGTACCAGAAGACAAGGGAGGCGAACAGTCATTTTGGTTCTGCCCCACAGAAATGCTGCTTTTATGAGGAGTAGCATGCGATTCTCGGCGGCGATCCCACCACTACCCCAAAACGCTCCGTGGATACCTCCCAGGAGCCCCGCGTGACCTCGAGCAACAATGAGGACACTGTTGACAAGGAAGAAGAGGAGGAGGAGGAGAATGTGAGGCAGGCAAGCGGAGGATCCATTCTCCCCGATCACCAAGAACTGTTTTTAACCCTGGAGCCCATCCCTTCACAGGATCAGTTGGTGTCAGAGCAAGAGGCTGGGGAAGGCACCCCTGGTGAGTACACATTTCCAATCAAACTCGAGGGGTTACATGCTGTTATTTTTTATGTTTAATGTGAACAAAAAAGTATGTGTAGTGGAGGCCACTCCAGCTACGCAGAGGGTGCTCTCCGAAAAAGACTGTTTATGTGCACGGGGACGGCCCGGGAATCCTCCCTGGAGATCTCTAGGAAGCGTTGATGGAGGTACTCTGCAATCCATTGCAGAAGGTTTCTGAGGAGGGCTGCCTTATTTCGTCCACCACGGTAGGACACTTTCCCGCGCCACTCCAGTATTAACTCTGCTGGCATCACTGCAGCACACAGCATTGCAGCATCAGGACCAGATCTGTACCCAGATGCTTGCAGCATCTGCTCCCTTGCCGCCTCTGTTACCCTGAGGAGAGTTACATTGCATAGGGTCACCTAGGGGAAACGGGAAGTTTTGAATGCTATCCCTTAAACCACAAACAATTCAACAAATAATCTGCCCCGTTTGGTGAAATCTGGGTCACACAACTACGTTTTCCCAAAGCTGCCGTGGTTGTGGTTGGAAGGGATCACCGTATATTGCAAGCAAAGGGGGGGGGGGGGGGAGGGTGGCGGCTTCCTGTTTTTCTCCATTCCCTCTGCCCAGCCCGGTGCCGCTTTTCTAAAAAACAAACTATTTGGAGTTTACAGGGGATAAAATGCACTGGAGGGGACAGTTTGGTAAGGAACATCACAGATTACTCTGTCACATTACTCTGGACCATTGCTGAAACTGGTTTTCAAAGCCTCACGGAGACAGAGCCCCTTGATGTGCTTTTCTTTTTGCCCTGGTGTCTGGCAGCTCAAAATTGGCTGCCAGGCAATCTCAGCATCACAATGGTTATTGTGCAGTCTGGAAAGAAAGTCCCTGCTTGCAGCTTTCTGAACAGAACTATGTTCCTAAAGATGCGTGCATCACGCACCTTTCCCGACCATCCCCTTTTGATGTCAGTGAAACGGCCCCTGTGATCCCGCACTGCTTGCAACACCATTGAGAAGTACACCTTTCGGTTTATGTACTCTGATAAGGTGGTCTGGTGTCAAGATAGGGCTAGGCATTCCATCTATCGCCCCACCGCAGTTAGGGAACCCCATCGCGGCAAAACCATCCACTATGTCCTCCATGTTGCCCAGAGTCACTACCCTTCTGAGCAGAACTCTGTTGATGGCCCTGCAAACTTGGATCACAACAGATCCTACAGTAGATTTACCCACTCCAGATTGATGCCCCACTGACCAGTAGCAGTCTGGCGTTGCAAGCTTCCACAGAGCTATCGCCACTCGCTTCTCCACTGTCAGAGCAGCTCTCACTTTGGTATTGCTGCACTTCAGCGCTGGGGAAAGCTCTTCACACAGTTCCTGGAAAGTGGCCTTACACATTCAAAAATACTGCAGCCACTGCTCGTCATCCCATAGCTGCATAATGATGCGTTCCCACCAGTCAGTGCTTGTTTCCCGGGCCCAGAAATGATGCTCAACCGTGTCAAGGTGAGGTGTGACTGTTGCCAGCAACTGCGAATTGCTCTGCTCTAGGTCTTCCAGCAGGACTCCTTGCATGGCAACACGCTGTTCCGTGTGGCGGCTCCTACATCGGCTGTGTAAATACTGCAGGATAAGGAGCGAGGTATTTGTAATGCTCACAACAATAGTGTATAGCTGAGCAGGGTCCATGCTTATTGTGCTATGGTGTCTGCGCGGGTAACCCTAGCTTACAAAAAAAGACACAAAAAAGGCTTGGCTTGTTTGCTGTTGATTTCAGGGAGGAAGGGAGGTAAGTGCATCATGGGAAGCTAACGCAATGTTCCCATAACCACCAATGTTTTGGTCCCATAAGTCATTGCAAGGCCAACCCAAAATTCCACCTGGCTACGTGCACTGTGAGATAGCTACCCACAGTGCAGTGCTCCGTGCGTCAATGAAAGCCCTGCTAGTGAGGATGCACTCCACCGACACAATGAGCCTAGTGTGGACATGCAAGATTGACTGGCTTAAATCGGAGGCTTGATGTCCACTTCCATGAAGTCGATTTAACTTTGTAGTATAGACATGGCCACAAAAACATGACAAGAACAAAAGAAGAAAACCTCCACAAAATGTTGGCCCCGATTCAGCAATGCCCTACCCTAAAGTAAACAAGTAATCCCATCTCTATTCAGAGGAGCACGAAGCATGAGCTTGACTCTCACGGACAACAACTGGATTTAAGCACTTTGCTGAATTAGGCCTTTAATCTGAACTTTCTCCTACTTCAGTCTCAGCCCAGAAGTGAAGTTTTTGGATAAACATTTTCAGAGCCTTTCTCCTGAATGAAAACCAGGGCCTTTGAGATGCTGAAAGACACAGCTTGATGTGACCCTCAGAACACCTGCAGGTTCTGAACCACAACCAGATTTTTCTTCCAGACCCATTAAGTAAATCTAGTTGACTTCAGAGGCAGGAGAAGTTTGAAATGACACTTTAAAGAATACATCTTTTAAACAGTTTGGACTTTTTAATTCCACCTGACGACTGTTAAATCGCCCTTTTCTTACATCACTAACATCCCCTGGTTTTCAGCCTTACAGCATTTTATAAAAGTGTCATACCACTAGCTTTATAAACTCAGATAGTGCCACAATGGCTTACTCTTTAGCTAAGCCCGTTTAAGCCTGGTTAGTGCTTGGACGGATTAGTGCCTGAAAATGGCAGGTGCTCTACTTTGTTTTTTTGTCTCGCTGGTATCAAAAGCTGCACAGAACTATTTTATTATTGATGTTATTTTCTTTTGGAAGACTAGATGGTCAGGGGCTTCTCCAGGGCTCCACTAGTAGTGTTATGCAGTGTTTCTGATGCTGTTACCTTGTTCTCTGGTGGAATCATTGAAAAGAACAAAATATCCACTAGCCTACAGCTCTACTGCAATTGACTGTTGTTTTTCTACATTTCATAAGCTAAGCAAGGTTTGGCATGGTAAGTACCTGTTAACCTCATAAAACCAACAACCATCCCATGAGACATGTCTCTTATGCAGTCTTGATTTCAGTGGTTATTTTACATGTCCTATAGAACCACTTCTTATAGTTCTGGTTGCACTGATCCTTCTCATAGGAACTGCCATGCTCTATTGGACTAGTGGTCCGTCTAGTTCAGTGTTCTCTATCTGACAGTGACCAGCACCAGACACTTTAGAGAAAGGGGCAAGAAACTCTGGCTGTTTGCAGTTAAACTGTCTCCAAGGAAAGTGTCCTCCTAACCTCCATGTGTTAGAGGCTGCTTTATGCTCTGAATCATGAGGATTTATATCCCTTCTAGACCTCTTGGTTGTCTATTGTTGGGGTAGTTTTTTTTTTAAATATTTATTATAACTCTGGATGTTCTCATTTTCCACATAAATGAAGAGGCACTATAATAAGCATCCTCGAGTATCTGAACATTGTAAACTCCAAGGAAAGGAAGACCTTTGGTGGGAAAGGTGGGGGGAGGGGAAAGCAGGGAGAAACTTCCTGGGCTCTGGAACAGTTACCCTAACAAAATGTGGGAAACCCCCACAGTTACAAAAAGTTCAAAACAAGTCCAAATTCACTGGAGAACATGACATGGGGATGGACAAAATGGCCTAACGGAATTATAGAAATTAGAGATGCAAGTGGCCTACAGTATGACACAGTTGTAGTGCAGTCTATGTTAGCTGACTAGTAGGACATAACTTGCTGATCATACACTGAAAGCACTGGGGGATGGGGAGGGAAGAAAAAGAAGGACAGGTAGAAGATAATCCAAAGACTTAGTAACGAGTCACCAATAATTCAACACTACTACCAAGTTATTACATAATAGCTGTTCAGATCTCTATTGTATGAGATGCGTGGTGGTGGTCACTTTCTAGCGGACAGCTGTTCCATCACAAAACCACCACCAGGACAACTAGCAGTGAGACCTACAACTGCATATGCAGAAAGGTAAGTACTCACACCCTGGAGTCCAAGTCAGATTCAAAAGTACATTGATGGGACAGAGCCGGAGAAGCTTCCATTCTTGCAACTTGTGATTCTGGTTCTCTCTCTTTGTCTCTCTGAGAGAGAGAGAGAGAAAACTCTGTTTCCACTGATATAAGTTAGGTACCTCACACAAGCCACAGTCACTTTAACAGAAAAGAAAAAAGAAAAAAACCTGCCTGATGGTTGTTTGCTTTATATTTCAGGAACTTTTATAGTGTTTTAAATCCATATTTTCCAATAGTAAAGTCCTGTTCAGTTGATTTTTTAAAATACACAAAGCTAAATGAATCTTTTCTGTGATCCATTTTTTAAAAATTCATATTTTTCTACTTGCCGAATTAGGCTTAAAAATATATCAAACCCTAACTTGCTGTTAAATTGTAGGAGCTCTCACACCCGTAAGAAGGCAGAATTGTCATTTCCTGCCAGGTATTTCTACACTTTCCATTCTTAAAAGAGATGTTGGTCACATTTTATATTGATGATACATTGAAAAATTGCTTATAAAAAGATTAAATGATTAGCAGATGTTTTAATAAATGGTTAATCAACTTATTGTGAGAGTCCAACAGGTCAACAGGCTGCTTATAATCATGTCTTATAATCATCTAACAGAGTATGTCTACACAGCAAAGGCTATGCATGGACTAGCCTGCCCGAGCTAACTTGAATCCAGCTAGTGCAGGCAACAGCAGCAGTGAAGACAGGGCAGTGCAGTCTTCAGCATCGGCAGTACATGCCTGGCACAGCTCCTGGACAGATACGCCGCTTGCTAGCACGTTCTGAAACCCATGTTGTGCTACTGGTACCCACACTAGCTGGATGCAAGGGAGTTCAAGTAGGCTAGCCTGCACACAGCTTTTGCTGTTTAGACATACCCTTATAGCCCTGGTCTACACTTAAAATTTATATCAAACTAGCTATGTTGCTCCGGGGAGTAAAACATCCACACCTCAGAGCACCATAGTTAAACCAACCTTCCCCCAGTGTAGATGCAGCTATGTCAATGGTCAATGCAGATTACCTACACGGACACAAAACCCCCTTCTGTCAACATAGGAAGAGTCTACACTACAGAGCTACAGTGGCAGAGCAGCAGCTGTACCACTGCAGTGCCCGTAGTATAGATATGCCCTAAGCCCAAGAATCACATGCTTGTAACCATCTACGACACATGCCACTCATATCTGTATCGTTTATTTAAGCATTATTAACTGTTTTCTAAATGTTAAATTATTCATATAAAACATAACTGAGGCTTTTTAGTGATTTTATTTTGCCATTAGCAAAAGTTGTATCATGATTGGCACTGAATAGGAATAACAGATGTGTGTGTGTGGGGGGAGAAAACACTTTTTGCTCGTTTTAGATCAGAAGATTAAAGAATGATCTCACTAAGCACTTGTCAGAACAAGATTCCTGAGTAATTCGTTGCTTCTTGCAAGAAAAAACTAAAACTATGCTATGAACCACTGGTGAACTTTCCACTTTATTCCTTAGATCTTTAAAAAAAAAAAAAAAAAAAGCACAACAAAAGGCTTTACAGTGCTCTCCTAACTACTACAGAACCAGGTATTGACAAAATGTTCGGCTATGTTGCTCTCCCCTGCAGCAGTCTGGGGTTACATCTGATGATGTAGCAGTACACAGCTTTGTTATGATTTTTAAAAAAATCTTCAGTAATACTGCAATACAAAAAGAAATCCTGTGTTAGAGACAGCCATGGACAGTACAACCAGGGTAACAGTACAGCCAAGATTTTAAAAAAATAAGTGCCTAAACTTAGGTTCCTAAATCTTTATTTAGGCATCTTATATGTAAATGGTGCTGAGTACCCACTCATTACCTCTCACTGAGGTCAATGGGAACAAATAGCGTTTGGCACTTTTGAAAATCAGAACTCTTATTTAAGTACCAAATAAGGATGTAAGGCCAGATTTCCAAAGGTATTAAGTCGCCTAAAGAAGCAGATAGGCACCCACTGGGACTTTCAAAAGCACTGAGATGCCTATCTGGCTCTTAAGGGTGCAGATTTTCAAAAACAGGAGCTAAAAGTCAGACTCCTAAATCCAAAGTTGTGTCTCAATGGGTGTCAGCACTTCTGAAAATTCTGCCACTTATTTAGGTACCCAAGCATGGCGCCTCATTTTAAGACCCTCTTTGAAAATCTTAGGCTAGGAACCTAACTTTAGGCACCCATTTTGGCAATTATTCCTAGGCAAGGGGATGAGAAGAGGGAGAAGAGGACATAAACATGCAACTGGGAAAAAAGAGCCAGACACTGGTTGCAGCCATTGATGCCAATGCTTCACTTTCAAACTCGGGATTATATTTCCACACGGCCCCTTAGGATGTACATTAATACACACAAGAGAAGCTGGCTAGTAGAATGCAGTCAGAAAAAATTATGAGAAATCAAAGTGTTTTTAAAAGCTACTCTAAGATGTAGAGCAAACAGAAATGAATGATGCTACCGTAATTTTACTTTTAAAATGTCCTTGAGTTGCTTTTGTTTGAAAGTCTTGAAAAAATAATTACCTCTGAGTAACTGCTGATGTCTACTTTACTCCACTTGCAACATCCAGCATGACAGTTTAATTAATGGCACTTTTATATATGGGGGGGCTATTAAAAACCTTATAATACTGATACATATGGCTTGTTATTGGATTCAAAAAATCACAACCCACCAATCCCATTATTAATTTAATATATTCTTGCATTATATATATATATATATATATATATATATATACACACACACACACACACACATATACAATTATGGGCTATATATATATTTTAATCCAGGTTTTCTAGTAACACAAAAATAATTTGTTATTGCATATTGCAAAATGTACCATGAGGAATCTAATGTTAATACAGGAAACTATCAAAGATGGTACATCTCAAGTGAGATCTGCTTTTAGTTTATGGATATACATATTCAAGAGCAGAATTCTGCACATTAATACCCTTCCTGTTAGCAAAAATGGAACAGACAGACAAAGCTGAGGGATGGAGCTTGATAATGCACTTCTGTCCCATTTGCACATATGCAATCAGGCTCTTGAAGAAACCCCACACACTAGCTAGGTAAAACGAACAGATGACATCAAATTTTGCAGTATTTCAACCTTTACTTTGGGGACTTTATTTTTTCATGCTCAGGTGGGCAATTAAAAAGATATGGCATTTCAAAGGAAATAACACTTTAACGGTGGTAGCCATGAGAGTTTCTGTATCTAACACACCAATGAAGTTATACAACAATCTCAGAGGAAATCCTTACAACCAATTTGTTAACATGGGCAAAAACATTTTTTTCTCAGCTGACCCATTTTTGTTAATTTTTTTTCAAAGAAAAATACAATACATAAATCCTGTCAACCTGAGGCAGACACCCACACAGCATGGAAAATTTCAGCCCAAACAGTTTAAATTGCGCAAAGTTATAAGCAACTGAAAACAGAGCCTTATAATGGAAAATATAAGGCAATTTTAACTCCAGGTGTTCCTACCTTCATCCTCTTTAATAAAGCAATTGTGTGAGGGTTTCAAAATAGTTTTAAAGATCTGACTTCTCAACATAAAAGACCCTCTAGGGTCCTCTAAGACCCGGTGGGGTAGGAGGGTCCCAAAGCTCAGGCTCCAGCCCACACCCATAAGTCCATACAGCATTAAAACAGCCCCCAACCCAAGTCAGCTGACACAGGCCAGTCGTGGGTTTTTCTTTGCTGTGTAGACATACCCAGCATAACTCTACTGTAGGCAACAGGGCTACCTACACGTGCAAATGTTTTCAGGATGGGGCCCTTCATTTAATATCAAGGGGCCAGGTTCTGAACTCTCTAAACTGGTAAGGAGGCAAATGGTGTTCCAGTGGCATAAACCCATTGTAAGATGAGAGGAAGCAGGCCCTAGAACTACAGCATAAAGCACAGAATTCTCTGATCTCTAGCTAGACAAGAGGCCACCAAAAAGAAAATTCCGAGATAAAATAAGTTACCAATACTTCTCTGTGTAACTGACCCACTCCTTAGTTAACTGACAAATAAACTCACTGGACAAATTTCTGATCTCAGCTAGACTAAAATAAAGTCACAATACTGGCAAAACTTCTATCAAATTCACTGAAGTAGGACAGGGGTCTACCTCTCTGGGGCTCTGCCCTGTGTAGCTGTGCCACTCAAGGAAGAGACCTGGAAGAAATTGTACTTGAGTCACCACTTCTCCCTTGCTCCTTTTTCTTGCATACAGGGTGCAACTTACCTTCCCCCTTGTGCCAGCCTAACTCTGCCCATTGGTGCATTGAGGGCAGCGGTACATGCTCTGCCCATTTCCTTGGGAGGGAAAAGGGTGGAGGGGACAGGGAATGCAGGGGCTGTGCTCAGCACCAGACCTGGATTCAGGAGGGTGGGGTCTTATGTCCTCTTACTCTCCTGCCTGGACACGTAAGACAAGATCACAATCTAGTCACTGACTGAGCTGGTCACTCTGAAAGCCTGCACCAGTTTCGTTAAATAAATTCAGTTAAAATGGTTTAGATAAACCAGTATAAACTCCTGTCATTTCAATCTAAGAGTAGCTTACTTCACTTTAGATTAAACCTGTTCCTGGTCAATCTAATAGGAGTCAGAGTAGCAGCTGTGTTAGTCTGTATTCGCAAAAAGAAAAGGAGTACTTTTGGCACCTTCGAGACTAACAAATTTATTTGAGCACAAGCTTTCGTAAGCTACAGCTCACTTCATCGGATGCATTCAGTGGAAAATACAGTGGGGAGATTTATATACATAGAGAACATGAAACAATGGGTGTTACCATACACACTGTAAGGAGAGTGATCACTTAAGGTGAACTATTACCAGCAGGAGAGCGGGGGGGGGGGCACTTTTGTAGTGATAATCAAGGTGGGCCATTTCCAGCAGTTGACAAGAATGTCTGAGGAACAGTGGGGGGTGGGGGGAATAAACATGGAGAAATACTTTTACTTTGTGTAATGATCCATCCACTCCCAGTCTTTATTCAAGCCTAAGTTAATTGTATCCAGTTTGCAAATTAATTCCAATTCAGCAGTCTCTGGTTGGAGTCTGTTTTTGAAGTTTTGTTGTTGAAGAATTGCCACTTTTAGGTATGTAATCGAGTGACCAATCAAGTGTCCACATATCTATTCAGGGGACACCATCATAAGGCCTAATCACATCAGCCACACTATCAGAGGCTCGTTCACCTGCACATCTACCAATGTGATATATGCCATCATCTGCCAGCAATGTCCCTCTGCCATGTACATTGGTCAGACTGGACAGTCTCTACGTAAAAGAATAAATGGACAAAAATCAGACGTCAAGAATTATAATATTCAAAAACCAGTTGGAGAACACTTCAATCTCTCTGGTCACTCAATTACAGACCTAAAAGTGGCAATTCTTCAACAACAAAACTTCAAAAACAGACTCCAACGAGAGACTGCTGAATTGGAATTAATTGCAAACTGGATACAATTAACTTAGGCTTGAATAAAGACTGGGAGTGGATGAGTCATTATACAAAGTAAAACTATTTCCCCATGTTTATGCCCCCTGCACCCCCTGACTGTTCCTCAGACATTCTTGTCAACTGCTGGAAATGGCCCACCTTGATTATCACTACAAAAGGTTTCTTCCCCACCCGCCCCCCACTCTCCTGCTGGCAATAGCTCACCTTAAGTGATCACTCTCCTTACAGTGTGTATGATAACACCCATTGTTTCATGTTCTCTATGTATATAAATCTCCCCACTGTATTTTCCACTGAATGCATCCGATGAAGTGAGCTATAGCTCACGAAAGCTTATGCTCAAATAAATTTGTTAGTCTCTCAGGTGCCACAAGTCCTCCTTTTGTTTTTGCAACAGGAGTGTGTTCACAGCCTTTTACACCAGTTCGAATCAGTTAATAAGACTCCATATATTAAGTTGCAGCCACTCAGAATACAGAAAAATCCTAAATACCCAGGCTAATGTCAGATTTTAACACATTTAACCAGAATTCAAATGATAAAAAGGCTAGATTTACTTGGCTTAAAAGTGATCATCCTTTTTAGTGGCAACTACTTAATTTTCCATTGGTTTTCCAGTCTAGATCCCAATCTTTGAAGAATCCTGAGCCACTGCAAAAATATACAAAACATCAAAACTGTGAAAGAATGTTACAGTTAAAACTTAAGAAGACACTGTGAAATTGATTAGGCAATAAAACTGTCATACCACAAAAGTACTGTACACAAAAATCCAGCTGTGCACATCTTATTTATGTTAAGAACTACTAGAGGCAGGGTTCAATTTCAAATTAACTTCTCACTGTTGCAACTACTGATTTAAAAACTTAATTACATCTTAGAGCCCACACATGACAACATTAGACTCAGAAATTTTCTAAAGACAGATAAGTGAATCTATCATTAAATGTAAGGCTAGTCACTTCCAAAAATTCAGCTCATCCATTTCCCTGACAGGCAATAAAGATTAATTTCTTTACACTAAAATCCAAGTCACTCACAATTAACAATGATGCCCCGTCATCTGTAATGTTTTCCCCACTACTCTTTCTTAGTATCTGGGAAGAGTGTGTCAATGCTATGATTTCAAACATGAAATGTTAGTCTTTTCACATTTTTAAAATTAGAAAGACAAGATTACTTACAGCATCAGGGTGTTTTAATAATCTGCTCTTATGCACTAAATCCCCAATCCAGGAGAGTACTAAACATATGAGTATCCTATTAAAGTCAGTTGCAGTCAATTGGATTACTTCTGTGCTTACAGTTAAGTGTGTGCATAAGTGCTTTGCTGGATCAGGCCCTAAATAATGGGGCAAGTAAGAGAGAAAACTGAAAAACTGAGTTTTGTCAAATCTAATTCTGCAAAACTCCAGTCAGCATTATGTATTTATCTGTGTATACAGAGCCCATCTCCAAGTATCTGAGCACTAGAGAAAACTTAAAAACCAGCAATAACTAAAATACATTTGGGACCAGTGGATCAGAAAGAAACAGCTATTCTACAAAACATGTAGAAAGAAAAAATAACTCAACACACCAATAATGCAAAGAATTGCTGAACATTGGGTCTTCAAGCCTGATGAGTAAGTAATGCATTTATACCAAAGGTCATGAAATAGCAACAGAGGCAATTCACTTCAAAGCTTCCGTTAGTAATTACTCTGGCTGGGATTTCAAAACACATTGGAAGCGGTGTCCTTTCTGGTTAATGTCTGTAAAAGTGACCCCATATACTGCCTACTGAGTCCCTAAAGATCAGATCTTCTGGGTCATTTTTAAACAGTGTTTTGTCATATTTGTTCACTGTGGGCTATTGCTATATCTGGCCTACAAATGCCATATATACCACGTCTGTACGTCTCACTGTACAACCGGGCTCTGCTCCTCATTAGGGCCTCTAGGAGCTAGTGCACTACAAATAAATAATCCTGATCCCATCAAAGTTAATAGCAAAACTTCTTCAATGGCAACATGATCAGACATTATGGTTCTAGCAGTTTCAAGACTGGCCATCTGTCCTTTTTCTGATGTACCACTGTATGAAACAAGCAGTGTCCCCATATCCTCCACGTTCAAATTCAAAAATAGCAAACACTTACATAGGGATTATCCAAGGAGCCAAAGGGAGTTAGGCATCCAACTAATTGAATTTAATGGGAGTTGGGAACCAAGTATTTGAAAATCCCAGGCTTAACGTTTATCTGTCTTGATGTTTATGTTCCACTCAAATATTAGGATTCCATTTTTTTGTGTTTTTTCACTCAGTCCTGAGGACAGCATGTATTCCCTCCATACCTGCAGAGAAAGGTTTGCAAGTCTGCCAATGATACAGGAATATTTTCATGGAAAAATAAAGGGATTTAAATCCAGTTTTAAGCAAAATAATGGAGAACACAGAAGACTCTGGTGAGCTTGTGAAACTTATGGGAATTCACTCACACCTTGGTTTCAGAAAAGGTGTTAGCAAATTATCTATGTAGTTGCTGTCAGTACTGTACAAATTGTAACAGGGAGCCAGCACTTTTCATTTGAGAGCACTGTAATAATTTGTGGCTTGTGTCCTAACAGCAGATTATCAGGAATAAAATACTTGTGGTTGGAATTTGTATATCATCACGTCTGCATGTTGTGCAAACTGATAGAATATAATTGGCTTAGCATACAACTGACTTACTCATCCACACTCCAAGCCACCTCCAGGATGTAAGCAAACTTTACAATCTCAGAAGCCTACCAGATTCAAGGCAGTGCTGGAAAAGTGACAGTTCGTCTTGATATCTTAAATCAAAGGGAGGGAATGTGAAACTGAAAGCTGTATATGTTTTGGGAATAGGAGGGAAGGGTGAATTTGATGCTCATGAAAATGGAGGCCAGCTAGCATTAGATAGGGTTCCACATTGAAAAGGGAGGTGCATTGGAAGCTTCCCCACACATATAATAAAGCTTGCACCTAGTAGCTTCACCACTAAGCCTCAATCCTGACCTGCAGTTTCAATCCCGTTCTGGCCCTGAAGCTCTCCTCAGCAGAGGCTATGAATTGTGCCAAGTTGTTCAACACTTCTGACATGAGCAACCCTTTAATAAGCAGTACTGATACTATAAATCTGGCGTAAACCTGCCATTTAAGGCACATTTGAACCCTGCCTACTCGTGTTTAAATTCTGACAGATTAAACCAAGAGGGAACTCCATGAGTTTATTCCAAAATTGAATGACCCATGATGTCAGTAAATAAAGGCAGAGTTTAACACTGTAAAAATCAGATGCGTCTCATTCATAGCGAGAATGTGATTGCACTGATTACTTGTTCTCTGCAGTAATGTAAAGCAAATAACTACTGAAGTTTCTCATTCTTCATCTGAGTACATTTTCTAACTTAATTTTCTATACATACTAATGCTGTAAATATATTCATTGAGATTCATAACTTGAGCATTAGCCATACAACTCACAAGCGTTAATGAAAGATGCATGTCTAAAAACACTTTTCAAATTCAGATTATACCCTTTGTCAAGAATTCCAGATCACTTGTCAAAAAAGCTGCACAAGAGCCCACACTTTCTTTCATTAATAACCACTGCAGAGGTTAAACATTTTTCAGTTTTAACCCTTATTTTTAAGGTAGCACCTCCTTTAATGAAGTTTGACATTTTAATTACATGCACACTATACATCAGCCCCAAATCAGTCAATTGCTATAAAACACTGATCTTCCCAATTTAAATTAGACACTGTAGAACCAGACATAATATTTGTGAGAACCAGTTAATGTATTTAGATGAGAAACAAGATCTGAAAGAAATTGTTCAAAGGCGTATTAATATTTTTATTACAGAATGAACAATTTTTTTAAAGAATACTGAATGTTGGAAATGAAGAGAAAAAATGTACTTGGTTGTTGTACTATAATATGTTAATCCTCTAGAAATGGCCAGTAGGAGGATCTTGCACTTGCAGAACAGAAATGTTGCAGGGGGAAAATGAAAACACATTACAAAAAAAGTCTACAGTAGCAATAATAACCTGGCTTCAGAAAGTTACTGGCCATTAGCTTTGCACTCCTAACCAGTCACTAATGAAATATATTTGTAGCCTCAAATATTAATCACCCATATTAGATATCAAGGGGAACTCAAATATCCCCATATATTGGTGCCTATCATAAATTAAAACAAAAAATATATATAATTTAAAAACAAGGTTTTCCCTTTCCTCTGTTTCTTTGACAGATTCCTGTGACAATCCACCTTCTATTAGTGAGCATTTAGGAGACCCTAACAACATATTTACGTAACAAAAAATAAGAATTATATAACACACAGTACACACACATTATGAATATATAGATGCATACACCACATGTGCAGATAGACAGTACCTCTTTACCTACCTGCTTCATACCTCTTCCAAAACACTTGTTTATGGGAAGTTCTTCTTGAATGATACATGAAAATATATAGACTAACTAAAATGTGTGGCTCCCAAATCTGAAGTGGTGGTATGCATGTGGGTTCTTCTAAGCAGTTTTGCTAAAATTCCTTCCATCTCCCTGTCCCACCCCGTGCTGGATGCTGTCAGCTGGAGGATGCATGGGCAACTTATAGAGTCCAATGGATATAATTCTCATTATATAGAACAGACTGGCGCAACTACCTTTAACACAAAAGTGCATCACAAGGAAACTATAGGTCCAGCATGCAGTGCTTCCCCATGATCCCAGCTACTATGCTAGAATGCTGAAATTGAGCGAGCACTGCATTCTGGAACCTGTAGGCTCCCTGGGCTGTATATCCGTATTAAAGATTAGGGTGGTTCCTCATATTTTGTGCAGCCAGCAGGTTGCATTCTGGCCATTTGTAAGATTTCTCAGTGCTGTTGACATGAGAAAAGCTATTAAAAGGCCATTTTTCCATGAGCAGGATTTGGTGAATGTTCCCTCCATGGAATTAATACTCACCTGGTGGTTTCATGTAATAATTCTCAATATCAGACATGTCCGTATGCAGCGCGCACTCGAGATAGCTGAGGATAACTTTTCTACTGAAGTAGTACCTCATACCCATCAGAAAGATGGGCAAACAGCAGGTCAGCAGCAAGGACTTGGTCACAACAAAGCATATTACTATGGAGATAAGGAAGAGAAATAAACGATACCTGTCAGAAAAGAGAATTTAGTGTTGATTTCGGAATAGAAACCCATTTTAAAAAAAATCAGACATAACATACATTTGTACAATATAAACAAAAGCTAATCAATTTACATTTTCACAATAACGTATTTTAGATTAATAGCACATTTTTCATTTAAGAACAGCCTGTAAAAAGTTTTATTTAAGACTCCCAATTCACAAGTTACTTTAAAAAAATTCAACTATAATAATTATATCACATTTGATGAAGGATTTTGCAGTGTGTTTCTGTAAAAGCTCCCATCCAACTTGCCACAGTTGAAAAATCCTGCAAATATCGTTGCGTCACACAAATATCAAAGACAGATGGTGTCTCTATTAAGATATGCCTGCGATTGCTGCTCAGACAAGATTTGACTGCATCACCAGTCCCTGCAGAGAAATCAAAGCACTAAAACCAAGATGTCCACATGTGACTTTCCATTTCTACAGCACTACAGGGGACAAAGCACAACTGTGACTAAGGAAGATATTTTGCGCACAACACCCAGTAGCTGTGTCCTTATTAATTAATTTATTATTTTGGTCACTGGAAGTTATACAGGTTTTCCAGAAGGTCCCTAAGGGCCAGTCATCCCAAAACCTTACACTAGCCTGCTTCAGTATCAGGAAGCAACATAATGCAGGCCTACCGAAAATAAAATAGCAGACAGCACTGAGATGGCTGCTTTCCCCATCATCACTTACCACTTTGAAAGCTGTGAATCTTAAGCAAGGATTTTTTAGATCAATCACATAGGCACACAGAGAGAGGCGGGCATAGACTTCATTGTTCTCAGGTGCATTTAGTATCTTACCAATAATTACAAAAAGTTACCTGACATTCTTTATCATTCCCTTCTCTCTCCCTGGCCCAAAAGGTGAAGGAACCAGCCGTCTTGCCGCATGCAAAGGGCAAGGGCATGAGAGAGAAAAAGGGTCCACATGGTGTTTTCTTTGGGGGGGGGGCTTTTGCATTGACGGCAACTGACATTATCTTGCAGAGGTAATTTTTTTTCAGCTATTAAACCCTATCAAGCAGCAAGTAAATATCGGAACAATCTAGTTTCCTCTCGGCTGTCAGCTGGCCAAGGCAGGGATCCCGCCTTAGTTTACGTTTTACGAAGCTTTCTAACTTGCATCAAACCCGAAGATGCAATGTTTAATAAACTCATAAGGCACGCGGCTTTGAATTAATACTAAACCGGCAGCTCTTTGCAATACGCGCTGGTTACAAACAACGTCTCGCCCCTCGACCCCGCTGAGGTCAGGGCCCCGCGCGGCTGCATGCCGCAGGCCGACCCCAGCCGCCGTCTCTGCAGCCAGGAGGTGGCGCGAGACCTCCCGGGTCCAGCGTCCCGCAGCGGCGGCGTCTCGCGCCCGAGCCCGGCGGTCTCTAGGTAACGCTGGAACCCGGCTGCAGCCGCTGCCCCGCCCAGGTGCCGAGAGAGAGCGGGGAAAGCTGCGGGCGGAGAGCGTCGGCGGCGCCGCTCCCATTCATCGCTTCACCTCCCCCCTCCCCAGCGCAGCGCAGCGCAGCATCCCGGCCTGGAATAACTGGAAAGGCGAGTCTGTCTGCGGCGCGCAGGGACTCGCCGCCGCCGCCGCCGCCTCCCGCACCGGCGGCAGCAGCTCACAGCCCCGCTCCGGCCAGGCTGCGCCGAGAAAGCGCCGGGCGCACCGGCCCCGGGCAAGCAAACCCCCGCAGGCTTGCAGAGAGGAGCACCCGCCGCCCCGCCCCACACTTCTCCCCCTCCGCCCGCCAGTGCAGAGAGACGCACACAATACACACCCCTGCACCCCCTTCCCCAACAAGCTGCAGGGACCCCCCCCCCTTGCGCGCGCACACACACACAGGCAGAAGCAGAGCTCGCAAGTCCCTGCCCCCGAAACCCAGTCCAGGGATACCTCTCCTAGACACCCAGAGCCACCGGAGCCGGCTGTGTGCCCCTCTCCCTCTAGAGGGAAGCCCCTTGGACACGCAGCCTCTCAGACCTGCAGAGAGCATCCGCCCCCAACTTATCTCCCCGGAGGACGCTCCCCACCCCTAGCCAGTAGCCACGCGCACCCCATGTGCAAGCAGGGAACCCCCACCCACACGTTGCTCGCAGGCTGGCTGCTGCCCACATGCGGAGTGCAGGCTGGGTGCATCGATCGGTGTTGCACACTCCGCTCTGCAGTGATCTCCAAAGTGGGGCTCACGATCCAGTGCTTCGTTCCTGCTCCTCGCAGTCGCCCGAGGTAGAGATCCGCTGTTTGCAATATTGCGACTTTTTAACTGACCTGACTTTTGCACCATGACGGGATAAGATGCTGAGGCTGCGGCTGTTCTTTCCCACCAGCACCAGCAGCTCTGAGACAGCAATTCTGCACCAAATATTAATAGGATCGATGCAGGGATGGGTTCTCCATCCTTCAACACAGATCTTATTACCATTCTTCCTTTTTATTACAATTGCTGAACAAGTGTGCCCCCTAAAAAAAAAAGTGAATATACTTACTAGCGAGTATCCCATAGAGCAACTGAATTAGGGGCTGGTGTTTTAACCCTCTAAATGCGGTGTTAGGAATCCTTTCCATGATTCCTTCATAAAATATACGGCGCACCACCTCTTGCTCGGAAGGATGAAATTCTCGTATATAAACGTTGTCTTTCCTGAAATCCTCTTCCACACCACTCAGAGAAGCTGCGGAGGAGGAAGGTGAGCCGGATAAGGAGGGCCACATCTGGGAGGAAGACACAATGATCGCATCTTTTTTGGATCCTGAAATTGATTCATGATCTTCCGCCACAATCTTAGTCTCACAAACCATTTTGGGAGACGAACAATGCATGCAAACTGGCCGAGAAACAAAAAGGAGCCCGGCTTTAAATAAGAAACAAAACACGCCAAGCAGTAACTGAGAGGAGCAGCTTTTAGGAGTGCGAAACAAACGGAGCTGCGTGGAAAGCGAGAAAGGAGGGCCAGTGCATTTTGGAGAAGTATTTATAATGCAGCAGAGCCGGTGCAATTCGGAATCAGGGGGTCCCTCAGGGTCCTAGCGTCCTTTGTATTGGCTGGCAGGGGTCACCATGTGATCTCCAGGGGTGGGGAGGAGAAACACCTCCTTTGGCTTGCGTTTTATTGCTCATTACTACAGCATGCATTTCATTTCCTCTTCTTTTAACTATCCAAGCCCTGCTGGGGTATACAGATACTACGCAAATCTGTCAGAGGTGGGCCTGTCTCCTTGGAGAGGGGGAGAATATGATTGACTTTGTTTAGCAAGGGCTCTGACTGAGGTTCAGGTTGACACGTTGCAGAGTTCGCAGCATAAAATGTCTGGCATTTAGATAATCTAGAATTCTTCTTGAAAACTACCTGCTCCTTAAAAGACTACCAATTCCTGTTTGTTTCAGTAAAATCTATGTAGGAAAAACATGCACAGATTGTTCTAGAAATAGTGACTTATCTGAAATGTCTCTCTCTGTATATACATGCTTGTATACATTTACATGGCTGTATGTATATAGATTCTTGTGTATACATGCGCATATATAGCCAGTTATCTAGAACATCTGTCTAAAAATCCACTGGTATATACCTGTATATTCATTATTCTGCAGCATGGAATCTCATTAACGGTCTCAAGAAAGTGGAAAACTTGAGATTGATTTGGCACCTAATCGTAGTGATTCGAATTTGGTCTCAAAGTATGTATAGTTTATAATGCACGAAGTGCGGTATGTATTTATTAATAAGGCCTTATATCAAAAGCGATAGGGGTGACAAACTAATGACAACTTTGAATTTTCGTTAGGGAACATTCTGGTTTCAAAATGCATTTGCTTACTTTTTAAAAAGTAACTAACACCTGGCTAAGTTCCTGCTGGAGACCACATTCAGCTGGGGGGGAGTTCGCTTTTCTTGAGTGGGAGAGCGAGTCACTCACCACTGCGGATAGTTTCCGGGGATTAATTCTTTCTTCCCTCCCTTCGTGCATATAAAAGCAGCACTCTCCACCCCCAGTCCCTATTTCTAAAAATACACCGCTCAGCTCCACAGAAGTAAACAGCGATCTCGAACCCACGTGAACAATATTCAAAGGGATTTTGGTGTGGCAAACATTAGGGGATTGCTTTCCTCGCCCGATTGTTCCCCCTCCCTCCCTCCTTACAAGAAAACAATCAAAAGAAACATTTTCAGTTGTCATCAAATAACACACACACACACACACAAGCTTAGGTCGCGCTGAACTTTTCTCCAGCAGGAATCCCGTGCCTTGCACTACGGCGCTGCATTGTTTTCCGCCGGGCGCCAATAAAGGTGAGTAACGTGCCCCAGCCCCCGCGGTAGTCAGCCCCCGGGGCGCACTCGGCCAGCAAGCTCCGGCGCTCCACTCCCACGATGAAGCGCCCTCGCGCCTCGGACTGCCAGGGCAGCGCGTTTTGCTCCTCGGGCGGCTACACGCAGGGTGGGGGGTGGGGGTCTCCCTGCCCGGGACAACCCTGCGCCCGTTACTCGGGCTGTGCATTGGCCGGAGCCTCCCCTCGAGGCTTCCTGGAGAATTAGGGCTCGGCGAAGCCATTCAAACGGGCGGACCCGCCAACTCCAGCAACCCACAAGGAGCTGGGGCTGGAGGAGGGGCGCGGACCCGCAGGAGGAGGAGGACTCTAGTCTCCGCAGCGCCCAACAGCTCAGTCTGTCCCGGTTTCAACCGGCCGGGACAGCATCGCTGGTCTCCCCCCACTCCTCCAGCTCCCTCCTCCGCTTGAAGCATGCGCCTTGCAGCTTCAGTGCAGGTAGGGGCTTAGCCACTGGCTTGCGCGCAGCGCGGCTTGGCGAGGAGGCGCGTGGGGAAGGGGCTGGCGACAGCGCTTCCCAGCTTCATTAATGCGGGCGGCGAAGAAAGGAGCAATCGCCCGCCTCTCCCACTGGAGCCCAGGCTGCTGGCATGAGCTGCCTTCTCCCCAGGCTGCCGGTTCCCGCTGGGTTTTACTGCAAGAGGCTGGAGCACCAGGCGCCGGCTACAAACAGTGGTGCAGGGGTTGGATCCAGAGAGATTTGAAATTTAAGTGCCTGCGAGTGGAGCTGCTCTTCCGTTAACAGCCATGAGATCAAACAATAGGAATAATGCCTGGCAATAAAGGAAATGTTTGTGGTTTGATAACTCTTGAATTATAATCGCCCTGTGTTTGTACTGCTGAGAATTTACTAGGCAACAAGACAAGCACAGCGGCTGTTCAGTGTATTGATGAGATCAGTAACTGGTGAAAAGCTAGGAAACAAAGGTAGGAATAAAATGGTCAGTTTTCACAGTGGGGCCAGGTAAATAGCAGGGTCACCCAGGGAACTGTACTGGGGCCAGTGCAGTTCAACATATTTATAACTAAGCTGGAAAATGGGGTCAACAGTGAGGTGGCAAAGTTGGTGGACGATACAAAATTACCCCATGGTAGTTAAGTGCAAAGCTGACTGCAAAGAGTTGCAAAGGGATCTCACAAAACTGGGTGACTGAGCAACAAAATGCTTGATGAAATTCAGTGTAGATTAGTGCAAAGTAATGGACACTGGAAAACATAATCCCAACTATACATATAAAATGATGAGGACTAAGTTAGCTGTTACCACTCATGAAAGAGATCTTGGAGTCATCGTGGATAGCTCTCTGTGAAAACCTCTGGTTAATGTGCAGCAGCAGTCTAAAAAGCTAGCAGAACATTAGGAACGGGCTAGATAATAAAACATAAAATATGGTAAAGTCACTATTTAAATCCATGGTACGCCCACACCTGGAATACTGTGTACAGTTCTGGTTGTCCCATCTCAAAAAAGATATATTAGAATTGGCAAAAATGATTAAGGGGATGGAACAACTTCCAGATGAGGAGAGATTAAAAAGAAGGGGACTTTTTCAGGTTGGAAAAGAGATGGCTAAGGTGGGCTATGAGGGAGGTCTGTAGAATCAAGAATGATGTGGAGAAAGTGAGTAAGGAAGTGTTATTTACCCCTTGACCTAACACAAGAACCACAGGTCACCAAATAAAATTAAGAGGCAGCGGGTTTAAAACAAACATAAGGAAGTACTTCTTCACACAACGCACAGTCCACCTGGAGAACTCATTGCTAGGGATTGTTGTGAAGGCCAAATTTGTTACTGGGTTCAAAAAAAGAGCTAGATAAGTTCATGGAGGATAGGTCCACGAATGGCTGTTAGCCAGGTTGGTCAGGGACACAACCCCATGTTCTAGGTGTCCCTATACTTCTGACTGCTGGGACTGGATGATGGGGTGGAGCACTCGATAATTACCCTGCTCTGTTCATTGTCTCTGAATTATCTGGCACTTGCCACTGTCAGAGGACAGGATGCTGGGCTAGATGGACCACTGGTCTGACCCACTATGGCCATTCTTATTTTCTAAAATCTAAAGGCAAACACTGAGCTGAAGTATTCTTCTTTTTAATTTACAGCCCTTTAGGTCTTGTCCCGACAGGAAGGTTAATCTGCAGCTTTTTGCTGCATCAGGTAATTATGCAAGCCGCAGTAATAAGGTGCACACAGGATGGTGTGCCCTGTCAATGTGCATCTTTGTGTATGCATGGCAATTGTTTGCTGCTGACTATGGGCATGGTATTCTTGGAGAGTATCCTGTTCCTAATGTTCTGTTAGTTTTTTTGACTGCCTGCTGCTGCATGTTGAGCGGATGTCTTCAGAGAACTATCCACGATAACTCCAAGATCTCTTTCTTGAGTGGTAACAGCTAATATAGACCCTGAAAACTACAGACCTCAGGCAAGATCTTTACGTCTTTGAAGTATATTTTAAACAATATTTAATTTTCATCTAGCTAGGCTATGTAGAAGTCAGAGGTCCATATATTTTTGTTTGATCTCTTCTAGTCAGACATTTCACTTTCCTGAGACAACTAGCAGTGTGCAATTGTTGTTTAATAATTAGCCAAGATACATAAAAATCAGTAGTAAGAACCCATCCCATTCCTTTTTAAGAAGAATAATGTCCTGGATGTATTGTAATCACTGAAGCTTCCTCCCTCCCATCCAGCCCAGGACTCCCCTATTTTACCTGTCTGAGGGCTTGTGTACATATAGAATTATTCCTGATTAACTCTATGTGTGAACATCCTTATTCCAGAATAGGAGTTAATAGAGTTAATCAGGAATAATTCCATGTGTATGCAAGCCTTTAGCACTTACCCAGATACTACAGTGATGAGAACCATGTATCTCACAAACACTGATTAATGTATTCTCTCAACACTCCTGCAAGTACTACTACCCTCATTTTACAGACAGGGAACAGGGGCACAGAGATATTAAATGACTTGCCCATGGTCACACAATGAGTCTGTGACAAAAGCAGGCATTGAACCAGATCTCTTGAATCTTGGTACTGGCGTAACCACTGGCATAACCACAAAACTGTTCTTTCTCCTTTATTTTAAACCTAGATTTTCAGATTTCACTAGAAACTGGAGGACACTAGAAGCTCTAACTCTGTTGCTGAGCTGTGGAAAAGAAAGGGAGGAATTAGTGAAAGAGCAGTCAACCGTGACTGACTGAAGCAAATGTCAATGAAAAGTCAGGGCCCAATCCTGCTCTCATCCTGCAAAACTCCAATTGACTTTAAAGGGAGCCGATTTGGGCCCTAAGAAAAGAAGGGAAATTGTTAAATGTTTGGCAAGCCAACTGCTTTGCCAGGGGCCTTGAGTATTTTAGAATGCAGTTGTCATCCCAAGTCACTAAGCATTTTCCTCTTCATTTACTTCTGCTTCTCCAGAACCTAAGGGTGTATCTAACCAGATGGCATGACCTTCCCATGAACCTGATGGATCTAGCTAATTTAATTAAGATGGACATTCTTTTTTAGAGTCCTGGATTTTATTCAGCTGCTGTCAGCCCTTCTCCCTGTTTGGTATAAGAAGACAATTTTTATGGATGTTTGATGCATTCCTGCGGAAAGGCAAAAGCCCCAGAATCAGTCTGAGTAAACTACACACGGTTGAGAACTGGAGAGATCTGAATATTCTACACAAGAAACTTTACAGTTGGGTGGCCCTATTTGTGACTGACTCCACTTAGAAGAATTAGAGACTAAACATATCAAGCTAGTAAGCACTGGAAGTGCTTCAGATTTGATCTGTGGTAATGGGGAGTCACTTGCCATAACACTTTGCAGAGCATAAGAACAAAAGAATGACCATACTGGGTCGGACCAAAGGTCCATCTAGCCCAGTCCATTTAGCCAAGCTACCAACAGTGGCCAATGCCAGATGCTTCAGAGGGAATGAACAGAAGAGGTAATCATCAAGTGAACCATTCCCTGTCGCCCATTCCCAGCTTCTGGCAAACAAGGTAGGGACACCATCCCTGCAACCCAATCATAAGAGAAACTCCGAAGGTGTGGTACTTGATCACAAAATCTTTCTATCCCATCCCAGAGAAATGCACTACATGCATACTCTGTGAAACTTTTAGGTGTCAAAGATGGGAGTCAAAGGGACTGAGCCAGATCAGATCTTTTCTTCTAACCCAGACTACTGCAACCTTTAAACAAATGAAACTTCCTCTGCTAGAAAAGGGCTTTTATATGTTCTTCCTTAAGGAGAGGTATACTCCAGGGTAGGTCCCCTTTCAACCAAATCTTTAGTGGGACAAGGTGGGTGAAGAAATATCTTTTATTGGACCAACATGGTCTCTCTCTCACCATCAAAAGTTGGTCCAATAAAAGATATTACCTCAACCCTCCTTGTCTCTCTAATATCCTGGGGGTGACACTGCTACAGCTACACTGCATAGAAGGGGTGCTGGCACAATTTGTTTAGTGGGGGGGTGCTGAGAGCTACTGAACCCTGTATATGATGGAAACCACCTCAAGCCAGGCCGTGCTGCTGCACCCCCAATACCAGCACCTATGCTGCATAGAACCAAATTTTTGTAAGCCATTGCTCGCAGGCCTGCAGACATCCAGATGACTTGAGGAGAGAGGCTCTGGTGTGACCTGCAGTGTAGAACCTTGGGCTGAAACCCCTGGTACAATGGCTAGGTCTCAGTAATACAAGCCACTACAATAATTTTACCATTCAGATTTGGTGATTAATCAATTTAAAGCAGAAAGAGCACCAAGTTCTGTGAAATGCAGAAAATCTATAGCCTCCTTCTTTCATTACCTGGGACTTCTCCTGGGAGGCAGTTTTGTGTTGTACCCTTAATATCTCCATCATCAGAAAATCAAGGAACATATCAAGATTTACAAACCTTTGTTCTTAATTAGAAAGAGCTATATCTCTCCAGAATTCCTCAGATCCATGACTTGGCTCACAGATCTGAGAATCTTCTCATACTTCCACTAAAAACTTCTTCAAGATACTGAGCACACACTAGCATTTGGCCGGAGAACCTGGGCATGGACACTCTGATAACCCACTTGTCAAGAGTTCTTATCTGTTGTGTCTCTTCTGGAACCTATGGAGGCCGTATACGCTGAATTTCATCTGCGTAGGGTTGGGAAGGAAGAAAAATGTAAATTGATCTCTGACTTTGTTAATTTGTGAGATGGGCATATGAATACAAGACAATTTTCTGTGTCTCTGGGGCATAAAAATTTCTTGCTTAATCCTAAAAAGGGATTATTTAGGATATGTCTATACAACAAAGAAAAATCTGTGGCTGGCCTGTGCCAGCCGACCTGGGCTTGGGCTATCAGGTTGTTTCATTGCTGTGTAGACTTCCAGGCTCTTGCAGAACTTGCACAACATTTCCTGGTACTAAACAATTAAAAATTTTAATATCGGCGAAAGGCCAAAGCAAATCTGAAATTTTAGTTCAATGGTTCCGTGTACTTCATTGAGAACATTGTGTTGCGTTTAATGATTGATCATTAAATCATCTAGGGAGCTCTAGAAAAGGATGTGTTGGGTTTTCATAGTTTATTCCTTATATTCACTCAGTGTATGGCAGTGGTTTTCGACCTTTTTGCATTTGCGGACCCCTAATAAATTTTGAATGGAGGTGTGAACTCCTTTGGAAATCTTAGACATAGTCTGCGGACCCCCAGAGGATTACACTAGATGACCCTTGCGTTCCCTTTTAACCCTATTATTCTATGACCACAGATTGAAAACCACTGTTCTATAGTTATGACAACCTTTCATGGACCCCGTAAACATAGTCCACGGCCCACAGGTTGAAAACCACCGGTAAAAGGCATTCTGCAACACTGCTGAGTACGCCCAAGAGCTCTTGCCACATCACTGCACATTTTGTCTCAATTGATATATAGAAGTTTCATTTTAACCCTTTATAACCCCCTTATTTACTGCTATTTTCTCCACAGGCATTTAAACTGTTCTTTGGGCATTTGGGAGCATGGTAAATAGGATATGTTCAGCCTAGTGCCCCCAATGTCTAAAAATCAATGTCTAATTACAATCACAGTGTATAAAAACCCTATTCTAACCAATTCTGAAATGCTGTTTTCACTCCCAATGTACACAGCTTTGCCTATGCAATTATAAGACAGTATTTGCAGTGCCACGTTTTTTCTAAGAGTACTGGCATGGAACAAACAGCATTTTGGAGGTTCATAAAGGGTTAAAACCATATCTAATGAAGGACGAATTCTCTCTAAAGGGTACGCCCCATGCCATTCTGGTTTTGGATTACACACATGGCTATACCTATGGTTTGCCCAGTCTCCTCCCATTCAAATAGTAAAGTGTGTGGCTGCAGCTTTGCCTCCGGCAGTGATTTAAATGCCCACATATTTGTCAGCATGGAATGTAAATATGGCCATGGGGAAAGCACCTGTTTTTAACCCTATATGGTCAAGGCTCAAGTCAGGTCTGATTTTTCACAGGTTTTTCTGTCATTCACTTAAAATGATCACTGGTGTGACTGTTCTTTGTATTTACAGAGCACCTTTCAGGTAAGGATCTGAATGAACTTTACCGATTGACTGAATGAGTTAGGGAGGGAAGCTTTACAGTACCCATTTTACAGATGACTAAACGAAGAGGTTAAGTGACAACATGTCTATGCAGAAGTGATTCCAAGTCCCTCAATCTAGACTAAATTTGATATGAAATGTTATGATGAAGCTAAATGAAGCATTTTGTTCCAGGTCAAACTCATGCTTTGTTCAACTCCAGACAATTTTCTTTTTACTTTTCGATTAGCTAAATACTTTGAAAAATTTCGTTTCTGGCTTGATTCAAAATGATTTTCCCTTCACCCCTCGCCCCCGCCAGTTTTTCAGAATTGTCAGCAAACTGAAAACCCCATTATTCACACAGCTCTAATAAGAACCCCACAGTAGGGAAATAGGGCCAATCTCCCATCCCGCTACCCCCTGATTTCTAATAGAGATCCCTGAAGAATAAGTTTTAATATCCCTTCTGAAATGTTTGTTTTCATTAATTATAACAACTCTGGATATTCTTTATAGCCACATAAATGCCCAATCCCTTTTTTGAATCTTAAATTCTTGACCTCAGCGACTTTCTGTTGCAATGAATTTCCCACATTTTGATGTCATTGAATAGCCTCTTGGTCTTGTGTTACTGGGTGCAAGCAAGGTAAAGTGGATTTCTAAACCATACTTAAGTTAACACATTCTCACTGGGTGTGTGATGTGCAAGGGAGACTCAGTGAACAGAAAGCTGGGAAGAAGTTGTTGGGATTATGGTAAAATCAATCACAGGTTAAGGTGAAATAAAGCAACTTTAATTTATGCCCCTTGTTTTCACCATACAGGGAAGAACAGGAATAACTTGCTTGCAGGGACATACTACACTTACGTATCTACTGTCTCTGTTATTGATCAAGATCACTGCAGGGATCTGGAAGAATTTCTTCCCCTCCCCTTCCCTCCCCATATACAGCACTGCACAGCTGGCTAGATGCATTATGGGAATGCAAAATACCAGAATAGGTGGATCAGAACAGTGTGATTTTTGAGTATAGCGACTTTTATGTCTCATACGCAAGTCCTTGCTGAAGAATTAGGATTCCTAGTTTTCCTTGTGCAGGCAAGGCCTTAGAAGTCTAAAACTGACATCTCCTGTGAAATAGCTTAATTTAGCTGCACATGTACCATTGTTTTGCTTACAACAGGGAAAGTGGAGGTTGGCTGCTGACATTCAGGTGCTACTTCTTTTTCACGGTGTTGTAATTGTAGGGATCCTGACCCAAAATGGAGTTGTGTGTGTGGGTGGGGGAGGTCGCAAGGTTATTATAGGGTGGAGGTTGCGGTACTGCTACCCTTCTGCGTTGCTGCTGGCAGCGGCAGTAATGGGCAGCTGGAGAGCGGTGGCTGCTGGCTGGGAGCCCAACTCTGAAGGCAGAGCCGCTGCCAGCAGCAGTGCAGAAGTAAGGACGGCATGGTATGGTATTGCCTCCCTCACTTCTGCGCTGTTGCCTGCGGAGTTGGGCTCCCAGCCAGCAGCCACCGCTCTCCAGCCACCCAGCTCTGTCAGGGTATGGTATTGCCACCCTTACTTCTGCGCTGCTGCTGGCAGGTTACCCCCTTCAGAGCTGGGTGCCTGGCCAACAGCTGCTGCTCTCCAGCCACCTAGCTCTGAAGGCAGCACAGAAGTAAGAGTGCCAATACCGCGATCCCCTATTTGCAACTCCCCTGCAGCTTTCTTTTTGGTCAGGACCCCCAATTTGAGAAATGCTGGTCTTCCCCCATGAAATCAGGTCTTCTGTGTGCTTTTACCCTTTACTATACAGATTTAATGGGGGGAGACCATATTTCACGGTCCGTGATGCATTTTTCATGGCCGTGAATTTAGTAGGGTCGTATTAATAACATCTCTGCTCCTCCTCTAGCTCTCTTGGCTTGGCCTGAGCCCCTGTCCTGGCTGCTCCTTTTGTATTAATCTACCTCTCTTGTCTTTGGACCTTCTTCCACCCAGCATGGAATCACCTCCCTTGTGTATGCCAAGCAAACTTCCTTCAGCTCCCTTCTCAAATCTTGTGCAAAGTCTTTGCTGCAGTCTTACTCTACCTCCCTCTCATATTGGCATGCCAGGTGCTATTTCAATCAGATTTGTCTTGTCTGTGTCCAGACTAGACTGTAAGCTCCTGGGAGCAGGGTCTGTGTTTTGTGTATTTGTAAAGAGTCAAGCACATTGCTAGGTTCAATAAATAATACTCTAAATATATTAGGGGTTTCCTCTAGCACCCATCACAATAGTACTTAAACACTTGTACTATGGGTGCTCCTAACAATGCCTAGCCTTTATCTAGTGCTCCTCATCAACAGATTCCGAAGTGCTTTACAAGGAAGGTCAGTATCATTATCCCCATTTGACAGGTGGGGAAACTGAGGCACAGAGAGGTGGAGTGACTTCCCAAGGTCAGCCAGCAGGACAATGGCAGAACCAGAAATATAGTTTGGGTGACCTGAGTCCAGTGCTCTATTCGGTGTTATATGTACAGGTGTATTATAATTGTATATAATGTTAAGCATATTATGTGGCTGTCAGTAAAGGTAGTGTTAACAGTCTATTTTTATGCTACACTGTGACACAAATTTTGCAACTATTTCCTTTCCAAGCACCCACAGTATGGCCTAAATTCTCCCCTACCAAGGAGCAAGGTTCTTGCCCAGCCTGTAACCTGGGCTGGTCCGAGGCCAGCGAGCAGGGCAGCCACCCTGGGCACCAGCTTCCAGGGGGACTGGACTGCTGTTCCACTTGGCTTTTTTTCCCCACAGCTCTGATGGGCCAGCCATTTTTGCTCTGCTGATTGGCTATTTTCCCCCACCTCTCTCCACTGATTGGCTAGTGGGTTTTTTTGGTTTTGTTGCATGGCCACTAGGGTGAGGGTGGAGGGGTGGCTGAAATTGTTTTCTGCCCTGGCTGGTTGGGCAGCTCCTGTCCATCTTCTGGCACACATCAGCTAAAATCCTTTTTTTCCCCCATTGCTACCACCACCATCTTGCTGAGCAACCAGCAAAATCCTGAAGTCACTTAGGGTATGTCTACACTATGAAATTAGGTCAATCTTATAGAAGTCGATTTTTAGAAATCGATTTTATACAGTCGATTGCGTATGTCTACACTAAGCGCATTAAGTTGGCAGACTGCGTCCCCACTACCGTGGCTAGCATCGACGTACAGAGCGGTGCACTGTGGGTAACTATCCCGCAGTTCCTGTAGTCTCCACTGCCCATTGGAATTCTGGGTTAAGCTACCAATGCCTGATGCGGCAAAAACATTGTTACAGGTGGTTTTGGGTACATGTCGTCAGTCGCCCCTCCCTCTGTGAAAGCAATGGCAGACAATCGTTTCGTGCCTTTTTTCCATGCAGACGCCATACCACGGCAAGTATGGAGCCCACTCAGCTCAGCTCACCATCACCACTGCTGTTGTGTCCTGGGTGCTGCTGTCAGCAGATGGTGCAGTAGGACTGCTAACCGTCGTCATCCACCGCTTCTGCTGCAACTCTGCTCTCCTGCAGATACCATACCATGGCAAGCATGGAGCCCGCTCAGCTCACCGTCACCGCTGCTGTTGTGAGCATTGTAAACACCTTGCACATTATCCTAGAGTATATGCAGAACTGGGCTAAGAGACGCCAGCACGAGGAGGATTTTGATGAGGACATGGACACCGATGTTCCTGAAAGCACGGGATGTGGCAATTGGGACATCATGGCAGCACTGGGGCTGGTTGATACAGTGGAACACCGATTCTTGGCCCAACAAACAAGCACAGACTGGTGGCACCGCATTGTTGCAGGTATGGGATGATTCCCAGTGGCTGCAAAACTTTCGTATGCGTAAGGCCACTTTCCTGGAACTCTGTAAGTTGCTTTCCCCCACCCTGAAGCGCAGGAATACCAAGATGAGAGCTGCCGTGACAATTGAGAAGCGAGTGGTGATAGCCCTGTGGAAGCTTGCAATGCCTGACTGCTACAGGTCAGTCAGGAATCAATTTGGAGTTGGCAAGTCTACTGTGGGGGCTGCTGTGATCCAAGTAGCCAATGCAATCATTGATGTTCTGTTATCCAGGGTAGTGACTCTGGGAAATGTGCAGGTCATACTGGATGGCTTTGCTGCAATAGGGTTCTCTAACTGTGGTGGGGTGATAGACGGAATGCATATCCCCATCTTGGCACCGGATCACCTTGCCAACCAGTACATAAACCACAAGGGGTACTTCTCAATGGTGCTGCAAGCACTGGTGGATCACAAGGGACGTTTCACTGACATCAACGTGGGATGGCCGGGAAAGGTGCATGACGCTCGCATATTTAGGAACTCCGGGCTGTTCGAGCAGCTGCAAGAAGGGACTTACTTCCCAGACCAGAAAATTACCATTGGGGATGTTGAAATGCCAATAGTTATCCTTGGGGACCCAGCCTACCCCTTGCTCCCATGGCTCATGAAGCCGTACACAGGCAGCCTGGACAGTAGTAAGGAGCTGTTCAATTATAGGCTGAGCAAGTGCTGAATGGTGGTAGAATGTGCCTTTGGACTTTTAAAAGCTTGCTGGTGCTGTTTGCTGACTAGGTAAGACCTCAGCGCAACCAACATCCCCATTGTTATTGTTGCTTGCTGTGTGGTCCATAATATCTGTGAGAGTAAGGGGGAGACGTTTATGGCAGGGTGGGATGTTGAGGCAAATCGCCTGGCATCCGATTTTGAGCAGCCAGACACCAGGGTGATTAGAAAAGCACAGGTAGGCACACTGCACATCAGAGAGGCTTTGAAAACCAGTTTTATGACTGGCCAGGCTTTGGTGTGACAGTTGTGCGTGTTTCTCCTCTATGCAAACCCGCCCCCTTTGTTGATTTTAATTCCCTGTAAGCGATTCCCTCGTTTGCGATTCTGGGACTGCATGGTCACCTGTGCTGCTGAGTTCGCCACGCTAACCAAACAGGAAATGAAATTCAAAAGTTCCTGGGGGTTTTCCTGTGTACCTGGCTAGTGCATCGGAGTTGAAAGTGCTGTCCAGAGCAGTCACAATGGAGCACTCTGGGATAGCTCCCGGAGGCCAATACCGTCGATTTGTGTCCGCACTACCCCAAATTTGACCCAGCAAGGTCGATTTTAGCGCTACTCCCCTCGTCGGGGAGGAGTACAGAAGTCGATTTTAAGAGCCCTTTAGGTTGATGGAATGGGGTTCGTTGTTTTAAATCGACCTAACGCAGCTAAATTTGACCTAACCCCATAGTGTAGACCAGGCCTTAGGGTATGGATACACAGCAACTGGGAGTGTGCTTCCCAGCATGGGTAGACAGATGCACTAACTCAAGTATAGTCCCATCCACCCTCCTGCGTACATACTCCGGCAGCTAGCACACAGAAGCACCCTCCCAGCTGTGTGTAGACATACCCCGAGCTGGGGACGTTAAGGTTGCTTTTGCAAATGCAGTTTTGCAAATGCATTGCCAACTCTTGCAATTTTATCGCAAGTCTCATGATCTTGAGGATTTTGTCAAAGCTCTAGCTCCCAGAGTCATGAGATTGGGAAAGAATCTCATCTTCCATTAAAAAAAAAAGAGAGAGAGTAACTCTCTGCCCCTCATAGTTTCTGAGAAAAGCTTAAAAATGTGACCCAGGTGCACCTAAAGGCTCAGAAACTAGAAAGCAAATAAAACGAGCCACAAAATTACAGTATCATTTCAAAATCTCATGATTTTTAAGCTAAGCTCATCATATTTTCAGGCTTGACTCATGATTTTTGAATGCTTGTGACCAGCAGTACTGCTTAGCAGAGTGGGTGGACCCTTCCCCCATGCCTAGACTACAAACACTGGTGGCCCAACCACAGCCTGAAGGCGGGATCCAGCCCATGGGATGATTCCGAATGATTTTCAGCTGCCTGCAGCCTGGCTTCCTAAGGCAGCTGTGAGGCCTCTGCCAGAGTCTCCTCCCTGAGTTGGGAGGGTAGCTGTTTTCGAGTTTCTGCTGTGAGCATATCTGTGTATTGTGTTTGTCATAAATATAAAGGGAAGGGTAACCACCTTTCTGTATACCGTGCTATAAAATCCCTCCTGGCCAGAGGCAAAAGCTTCTACCTGTAAAGGGTTAAGAAGCTAAGGTAACCTCGCTGGCATCTGACCCAAAATGACCAATGAGGGGACAAGATACTTTCAAATCTGGAGGGGGCGGGGGAAAGGCTTTTATCTGTCTGTCTGTGTGATACCTTTGCAGGGAACAGATCAAGGATACAAGCCCTCCAACTCCTGTAAAGTTAGTAAGTAATCTAGCTAAAAAATGCTTTAGGTTTTCTTTGTTTTGGCTTGTAAATTTGCTGTGCTGGAGGAAATGTGTATTCCTGTTTTTGTGTCTTTTTGTAACTTAAGGTCTTGCCTAGAGAGATTCTCTATGTTTTGAATCTGACTGCCTGAAAGATTATCTTCCATTCTGATCTTACAGAGTTGTTCTCTTATCTTTTTTGTGTTCTTCTAATAAAGTTCTGATTTTTAAGAATCTGATTGGGTTTTTTGGGTCTTAAAAATCCAAGGGGTTTGTGCTCATCTTGTTTATTCTCAAGCATCCCCAGGAAAGGGGGTGTAAGGGCTTGGGGGAATATTTTGGGGAAATAGGAATTCCAAGTGGTCCTTTCCCTGTTCTTTGTCTAAAACACTTGGTGGTGGCAACGTTTTACCTAATCCAAGGGCAAAGACTTTGTGCCTTGGGGAAGTTTTAACCTAAGCTGGTAGAAATAATTTTAGGGGGGTTTTTCATGCGGGTCCCCACATCTGTAACCTAGAGTTCAGAGTGGGGAAGGAATCTTGACAGTGTTTATGGTGGCATGTGCTTTGTGAATTTTAAATAAAACATGGTGCAACACTGATCCATGTGCAAGGGTACAAGTCACTGCAGAGAACTGCAGGCAAGAAAAGAAAAACTGATGCAGAGAACAGGGCATTTCAAACTAAGTTGTCAACATCATCCATCGAGGAAACAGCACAGAGGCAAAGAAAATGTATCCATTTCCTTCAGGAGTTAAATGCAGAATATGAAGGTTTTCTTCTCTGTTCTCAATTTCAGTGGCTGGGTGCAGGAAAGTGCCTTCTACATTTTTTTCAACTTAGAAAGCAGATCCTTGCATTTCTGAAAGAAGAGAAAATAAGCAAAACCATCCCATCTAAGAGCACTTGAAAGACCCAGCATTTCTTTGCTCACTGTCCCCTTCTTAACAGATATAACAACTCATCTCAATATGCTCAGTCTCAGGCTGCAAGATAGAGATCAGAATATTTCTGCTGTTCGGGGCCATGTTGACACCTTCCACAGAAAACGTGGAATTTTCAACGCATCCCTTCAGAAGAACAACATTATTCATTTTCCATCATGCAAGGAATTCTCAACTGAGATTGATTACGCTGATTTTTGCAGCTTCCTGGAAATTATATCAGTCGAGTTCAGTATCAGTTATGCAGATTTTGAGAGTTTGAGATCCAGCATTCAACTGTAGTACAACAATCTGATGGAGGCACCACCTATTGCCTGCCCACATCTGAAGGCCCCTCCCACAGCCTAAGAGGAGGAGCTACTGAACCCAGGGCTCAAATAATGACAGGGGACAACAAATGAAAAACAGGGACAGGAGTGAGGGTCACAGGTTCAAAATCAGGGATCCAGAAGGGGAAACTGAGTAGAGGACCCCAGATGGTGCCCACTGCTCCTCCTCTAGGGAGCCAGCAGACAAAGCCCAGAGGAACTCTGCCCAGGTATGTGAACCAAGGGAGGAGCGGTAATAGGCCACACAGTCGCAGAGCACCTCCCCGTCCAGCATCCTCCTCCTGATGGAATAGATGGCCGATGGAGATACCCCTTGAGCAGCAACAAGATCTTCAGCTAGAGCTGTTTGAACTGCAGACTGATCCGTTTTTTCTTTCCATGAAGAATGAATTGCATGGAAACGTCTGGAAACATGTTCCTCAGGATTGGTTTCCCAATTTAAGACTATGCACTGAAGCTGTGTTCAGTGTTCAGAAGCACATACATCTGCAACAGTGCAGTCTCAGTAAGGAAACATATGAAGTCAAAACATGGCAACCAGCTGGAGAATGAAACCCTTGGCTGCTGTCTCCAATTTACCACTATGAATATTGATGTCAACCCTGGGACTCTGGTGCGAAAAAATCCTTTTCCTCAAGGTTCTCACTGTGAGGTGAGCTATTCTCTTATTTAATGTAATTTTATTACAGTACTTCTTAACCTCATTATTGCCTTACTGGCTAAATCCTCCTAACTCGAGGGAAAAAACAATCTGATTCTAGAATCTGGAATTATATTTCTGTACCTGGCCCGCAGTGGTGCCCCAAAGCTAGCATCCAGCGCACAGCACTGAAAAGATTGGACCAAGTCTGCAAAATTTAAAATGAATGAAAGTAAATTTTTGCAGCTGAAAGGAATAGAAAACAAGATGAAAGATAGAGCCCTAATAATACAAAGTCATTCTGAGAGTTTCAAGCTTAATCAGCGAAATCAGTTCTCTCCAAACAGCTGGAATGCCTAAAACAAGTGTAAAGAGAAGTATAGCTTTCACAAACAAATCATCGGCGACAGTGTACAGAGCATCATAAACATAGGAAGGAGAGATCAGGGACTCTCAACACCAAATTCATTGATCATGTAAGTGGATGCAACTTCATTCAAGTCAAGGGAGTTATGTCTGCTTATTTCAGCTGTGAATTTGTCCTTTTGACATCAAATGATCACCAGTGGAGCAAAGTGATTTCCTGCAAACAGAACATGATGCTCTCTGTAACTGAGTTTATATTAAATTATATTCTAGAAATGCAGTCATTCCTGTTTAAATAGTGTTGTAATTCACTCATGAGTAACGAGTACAAGATATGGAGGAAGGTGGATGCATAGTGGATCTGCAGTCATGTCATCTCATGCAAGGATTCTTGTCAGTTCTGACAGCTAAACAGGGAAGGAATGGGGCAATACTTTAGTACTGCCAACCCTATGTGTTCTAACATCATGTGTCAGGACACAAGAAATCATGAGACTGGCTTAAATAAATAAATGGTGGGTTCTTTTTATCTGCCTTCTGAGCCTTTGAGATTCACTCACTTCCTGTTTTCAAGCTTTTCTCCACAATCAGGAGAACTAGAAACTTCCCTTACAGAAAAAAAAAAAAAAAAAAAAAGGAAAGACAAGAAAGACGAGAGACTCATGCAATCTCTTGATTCCAGCAGATGGGGCTTTAAGAAAAACACCAGCTGTCATGATAAAATTGTGGGAACTGGCAGCACAGATATTTGGGTGGAGAGTCTTTTACATGCTGCAGGATAGAGTGTAGGGGATTTGGTATGTGACACTTTTTTATTATTATATGTTGGGTGCTAACAGGCTGCTCCACACTGTACAAGACACATAAATACAGACATTTCCTGCCCAAAGGACGTCACAATCTAAAGACTAGAGGCACTGGGAAACCTAGAGGAGGAGTTTTACTCTTTCCTTTGAGTCAGCACTGACCAATGCCACAGCATGGTGCTAGGGGGCAGTGTGGGGCTGGATGTGCTATCTTTCAGATAAAACTGAGGTCTTCATCATTTGTGACCATTAACAATCCCCTGGCACTTTTACGAGAGTGAACGTGTTAGCACGAGTGCCCTGGACAAGTTCCAACAGGTGTAATTATAGCTGTCGACAGTGATGAGCATGGTATAAGAACCGACACAGGAGAGTATATAGAACAGAATAAATTCTCCCTGCTGTTTCAGCTGGATACAGTGGGACCACTCCTTAGCTGGGGTAAATTGTCCTGGAGTTATGATCATTTACACCAGTTGAGGATCTGCCCTGGTATTCCTGGCTTCCAGTTCAAAACAAGTGTATCCTGTGGTTGTTCACTGTCAAACAGTTGCTGTGTTTATGCCTATCAGTTTGCTGAGTTTGTAAAGTAGGTTTGCCTTCTTTTAGGATGAGAATTGCAATATAAACATACATGGCTATAATTATTTTGATAGCATTTGGCAGTATACAAGCTTATTTGAAAAAGCAATCACTTGATTGAAAATCTACTCAAGGAAGCTGTGATAGAAGAGCTTGTCACAACCAAAAAGGGTCTCTGATGGTGTTCAGAAATGTCATGCAACAGAGAAGCAAGGAAGGGGATAATACAGGCCTGAGAAAGCAGGATGCATCCCAGCTAGAGCTGTTGATAGCTATTATATAGGTTACCCTGAAAGAAGGGAGAAGAGGGGGTGAGGAAAAGATGTTCTCCTGGGTTGCCTGGATGAAGACATACTCTGTCAAGCCTAAAACCCCCAGCCCTTATCACCAGCACATCCCTCTGAATCCTCACCCAAGGAAATAGATGAGATCCCATCCTGAAGGTCAACAGATTCAGGCTCTTTTGAGCCACGGGGAAATTAATTCTAAACTGGAGGGTCCCTGGTAGAGGATATCCTGCAAGCAGCTCCCTGGATGTCAAACCTGAGGGGGCTTGGAACTGAAGACTTCTGCTGATCTCTCTGCAGCAGCACTGCAATTATACAAGATGCCCATTGATATCTTTTGGACCCAATCCAGGTGAGCCTCTCACTTCTCTTTTCATCTTGGATTGTATCTAATTTTCTCTACCACAAAGGCTGGAGTGTCTTGGTACCCAGAAGGGAAAACTGGGGTGGAAACAGCGAAAAGGCAAAGTCATCTAGCGGCAACACCTAGTACTGAGTTGGTTAATTCCACTGAATTTAAGAGAGATTTTTTTTTCCTATGGGTAAACACCACAAAATTTGGGTGGCTGAGGAAAGGTTGTAATTACAAAGGGTCACTCCACCCAGTTCCCTTGAGAAAGCTCAGAGGGCCAAGATGTTGAGGAGCCTGCTCTTCCAAGGATGCATACTTCACTCGAAGATGCTAAAATTAAATCTCGTGTCTTTATCTCAAGTGCCCTGAGCTTCTCTTCAATATTGTGCAGTGCTGCTGGGTTTTTGACATTATATATAAAATCATTTCCCCTCTCTGGCTAACATACAGCGCTAGATATTCTTTTCCCTTTTCTTCCTGCAACAAGATTGCTCCAAGACCCACTGACTCAGTGGCAAAAATATGCATCTTTAGCAGAGATGGCTTCAAGCTTCACAATTCTAATAGTGAATTTGAATTATACAGCATTCTGGTCCTGGCGACTGGTATTTGGAGCTAGGCTCCGCTCTGCTTCTTAGTGTTAATGGTGCATAGCAACACTGGACTTTGAGACAGTCAAGGCGTAATTTTATTACTAAAAGTTACTGTAGCTGCTGAGAAAATAATAGCATTTAAATTATTTTTGTCTCCCTGAATTTAGAACTATAAGTATAGTGACCTCACGTCGTATGACTGTGGATTAATCCTCATGTTAGGAATTCTCAGTGCAAATGTAGCAAATAGTCCCAATAAATGAATGACTTCAAGGGTATTAACATGCATTTTGCCTTCAGGACATAGACTGCTTGTCACCCACAGCACATGAGAAACAAAACATCTACAGGGAAGAACAACAGTATGCATCTATCTTATTTCTAGCCACAAGATTCTCTTAATTGCCAGTAGGGTTCTAGCTTTTAACACCTGGGTATTAAATGGAACCCCAGTATCGGATATGATTATTTGTTTGCTGGTTTGTACTCTGAGTGCTGCAGCTACCAAAATAAATCCTATCTTGCTTTCTTTGATGGCTTCCCTGGATAACAAATGAAAACAAACAGCTGTATTCAAGGGTTTAGTTACCCTGGACAAGAATTCAGATGAATTTTCTTTCACTGGCAGGACTCTTTCTGCTACAATATGAAACGCTTTACCTGTTGAATGACTTTCTATTCAGCCTTGGTTTTTCAATACAATTTCATAGGTTTCTTCCCCTACCCTTTGCTGTACACAGATTGTGCAATC
This sequence comes from Natator depressus, assembly GCF_965152275.1. Taxonomy (NCBI): domain Eukaryota; kingdom Metazoa; phylum Chordata; order Testudines; family Cheloniidae; genus Natator; species Natator depressus. Next base: position 122,633,963 of record NC_134237.1, read on the forward strand.
TGTAACAAGGGCAAATTTATCTGAAAATTAAAAGCAGGTATCAAATTGACTCTAACTGCTTCTTTCTTGTGATCTTGTTACCAGATCTTATGTTCAGAGACCATATCAACTGAAATAAAATCCTTTTTCGTCTTAGCTCCATGTAGCTTTACACTGAGACATCGTATATTGAAAGCAACACTCGGTGAGGGGATCGGGGAGGGGAGGTCGGCTGTCCATCTGTTTGTTAATATATATGAATTTAGCCCTTATGAAATGGGTTTGATTCTTTGGGCTCTTGAAGTCCTCTCTGAAAAACAAAGGCCCTGGTAGTAAAAACTACAGCACAACAGCTATAGCCTTGAATCTGGAGCTGGAAGGATAGTTAGCAGTGAGAAGGTAGTTGTCTTCTTGCTCCATGGCCTACCAGCTGAGACTGTCAACAAGGGTGTCAGTTGTGGTGGGGGTATTTTACTTTTTGATGCACACTGGTTCATCAGGATTGAGCTCCCCATTGTGATACAAACAAGCAAGAAGACATGGTGCCTGCCCTGGAGAGCCCATAATAATAATAATCTGGGCTGGAGGCAAAGTTCTAGTGTAAAGGTGAAGGGTTCCCGTGTCACATGTCCATTCCCCGAGGTATCCTGTCCCCAATTTAAAGGATAACTATCCAGGGCCAGGATTTGATTGATTTTGATCTCACATCTGTTTTTTCCCCAGTATGCTGAATTCTTTATATTGGGTTTTTTGGGTTTTTTTTGAAATAGAGCTTCAAATTCTTGCTCTTGAAAAACAAATATTAACATGGCAGGCAGCAGCCCAGCTGCCACCAGTAACCCTACAATAACAAACCTACTCTGCAATAACAACCCAGTCTGGGTGCACGATGGAGGCAGGGGTAAATCAGCTAGGAAACAGATTTCAGTATAGGGTGACCATATTTCCCTATGCTGAACACGGGACACCTGGTAAAATTACTCATAGTCAAGCAAGTTCAATGGCAATCAATCAGAACTATGCTGTACAAACGTTCAAATTAACGTCAAGTTGACTGAGCCCATGTTAAAAAGAAACACTGTGTAGTTGGATTCTTTTTATTTACTTTCTTATCTTTAAGGCTTTAGGGTTCATACAGTAAGAGGTGACACACACACACACACTCCCGTACACCTTTCAGGACAGACCCGACCCTCCCTGCCCAGTGCTCTCCGCCCTCCATGTCTGGCTGGGCCCCTGGGACAGACTCGGCTCTCCTGGTACCTGGCGCCGTGTTTTCCCAAGGCAATACATGCGGGGGTGGGCTTGCAGGGTCACAGGCCCCCCTCCCCAGAATTTTGCCAGGGTTCACACCAGAATGTGGCCAACAGCAGCTTTCCTGCACTGTGAGAGAGGGAAGGGACTGAAGCTGCTTCCAGCCGCAGGGGAGGTGGGGGGAAGGGATGACCTGGCCCATGTCTTTGCAGAACTCATTTCTCCCTGCCCGCCCCCTGTCTGGAAGCAGCTTGTCCCTTCCTGCCCGCACAGTGTCAAAAGCTGCTGCTGGTCACCAACATAACCCAGCCACCTCCTATCTCCTGGCCTGGCTCCAGGGTGAGCAGGAAGGGATGAAGCCCTAAGGATGCATTGTGCACCAGGGCCCTGGAAACCTGACAGCAGGGACTTCAGTGAACCCGGCCAGAAAGGTGGCTCAGCAGAGGAGGAGTGATGGAGCAGCCCCAAGCTCCCTAGGGGCAAGACCCAGGATGTTGGTGGGGGGGAGGGGGCAAAGAGAGTGCTAAGCCCCTGCCCGGGGGGCTGCTTTGGAGCCTGCAGGGCCAGGATGCGAACAGGCTGGAAATTGCTTCCCCCCCCGCCGCTCCAGAACTTAGCTGAGGGGCGGAGAGGCTTCCCCATGCTAGCGCTGTCCAGGGTTTTTGCACATGCAGGACTCGGCTACTGGCCAACACCCTGGGCCGGAGAGTCTTGGGCTTTCCTGGGGTGCCAGCCCGGCCAGAGGCAATGGGGGAAGGAAGGAGCCTGCTGGTCAGGCTGTTGATGAGCTGATCATTCCGAGCAGGGGCTGGTTCTCTGCACAGCACGAGGAGTGGGATGAGCCCCGCCAGGGGGGATATGGAAGAGCTGCCGGGGATGAAGGGGCAAAGCAGGGAGAGGAGAGAGAAAGGGGGAGCACGTAAAGGGCTGATGAATGTCCAGCAGAGGTGACACGTAACTGGCCACCGCCTGGCACCCGCCCGCACTCACCAGCCACCGCAGCGCGCAGCCAGTGCCGTCCAGAAATCGGATGGGGGATGGGCCCTGCTGGCCGAGAGCCGGCACGCAGTGGGGGCTGCACTGATGGACCAGCAGAGGGAGTGGCTGGCCCTGTGTGCTGCACCTTTGCCCCGCCACCAGCCTGATGAGCCCCAGCGTGAGCCACTGGTCCCCCGCCAGTCACTGCTGGTGGGCGGCTGGCTAGCAGGGATCCACCCAGCAGCAGGACCCGCCAGTACTGATGTGGTGGGAGAGACAGAAAATACGGGACAATTTGCCCATTTTTAAGAAAAAGTCAGGACACCTGCAGGAGGGCTTAAATATGGGACTGTCCCTTTAAAAACAGGACATCTGGTCACCTTATTTCAGTACCAATCTTCTAAAGAGTTATTTTAAATAGAGAAGGGGAAATGATTTTATATATAAGACCAAAAACCCAGCAGCACTGTGCAGTACTGAAGAGAAGCTCAGAGCACTCGAGATAAACACCCAAGGTTTAATTTTAGCATCTTCAAGTGAAGTATGCATCCTTGGAAAAGCGAGCTCCTCAACACTTTGGCCCTCTCAGCTTTCCCAAGAGAGCAGCTAGCATCTGCTTCTAAATACAATTTCTGTATTGGTAGCTGCATTCTGTTGCTGGTCAGTAATTGGTTTGCCAGTTGATCAGTTGCTCATCATTGCCTGAGTGTTCTGAGGCTGAGAAGCACAGATCAGTTCATTACAGCAGAAGGAACATATGCAATATTTTGAAAATACCCACAAACAGAGTTCTTCCCCCCCCCCCGCCCAAGACGTTCCAGCAGGAGAGTGGGGTGGGGGAGAGAAAACCTTTTGTAGTGGTAAACACCCATTTTTTCATGGTTTGTGTGTATAAAAAGATCTCCTGTACTTTCCACAGTATGCATCCGATGAAGTGAGCTGTAGCTCACGAAAGCTTATGCTCAAATAAATTGGTTAGTCTCTAAGGTGCCTCCTTTTCTTTTTGCGAATACAGACTAACACGGCTGTTACTCTGAAACATGTATAAGCAGTATAATTCCAGAGATCTTGGAGGTCATTCTTTGGACAAATGAGTCTGATTGATTGGGGGATCTGCTTTGAAAGTACTTAACTCCAGGTTCTCCAAGTATTGAGTGCAGTGAATGTATGAGCTGTCCAGCTAGCTTATATAGAGAAACACTGCACTCCACATTCCAAAAGACTAGAGCACAGGAAGGAGAATGCCAGCAGCCACTAATTGGATTGCTGCTTCTTTAAAGCCAGCTGGTATTTATTTAACAGTGCACCAGGCTTGGGGAAACCAACTCCAGACTTTAAAGCCATTCATCCAAACAAAATGTCACATCTTCGCAGCACACTTGGCGGGTAGGAGATCCAGAGCATGGCGAAGAGCCTGGTATAATCAACCTTCATTTAACCAAAGTTCAGCAGATGAGCACTGAAGAGTTCAAAACATTCTGCAAACACCTCATGTGAAACAGATACCCACATAGCACTCAGCACCTAGATTGTTCAGTGATAGGTGCTTTATGAATTCTGGTATAGACAGAAATATGGAAGAGTTATATGAAAAGTACTACATGCATTTCCCAGTTAGATAAACTGAGATGGGGAGAGGTGAAGTGACTTGCCTCAGGTCACATAACAAGGAAGTGACAGAACCAGGAACAGAACCTGAAGTCTTGATTCAGACACCCTGGGCCCAGTTCTTTTCTCAGCTGGAGGAACTCTGAATGTAGTGGTCAAACTGAAAACACATTTGATCCTTTTGAGGTTTATTTCTGTTATACCTTTAACCTTGGGCTACAACCCTGTAACTCCATTGATTTCAGTGAAATTTCTCCTGATTTCATAGAATCAGGGAAATGTAGAGATGGAAGAGACCTTGAGAGGTCATCTAGTCCAAGTATACCTAAACCATCCCGGATAGGTGTTGATCTAACCTGTTCTTAAAACCCTCCAATGATGGGGATTCACAACCTCCCTTGGAAGCCTGTTCCAGTACCTATAGTTAGAAAGGTTTTCCTAATATCTAACCAAAATCTCCCTTGCTGCAGATTAAGTCCATTACTTCTTCTCCTACCTTCAGTGAACATGAAGAACAATTGATCACCATCCTTTCTGTAACAACCCATAACATATTTGAATTCTGTTATCAGGGCCCTGTTCAGTCTTCTTTTCTCAAGACTGTAACATGCCCAGTTTTTTCAGAGGTCAGGTTTTCTAAACCTTTTAGCGTTTTTGTTGCCCTCCTCTGGACTCTCTCCAATATGTCCACATCTTTCTGAAAGTGTGGTGCCCAGAACTAGACATAATACTCCAGCTAAGGCCTCACCAGTGCTGAGTAGAGCAGAACAATTGAAACTATTGTTAATTACATGAGTTTGTTGCTCTGCATTTTTTTTGGATCTTAGAAACTAACCTTGGTGTGGATGCTGCATACAATTAAGCTGTGATCTCCCACACAAGTTGCTTTTTCAGCCACACCTATTCCATACTCTTACCAGTATTACAGATGCCTCAAATGTGCTAGGAATTAACCAAACACATAGTAAGAGCGCTCCTGCCCCAAAGAACTTGTGATGTAAATAGGTAAAAGGCAGGAAGGGAAGTGACTCACCCAACAGTCAGTTGTTGTGAACTAGGAATAAAATTTAGGGCTTCTGTAACCTAAGCCAGTGCCTTATCCACAAGCTCATGCTGTCTCTAGAGGTAGAGCTAGGGTCTATAGTCTACCAGCACAGTATACCATTCTGTGCTCTAGTACAGTGTTTCCCAAACTTGGGACACTACTTGTTCAGGGAAAGCCCCTGGGGGGCCGGGCCGGGCCGGTTTCTTTACCTGCCGCGTCCGCAGGTTCGGCCGATCGCGGCTCCCAGTGGCCACAGATAGGCGCTCCAGGCCAATGGGGGCTGCGGGAAGTGGTGGCTGTTACGTCCCCCGGCCCACACCACTTCCCGCAGCCCCCATTGGCCTGCAGCGGCGAACCACGGCCAGTGGGAGCCGCGATTGGTCGAACCTGTGGACACGGCAGGTAAACAAACCGGCCCGGCCCGCCAGGGGCTCTCCCTGAACAAGCAGCGTCCCAAGTTTGGGAAACACTGATCTAGCAGATAATTCTGTTTACTGCTTGCCCCATGTTATTTTCAGCAAATCTCCTGAAAATAGTTCACTCCCCATAACTTGATTGGCTATGCACAGCAGGGAGTGTACTCAGCAATTTACCAGTGGGATTTTAGTTCTTGTTTTGTACAGTAGAACCTCAGAGTTATGAATACCAGAGTTATGAACTGACCAGTCAACCACACACCTCACTTCAAACCAGAAGTATGCAGTCAGGCAGCAGCCAAAACAACAAAAAAGCAAACAGTATGGTACTGTGTTAAACATAAACTACTAAAAAAATAAAGGGAAAGTTTTCTGACCACTGGGGGAAGGGAGGGGGAGCTCATTGTGCCTACCAAGACCCTTCCATGTGCCCTGCCCAACCTAGAATGTCTCACTGTACATTAGCCACCAGGAGATGCTATAAGCAATGCAGATACTATTCTCACCTGGAATCATCATTGTCATCATCTCCTTACTAAGGTCAGGAACTCAAATTGACAAGAGTGCATCCAATCTGGATGTCCTGCACATTTGCACAAGGATGCTACTACACACACTGCTGAGCCTGTTTGACTAGAGGGAGGCTTTAAAGATTAATACACAGGGATTCCAATGCCAATCAGATCTGCAAATTATATCAGTTAACTCGCAATCTGCTCTTGGACCACATTCCTCACTACAACTCCCACTTGATAAAACCATCTTTTGCCTTGAGATTTTCTTTCTATCCATCTCTCTGGGAACTGGGCATCAAAAATCTGTATATTAACATCTGTTGTAAACCCAAATTCTTGTCATCTCAATTTCAGTGTACAGACAAAGAACGACTCTCCATGGTTATGTGAGTCTCTTTTCAGTTGCCTCAGTACATCAACAAGCTGCTACAACCAACCCAGTGTCCATCTGTTATTCATACAATGCCAGCTATGTATCATCCTGAGTCACTTTATATTAGATCCAGCTGTTCTGGGTGATACGCTATTTGACTGTTCAGCACTTATCTATTAAGAGTTCATCAGATGCAAGGTTGACACTGTCTAGTAACTTAAATGCTGTATTTTCTTGTGTAGGGGGATTTAATCCACCTGTTTTAAGCACCAGCACCTGAAGGACCAGTTGGTTCCTGCTCAATAGCATGAGGTCACCGTAATGTCTCCAGACTTCCGGCAGCATCAATCAATCTGGCCCTGAAGATTTAGTGAGTTGGTTAGCTTGGAAGGTGTAGTTCACTGGCTTAAGTATCAAGTTTAGGCTGCCTGGAGCCCTAGGAACCATGGGTTTAAATCCTAGGAGGATCTGCTAATGCTTTCCACTTTCAGTCTAAGGTGATATCAGTGGGATGCTTCTAGAGAGAAAAACTGGGTATTGTGCAGCAATCCTGCTCCTAGAGGAAGGATGCCAAATGCCCGAGAGAGTGCCAAAAGGGCAGGGGCTGTAACTGACCACTGCACACATTAATTAAAAAAAGAAGCAGCTACCTAAGGAGACAATGAAATACAGGGACATGCACGTGTAACCCAAACACCTTCTGGGTGGGGTGTTCTGTCCCATCTAGTGGCACTGAGACCACTTAGAAAGAGAGAGAGAAACTGAGTCTGCTCTACAGCCTTAACAAACAGCCAGTTGGCTTTGGACTCGTGCACTAAGCTCCTGAGATCCCAGGTTCAATGCCACCTGCCGACAACCAGGGTTACACACAAACCTAAGGCTGGGTCAACCCTGAAGATTTTGGTAGTTATCACGGTCAGGGGCGTGATTTGTACTGACATAGCTGTGCTCCTCCTGGGCTTCCTGCTGCTCCCCTCTCTGGGGGGCAGAGGTGGCTTTTTCCCACCTTCCCAGCAATGGCTTTCTGGGGCAACTTCCTCTAGTTCATGTACTTGACACCTTCTGTCAGCTCAGGTGGCCTAGTGGGAGAAGCAATGATGGGTTCCCTCTGCTCTGGAGAGTGGTTGGCCTGCTCGCGCAGGCCATGCCTGCTGCTGGTGCAGAAGATATGAATGAGGGCAGAATCAGACCTGCAAACTCTGGTGTTGTCTTTACCCAAATCCAAAGAGCGGGTAACGCTAGCTCAGGGTAAACACACAGCTTCTGTCTTATGCTTCATCCCCCTGATTGCTTTGTGTTCGAGCTGGTCTCAGGGTAGTGCCAGTGTTACCTATCTCTTGCCTTCTAGCACAGCTACCTGGGGTCTTTCCCACATGTTCTTCTGTAGAAGCTACAGACAGGCATGGAGCTGAATACTCAAAGGGCCTCTTTTGGGAAGACTGCAGAAGATGGGGGTACCCAGTTTGGGGGCCTGAGACAACAAGGGGAATTGTCAGAACAGAATGTGGGTACTAACGCTTCAAAAACCTGCTCTCAGCATTCACTGCTGACAACGTTGTTTGATGCCTCAGCTCAGCTGGGTACCCTCAAACCCTCCCTATGGTGTGAGGCTGTACTGCTGTTTCTTCCTGTTTCTAAATAGCCTGCTGCTGTCTTCCACCCCTCTTCCAACGGTATATGACAAACACAGGGTGGGTCTCTTGCGGTGTGCTGTGACAGTACAACAAACTCATCGGCTCCTCCAGTGCTAGAAAAGCCTCAGTAATAGATTGTGGGGGAGGGGAGGGGTAACTAAAGTTGCCTTAAAGCAGCTTTTCACGTTGTGTGCCTGAATGTGGAGCTTTATGTATGTCAACAAAGATAGCTCTGACAGAACAACTGTGGCAAAAACTCCAGTAAGAGTCTTGTGAAGATTTCCATACCTGCCCCCTCCTCCCCACCCCACACAATTTTTTCTGCAGGACAGGGGAAACAGGGCCCTGTGTGAACAGTGACTGTGTCTGGAGGACATAAGATTGGTTTTAGTCTGGGACATTCATAAGAATGGCATGTTTAGATGAATCTACTATCTTAGTGAAACTGATTGTGGAGGAACAGCTGGTCCTGCTAGGAAAGGAAGTCAGATAGTGAGATGCCAGCTGACAGACTAAACAGAGTGGGCCTGGCTTTCCTCCCACTTACAGCGGCATAAATTACGAGTAATCCTAATTAAGTCACCATTTGTCTCGGTGCTAGTAAATCCATTTTAAAAAAGAGGCTGGACCAACCTAGAAGAAAGATTCAGAGGAGTAATGCCCTGGCTACTTTGGGCCCAATCCTGAGACATGGCTGCAGGGGTCAGCACCTCTCAGGACTTGGCCCTTCTCTCCTAAAACAAGTTATGTGTGTAGTTTAGCAGATGAAAACACTCATCGAGAACTAGAGAATCCTGGGAACCCAACTGATAAAGAATCATGCCACAAACAGTGATAAGGCTCATGAACAACATTTTCCACAGCAAGGACGCCTCCTTGTGCCTGATGAATCCTTCTGGAGGGGATGCAGCAGATAACATCGGGCAAGGCAAATCTCTCCGTGCCACGCTAAAGGCCTTTCACAGCAAATGCAGGAGTGCACCAAGCCCGGCAGCAGCCCTAGGTAAAGTGTCTGATGATGTGCTGGCCTGCGTGGGGTGTGAGAGACGCCAGAAGTGACATAAGAAACAACAGCCAGGTCCTTGTTGCTGAGGCCAGTGGAAGCTTTCTATGAGAAAACATACCCCTGTGACAAAGTTACACACAGCCTTCGTAAAAGACAAAAGTCTTCAAAATAAAATCCAGCCCCTGGATTTCCAGAATCAAACGAACATTTGCTATTTGTATTAGAGTCGTGCCTAGATCAAGGTTAGGGCCTCGGGCTAGTCACTGTATAAACACAGAGTAAGAAGAGACAGTCCCTGCCACCGAGAGCACACAATCTAAATCGACAAGGCAGACAAAGGGCAGGAGAAAGGAAGTATTAGTGTTATCCCCATTTTACAGGGGAACCTGAGGCAGAGAGAGATTATGTGATTTGCCCAAGATTACACAGGAAATCTGTGACGGAGCTGGAGATTGACCCCTTCCCCCGAGCCCAGTCCCTGAACCATCAAATCATCTTTAAAATCCTCATCTGCTCAACCTACCAGCACAAAATACCCCCCAGTGTTCCCAGTGATATGGATCCCCCAGGACCTAAAGCTAGATATTGCAGGAACCCAATCTGTACTGAGTGGGCATACAGCATCAAAAGAACTACAGCAATAAATAAGGAGCTGGTGGCCAGCAGAACCATTATTGCCCATTCCCAGACATTCAACATAAGGGGAGAATTCAGGTCTGGTGGGAAACTTCATTGACTTCAAGTTGTACCTCTCACACCAGGTTTCAATCTAGTCCATGGAGTATTTGCCAGTTGGGACCAGAAAACTAAAAGATTTTTCAGACTAAAACTGTGTAATGTTATTTACCACACATCTCAGTCCTGACACCCAAAAACTGGAGCCGCCTCGATGCCTAGTGGTTAGGATATGACAATGGCGATCAGGAGGTCTAATTTCTTGCTGGGGTTTGCAAAGGTATCCAAGGAAGTCATCTATCCAACTGTAATAGGCTCTTAGTTGGAGCTGGACGCTTATCTCTCTTAGGCACCTTTGAAAATGCCAGTCTCTGTTCTAGACTGTGCCTTTGGCTTGCTGTGTGACCTAGGGCAAGTCACTGAACCTCCCTGTGTCTAAGGTCATTGCTCCTATACTATGATGAAAGGTGCCAGAGTATTGGTACCAATTCAGACATAAGGGACTCTCATCCAGGACAAGAGTCAGATGGGTGAAAGCTTGCCCCTTAGACAGATGGTGGCTCAGCTTGAATACACTGTCAGCATTCAGTGCCAGGCTGTGCCAGTGCAGATATGCATGAGAGGGAGAGGGTGCAAGGAAACTCTCAGCCCCTTGCAGGGGCAGAGCACAATGGTATCCTTGCATCCGTGGGGGGCAAGGACTCCCTACGGCTAGTGCGGCTGCCTATGCTAGCATCTCCAAAGGGTTCTGGGAAGGGGTGGGGCCAAGGCTGCTCCCTGCACTGGAAAGTGGAGCTACCCAGGTACTGAGACGCAAGGATATCATACATGGAGCTCCGGGAGTCAGTTACAGTGCCTCCCAGAGGCCCCAGTGGAACGGAGCATCTTTTCCCTGCCCCAAAATGGGTGAGTATATTCCAGAGGCAAGACTGTGGGGTGTAGTGCTAGGACCAGCATTGTCAAAATTGTTCTGATATGTTTACTGCTAATATTATTGTTTGGGTTAACTAGCGCATTGCACAACTGTGCTTTGGATAATCCTGGTTGTAAGTGTACACACTGCAGCACTCCATGCAAAACAATGTCTGAGTGTAATCTGCCCTAACTGTGCTGCTGGAGTTGGGTGGGAAACCAGCTTCCTGTCCCATGAAAATTTGAGATATTGAAAAAAGTCCCCAATTGGCACAAAAAGTGAAAATCTTGAAAATGTTCAGAAGCTGGAAAAACAAACCAGTTTTGTGTTAATCAAAATACTGCATTTTGATCATTTTGAAACATTTCATTTTGATTTCAACCATTTTTATGTATTTTTTTTATTATAGGTTAAATTTCAAAATGACACGTTGTTTCAAACGGAAGAACTGGAATTTTTCCACTTAGAAAATATCACAACAAAATGATGACAATTGCAAAAGAAAAATTTCAGTTGAAAAATTAATTGAAACCAGCTTTCTCAGGAAAAATTTCAGTTTCAATGAATCAACATTTCCAATGAATATTGTTTTGTTGAAAAATTCCTGACCAGCTGTACTGGCAAGCTTATTCGAACAGCTGCCATCCAATAAGATCAAGACTAGGCACCTCTTGTCAGACTATGTCACCCTCGCAAGCATGGGAGGGACAGCTGCAGCATAAGGAATGAACTATGCAAGTTCTCTTATGTTTCCCAGATTTGGTTGCAATCCACCATGCTCCTGACTTCCTCGAGGAATCGTCTTGGTTTTTGCCCTATGGCTGTGCTTCCAAATGGGCTATCTTCATTTGTGCTGCTGTTTCCCAGCCTGCCCACCCTGTGTGAACCTGTCACTAGGATGAGCACAGGAAATTGAGAGCGGTGAGTGGAACTAAGGAGTGTGCATCAGCCCACTTGCATGCCCAGCTGCCTCAGGTCAATGCCCCATCAGACAGTGACAACTACAATATTCAGGGGAAGCGAAGTCACAGATGAGGCTGCCAGGACTGTGGTCAGTGGTGTGGGGAGATGTAGCAAAGTTGTCACTCTCCAGCGCACCTGCTTGTGGCCAGATTTAGTGCTGCAGCAACTTTGCCTCAGTTTCCCCAGTGTTTGACCTACTCCAGCTGCAGGAATGACCTGGCCCTCTGGTCAGACCACTTTATGGAGTCCAACCCCTTCTGAGGGCCTTTTACCAAAATGCAACAAAAATATGAAGACAACCAACCCTTGGGCTCAGCTTGCTGTCTCTACCTCACAGGCAAGCCTTGGCCACTACAGTCTGTCACTATGCTCCTGTGCCTCAAACAAAACCTCACCGTCCAGGGGCTGGCACTTTCCTCCCCTTACTCAGGGGGTCAGGCAGGCTGCAGCTCATCAGGGATCCTAACTCCAATCGGGCTCCTGACCATTCACAGGACAGCTTGTTTGCTTTACTTCCCCCACCAGCCTCCATGGGCTGGAGTTCCCCCTTTTCCTTCTCTCAAGCTTAACAGCCAAGCCAGAGGTGACAGGAGGTGGCTAATTCAGCCTCAGAGGGCTGGTTATCCCTTTCCCGTTAGGGACAGGGTTTACACACTTCATCACAGGAGGCGTTCAGGGGGATGGTAGCACTTGCAGATTTATCTCTGAAAGACAGCTCCAGGAGAAGGTTTAGTTAGTGCCTGAGGAAAGTTAACTACTCAGTGGGAAGAGGTTACCTTTAACTAAGTCATATATTATCACTATGCAAGTTTTACATGACACTAATCTTTTAATGAGCTCCAAGACAAAGCAGATATTTCAATGTTAATGATAAGAAGAAATCAGTTCCCCGTACAAGGTATGATTGTGCCTTGCTGGGGAAAAGTTGTATTTTCTATGCATATTTGGGCCCTCTATGGTCATAGAATCCCAGAATTGAGTCCAGTAGGATTATAGACTTGCTCCAAACAATGACCACAAGCAGCCTGGAGAGCAGGGATCCCAACCACATCACAGAGCAGAGGAGAAGCAAATCCCACCTAAAATGTCAAAGAAATTAGAAATGGAAAAGAACTGGAGACGATTTAAATCCATCCCCCTCAAAGTGCAGGATTGCGCCACATGCTGTTGCTCCCTAAATTTGCCAGTACTTTGTGAGGGGCACGTTTAAATGGCTTGAGCCATATTGCAGGCCCAGAAGTAGCTCTCCCAACTCTTGTTCCAGAGGACTAGTACTACCTGAAAAAGTCGGCACATGGAGCAGTGATCCCAAGAAGTGCAACAAGAGACAGTAATTAGAGTCGATCATTTTTTTAACCTCCACTGGGTTGGAATTAGTTACTGAACTGATTCATGGGACACTCCAACTATATGCTTTATTATCAGGCAGATATGTTCTTTTAGTCTCTCCTACAGCTGGTCCTTTGCCTAAACTCTGCCTCCCAGGTTTCCTCGATAACACAGTTCCTTTAGGGGCTGCCAGACTGCCAGGGACTGTTCTGACCATGACTGTCCTCAGGGTTTTCCTCTGGTTTTCAGTATTCAAGAGGGGATCAGATAACAGGCATCAGGGTTAACTGCTTGAACCTTTAACTAGCTAGGGCTGCTAAGGCAGAAATAGGCAGGGCCTGGGCACCTACTGAGGGATTACCGCACTTTGGGTACTGTTGCCAAAAATTTCACCTAATTTGAGTCCCGCTTGAGACACCTATAGTAACATTCCTGTCCCAGGAGCAAGATCTTCTCTTGGGCTAAAAAGGGGAGGACAATTAATATAGGCCAACATGTTCAGAAATGGCCACTAATTGTAGGTGCCTATATTTTTGAAAGCCCAGTTTAGGACACTCTTACTTGTGTAGAATGTTCCCTCCAAAGATCTCAAAGTGCTTTACAGACATTAATGAAGTAAGCTTCACAATGCCAAAATGAGGTAATGAAGTATTATTAGCCCCATTTTAGAACTAAGAAAACTGAAACTCAGAAGTATTAGGGTCTTGCCTAAGTCAAAGAGACAGTATTTGGCAAAACTGGGAAGAGAATACAAATCTTCTGGCTTCCAATCCTGTGTGATAGGCATAAGATAATTCCTTCCTCCAAAAGCTAAATGTAAACATAGCTTTTTCCCCTCAAGCTAATCAGGTGGTTCAGGCAAATATTTGGAAAGACAAGCAGATGCTGCAAACCTGCAGCAGAAGGGAATGAGTGACAACTTGTCTGTTAAGTATCACATGAAAGGTTTAGGTGTGGGTTACCCATCAGATGAACAAGGCTTTGCTTATGTCTTGGACCTTACATGCTAATGGTAGAATGTTCAGTTGGGCTCCTGCACATGAGACTTGTATGTCAAAGTATGACCTTGATTTTGGTTGGCGCCATCCATTTTGTGTGCTAACTGTCATTTTGTGTTCCATGTTGGGGAAAAACTGTCTTGGCCTGACAAGATCAGGCTGCTTTAGACACTGCATGTTCATGTCCACAGGGGGCTCAGAGACAGCTAACAATGAAAGAGCCAGCAAGGGCATCAATATTTGATGACTCCTCCCTTCTGGAACAATGGCTTTTCTACCAGCAAAGCTAGTGACTTTGAATGGACTCTACACAGAAGCCTGTCTGGGAGCTCGGGGCTGGAACTCCCCAGTCTAAGCTCTTAGCTGGGAGAGCCGCAGTTTCTCCACCTGGCTAATGAGGGGAGATTTTATTTAAGGAGGGGTCCTCTCTGGCTGGGTGTTGTCTCCTTGGGGTTCAGGATAGTTATTTTAGGATAGTCCCTAAACATGTATTCTGGGATGGGGAGTTTTGCCTGGACCCTGGGGGCCTTTTTGTAAGTTAATAAAGAAGCAATTGTTGAGACCTGATGTGTGTTGTGCTCCCGCCACGCCCTGAGCAGCTGTAACGTATTGGCGACGAGGTGCCCTGACTGACACGTGGATGCAGTGCTGTGTTGCTCCTGAGGAGCTGCTTCCCAGGACTGCCTGTTTTCCTGAGAGGGTACAAGGGGTCTTGCCTCCCTGACAAGCCGGGGAAGTGTGGAGGTGCAGACTCTGGGTTCTTCAGCCACACAAGGGAATGGCGAGTCATGGCAGGGTGGATGAATTTGACCCTCAGAAGGAAACCTGGACACACTACATAGAATGTGTCCGCTGTTACCTATTGGCTGATGGTGTCACGGACGAGACAAAAGGGAAGTTTATCCCCCGGAGTGTTGAGAGTTGTGAGACCCGTGGACTCATTCATAATCTCCTGGAGCCCAGGACTCTTGAAACAGTGACATTTGATAGTTAAAAGTAGCAACAGATCATTACAAACCAAAACCGTCTGTTAGTGTCCTGCAGTTCAAGTTTAACTCCTGTGTCAGGGCACCTAATGTATCCGTCTCGCAGTTCGTGGCAAATCTATGCCAGCTGGCAGCCCAATGTGAATTTGGAAATGGTTTGGAGGATATGTTGTGCAACTGCACTGTTTGTGGCATCAGGAATGAAGCTATGCAGTGGGGGAGTCTTGCAGAGCCTACTCTAACACTCCAAACGTCCATGACTATTGCTCTGGCACTGGAGACGGGTGCCAGAGGCACCCATGAACTTTCACAAATCCCTGCAAAGTGGATCAGCAAGTTGGGAGATAGGAAAGGGACAGACAAGACATGTCAGGGAGGTCCAACCTCCAGATCGGCTAATGCTAGAGGGAATAGGGAGTTCTACTGATGTGGGGGGATCATTCTCACATGGAGTGCAGGCATAAAGATTCAGAGTGTCATTGTAAAATGAAGGGATATTTGGCTAAGTGCTGCAGAACTAGAGGCAGGGAATGTGGGGATATCTGGTAGAAGAGGGACTAGGACATACCATGCAAGAAGCATCAGCTGGGACCCTGAACCGGAAGAGGAGGAGCCAGATGAGGTGTATGCTCTCTTGAATCAGACAGACTCTTGTAAGTAACTGATCCTGGTCAAGCTACAGTTGAATAAGCAGAAAGCTTGACACAGGGGCAGCAGCTCTGGTGCTGGGGCAAGAGACCTACAAAGTTGTTGCTGATGTGTGACCCAGCTTGACTTTGTCCCCTACCCAAGCTATACTCAAATCCTTCACCAGGGAGAAAATTCCTAAACTGGGGAGGGTCGAAATCAAGGTGAGGTATGGGGCCCAAGAGGGCTCATCTCCCTCTCTTTGTAGTAGCTGGACCAGGGCCAGAGCTTTTTGGATGGAATTGCTCTCCACTTTGAATCTGGACTGGAAAAGACTCCTGGGACCTTTGTATCACAAAAGCGCAGGAGTGATCAGTGACCTTTTGGAAAAAACATGAGCAAGTAGTTAGAGAAGAGCTGGGAGAACTCTGGAATCTGAAGGTAAAAATAAATATAGATTCCATTCCATGCCCTTGGTTTTGTAAGGCCCACTCTGTTCCTTATGCTCTACAAGCCAGAGTAGAAGAGGAACTGTGACGTTTAGAAACTTCAGGGATTATACGGAGTGAAATTCTCTGAATTGGCTGTACCTATAGTAAAAGCTGATGGTTCCATGCGTATATGCTGCAATTACAAACAAACTGCAAACCAGGCTACCCACTTGGAGCACTATCCCATTCCTTGACTAGAAAAGCTTTACTACAAGCTGGCGGGTGGAGTCTCATTTTCTAAGCTAGATATGTTGCATGCTTACCAACAGTTAGTCCTGGATGAAGACTTGCAGGCTGTGATCACTATCAATACACATAAGAGACACTATAGGCACTCACACCCACTTATCATTCAGGATTTCCTCTGCTTGAGCTATCTTCCAGTGGGTCATGGAAGGATTATTGGCTGGATTGTGCCATGTCATGGTATACCTCGACAATGTTTTTGTGACAAGGGAGACATAAGTGGAGCATCTAGAGAGTCTAGAAAAAGTCCTGCAAAGGTTAAGGGAAGCTGGATTGTGACTCATGCACTAAAGGTGTGTTTTCATGGCCAAGGAGGTGGTTTATTTAGGCCATGGTGTTTTGGGGAAAGGACTGTAACCATTAGAAGAGAAGGCGAAAGCCATCAAAGAAGCTCCAGCTCCGAAAAATGTGAGTGAGCTCAAGGCGTACCTTGTCCTTTTAAACTGTTATGAACGATTCATAGCAAATCTGCAAGTGTGGCCTGCCCCTTTCATGCATTGCTCAAAAAAGGGTCAGAGTGGCACTGGGGTAAGGATCAGGAGATCACCTTCAAAGAAACCAAAGAGTTTCTGAAGTCAGCCAAACTCCTGGTGCATTTTGACCCCAAGCATGCCCTGTTACTTACTTGCAATGCTTCACCCTATGGTGTGGATGCAGTACTTTTACATTGAATGGAAGATGGGATTGACAGGCCCATCTGCAATGCCTCATGCTCCTTATTGTTGGCAGAGCAACGGTATTTCCAGTTCGATAAGAAAGCTGGCTATATTCTTTGCTGTCAGGAAGTTCCATCAGTATCTCTATGGGCAACAAACTATAACAACTGACCATACACCACTTTTAGGATTTCTGGAGGAGGCCAAAGCTGCTTTCCCTTTGGCTTCTGCACACCTGCAATGTTGAGCTTTATTGCTAACAGCCTACCAATATCAGCTGATCTATAAGCCTGGACTTGCAACTGCTAATGCAGTTGGCCTCAGTTGGCTGCTGGTGGGTAGAGCACCAGAAGACTTTCCTGTACCTCAAGTGGTGCTCGCTTTAGCCAGAGTAGAAGAAGCTCTACAAACAACTAAGCAGATCACTCAGTGGACTAAATGAGATCCTGTTCTGTCTCAGGTCTCATTTTGTACAGAACGGATGGCTTGAGTTGATGGGCTCTTCGGACATACAGCCTCTTTTTCACAGGCCTTGGGAACAAAGTCTCCAAAGCGGGGTTCTCCTCTGGGCATCACAACTCTTAATACTTCCCCAGGCAAGAAAGTTAATACTGGAGGAAGAGCACAGAACTTGCCATGGGAAGACCCGAATGACGCTCTGGTCAGAAGTTACATCTGGTGGTCAAGCCCAGAGAGAAAGAGAGTGAACAAACAGTACTGGGCTGTGCCACATAACAACAGTTAAGAATATTGCCTCTGGTAGCAGACCTATCACCATGGCAATGTCCAGGAAGGCCTTGGATGAGACTATACATAGACTATGCTGGTCTCTTCCTTGAGTCAATGTTCCTTGTTGTGCTGGATGCACATTCTAAGTGGATGGAAGTAATTTTGGTCAGAGTAGCTACCTAATTTATAACTATTGAGGAGCTTTGTTTCTTATTTAGAACACATGGACTCCCTGAGTCTGTGGTCTCTGACAATGCTAGTGTCTTTACCAGTGAGGAATTTCAGACCTTCTTGAGGGCTAATGTGATCAAACATATCACATCCGCTCCCTACTACCCATCCACAAATAGGCTGTTCAGTTCTTTAAGAATGGACTTAGAAGGGTTACTAGACCAGGGTTGCAGACCAGGCTGTCTCAGTTTTTGAGTAATTAGAGAACAACCCCTCATGCCATAATGGGGGTATCGCCTGCGGAAGTACTTATGAGGCAGCCAGTATGTACCAGCTGGAGTTTCTTGAAACCTTGCTTGGAGAAACAAGTGCATCAACATCAAGAAAATATGAAATACAATCATGACCGTCAACAGGGCACATACTTTTTGACTCTTGGAGTACTCATTCAGGGTCACAATTTTGTGGAAATGCCCAAATGGCTGCCTGGCACGGTCATAAAAGCTACAAGAAGCAAGGAACTTGAGTCAGGCTCAAAGGACTCCAGCCAGAGGATCAGCATATGCTACTTTTCCTGTGATTCACCCAAGTTCAGAGTTGGGGAGATAGAGTCTACTCCTGTTGGAGCATGTACTGGAGTGGACCTCTCGAGGGACTCTCAGTCTCTTAGAATTACGGTATCTGTAGCATTTTCTCCTCTCCTGGGTATGCCAGGAATATCTACTCCAGTCTGCCACCACTCCATGAGACAACACAAACCCCTAAACTCTTGAATCTGTAGATAGTGGGTGACTTGGGCAGAATAATCACCTTTTCCCTTTTTTGCCACACAAGATCAGGCAGTCTGCCCAGCACCTCTAGTTAGAGTTCCAGTTACTATATTGAGCTGTTGATTTTCCTATCAAGAAACTTATGTTGAACTTTAAGGGGGAGGGATGTTGTATGTTCAGGGCAGTTATTTTAGGATAGTCCCTAAACATGCATTCGAGGGTGAGGAGTTTTGCCAGGTTGCTGCGGGCCAATTGGTAAGTTATAAAGAAGCAGTTGTTGAAACCAGACTTCATGTGTTTTGCTCCCTACATACCCTGAGTGGCTGTAACAATGGGGGAGGCTGAGCAATGCCAGAAATAAAACAACCAAGCCCAGAAGACAGGAAGGGCTGCCTGGCTATGGACTCTGGCCAAGCTTAGGGCTCAGAGGAGTGGGGAGTTCTGACCAGGGGACTTGCGTTCAGAGGTTTGTTGTTTTCCAAAGGTCTCTAACACTTTACTGTTCTTCAAGAGTAAAAGTCTCTGTGGTTAAGAAATTCCTCGGCTAAGGCTGCAGTATCTGCCTTACTGTCACATTATCCCTGAGAGGGTTAATTGAGAAACCAGTGCTCCCACAGCTAGATGGACTCTGGAGGAACATGTCTAAGCAACTGGGGGCTGAGAAGGGATGTGGCACCGATTTCAGAGCCTATGGTGACGGAATAGCAGGGTCCCTCTGCCCAAGGAGGGTGTCAGACATGGAGGGCCTGATCCTGGGAATTTGCCCGAGAGACACAGAGCGAGAAACAGTGACCAGTCAGTACACAGATCCAGGGGATCTTAGAAGCACCTGGGCCAGGGCTGGGGTCCATTCGATGAGGAGGATTGCGCCAGGTTATAACAGCATGGCCAAGGTCTTCCATCCAGGTTCCCCAGTCACTGTAGTTACAATGATCAGGGCTGCCTAATGGTACAAGAGAAAGTTTGGAAGTGTGAGTCCATTCACTTTCTCTCAGCTATATGGCATGGTGTTATTCTTGGCTGCCTAGCTGCCTGGAGGAAGTGATATCCAACAGTTCAAAAGGGCAAAATCTCTCTCTGGGAAGGGTTTAGGGAGAGTCTAAAACCTGAATGAGAGTGCATTCATTTCATTGCCTTTACTCTCCCTATTAAGGAAATGAGCAGGCACTTCCTTATGGCCAGGTTCTGTAACAGTGGTATAATAGTCAGCTTGTAGCTCTTGAGAGACTAATCCGCATGTATCTGAAAGCACTATCCTTCCAGCTGGAGCCCTGAAAGTCCCTGAAGAAAGGCTAGATAAACTTTAGCTGTGATGTATTTTGTAGGCTGAGGTCAGTGATATTAATAAAAAGTTAATTCATACTAAACAAAATTTATTCCTGCCCCATAACAATCTTCCCCCTTTGTTAGTCCCATAAGTAAGTACGGTAAAAGCTAGGGTTTTGAAGAACGGAACATCAGGTGTTTGTTTTGATTTTTATGCTCTAGGGCTGAACCCTGATTTACCCATTTGGATTTAGGCCTAGGTGATATATTTCCTGCAGGAATCCAAAGGCATTATTCCATTTTTTCAGGTGCAGCAAAACTCTTTTCCATTTTATGCAATCAGTCAGCCCACTGACATGTAAGGAAATGCCTTCCCATTGTGTATAACTCCTTTCCTTTTCCAGCAAATATTATCTACTTTTTTCCTAATCCCTCCTCCGTCCAGGGTAGCACTGTATTGTATCTTATTTCATACCCTGTTGGTCAATCTCTCTTGACTGTAAGAAGGTATGAAACACGACTGAGTTTCCCACCTCTGTAATTTTCTCCATCAGATCAACTCTTTTGGTCCCATTAGAGAAGTCCAAACGTAATACGTTCAACAGCATAAACAGGGCAACTTGTTTTTACAACTGTCAAAAGACTTCCTCGAAAATACACCTAAGAGCACAGATATTCTGAGAATTTAGTAGTCTGTGGGTCCCTGGGGGGTCAGGAGCAATATTTTTAAAAAGGCAAGAGCAGCTGGAACATTAACATAACTTGCCAGGATTTGATGAAAAGATGTCAAGTATTTGCAGAGATGAAGAAACAAGGTTCACTCTGTGAAGATTACTTTTCTAATTTCTGGAAGCAGAATAAGACTCTGATTTCTCTACCTGAGGTAAACAGTGACTTAGTTTGTTTGAATGTTTCTTCTTTAAATAAACAGTTATACTAAATTCTTTACTCTTCTCAGGTTTGCTCTTTTGGCAGCTCTCTACGTGTGTAGCCAGCTTTCTGGTTGCTTTTACACAAAAGTGTGATCCAAAGCCTGTTGCAGTTAATGGGAGTCTTTCCATTGTTTTGAATGACCTTTGGCTCACTCCCCAAGACATCTTTAAGAAAAGTTCAGTTTGTTTCCAAAGGAGGCATGTGGCTTAAATACTATGATTTGCTGACATATATGGGTGCATGGCCACTCACCCCGGATTTGGCAGATTTAAAGCTCTTGGAATCTTGCTGTCCCAGGAGATGCAGTTGTATATGCTGGTTGCACGTAAGAGAGGGCACAGTCAGACCTTCAGGTAAAGTTTTTTCTCCTTTCAGTCATTCTGCTAATTAGTTGTCTATATGATCTGGGAATTAATTCCTTGGCAACTGTAATGCTCAAACTCTGTACCCTTTATCAGCACGCAGACATCTGCACAGTTTCTGACACTCCTGAGGATTATAGCACTACACTAACTCCTTTTGCCTTAAGAAAAGGAGTACTTGTGGCACCTTAGAGACTAACCAATTTATTTGAGCATAAGCTTTCGTGAGCTACAGCTCACTTCATCGGATGCATACTGTGGAAACTGCAGAAGACATTATATACACAGAGACCATGAAACAATACCTCCTCCCACCCCACTCTCCTGCTGGTAATAGCTTATCTAAAGTGATCACTCTCCTTACAATGTGTACGATAATCAAGGTGGGCCATTTCCAGCACAAATCCAGGTTTTCTCACCCCCACCCCCAAAACACACACACACACAAACTCACTCTCCTGCTGGTAATAGCTTATCCAAAGTGACCACTCTCCCTACAATGTGCATGATAATCAAGGTGGGCCATTTCCAGCACAAATCCAGGTTTTCTCACCCCCCCACCCCCATACACACACAAACTCACTCTCCTGCTGGTAATACCTCATCCAAAGTGACCACTCTCCCTACAATGTGCATGATAATCAAGGTGGGCCATTTGTGCTGGAAATGGCCCACCTTGATTATCATGCACATTGTAAGGAGAGTGATCACTTTAGATAAGCTATTACCAGCAGGAGAGTGGGGTGGGAGGAGGTATTGTTTCATGGTCTCTGTGTATATAATGTCTTCTGCAGTTTCCACAGTATGCATCTGATGAAGTGAGCTGTAGCTCACGAAAGCTTATGCTCAAATAAATTGGTTAGTCTCTAAGGTGCCACAAGTACTCCTTTTCTTTTTGCGAATACAGACTAACAGGGCTGTTACTCTGAAACCTGTCCTTTTGCCTTACCTTTTTCCACAGTCCTGGGAATTCTGCGGCTCCTTGTGAGAGCCATAGACTTCTGTACTTCTGCTCTGTGGCCCTGTGGAGAGAGTCACATTATATTAGTGGATGTCTAAGGAGTATGCTACACAGTATTTCGCTGAATATGTATCCTACTTCCATGCTGACAATGCTCTGAATTACTATTTTTTTTTAAAAAAATCATTGATGTATGTGTCATTTTGTAAAGAAAGAAAATGTGGGAGTGAAGATGACCTGGAGAGAAATCCTGGCTCCATGGAAGCCAATGGCAAAACTCCCATTGACTTCAGAGGGGCCAGGATTTCAACCTTGGAGAACTCCTGTGCAGGGACATAAGAACATAAGAATGGCCATACTGGGTCAGACCATCCAGACCAGTATCCTGTCTACTGATGGTGGCCAATGCCAGGTGCCCCAGAGGGAGTGAACCTAACAGGTAATGATCTAGTGATCTCTCTCCTGCCATCCATCTCCACCCTCTGACAAACAGAGGCTAGGGACACCATTCCTTACCCATCCTGGCTAATAGCCATTAATAGACTTAACCTCCATGAATTTAGCCAGTTCTCTTTTAAACCCTGTTATAGTCCTAGCCTTCACAGGTTGACTGTCTGCTGAGTGAAGAAGAAGTTCCTTTTATTTGTTTTAAACCTGCTATCCATTCATTTCATTTGGTGGCCCCAAGTTCTTATATTATGGGAACAAGTAAATAACTTTTCCTTATTCACTTTCTCCACACCACTCATGATTTTATATACCTCTATCATATCCACTCTTAGTCTCCTCTTTTCCAAGATGAAAAGTCACAGCCTCTTTAATCTCTCCTCATATGGGACCCGTTCCAAACCCCTAATCATTTTAGTTGCCCTTTTCTGAACCTTTTCTAATGCCAGTAGATCTTTTTTGAGATGAGGGGACCACATCGGTACGCAGTATTCAAGATGTGGGCGTACCATGGATTTATATAAGGGCAATAAGATATTCTCTGTCTTATTCTCTATCCCTTTTTTAATGATTTCTAACATCCCGTTTGCTTTTTTGACTGCCGCTGCACACTGCGTGGACGTCTTCAGAGAACTATCCAAGATGACTCCAAGATCTTTCTCCTGACTCTTACCTTAACCAAAATTAAAAGCTATGCTTGCTTTTCAGAGCAGATGGGAGTTTTGCCATTGACTTCAGTGGGGCCAGAACTGCACCCAGAATTCCCAAGGGATGACTTGATGCAATTAGACACATATTGGGCCAAACTGAAAAGCAGCTGGTGCCGGGAAAGGTAAAGTACACTCTCCTCCATGAGCTAAACTTACTTTGTGACAGCAACTGCTCATGCCTGTAGAAGGCTGTGCTGAAGTTCCTATCCCAGTAGCAGCTTTAATTCTCCCTAGGAATTCCACGGATAGAAGCCCCTGTGGGAAGCAGTTGAACTGGTGCTCTGCTAGTTATGCCTCCCTTTTGTCCAGCACCACCCACTTTTGGGGCTGCACTTGCCCTTTATCCATTCTCACACATCCTCTGCATGAGGTTGCGGCACTTTCTGCCAGTACTACCTGGTCCCCTGGCAGAGTTTCCACCACCAGGGTCCTCAGCCAGAGTTTATGCCTGTATAAACTGGAGATTGAGGAGGTGAATTCAATCCACTGGGCCTACTTTCATACTGCATCACTCCAGCGTTTACATCAATATAATTCCATTGAAATCACTGGTGGAGGACAGGAACAGTGAACAGTCAGGCCCACTGTATGAAAAGCATTTTCAGCTGTACCTAAATGCAGTGTAACAAGAACATCCTTTATTCATTCACTGTATTTTTGATGTTTCTTATCAGTTTCATTATTAGAGCAAAAGGATGTGAAAATGGAAGTCCACCCACATAGATGTTAATACAAACCAGGTGAAATGGCTGGTAAAATGGAGGTGAAAGGGCTCAATCTATGCAGTGCTGAGCATATCCTAAGAGACGCTGAACCCACTCAACTCCCAGTGAAGAGGATGCTCAGTAGGATTTAAGGGTGCTCAGAATTTCTGAAGAGATGCTTGGCACCTTGCAGGATGGTGTCTTAAAAGGGTGAAGAAGCAATCAGCAGAACAAATATACATAAAGACGAACACATTTAGGGCACGTCTAGTTTAGGAAGAGATGCTGGGGTTAGCTAACTGACATTTTCCCTAGTGTAGATGGACAGTAATTCTTTTAAACTGTTTGATCAAGGTCAGAAAAAGGTCGTGGTTAGGACAAGTTTATAAAATATGTTTGTTAACACGGACAGCTTTTTCTGGCCTAGGTAAACCCTTAACAGAGATAGCTGTTTTATTGGGACAGCTACCAGGGAGCTGAATTAATTTAAAATAGTGAATGACAATGATTGCTGCTGCAATGGGACATCATTTGCAAAAAAAAAAAAATCATGCCATGAAGATGCATGAGACAAAGGAGTTAGATGTGGTTTAATACGATGCTAAATAAGTGTGAAATTTTTAAACATCAGTCTCTTAAGTCCAGAAGTTTCCAAAGCAAGATTACAGGTCTAAAGGAGTAGGACTTTATGTTGTGAGCAGCCAACTAAACTCCCTGAGACTATTTGCTGAGTAAGGTACTACAGAGCATGAGAGAATCTGGCCCTTAGCTCTTTACATTTTTTGAAAGCCATGTACAAAGTGCTAAGTATGACTAATACTATATTTGAGTGCATCCAAAGTAGGAAACTCACAAGGAAGTCAATGAGTTTGCTAAGAAATAAAAAGGGATAATCAAAGGGGTGAAGGAGGTTTGCAGAGAAGATGATGCATGATTTCTTTGCCTCCCTCTTCACCCCAAAGGACGATTAAGGAGCAGTCGATCTCGGGTTACCCTTCCCAGATGTTGATGGTAAGGCACTGCCAGATGCAGAGGTGTTTAAAAAAGACAAACAAACAAACAAACTGATAAGGGGATGACTTGAGGGACTCAATGTCAATATATCACCAAGATTGGGTGGCAGGCACCTAAGAGTTCTGAAGGAAAGAACTAAAGACCAAAGTAGATGACCTACTAAAATTATGCAGTTTATCACTAAAAACACCCACTATCTTGAGAACTGGAGGCTGGCCCAGGTTGTACACATTTAATTTTTTAAAAAGTAAGTACTAAGTGTGATTCCTGGAATTAAACTGTTCAACTTTACTTCAAGGAAATACATTATAGAAAAATATTATAAATGTCAGTACCAACCAGCAGAATTTCTATAAGTGGAAATCACATCTCTCTCTTTTGCTAGAATTCTTTCAAAGAGTTAACAAAATAGTGGATAAATGAGAACCCAGTGGGCTTTCAAAAGGCTTTTGATAAAGTCCAACACAAGAAGCTATTGAGGAAACTTGGCAAGCGTGAGGTGAAAGGTAAAGTCCTGTCATGGATTAAAAACTGGTAAGAGATAAGAAGCAAAGAGTAGGAACAAATGGTCAATTCTAAGCAACGGAAAGAGATTAATAATAGGTTGCTTCAGGGACTAGAACTAAGGCTGGTGTTGTGTGTATTTATTAATAGCTATCCAGGAGGCAAAGACATACTGATGACACAAAATTATTCAGGACAGTCAAGACCAGGAAGAAGTACTAGAAACTCAGGAAAAAACTAATTCATGGTCCAATTTTGCAAGGGAATTGAGAGTACTCTGGATGCCTTAGGAGATATTCTGCAGCATGGGGCCCTAAACTAGGTAATTGGGCAACATGATGGCAAATGAAAGTCACAGTAGACAAATGCAAGGTAACGGCTTCAATGGAGATATGAAAATTTACACCAACTGAGAATCTGCCTCTAGGAGTCACTGCTGGCAGCTCAGTGAAGATGGCTGGTCAGTATGCAGAAATTAGTGAAAAAAGCAGTTATACTAAGATAAAGTTAGGTAATAAAGCTCTCTTCTAGGATAGAGATGAAGTGAATATAGAAAATAATATAGGCCATTCTATAACATGGTAGTATAGTCTCACCTACAATATTGCGTCCAATCCGAGCAGAAGTTCCACAGTGGAGTTGCCTCTGTTTACACCAGGGCTGAAATAGTCCCTGATCTCAAAGAAGACGTAGCAGAAACTGAGACGGTACAGAGAAGGTCAAGGCACGTGACTAATGGAAGAGGAGGAAAGTTGATAATTTTTTTTATGAGGAGAGTAAAAAGACAATTTATAATTTATTTAATAGAGACAGAGTATATCAAATACAGGATGGGACAGAGAAGGCAAAGTGGACACTCCTATCTACCCTTTCCCATGGTACAAGACCTAGAGGGCACTTTAAATTAAAAGGCAACAAACAAAACAAGAATACAAGGAAGCACTTATTTACACCACATTTAATTAACTTGTGATTAACCATAAAATTAACCTGCATAACCTGTTCATAGACTGTAAGGCCAGAAGGGACCATCAGGATAATCTAGTCTGACCTTCTGCACATTGCAGGCCACAGAACCTCACACACCCACCTCTGTAATAGACTGCTCACCTCCGGCTGAGTTACTGAAGTCCTCAAATCTTAATTTAAAGACTTCCGTTTACAAAGAATCGACCATTTACACAAGTTTAAATCAGCAAGTGACCAGTATCCCACGCTACAGAGGAAGGCAACTGCCCCCTCCTCCCAGGGTCTCTGCCAATTTGACCTGGGGGAAAATTCCTTCCCGACCCCAAATATGGTGATCAGTTAGATTCTGAGCCTATGGGTGAGAGACACCAGCCAGACACCTGGGAAAGAATTCTTGTCGTAACTCAGAGCCCTCACTATCTAGCGCTCCATCTGTGGCCATTGGAGATATTTGCTAATAGCAGTCATGGATGGTGCATATGCCTTTGTAGGCAGTCTCATCATACTATCCCCTCCACAAACTTATCAAGTTCAGTCTTGAAACAACTAAGGTTTTTTGCCTGCACTGCTGCCCTTGTCCTGTTTCAGAACTTCACTCCTCTGATGGTTAGAAACCTTCATCTAATTTCAAGCCTAAACTTATTGATAACCAGTTTATATCCATTTGTTCTTGTGCCAACATTGGCCCTTAACGTAAATAACTCCTCTCCCTCCAATGTGTTTATTCCTCTTCTGTATTTATAGAGAGCAATCAAATCTCCCCTCAGCCTTTGTTTGGTTAGGCTAAACAAGCCAAGATCCTTAAATCTCCTCTTGTAAGGTAGGGTCTCCATTCTGCTGATAATCCTAGTAGCCCTTCTCTGTTCCTGTTGCAGTTTGAATCATCTTTCTTAAACATGGGAGACCAGAACTGCACACAGTATTCCAGATGAGGTCTCACCACTGCCTTACATAATGGTAATAACTCTTCCCTATCGCCACTGGAAATACCTTGCCTGATGCAAGGCCTTGGATTGCATTAGCCGTTTTCATGGCTGCGTCACATTGGCAGCTCATAGTCTTCCTGTGATCAACTGGTACACCCAGGTCATTCTCCTCCTCTGTTATTTCCAACTGATACACCCCCAGTTTATAGCAAAAATTCATGTTGTTAGTCCCTAAGTGCATGACCACTGCATTACTGCTGCAGGCCAACAGCTTAGTAAGACTCCAGCAAGGATTAGATCTTTACCTGGAAAATGGAGCATAGGTAATTGCAGGATGAAATGACAAAGGGTATAAATTCTCATTCCTTAAGCCACAAGCCAATCACTATTTGGGGTAGGAAGAGATTTACTCCTGAGGTGCATAATGTTGGAATTAAGTCCAGAGTGGGGTATGCTTTCTTTTGAGGTATCCTTCACTGGAGAAATTATAAAGGATAAAATGGACCATATTTGATCTAATAAAATAAATAATAAATAACTAATAACAATCCCTTGATCTTCTTTGTCCCTCCCATCTAGGGATCTCAAAACACTTGACAAACATTGATAAATTAAGCCTCACAACATGCCTCTGAAGTAAGTCTTATTATTCCCATTTTACCGACGGGGAAACTGTGGCACAGAAATGTTATTACACGACTTGTCCAAGGTCACTTAATAAGTTAACGGTAGAGCCAGAATTAGGCTCTACAACTCCTGACTTTCAGTCCAGCGCTCAGGTGTAAAAATTCCTGTGTTCCTATGAAACTGCAAGGCGTTATTTGTCCTTTATGTAAGGGAAAGTGAGGCAATTCTTGAACTTTACATGGGGCAAGTTAAAGTAGTGACTGTAGAGGTGCTGCTGGCCAGATGGAAAGAGAATGTGACTAGGTTAAACCTATGAAACATAAGCAGGGACAGATTTTTTTTCTAAATGAAAATTAAATGGTCAGAAATTGATTTCCTAAATGAAAGGGTAGGGGATTTCCATGTGCCTGTCAATTGCACTGGGTTTTGCTGTTGCATGTGGGAGCCCCACTCCCTCTGATCAGCACTCTTCTTTACTTGCAAAAAGAAAAGGAGGACTTGTGGCACCTTAGAGACTAACAAATTTATTTGAGCATAAGTTTTTGTGAGCTACAGCTCACTTCATCGGATGCATTCAGTGGAAAATACAGTGGGGAGATTTATATTCATAGAGAACATGAAACAATGGGTGTTACCATACAGACTGTAACAAGAGTGATCAGGAAAGGTGAGCTATTACCAGCAGGAGAGTGGGGTTGTGGGGGGGAACCTTTTGTAGTGATAATCAAGGTGGGCCATTTCCAGCAGTTTACAAGGACAGTAGGAGGGGAAATAAACAAGGGGAAATAGTTTTACTTTGTGTAATGACACATCCACTCCCAGTCGTTATTCAAGCCTAAGTTAATTGTATCCAGTTTGCAAATTAATTCCAATTCAGCAGTTCCTCATTGGAGTCTGTTTTTGAAGTTTTTTTGTTGAAGAATTGCCACTTTTAGATCTGTAATCGAGTGACCAGAGAGATTGACGTGTTCTCCGACTGATTTTTGAATGTTATAATTCTTGCCGTCTGATTTGTGTCCATTTATTCTTTTACGTAGAGACTGTCTGGTTTGGCCAATGTACATGGCAGAGGGGCATTGCTGGCACATGGTGCCATATATCACATTGGTAGATGTGCAGGTGAACGAGCCTCTAATAGTGTGGCTGATGTGATTAGGCCCTATGATGGTGTCCCCTGAATAGATATGTGGACACAGTTGGCAACGGGTTTTGTTGCAAGGATAGGTTCCTGGGTTAGTGTTTTTGTTGTGTGGTGTGTGGTTGCTGGTGAGTATTTGCTTCAGGTTGGGGGGCTGTCTGTAAGCAAGGACTGGCCTGTCTCCCAAGATCTGTGAGAGTGATGGGTCATCAGTCTCTAAGGTGCCACAAGTACTCCTTTTCTTTTTACGGATACAGACTAACACAGCTGCTACTCTGAAACCCTTCTTTACTTGCCACTCTGAAGTGTGTGCTGGAAGAAAAATGGAACAGAGTGCTGGTCAGGCCCAAGGGTCTATAACAAACTGATTCTTTTCTTGAGGGGATTAATCTCTGGAAACTAGAGGATTATTTGGAAAGACCTTGGATTCTCCCATGATAGTATTAGAAATTAATTAGGTGCATGCAGTAAGGTAATTAGGCACATGCAATTAGGTAAGACCCAAGTGCCCAATGGTTGTTCTCTTGAGTTATATAAGAATTGCCAGACAAATTGGTTCTCTTTTTGATCATGTGATTCCCATTTTGACAAAGGCCTTATTTTGCACAATGCAGGAACTTACCAAATAATAATTTTTATTATTTCTTTAGCACCATTGATATGCAAGGCACTTGGCAGGCAGGTAGGAAGACATGGAATCTAATTTCTGGCACATCTTCAGTCCTGTTGTGTCATTCCCGGCATCACAAAAAGACCATAAAAGGGGTTCCAAACACATAGCTGAATGCTCCTCTTGAAACGGGACATTTAATTGCTTAGGTAGAGCACAGTTCTTCACTAAAGGAAAGACCGTCCCTAGGGGTTGTGGGGCCCAGGGCAGAAATGACAAATCCGTCCCTTCGGGGACCGACCCATCACTTCCGGGACTGACCGCGCCGGCCAATCGTGCCGGCCCACAGGGTCCCCCAAAGCGCACAACCTGGAGCAGTCACCCCAATTTGCCATACCCAAGGGATAGTTCTGACTAATGGTATCACTATATTATCACCAACATTAGGTAGGATTTTCAAAATCACTGAGAGTTTACCAATGCCTTGTGCTTCTGAAAATCGCACCCAACAACCATGTAATACAGCTGAAAACCTGTACAAAACCTGCAAGGCTATTTTGGTGAGTAGGATCAAAATGCATAAAAACACACTGATAAGTTAGCACACATTCAAAGATGCAGCTTGCAAGCTCAAACATGAATCAAATATAAATGGCCGTCAGATGCCATTTGTCTCATTCTTATCAGTTGTAGTTCAAGAGACAGATTAAATAATTCAGTATTTAATGGGCTGAGGTAATGATACGTATAACTTCCCTTTTCCTGCATCTCAGTTCCAGCACAGGACAGAGTTCTATCTTTTCAGAACTCTTCAGGGGAAAAAAAGTATTATACAGAGGGCTTCCAAAAGTGAAGTAAGCTAAACCGAATTAAGGCCACTTCAATTCTGAATCAGAGTGTCTATACACAGGTATAAAGCAATTGAACTAATCCACTTTAAATTCACACCTTTAATGAATTCAGATTAATTTTCCTGAGTGTCCTGTGTATACAACCCAAGAATTGAACCTCTGAGCGAAGATATGCAAAGCCCTCAATGTGGGTGGTAATAACAGCTGCCAGTCAGCCTCAGAAGGTGAGTACCATACAGATTCTTAGTGAACAAAACACTTAATAAAAACACATTTCCAAAAAATATTAGAAATACATTGATTAATGTTCTTAAACAAAACTATTAGGTAGTAAATTTATTTGTGTTCTTTATGCTGCTCTTACATGTATTTCAATGAGAGATTCTGATAAAACAATTATGCTTTTGTACTTTGGCAACCACATACAGTCACATTCCATTCTGCTCTCGCAGGGATAGTTTCTCTCAGTCTCTATAGGGGGGCCTCAAAATGCATGTGTGTCCATCACCTGGATTCTCCAGAGCCTGAGGAGAATGGCAGTGTCTCAGCAGAATCTCCTCAACAAACAACAGGCGGAAAATCCATAAAGCCTGCCCGTATCCAAACTGATATAGGTATTGGAATGCATCCGACACAGACACATCTCTTGGTCCTGTGTTGATCAGCTGCTGAGTACACAGGGCTGTCTCCACCTCCTATATTCATAACTTTTCCCCTGACAAGCTCTGATTGGCTCAGTTCTCAGATGTGGAACCTGCAAGATTGCTTGCCTTCAGTAGAAACCCTCTGTGCAGCTTCAGAAACAGCTTCCTGAATATGTCCGGTAACTACCACCCACCTACTCCAGATGTCTTTAAACCCTTCTAACTAAGATGACCTGCCCTGCTCTCTGTATGCATGGAGAGACAGACAAGATTCAGCCAAAATCCTTGTCTCCTCCGCACTGCGTCTTTCCTTTTATTTGGACATAAAATAATCAAATGCTGGTGTATAAGCACATGGTTTGTAAGTGCACTTCAGAACTGCCAAGAGATGGCCAGCCATGCCCATCAGATGTTTATCGGCAGTCTACCAGTTAAAAGACTGACCAAATTTCTCCTCCAGTGAAGATTCTGAATCCAAACACCCATAGCAGACTGTATTTACGAACCATTGCAAAGACTTTCTATCATAAGTGGCACTCAGAATTCAAACACCCCTTTGATTCCCAAACTCCTTGCAATGCCCCCCCCAAACATCTATGCCAGGCAGAGTTCTGACCCCAGAGTGCTAGAGAGTGTGTGAAGTTAACTAGGGACTTCACTATTGCTATTGATTTTATGTGGAAGATACTCAAACACTGTGGTGATAGGCAGCAGTATAAAATTCTAAAAAAGAAAAGGAGTACTTGTGGCACCTTAGAGACTAACCAATTTATTTGAGCATGAGCTTTCGTGAGCTACAGCTCACTTCATCGGATGCATACTGTGGAAACTGCAGAAGACATTATATACACACAGAGACCATGAAACAATACCTCCTCCCACCCCACTCTCCTGCTGGTAATAGCTTATCTAAAGTGATGATCAATAAGCTATTACCAGCAGGAGAGTGGGGTGGGAGGAGGTATTGTTTCATGGTCTCTGTGTGTATATAATGTCTTCTGCAGTTTCCACAGTATGCATCCGATGAAGTGAGCTGTAGCTCACGAAAGCTCATGCTCAAATAAATTGGTTAATCTCTAAGGTGCCACAAGTACTCCTTTTCTTTTTGCAAATACAGACTAACACGGCTGTTACTCTGAAACCTGTCATAAAATTCTAAGTTAGTCAGGCCTGGTCTACGCTACATGGTTAGGTTGATGCAAGGCCGCTTACATCAACCTAGCCGTGGATGTGTCTACACTTAAATTTTGCTCCTGCCAACATAACTGCCCTGCTACGCCGACTTAATAACACCAACTCCCCAAGAATCAAGGTCCATGTAGTTAGATTGAGGGAGTGTCAGTGTAGACATTCCATTACTTATATCAACTGTTACTGGCCTCCAGAAGCTGTTCCACAATGCCCCACGCTGACCACTCTGGTCACTGTTGTGAACTCCACTGCCCAGGGGCCAGGTGGACAGGAAGCTGCTCCTCCCCTTTAAAGTCCCATGAATTTTTTAAATTCCTTTTCCTGGTTGCCCGGCTTGGCAAGCACACCTAGCAACTCTCCATTGTTGTGTGCAACTGCCCAGCTGACCATGGTGGCTACCCTCTGAGGACGCGTTCCTTCCAGGTATTGGATCTCCTGGGCTTGTGGGGAGAAGAGGCCATGCAGGCACAGCTCTGAACCAGCCACAGAAACGTTGACATCTACGAACAGATTGGACGGGACATGCAGGAGAAGGGCTACAACAGGGACCAGCAGCAGTGATGTATAAAAGCCAAGGAGCTGCAGTAGGCATACTAGTAGACAAGGGAGGCCAACAATAGATCTGGTGCAGAGCCGCAGACCTGCTACTTTTACAAATTGCTGCATGTCATCCTTGGCGGAGACCCCACCATCACCACCGGCAAGAGCTCTGTGGATTAGGGTTGTCAACTTTCTATTTGCAGAAAACCAAACACCCTTGCCCCGCCCCCTATTCTGCCCCTTCTCCAAGGCCATGCCGCTGCTCACTCCATCCCCACTCCCTCCAACGCTCGCTCTCCCTCACCCTTGCTCACTCACTCACTTTCACCAGGCTGGGGCAGGGGGTTGGGATGCAAGAGGGGGTGAGGGCTCTGGGTGCGGGTTCTGTGGTGGAGCCAGAGATGAGAGGTTTGGGGTGCAGGAGAGGGGTCTGGGCTGGGGTGCAGGAGGGGGTGAGGGCTCTGGCTGAGGGTGTGGGCTCTGGGCTGGGACTGGAGATGAGGGGTTTGGGGAGCAGGAGAGGGCTCCAGTCTGGGGCAGGGGCTTCAGATGAAGAAGTGGGTGAGGGCTCTGGGGTGGGACTAGAGATGAGGAGTTTGGGGTGCAGCAGAGGGCTCCAGGCTGAGGCACGGGGTTGGGGTTTTGGAGGGGGTATGAGGCTCTGGGCTGGGGGTGGGACCCCAGGGTGGGGCCACAAATGAGGGGTTGGCTCTAGCTGGCGGTGTGGGCTCTGAAGTGGGGCCAGGGGTTGAGGCACGGGAGGAGGGTTCAAGGTACGGGCTCTAGGCGGCGCTTACTTCAGGTGGCTCCTGGGAAGCAGTGACATGGCCCTCCGGCTCCTAAATGGAGGCATGACCACATGGCTCTGCACGCTGCCTGTTCCAGCAGGCACCACCCCTGCAGCTCCCATTGGTCATGGTTCCTGGTTAATGGGAGCTGCTGAGCTGGCGCTGGGGTGGGGGCAGCACACAGAGCCCTCGTGACCGTCCCTCTCCCTAGGAACCAGAGGGAGATCCTGGCAGCTTCCCGGGAGCCATGCGGAGCCTGGCAGGGAGCCTGCCTACATCGCCAACTGGACTTTTAATGGCCTGGTCAGCGGTGCTGACCATTGCTTCCAGGGTCCCTTTTCGACTGGGTGTTCCAGTTGACTCAGGATGACATGTTCCAGGAGATCCTGCAAGCCTGTGCTGTATCAGAAAATGAGACCAGGGCCTGGAGGATGAGCCCTGCAGACAGCATGGAGAAGAAAAGAGTGGAGAGGAGAAAGGCCTGGCAGTCCAAGCAGGAAAAAGGAGAGGGAGATGCACCAGGACATAATGGGGCTTCTCAAGCAGCAAACAAATGCTGCTGACTCTGGTGGACCTGCAGATCCAAGATTCCTGTGCTTGCCTCCTTATGCAACTGATACACAACTAAATATCAGGACCTCCCTACACCCCCCCCCCCACATTCAATGTGACATCAGGGGCTGCTGCACTTTCCCTACCACTCCACCCTGGGGGACATTAAAGGCAACCACAGCTACTCATACACTGAAGTGTGAAATACATGGTTGATGTATGTGTACCTGAAATGGACATGACTGTTCTTTCCCCTTCATAAGTTGTGTTTCCTTAATTTGTTAAAAAGAAAAAAGTAAAGGAGTACTTGTGGCACCTTAGAGACTAACCAGTTTATTTGAGCATGAGCTTTCGTGAGCTACAGCTCACTTCATCGGATGCATAGCATATCGTGGAAACTGCAGAAGACATTATATACACACAGAGACCATGAAACAAAACTTCCTCCCACCCCACTGTCCTGCTGCTAACAGCTTATCTAAAGTGATCATCAAGTGATCATCAAGGAAGGCCATTTCCAGCACAAATCAAGGTTTTCTCACTCTTCCTCCCCCCCCCCCCCACACACACACAGACACACATACAAACTCACTCTCCTGCTGGTAATAGCCCATCCCTCTTTAGAGGTTTCAAAGAGGGATGGGCTATTACCAGCAGGAGAGTGAGTTTGTATGTGTGTCTGTGTGTGTGGGGGGGGGGGGGAAGAGTGAGAAAACCTTGATTTGTGCTGGAAATGGCCTTCCTTGATGATCACTTGATGATCACTTTAGATAAGCTGTTAGCAGCAGGACAGTGGGGTGGGAGGAAGTTTTGTTTCATGGTCTCTGTGTGTATATAATGTCTTCTGCAGTTTCCACGATATGCTATGCATCCGATGAAGTGAGCTGTAGCTCACGAAAGCTCATGCTCAAATAAACTGGTTAGTCTCTAAGGTGCCACAAGTACTCCTTTTCTTTTTTCTTTTTACGAATACAGACTAACACGGCTGTTACTCTGAAACCTTAATTTATTAAGTTTATGAAGTTCTAACTATTTTTTATTTGCCTGGTTCATGTTACAGAACAAAATTCTATTTTTAGAACATAATTTATCTTTATTAGTTCACAACATAAGTTGCCTGGTCTGAGCAGGTCTGACATCCACCAATTTCCTGTTATTTCATTTTGTCACAGAACCCATAACATCATTCTCAGACAATATTAATATTCTGGCTCACTGTTAAAGTAGTCTTTCAAAGCCTCCATGAGCCCATATAGCACCACGTTGAGCTCTTCTTATAGCCCCTGTATCAGGCTGTTCAAATTCAGCAGTGAGCTCCTCGACCATGACAGAGACTTTTCCCTCTTGCTTCACTGATATTATACAGGACACAGCAGGCAGCTATAACCACTGAGATCTTTTTTTCACTGAGATCCATTCTTGTAAGTAGACAATGCTGGCAACTCTTCAAATGACCAAGGGAACATTCAACTGTCATTCTGCACCTTTTGAGCCTGTTTTTGAAATGCTTCTTGGTGCTGTCAAGGTGGGCAGTGTACAGCTTCATGAGCCATGGGAGCAAGGTGTAGGCTGGGTCGTCAAACATCACTACTGGCATTTCAACATTCCCAATGGTAATCTGCTGGTTGGGGAAGAAAGTCCCCGGTTGTAGCTCTCCTGTGTTCCAAAAGATGCGTGCATCATGTACCTTCCCTGACCAGCCCATATGGATGTCGGTAAAGCATCTCCGGTGATCCTTCAGTGCTTGCACAACCATAGAAAAGTAGCTCTTTCTGGTGCTAAAATAGGGATGTGTATGCCATCTATTGCTCCACCTCAGTTTGGGAACCCCATTGCTTCAAAAACATCCATTATGTGCTGCATATTACTCAGAGTCACAGAGCTGCATAGCAGGAGGCGATTAATGGCTCTGCACACTTGCATGACAACTGCCTCTGCGATGGGTTACCCGACTCCAAATTGATTCCCGACTCACCGGTAGCAATCTGGCATTGCAAGTTTTCACGGTACAATCGCCGCTCACTTCTCAGCTGTCAGCGTGGCTCTCATTCTGGTGTCCCTGTGCTGGAGGGCTGGGGCAAGTTTGGCACACAGAGCCTGGAATGTGGCCTTGCACATCCAAAAGCTCTGCAGCCACTGCTTGTCATCCCAAACCACCCCTCGGTGCTTGTTTCTTGGGCCCAGACCTGGAGCTCCATTGTCTCCAGCTGCTCCTTGAATGCTGCCAGGAACCTTGAATGATCTCTTTCTACATCCCACAGCAATCTAGCCTCTGCATCGATATAAGCAGATATGGACTATAAGGTGGACAGAAAGCTGGCTAGATTGTCGGGCTCAATGGATAGTGATCAACAGCTCAATGTCTAGTTGGCAGCCGGGACCAAACGGAGTGCCCCAGGGGTCGGTCCTGGGGCCAGTTTTGATCAACATCTTTATTAATGATCAGGATGATGGGATTAATTGCACCTCAGCAAGTTCACAGATGACACTAAGCTGCGGGGGGGGGGGGGGGGGGAAGGGTAGATATGCTGAAGGGTAGGGATAGGGTCCAGAGTGACCTAGACAAATTGGAGGATTGGGCCAAAAGAAATCTGATGAGGTTCAACAAGGACAAGTGCAGAATTCTGCACTTAGGAAGGAAGAATCCCATACACTGCTACAGGCTGGGGACCGACTGGCTAAGCAGCAGTTCTGCAGAAAAGGACCTGGGGATTACAGTGGACAAGAAGCTGGATATGAGTCAGCAGTGTGCCCTTGTTGCCAAGAAGGCCAATGACATATTGGTCTGTATTAGTAGGCACATTACCAGCAGAACAAGGGAAGTGATTATTCCCCTCTGTTCGGTACGGGTGAGGTGACACCTGGAGCATTGCATCCAGTTTTGGTCCCCCCACTACAGAAGGGATGTGGACAAATTGGACAAAGTCCAGCAGAAGGCAACGAAAATGATTAGGGGGCTAGGGCACATGACTTATGAGGAGAGGCTCAGGGAACTGGGGTTATGTAGTCTGCAGAAAAGAAGAGTGAGGGGGGATTTGACAGCAGCCTTCAATTACCTGAAGGGGGGTTCCAAAGAGGATGGAGCTAGGCTGTTCTCAGCGGTGGCAGATGACAGAACAAGAAGCAATGGTCTGAAGTTGCAGTGGGGGAGGCCTAGGTTGGATATTAGGAAACACTATTTCACTAGGAGGGTGGTGAAGCACTGGAATGGGTTACCTAGAGAGGTGGTGAATCTCCATCCTTAGAGGTTTTTAAGGCCCGGCTTAACAAAGCCCTGGCTGGGATGATTTAGTTGGGGATTGGTCCTGCTTTGTGCAGGGGATTGGACTAGATGACCTCCTGAGGTCTCTTCCAACCCTGATATTCTATGATTCTATGATAAGCTCTCCTGGGGAGGATGCACACTACCAACACAAGGAACATAGTGTGCACATGCACAAGTGATGTAATAACTGTGGCGGCTGAATGCTGATGTAACTTAGGTCGACATCATTTTGTAGTGTACAGATGGCCTCAGACTTAGGGTTCTACCTTACTCAGGCATTTTTGAAAATGTACCCTGAATATTTGTATTAGCAGCTCGTTCACTTTATTTTTCAGTTTCTTCAGAACTCCTATGTGTATCCCAGGCAGTCTTGTGGACTTGTTGTTCTTTAACGATTTTTATTCCAATGCTTTGTCCTTCAACACTTTAGTCTTTGACAGTGCATTTTTAGTAACTGAAAAGAGTAGATATGCCTCCAACATCCAATTATCTTTTCTAATTTCTATTTTACATTGAACCTACCAAAGTTTTATGCTTCTTTCTATTGGTCTCACTTGGGCTGGATTTCCATTTTCTGATGGATGACTGCTTTGGCTCAGCCAACTTTGCCATTTAACCATCCTGAATTTTTCTATTGTCTTTGTAAAGGGGTTCACTCACTGCAGGAGCACCATCACAGTCTTCCTGTTTTCTTTTTTGTTTAGGAGTCTGGCCACCCTTCTATGACTCAGTTATGGCATACTTAAGTTATCTATATGCTGAGTCTAAGGATGAATTACTGGCCCTATTCAAGTCAATGGGGTGTTACCATGGATTTCAATAGAGACAGGATTTCACATTAATGTTTTTAATTTCCTCACTTTAGATTTAGTGTCTTTTTAACTAGCTTCTTTTTTTTAATCCATCTTTCTGAAGTTTAGTGTCACAATGTTAACTCTTGATATTGTCCCTTCCCTAAAGATGAACTTAATTATACCATAGTGATCATCACGTAGGGCTAGGTTTTCAAAGATGCAGATAGACACAGTGGATCTGCAAAAGCACCCAGGCAAGCACCTATGGCCTATAGAGTCAGGCACTTTATTTACATAGGTGCTTTTCAAAATCCCACTAGGCACCTATCTGTATATTTGGGCACCTAAATATCTTTGAAAATCTGGCACTGACTGGCTAGTTACTCTTTCAACCAACTCCTGTGTGTTATATTTAGGACTCAGTCAAGAATAGCTTCGCTTTTTGTGTGTTCTAGAACTAGCTGTTCCAAGACATGATCATTTAACGTATCAAGAAATTGCTTCTCTAAAACTTGTCCCAATGTGACATTTGACTTGTTTGTATGTGGGTAGCTGAGATCACCCATCATTGCCTTTTTTAAGAGACTTAGTTGGCTCTCTGCTATCCCTAAAAACTGTTCAGTAAATATGCTTTTCCTCCTCAAGGGACTATAGTACAACCCTTCTAGTATATTTTTATTCTTACGACTTAGTGTTGCCAATTCTTATGATTTTATCATGAGTCTCATAACGTCTGGGTTTTATCTTTAAGCCCCAGCTCTGGGGAGCAACCGATTAAAGGAGAATCTCAGATTTAATTTTTTTAAAGTAAGTTTCTAGTCCTTAAAGTTAAGGGCGGGAAACTTGAAAATATGAACCAAGAGTAAACTAAAGGCTCACAAATCGGGAGTTGTTGTTTTGCAAAATTTGTAACTTTGGTTAAAAGTATCACGCTTCTATTTACCGTGTCACACATTTTTGCCTAACTGGAGCAGAGATATTAATAGAAAATAATGATAATCTTTGCAAAGTACAAATACTGTAAGATTTCGGTGCCAATTTTCCTTGGAGACTGAAACCACAGTCTCTCACATAGCATTTGTCTAAATGAACTCTTTGTACGCAGCATGAAGCTACGCTGTAAGCCTATAAGCCTTCCCGGGGAAGTGCCAGTACTATAACTATTTGGGAATGCGGGGCTGTGGCAGAATGAGGCCATGTTTCCAGAGCTGGTGTTTATGTATGTGGAGTGTAGCGATGTTCGTGTCCTAGAAGTATTTTAGAACAATGTGGAACTTTGTGTTTTGGTGGAAGAGAAAGTTAAAACAAATCCTCATGGGGAACTCTCCATTTGGGGCTTCCAGACAACAACATGCCAACAGCAGCACTCCGGGTAGAAAACGTGATTGGGCACAGGAAAAGCTGACTTAGGAAGAAAAGAGGAAGTGAGATCCAGGAGGTCTGGAGACACAAATGGGCCATTCAGCATGACCAATGGACTCTTATCCTTTACTGAGTAAACTGTTGCAGAGCCCAGCCCAAAGGGATTTATAGGCCAATCAGGAAAGTTCACTAGCAATAAGAGAAGTTACTGGAAGTGACTGTTTGCAGTAAAGCTCTGCACAGCTCCTACGCTAGTGTTTCTACACCTCTGTGTCAGACCCTTCCCAAGAGAGTGCAAAAGGAACACAGAAGTGAAAAATTTAGTAGGGAGCTGCAATGTAATACAAGGGATATTCAGGTCACAACGTCTATGTGTGAAGGAGAGCAAACCAGTAGAATAATAAGTATGTTGAGTATAATAAACAATCAGTGGACCATCATGACAGCCTGGTGATGTAGGGTAAGAGATGTAGGGCTTAATTAGACTCTAATGCAAGTGGAGGCAACACCAGTGATGTTAACTAAGTTGCCCCCACTTATGCTAGCACTGAATTTGGCCCCAGAAACATAACTCAGCACTGAATATATCAAAAGAGACAGCATCCAGCTCAATTAGACTCTGATCCTGACTGGGGCTTCGGGGTGCTATTGGAATCAAAATAATTAATAATAATTAGGCAAAGCTGTTGTAAGATAAATTCTATTATCATGTCTGATCAATATAAAAAAATATGAGAAATGACAATATCTGACAACATCTTGAAATCCCCTGCTTTGTCATGCTCTGAAATGAGCTCATTTCCTGCGTCCCAACACAGGGTGAAATTCCCACTGAGTTTGCTGGGAGCAAGATCTGGCCCAGACGATCAGCAAAATGGCAGCATTCTCCAAAAGGGACACTATCTAGCTTCATTTTCAGGGACTGGGTTCTGAAGTGGATGCTAGTACTTCCAGACGTGGCTGAACATTCATTTTTAATATGTGCACCATATTTTTATTCCATCAGCATTTACGTGCAGCTATAGTTCTCCATTAGTACATGAGCCTAAGCATGTTCCATTCATCCTGGTTTTCAGAGGACAATCCCTTAAAAAATAGAAAAATAAACAAGCCCAGTCCCAGTTGACTGTAAGGGAAGTGGGGGAGAGAGTAAGAGAGACAGAAACATATTTTAATGTGTATACTGTAGTTTTGGGATGTGCTCTAATTCCATTATGATGGATACTATAAAAGAAGATAGAGGGATTGTCATAAATATAAAGGGAACGGTAATCACCTTTCTGTATACAGTGCTATAAAATCCCTCCTGGCCAGAGGGAAAATCCTTTCACCTGTAAACGGTTAAGAAGCTAAGGTAACCCCACTGGCACCTGACCCAAAATAGCCAATGAGGGGACAAGATTCTTTCAAATCTGGAGGGGGGGAACAAAGGGTTTGGTCTGTCTGTGTGATGCTTTTGCCGGGAACAGATCAGGAATGCAGCCTTACAACTCCTGTAAAGTTAGTAAGTAATCTACCTAGAAAATGTGTTAGATTTTCTTTTGTTTAATGGCTGGTAAAATAAGCTGTGCTGGAGGGAATGTATATTCCTGTTTTTGTGTCTTTTTGTAACTTAAGGTTTTGCTTAGAGGGATTTTCTATGTTTTGAATCTGATTACCCTGTAAGGTATTTACCGTCCTGATTTTACAGAGGTGATTCTTTTACCTTTTCTTTAATTAAAATTCTTCTTTTAAGAACCTGATTGATTTTTCATTGTTCTTAAGATCCAAGAGTTGGGTCTGTGTTCACCTGTACCAATTGGTGAGGATTATTATCAAGCCTTCCCCAGGAAAGGGGGTGAAGGGCTTGGGGGGGATATTTTTGGGGAAGACATCTCCAAGTGGTCTCTTTCCCTGTTCTTTGTTTAACACTCTTGGTGGTGGCAGCATACAGTTCAAGGACAAGGCAAAGTTTGTACCTTGGGGAAGTTTTTAACCTAAGCTGGTAAGAATAAGCTTAGGAGGTCATGCAGGTCCCCACATCTGTACCCTAGAGTTCAGAGTGGGGAAGGAACCTTGACAGGGATCTATGAGTGTAAATATATTAATATTAAGGCCCAAGTTTAGCAAGGTACTTAAACACATGACTAGTCCCACTGAAGTCAACGGGAATACTCATATGTTTAAAGTTAGGCATTTGTCCAAGTACCTTGCAGAATCCGGGTTTGGGAGCAATTTGTATTTTAAAATATAAAAATTGGTCTTTGTCCATCAGATGAGTAAATAATTTGGATTTCGCATGAAATGTTATATGCAGCCTAAAGGCTTAGATACTAGAGTGATTGGTGTTATAGAAAACCCTCTAGAAAGAATGAGTTCAGGGAGTGTTAGGAATTCCATGTCCTTGTTGATACACTGACACTTCTTCGCTTAAAAGATTTTCTGGTAGAATGTCTGATTTTTAATATAATGTCTTAAAATTAAAAAACACCTGAAAATTTGCCAACATTTAATTTCACGGTTATTGCTACTAAAATCAAATACTTTGTGCAAACAGAACATTGCAAGGCCTGCACTCAGCATTCTATAAATACTGTTATTACCAGGACAACAAAATGCTCATTCCTAAATTGGATGGCGTGAACTCTGATATTTAAAGTATGCTCTCCTCTTCTTGCCTGCTCCCTCTCTCCCCACTCGCACTCGACTCTCAGATTGAATCTCACCATTCCTTATCTTCTATTATAGTTGATTATTTTTAGACCCTTCGTCACACTGAAAGCATGGTGATAATAATTATATCGCCTAAATGTGTCCATATTGGTTTATAATCAGTGATGAACTGAATATCCCATCTTCTACTGATGTTTAAAACTGACTTGGGAAGCCCCT
This sequence comes from Natator depressus, assembly GCF_965152275.1. Classification (NCBI taxonomy): domain Eukaryota; kingdom Metazoa; phylum Chordata; order Testudines; family Cheloniidae; genus Natator; species Natator depressus. The sequence goes on from NC_134237.1 coordinate 122,676,354, forward strand.
TTAAAGAAGCAATATATGTCATTCATCTCAAACAATAAAGAGTAACTAATCTGGTTGCAAACGGTAGTGATGTTCCATTGTATAGTGCCTTTTAGCTAGAAAGATCACAACAGCGCTTTACAACTGCGCACACTCACCCCCTCCACTGAAGTGCTTTGGAATGGAAGACAGCAGTTGTTTAACAGCAACACAAGAGTTTAGGATAAAAGGTGAAGAAAAACATCATGTTTAGTGAAACTTCAGATGGAATTTTTAAGTACACTAATCATCCTTGAATATTGCTACCCCCTTTGAGCCTAGTTCCCTCTGCATTCCCTATACAAGCTGCTGAGACGATGAAAGAATACAATAAACACTAGGTAACATTCTCTAACTACCTAAGGCACTATGGGAATGTTTTTTAAGAGTGACTGCTATAAGCAGAATGCAAGTGACGGAAGAGGGAGATTGTAGGAGAGGGAAAGGAGAACTGAGGAGGAGAAGGAATCTGAAAATACAGGCCTTCCCTTTGCTAATTACAAGGGTAGAAGGCAGTACAGTGTCAGAAGCCATTTTGCTGCAAGATGTGCCAAGCTGTACCTCAGCACAATCTTTCCCATCAAGAGGTAAGACCATGGCTATGTGAAAATAGCTTGAAAAAAATGTAGGGATTGGAATTTAGTCTCAATGCCAGACTATGACAGATCAGCTCTAAACCTGCTAACTTGATCACACTGGCCCAGGTACATGATCAACCCAGAGCTCGCTCATTTTCTGCCTATAAATGATAAAAATGCACCTGTATTGACTTTATGCTACGTTGAAGAGAGTTAACTAGCTGCAGCAAAGTATTCTGAGGACAAAGCCTCTACAGGTGTGAAGTTAATAGGATCTCAATTTAGTGGGTAGTGGGTGAACATAAACTGGAAGGACAAAGGGTGAACATGGAGTGAGAGGGTTGTTGAAGGAAAATGCAAAGGCTGAGCCCTCTAATCCAGGAAAAAGGCAAATTTAACTCTCTCTCTGTGTGGCAGTCTTTGTTACAATGGAACTCAACCCACAGACCTATGCATAATAAATGATCCCTTGTCAGATCACTCATTTCCGACCCATATGTTGGACAGCAATAAGATATTGCAGAGCTAATTCCAGTCTCACCCTGGTGTAAATTAAGATTAACTCCACTAAGGTCAATGAAGGTACATCTGTGCAAAACCCATGTAAGAACTGACTCAGATCCTGATGTTCCGTTCAGCTAGGGCTACAACTTAGTGTGATTATTTGATCAAACCATCGCTTGTGCTCCAACCCAGAACACAGCTATTCTCAAACTAACAACCTGAAGTTCTGGGCAGCAGTAAATACATTTACATAACCAGTGGGCAGAAAGTAGTGCAATCACAACAAGCTTCTGCATTATTTCAAGTAAGAATAAGTGAACCTTGTGAAGGTTGTGGGGTTTTTTGCAAACTAGATCACAAAGCTAGTTTGAGTTTGCAAAAGTTTTTTCTTGTAATTATGATAATGGAGTCTTTTCCCAAGGGTAATCTATTTAAAAAAATAATCATCTAGCTAAAGGGAATACCCTACTATATATCTGGATAGAAATGCACCCCTTCCCTCCTACAAAGCTAGGCTGGCACAAGTAAATATTCTGTATTGTGGATTCAGAGGCAGTAGCTTCTCCATAGCTAAGATTACAACCAGCTTCCATATTAAAGCGCTATTTTAACATTTCCTATAGCTTTGGTTTGGAAATTGGCATATTTCCTCTCAAGACTACAGAGAATATTTCTGGAAAGTCTCAAAAATACATTAAGCCATTTTTGAGTTTACACTCAAAACCTGGAATTTTGTCTAACATCCTTTTGTCTCCCTCTAATTCAAAAAGAATTGTTACTGCTCCTTCAAACTTCCCATGGAATTAAAGCTCTGTGAAAAGTCCTGGGTTTGCTATAAATAGATTATAATTAAGCATGTGGTTTTTGTTGTGAGTAATTTGGATCCCAATTCTGTTCCCACTGATTTTAGTGGGAGGTTTGCACCATTAACTCCATTGGAGCAGGGTCGTTCACTATTGTCCACATTTTAAAAAGTGGGCACCCAAAATTAATGGCCAATGTGAGTCTGAGTTTGTGAGGTTCTGGATGCAGTTTTTGTGCCATATGTGCATTCCATTTCAAGAGGGTAGGAAAGATCAATTTCAAGGACATCTGTTAGCAGCATGGTCATTAGCATGATGTGACCCAGGCCCTCACCAGCCCCTCCACCCCCCGGTATGCCAACAAGATGCAAGTGAAATGCCCTGGAGCAACTTTGCAAATCCTTAGTTTTTCCTGTAAGCTAGAGGATTTTCTTTTGACTCTCTAGCAGACTGGGTTTCATTAAATCCACAGTCCATTCTTTAAAAACTTCCATTTCTTTAATCAAGATTTCAAGTCTGCATTTTATAGATTCGTTTTATTAGTTTTATTAATTCATTTAGTTGCACATTTCTGCTGTGAAGTACTTTCACACGTCAGAGAGTCTAGTGTATACCATACACTTGGAAATAAGGGTCTCTCAGGGTTTTTGGAGGCAGGCAATGTTGGGAATGTCATCATTAAAAAACCCCAGTTGTTCCACCTTTACCAGACACCTGCTCTGTTATTGCATCATGATATATTGTACCCATTTTTTTTAAGATGGTGAGAGGAAAATGGTAAAAGGAAACTACAGCTTGCTATTGGTTTGAAAAGCTTCTGAGATAAGCTTTCCTCAGGTCTCATTCAAAATGTCTCTTCTGGTGACAGCTCTCTAGTGCCCCCTCATGATTACTGGTGTTTGATAGCATGATAACAGCTTGACCTCAGTGCTGTTACTCACATGAGGAGTGTTACTTACATGCGTACATGTGTTCAAGAGGGGGCCTTAAGAAACAAAAACCACCGCAACCTTGCAAGTGGTCCTTTATACTGTGCTTTCTAAAAAAAAAAGTATGTTTTCAAGAAGTACAGTCTCCGTTATAATCAAAGGAAATCAAACAGTGTAGTACAACTGATGCATTGGAAGGTGGTTCAGTTTTTATTTAACATTTATATTGCAGTCGGGCCTAGAGACCAACCAGGTGGGGGCCCTGTTGTATTAGGTGCTGTACAAACATATAGTAAATGACAGTCCCTGCTTTAAAGGGCTAGTCATAGTAATTATTGTTTTTATTACCCAAAGAGACTCTAGCTGTTCACAGAAGACTTGGAAAGACGTGGAGTAAAATCCTGGCTCTCCTGAAGTCAATGAAAAAGCTCCCATTGACTTCAATAAGACCAGGATTTCACCAATGGTCCCTGCCCTCAAAAGAGCTTATCAAGTAAATTGTAGCTACAATACAACCGGTAGGGAACAGATGGGAAAGGAAAATTACAAGAATTGGCCCCAAGGTTATTCAGTTTAGGCATGTGCACAGCTTGGTGGTTTAGTCAAGCTTATGTGTGCGTGAAACAAAGAATAAATTCAAATCCCTCCTTGAGACCCACTTCACTGATGATGTCTGCGAGAAATCAGCCAGTTAACGATGGCTAGGGGAGCTGGTTTCAAATTTTCAACGTTGTTTCTCAAAGTCTCAATAATAACAAAAAGGGATGACATTTTTGTGAAACTTTCTGAAAGAATTAAGTCTCTTTTTTTCAACCAGCTGTGATAGTTAGGCTGAGTGGCTGCTGGATATACCCGACCTGTATCCCTTAAAAAAAACATTGGTAATGTATGTAAAATATGTTATGTATAACAAATTGTAAATACTTTTTTTGTTCCCTTGCCACCCCAACCCTTCACATATTGCACCAACCAGCAAAATGAACAACATGGAACTACCAGCATCCCAAACACTTTGCTTGTACATTGTATCCTACTCCTATTTCTTTTGTCTGTTGCTTGTCCCTTTAGAGTGGAAGCACTTCAGGGCAGAGGCCATCCTTTGCTATGTATTGAGTATGACCATGACACAAATCATCATTGTATAAGACAATATTATTGACTCACTTACTGTGGGCATTGCAGAACAAGAGAGTCTTTGGGAGGGATTTCATTTAGGGACGAGCAGTTTGATAGGCCAGAGTTGGGAAGATGTTCTGTGCATAAGAGGGGACAGGGAAAAGGTGCAGAGATTGTGAGCAAAGTGAATGAAAGGGTTATCAAGGCTAGAGATGATTCAGACCCTATCTCTAAGAATGGTGATACTGTGATCAAAGGAGGGTGTTATGTGTGGGGAAAAAATAAATCAGGGACAGATTACAGGTGTATTCCATAATACCATGTCCAGATTACAATGACAAATAAATCAAGCCATGGAAAAGAGAGCAAGGGTATCCTGAGTGATAGGACTTAATGTCATTGTAATCCAGACCTACCCAACTAAGAAAACTAAAACCCTGCTGTTATATATGCTGATGAACTAACAATTAGTGACATTTTCATGTCCGACATATAGCAGGGTCGTTTTGAATGAATCATCCCAACTTTAAATTATCGCTAATGCTTTGTAAGATTTGGAATAATATCAGTGATGATAACTGTTATCTTTATCTGACGTTAAGGGTGTTTCACTAATAACTAACTCTTGTTAACCTGCAGAGAGCAGTGTGTGTCTGAATAAATTGTTCTTCAATGGAGTCATGTGCTTGAGATGTGAAACACGCCTTTTGTCCTTGTGGACCATGATGACTCCAGTGTTATAAGAATCTGTGATTTTTGCACCAGGAATGCAGACATACCTACTCAGGTTTGCTTCTAAAGATATTTTGGGAAATTGACAGCTTGCTCACATAGAAGTGATTTGTGTTGTGTTTGCTTAATGGGCCGAGACACTGAAATTGCTTTTGCAGTGGAAGTTTACAGAACAGTGCAGTAGCTGTGCTAAATGTGTGTATAACCATGGCAGAAATAATCCCCTGGCTCACTCGATGAGCTTTTCTGTCTTTGTTGAGTTTGCCAGTGAGTCCAGAGAAGGAAGAACAGATAACACAATGGGAATAATTAGGTAGGCCTGAACTGTAGGAAGCTAGAAGGAAAGCACTGGCAAACTTAGCGGATAACAGAAGCAATAGCTGAAAACCGTTTGCTGCAGCTGCTGCTGTTGTATAGAGCAGACAGCTTCCTGGGGAAACTCCTTTAAACAGACAACGCAGTGAAGGAGAGAGGCACTGAAGGTAGACCACAAAGAATTCCACAAACTTCTTTTAGAAAGATCAATACTGATGTATATATACAGCAAGATTATGAAGTGGGAGATTTAGAAGGCAGAATAGGGGAAGTACACATTGGGTATAGTGTTCTCCTGTCTTTTTATCCTGCAGACCATCTTAGGTCATCTCATAGACTCATCTGTCCTCCCAACAGACCAACTCCCCTGCTTGGCTCTCAAGATATTTCAGAGTAAGAATATGCAAAAATCTTGTAAAAGAAGAATCACTGCAGCAGGCCAGTCATGGGAAACCAGGTGATGACTTGCAGAAACCAATAAGCTTGAGAAAATGTTACACTCTCTATATCACAAGCTAGTTGAGAGAAAGAAATAAGAGCTGAATATGGGCCTGGGCCTGGGCCTGCAGCCCTTACTCATGGGAGTTGCCCCCACTGGGCCAAATTTCCCCAGGGTGTAATTCCATATACTTCAGTGGAATTATAAGAGAGATTAATTTGGGCCACTGGTTTCCATGGGGCTACAAGAGTAGTTCCTAGAAAGCAGATTGAAAGGGAGTATTTAAACAGCAGGTAAAAACAAGGAACATAGACATTCCTTTATTGGATCTAGTCCATTATCCTACTTCTGCACCAGATGCTTCACGTGAAAATATAAGAAACCCCATGGGGTACAGCTATGGAATAACCTGTCTGTAACAGGGTGGCCTGCCCCTAATTAGCTCTGCCCTCCTACATGTGGGCAGAGTTGTATCTAAGAAGGAGGCTCAGCAGCAAGGTGCTGACTGTGGAAGAGAGTGGCTGAGCTGGGTTGTGGCTGGAGCAGGAACCACAGGAGTAGCACTAAATACAGTGGCGGACCATGGAACCAGGACCAGGGTCCAGGGGAGTCTTGGGGCCAATGTTCCAGAAAAGGACTGGGGAGCTGAAGAGGAGCCCAAGAAAGACAAGGGCTGAAGCCCAGTGAGGGGTGGAAAATGTTTCCCTAGTGCTTAATTTTGTTTCTAGTTTTGAGTTCTACTGAGGGGCCTAGGGAGAAGCCCTGGTTACTCTGCAAAGGAAGTTTGCAGTAGCTGGCCGTGTTACTCCTGTAAACCTTGCAAGTGAAATATGATCCCTTTTCAAGTCTTTCACCTCCATTTTGTTTGCCAGGCAAACCTCTTGTGGAAAAGTCTTATAGAAAATAACAAACTTTCTCCAGGGTTCTTAAACCATCCTGTAGAATTAATAGAGAATTATATCCTGGCTATAGAATGCTATAGGCTGCTTTACAAGTTCTATAGACAGGACAGTATTCTCTGTCTGAAATGACCCAGGTTTTCAGAGTAATATCTATTCATTCTCATTGTTTAATTCCTATTGAATTCAATAGCACCTTTCCAGAAGTGACTGACAGGTTACTGTCGGGCTGCTCAGGAATGGAGGGGCTTCTACTTTTTTTCCTTAATGAAACAATTAGCTTTGAAATATTTATTATCATAATTACATACCTATAAATTACATACAAAGTGAGATATGGGGAAGAACGCCAAGAGTCGCTTTGGGCTACAAGCAGTATCCGAATTGCTAAACATTTTGGCAAAACTGGAGGATGAGGCTTTCTAAGCACAACACCCGCAGGGCTGTAAACTTCAGTCTCTTAATGGTTGCTTGCCACGGTGGACTAATTTGGGGAAATAGGTTCTCTGGAGAAGACACTTCCTTTGAACTGATAACATTCAGCCAACACTCCTTTTTGAAGTGGACTTGAAATAAATAGTGCATTCTTCTGCAGGGTGGTATCAGTTACAGCTGAAAGGGAAGCCAGGCTGAGCTCCTGGAAGGAGGTAAAGCCAATATAGCCTTTTATTGTCTATGAGGAGGGAGCCCCGCCTCCCACATAACCTCTAGTTTTTCACCTGTGCAAATGAAAGTGCAAGGAAACTATTCTCGCCAGCTTGTGAATGTACTCTACTCTAGCACACTTTGTCATGCACACGAGTTTCTCTGTCTGGGTGCACATTATAGGAGGACAGAACAAGCTGGATAAAACTACCTTTATACTGACCAAATGAGTCACATACGGAATATCACAGGATAAAGACTTTACCCCAGAGCAAGGCCCGGAAACTAAGATCACTCTAGGTCTCACATTCATAATGATGAATTTGTCCATCCTCAGGGAATCCCAGATAACAAGAGTCAGAGAAGCACAGAAGGATTTATGAAGAGGCTGTGCCCCTGCCATAAAGACTCATACTAGATTGTTTCTTAAGGCTTTGTGTTATAGACACCTCTATGTAAGGGCAAAATTCTGTGTTCAGGAACATGAATATAAATCCAGAGTAATTCCACTGAAGTCAGTAGAGTACACTGGATCTGTGCTGGAGTGAGTGAGTGAGGGCGTGCATGCCCACATGATATAGCTTGAATGTCTACACAACACCCAAGTACCTCAATAGTACAGTCTCCCCAGCTTTTCTAGGCATGAGACAACAGTTTCCATAGTCTCTTTTCTAACCAGTTACTACATTCAGGACAACTCCATTCCTCATTGAACGGTTCTCCCTTGGTATCATCACCTCAGGAGCACCTCTGCTGGTGTCTCACACACCCATAAATAATGCAATCAGAGAGGATTATTGTAACATTTAACAACACACTCTACAAGGCCAAAATCCTACAGAATATGAAACAAGATAAAAATGGGTGTGGAGAAAAGATATTTGGCTGCAAATCTGTTGAAGTGCATTGCTCTGGGTTGGCTTTTGCCGCATCTTTGTCATAGACTCAGACTTTAAGGCCAGAAGGGACCATCATGATCATCTAGTTTGACCTCCTGCACATTGCAGGCCATAGAACCTCACCCACTCACTCCTGAAATAGACCCCTAACCTCAGGCTGAGTTACTGAGGTCCTCAAATCATGATTTAAAGACTTCAAGTTAAAGACTGTGGCCAATGAGAACTGCAGGGGTGGAATCTGCAGACGGGGCAGTGCGCAGAGCCGCCTGGCCGCACCTCCACGTAGGAGCTGGAGTGGGGACAAGCCACTGCTTCCGGGAGCTGCTTGAGATAAGTGCCGCCAGAGCCTGCACCCCTGAGCCCCTCCCACGCCCAACCCCTGCCCCAGCCCTGATCCCCCTCCTGCCCTCTGAACCCACTGATCCCAGCCTGGAGCACCCTCCTGCACGCTAAACCCCTCATCCCCAACCCCACCCCAGAGCATGCACCCCCAGCCGGAGCCATACAATTTCCATACCCAGATATGGCCCTCGGGCCATAAAGTTTGCCCACCCCTGCTCTAGTAACTACATTTTTACTACTGGCCATTTCTAAACATTAGGCTTTTACCCATATTGCTCTCGCATGGGAGAATTGTTTTAATAATTTTGATAACAAGATTGTTCAAGACAGTTAAGATGACACTGTTGTTATTGGGTACCTTAATGTTCATCAAGTACTCCTGGTACACTGACTGGGGGGAGGGAGCCTCAAATCACAAATCAAGGCAAGTGAGGGTCTTTCGAATGGCTGGATATTGGTAGGTAGCATTCCAGAGAGATTCATTCAGAACAAAGCTCCAATATGTGCATAATTTATGGCATGAGAATACAATGAGATAAATTACCATGGTGTTATCTGAATCCCAACATTTGCCATGCTGCATTACACAGGCTTTAAATAATCTTTCAGGATCCATGAGACCATACTTAAAACCTTATTTTGAAAGAACTAGGACAGCAAACGAATTCTCTGGTTTGAGTCTTTTTTTTTAAATGAATGGTTTCAATTCAAATTCAATCTTTAAAAACTCATTTCTCTAGTTGCTCTTCTTTTTAAACTTTATATCACGTTTTTTGTGAAGCACATTGGTGCTTGCAAAGAGTGATTTAAATGACATTTTACAGGGGGGCCAGCAGTCAAACTACAGATCTGAATACCACCCCAAACCTACAATTAACTCCTCAGCCAAAAACACCCCCAAAGTCAGAAGATTTGATGAATAGATTTGAATGGGAAAGATGCAGCTCAGGCCCATCTCTATTAAATTTGCCAGACTGAAGAGTCTCACTCACTCCACTCAATTACAAAGTCATTTGTGATGCAATTAGCTGCCTGATTGCCAGCGCTGACCTTCAAAGATACACAAGGCTCAACCTGAATTGCCTAGATAATGAGCAGGAGAATAATAAAACAAAATAAACATTTAAAAATAATCTCTTCTCTTTATCTACTGAATTTCCCAACACTACCCGCATCACGAAGCTTCTAAAGGCAATTTAAATGTGTCTCTAAACTATCCTTTTCACTTAACTCAGGTTAGTAGGAATGCTTGGGATCTCACTTATAGTATACACCAGGAGTAACTCCATCATCAGTCGAGCTACAGGGCATAAAATCTCTGATCAGTCAGAATCAGTCCCTGTTTACCAGGGGGTTAAACATTCTCAGCACTTGAGGGACATAGTCATATGGATTGCCATACGTTTCTTATGTAAACCCTATGGCTAGAAGTAGAACTGACTTACCTGGGATTTCTCATTGCAGGCAAATTTCAATATTTTGAAATTTCTAGAAAACTGGAAATTCCAAAATAATTGGAAACACCACCATGAAATGTACTCTACAACAGCACCCTGGCAGCTGTTGATTGAAATCACTATAATAGCAGTGGAGTACTTGTGGCATCTTAGAGACTAACCAATTTATTTAGTCTCTAAGGTGCCACAAGTACTCCTTTTCCTTTTGGGAATACAGATTAACACAACTGCTACTCTGAAACCTATAATAGCAGTGAAACTGACAAGAATGTCAATTTCAGTCAGCAGCTCCCAGGGTGTATGGCTCTGGGGCAGGCCCCCCGGCCCATACTCCCTGGGCAAAGGACCCCAGGGTCTTCAGACTCCAGACTTGCAGCCAGACTTTTCCCCAGGGTGCCTGCTCAGGATTCAGGTAGCACAGGGAGCTAGCTTGCCTGACAGTCTGGAAGGATTCCTGGGATCCTAGGGCAGTCTGCATGACAGGGCTCCCTTGGAGCCATAGATCCTGGAAGCCCATTCCAGGACTTCCAGGTTCCTGGTTTTATGGCAAGGAGACTTGGCTTGAGCTGGGGCTCTGCAGGGTTCCAGGCTCCCTGCCTGATCTGGGAATAGACTGCCAGCTGGAGCCAGGGCTCACAAGGCTGTCAGTCTCCCAGTTCCAGAGCAGGGAGCCTGAAACCCAGGCTGCAGTGCAACAAAAAATAATGGACCCCAGGCAGTGATGAGCTGCCAAAAGCTGAAGAACCGGTTCCTTCAATCGCTCTGGGTCTTCGGCTGCACTTCGGCAGCAGGTCCTTCAGTCGCTCAGGGTCTTCGGCAGCACTGAATGACCTGCCGCCAAAGTGCCGCCGAAGACATGGAGCGAGAGACAGACCCGCTGCCGAAGACCCGGAGCACTGCCAGGTGAGTAAAAATTACAAAGGGATTCTCAGGGGAGCCTCTCCAGCCGACAGCTCAGGTAGGCCAGGCAGGATGGGCCCCTGGACCGGATGTGGTCTGCGGGCCGGAGTTTGTCCACCCCTTTAACAACCGGTTCTAAACCGGCTTCAAAATTTATCAACCGGTTCACGGGAACCGGTGCGAACCGGCTCCAGCTCACCACTGACCCCAGACCATTTTCACAAGCCATTTTGGGGTTGACTAATTGGCTTTTCTGATGAAGCTTTTGTCAAAAAATTTCTGCCCAGCTTTAGCGAGAAGCTTCAGAGGGAAAAGAGCTCTCTACTCCCTCCAGTCATGACAAGGGGACAGTGTTGCCATAATCAGCTTCATTTGCATAGGCTGCCTATCCCACAATTCCTCTAGTGACGCTTGGGAGGTCCCCATAAATATACATGAATTTGGATTTGGGCAGGGGTGGGTGGGTAGTAGGCTCCCAGAGAAGCTCAGAGAGGGAAAGAGCTCCTATCTCTTGTTGAAGAGCTCATTTCCAAGCAGCTAAGACTCTACTTGAGAGTCTGAAGTGCTCCCCGCCCATGGTGACTTTGTTGTGAGAGAGGATGCAGAGGACTTGTAGCAAGAGATGGCATCAATGGACTCAGGTGAAGCCCTATCTACTGAGCACCATAATAAAGGTGAATTACTAAGCTGGTTAGGTGATGATGCTACCAGGTCGGACCAGGCAAGTGACTCCTTTGGGACTAGAGACAGACTTAACAAGAGACACCTGGACTATTTCTACTTGCTGATCCAAACCATGAATGGAGTTTAATGGGGAAAGTGTGTGGCCAAGAGTATGACCTGCAGGACATTCTCGCCAGCAGGTTGGAAGGGAGATAGACAGACTGCTCCCAAGGAAGGTGGGGTTTTTTACTCTTTATTTCCATATCTTTTCTGTTGCTGCTTTTTGCTGAGTTTATGACTGTGTTCCCTGTCCCCTAATAAAGATTCCTTTGTTCGTAAATAGTCCCAGAGTGTTTGTGAGTGGGGAAGTTCTGCCTGTTAAGGACACCATGGGAGGGAGTGTTTAGTTTTCCCCAGTTCTGGGTGGGGACTCAACCAGTTTAGTTATTAAGAGAAACCCTAGATACAGTGAAAGCTGTGTTATCTGGCACTTTACCAACCGCAAAGCTCTATAAACCAGCATTTCTGATCTTCATTGAAAGTCTGGTTTATAGGCTGGTTGGCACAGGCCCGGCAGGCTCCATACCTGGCTTTGGTGGCTCCCCAGAAGCACTGACATGTCCCTGCTGCTCCTAGATGTAGGAACGGTGATGAGGGGTTCAGAGTTTGGGGTGTGGGCTCTGGGAGGGCTCGGGGCAGGGAGGTGGGGCACAGGAGGGGTTTCGGGGTGCTGGATCTGGGTGGTGCTCACCTTGGGAGGCTTCTCGCAAACAGAGACATGTCCCTGCTGCTCCTCGGCAGAGGCACAGCTAGGCAGCTTGGTGCACTGCCCCCACCCCGCTCCAAGTGCTGGCTCTGCAGCTCCCATTGGCCGGGAACCATGGCCAATGGGAGCTGTGGGGGCCATGCCTGCGCATGGAGATATCAGGACATGAAAAACAATTGATCACCATCATCTTTATAGATATTTCCCTTGGAGTTTTAAATAAGGATTTGTCCTTATCTATCTCGTCGTATTGTTTGTTAATGGAAGAGAGCAATTCATGTGTGTGTGGAGGGTGCCCTAAGAGCTATTCCTGTGTTGCTCTGATTTCTAGTAGTCAACCAGCCAGCTCCGGTTGCAGCCTGCAGGCTCCAGTTCTCCCATAATTACTTCTGAGTAGGGATGATCAAAGTTTTGGAGAATTTTTTTTTTTTTTGGCAAAAAGATTGATGATTGGTTTGTTTTATGAAAGATTGTGGTGGCAATACTATAGAAATTTTTCATTTCCAGAAAAATCCGTGATCAATAAACAAAAAAATGTGTATATCAGAAACCAGATTTTCAGTTAATTAACAATTTCAATATTTTTGATAAAAGTTTCCACACAAACATTTTAATGTCTCTTTTGAAAAAATGGTCCAATTCTGAACCTTTCAAAATGAAAAAACACTTAACAATTTTCCATTTCTCCCCCCCAAAAAGTACCTTTTCATTTTCCAATCAGCTTTATCCCTGTGATAGTTCCTCTCTTGTGCCTCTGGCCACTCTCTTCCACAGAGGCCAGTGCAGAGATCTTTAATCATTTTCCTGTCCCCAACTAATCATTTGGAAAATGAGGCTGTATAAACATGGGTTGAGCCAACAGGAGGGATTTTAGTCTGGGAGCGTGTGTAATTCCCTGAGTAAATTAATGATAGAAAGGGAGATGTCATTTGATTAGTAAAAATCCACAGAATCATAATTTCAATAGTATTGTCAGGCTGTCTGCCAGTGTCACGGGTATCACCCCCTGCAGTGTTGAGGGGGGACTTGCTGCCCCCCCATCCCCCCTAGCTCTCAGCTCCAGGTTCTTCGATTGGTGGAAAGTTTATAATACGTATTGTTGGAAATGAGTTGAGTCGGATATCCCTCAAAAGCCCTTTCTCCCACAAACACAATGGGATCAAACACGTCAAACCTAGAACAATCATGTAGATATATATTCGAGAAAACATTTAAAAATCAACGTTTTGTAATTATACTTTAACACAGGCATGTCAAACTTGCAGCTCTCACAAGGTTAACCTGTGACCTCCACTGACAGTATGGTGCTATCAGTTAATGCTCAGAACAGGATACCTGATTCATTTTTTTAGTGTTGCAGACTACTAGAAATGGAAGAAGTGCTTCAAGTTGATTTGCAGCAAAAAGAAGTGGTTCAGTGGTATTAATTATCAGCTCTTTTTTGTTATGCCAAAAGAGTTGTAATAAGGCACTGGTTAAGACATCAGCATCCAGCCAGAAATTACTAGGAGTCCTTGTGGCACCTTAGAGACTAACAAATTTATTTGGGCATAAGCTTTTGAGGGCTAGAACCCACTTCATCAGATGCATGGAGTGGAAAATACAGGAGCAGGTATAAATATATGAAAAGATTGGATTTCTCACATTTGGTAAGGCAACTCCCACCACAAATGGTATGGACAGAGTTACATAACAGAACATAATTAATTGCAATCCCCAAATTTATCACAAAATCCTTTTTTATTTATAACTTTGGTCTTGATCATTTTTCACCATCAATGGGGAGCTGAAGAGAATTGACTCGTAGCTGAATCTTCGGAGAATACTGCCGCGGAGGACCGGGTTAAACACAATGCTCAGTGCCATCTTAAAATGCTATAAGAAGTGCACACCAAATCCAGTTTATGGAAGGTAGGAGAGGAAGTACATCGAGTATCAGGAAAAAATGGAAAACGTCATAACAAGTGCCAGCTGTGAGCTAAACCTGCCTTATAGTAGGTCCCAAGGGCTACCTATCGAGAAGAACACCTGCATCTTCTGCAGAAAGCCAGAAACCTGAAAATATCCATTAAGCACAGTTTCAACAGGTGAGAAACTATATGAAGCAGTCACTCCCAGCAAGAATGTTGCATGGAAAGTAGAGTTAAGAGGATGCATTGACCCAAGAGACACACATGCATACAATATTGCATAGCACATCAAGTGGTACACTAAGAATGTCTGTAATGTGTTGGGTGAAAAAGTAAAAGCAACAGAAACAAATACTAATTTTACTACTGAAAACCATGTGACTCTGTTCATAAATTGCCTTGCAGAGGCTTTAATGAATGGGAAAGTGGTGGTGATGGCCAATATAGAGGCTAAGTACAGAGAAATATGTGCTTTTAGAGATCAAAGAGGAACAAATGCTGAGCAGAAAGGCTCTTAAAGCACTTATTGAAGATGAACTGTGAGATATGGACGTAGTTTTTAGCTATCGTATCCACAGATGTGAATCACAGCTAATATCCTTAAAAGCTGCAAAAGACCTGCCACTATGAAAAGCAGAAGAAAGTGCTGATGTCAACAGTGCTGATGTCCAGCTGCTAAATTTTTAGAGAACAGCATTCTATCCTGCAGTACGTGGGAGTTTCAGGGATCTACAGCTGATGCCCCAAACCTGACAAAATAACACTGTGTGACCTGTGCTGCTACTTTAAGTGGTGCATCGGTGGTCGCAGTGACCTCAACACCAGCAGGTTTGCTATTTTATTTCAAATCATTTTCTACGAGTGTAGTGGCCTTTCAGAGTAGCAATCATAGATGGTCAGGCTGAGGTACAAGCTCTTGACAAACCAGAAACTGTTAATATCTGCTGAGATTTTGTTGAACCCTGAAGTATGAGGCTACAGAGAAAATACTAGACCTATGACTAAGTCCACCTTGTGTTTGACATGTATGCAGAGGAATCAATTAAAAATATTACCAGAAAGAAGACTTCATGGTATTGCACCTGACCAATACAAACTCATTGACTCCTCACACATCTCTCGTGTCACTATTAAGAAGCTACTGCCTCATACTTGCACGAAGGATGAGTTAACTGCACTCCAGAATGTGAAGAACTGCTCAAAGAATTTTGTCTCTGGAGATGGTCTACAGCCATTGCATGCTGGAAGGAATCCACAGGTCTGCGGAGGCAAGCCCTGAATGAGGGCTCAGAGTTGACAATAAGAGCCCCAAAGAGCACTGTCAGGGTCCCTAGGGAAGGCAGGCAGTGGGGAGCTCCTGGGAAGAAAGCTGACATAGGCCTCCGGACCAGAGCATCTTACAGTTGAAGACTGGCTCCTGGGAAGGAAGTAGGAAGGGGAAGAGTATTCTGCGAAAGAGGAGACCCAGGAAAGAGGAACAAAGAGGGTTCCCCCTTAGGAAGGGCCTGGGAGAACCTGGCTGGTAGTCCCCAGGGAGTGGAACAGAGTAGTCTCCTGTGTGGGGATCCCTGAGTTAGGACCTACAATGGGTAGAAGAAACCCACAGAGAGCAGGTTAGGCTCCTGTGAGCGAAGTCCTGAGATAGCGGCTTATAAGAGGGAATAGGGAGACCCCAGAGTAAACTGCCCAAATCCTTGGGGAAGGATGGCAGTGGGAGAGTCCTGCTGAGGAAGAAGCAGCATCTCAGAAGCTTTGCAGTGGCCAGGAGAAGGGGCCCAGAAGCAGAAGATTTCAATAGCCCAGGAGGCAAAGCAGAATAAATGTATTAGCTTAGACTCTAGAGATTTACTTTGGAGTTTCACTTGCACCTGTCTGTTACCCCAGAAGGGACTGAAGTTTTATGTGACTTGGCCAGACCCTGGAAGATCTCATGAGAGGCAGACAGCCTGCAGGAGGCACTGAAAATGAGGATATTGGTGATCATAAACCCTGATGCAAGGGGACGCTCTAATCTAAGGGTAAATGTGCCCCCATCACAAGGCCCTGGTACACAATCTATGATTTTATCAGAGGGCCTGGGATCAAGGAGGAATACTGTATGCTAGCATCTACAGTGTCCATAGGCTGTCCTTCCGTATTAAAGATGATGGTGGCTGCAGGGTGCATGGTAGACCTCTGTGGACTGCCTCTGGCCCAGGAGTGAAACTTTGGCCCACCCCAGTCTATTGCTCAAATTCACACGATAGATAGTTCTGAGTTTGTGGGTGGCCTCCCCTGAACTGCCAAAGAGCCCAGCCCACTGCAAAACAAAGCCAGCACAAAACAAGGTTACAGGTTTCCCCCCTTTTTGTTTTTGCACTCGACCTTCAGCTCTGCTGGGCTGGAAGCAAACTGCAGATATATTTAGTGCTTTCTTATGCCACTGACATGACTCCAACGAGGAGGAACTTCCCTAACTTTGTGTGTCAAGGAGCAAGGACAAAGGAGGATCAAGATTTCTGTAAACTCTTGATAAAAATTCCTTGCTCCAGCTACGTGTTTAGTGTTTGGGGGCAATTTGCTCTGTCTATAGATTATAACACAGACTTCTAACGCCCTGAAAGAAAACAGCAACAGTTCTACCCTCTCACCTGCTTCAAGCCAGTTCAGCACCCAAGTATAGAGGAGAGCTGAAATACAGCACCAGTGCAGTGGAAGGGGAGTTAATCTATACACAAGAATGGTTTCCCCAGTGCTAACAGGTGCCATATAATACTGGGCTAGCAGGAGGATGAATCTTGCTTGGGCTTTAGTCCAGTTGGTTTCACATATACCAACTATCCCTTTTTAAGAGGGACCATTTTATACTCCTCTCCCACCAGAAAGCTCCTGTTTTTCTTAGACATTCTTTTTAAGTTTCAAGCACTGGTGGCTGTGGGCACTATTTTAGCTCCCAAAGTGGTCTCAGCCAACTGGTAAATGTAGGGTAATGTTTGTCATAAACATTATCAGCCACAGCTACTTGAGAAGCAATTAAGGGGAAAAGTCAGTCAACAATCCATTATGGGATACTTGACTAAACAAGTGATTATGGACTCTGGTAATTTTGACTGCATAGGGAAGATGGTACCCAGATGGAGACCTTGAACATTCAGACATACAAACCACAGTGCTGAACTGACAGATAATTCTAGCTGTGGTTAATCAAGGTAACTACGAGGATTCAATAGGATGCTTAGATTTCTTTACCTGGAGCTCACACCTCAGATATTCAAGCACCAAATGATGTTTTTTCTACCCAGTATGGGCAAACAGAGGATACTCCTAACAAGTTTATAGATACTTGTTGGTCCAAAAGGCCTAATTTCACAAAGCTGAGAATGAGTGGAAATGATCAGGAAGAAAATCAGACAGAAAAATATGAATGAAAATCAGAAGTTCCTTAAGATGAGTGTATTAGATAGCCATGACTATACAATCAAGAAGGAGGACAACTTGGGCCAAAAGCCCATCCTGGTTCAGTGGCAAGGTGAAGGCCACAAGTAGAAATAAAAAACCCAATGTATAACAAATTGGAGAGAGGAAGTAGATAGAAATTGATATAAACTAAAAGTTATGAAGTATAGAAAATTGATAAGGGAAGCTAAAGACGTCAAGGAAAAATCCATGGTTTGCAGTGTTAAGGACAATAAGGAGTTGAATATATCATAACAATGGTATTGGTCCTTACCTAGTGGAGATGGTAAAATTGTTAACAATTATGCAGAAAAAGTAGTGTTCAATAAATATTTCTCTTCTGTTTTTGGAAAAAAGTATGATGATATACTCATCACAGGAGGATGATGAACTGCTTCATTAGCAACTGAGAAGGAAGCTAAACAGCATTTACTAAGGATAAAACTCTTAAATCAACAGTTGTGGATAACTTGCACCCAAGAGTCCTAAAGTTGGCTCCGGATCTCTCTGGCCCACTGATGTTAATTTTTAATAAATCTCAGAATACCAGGGAAATTCTAGAAGACTGGAAGAGTGCTAATGTGCCAATTTTCAACATGAGCAAGCAGGATGACTCAGTAACTATAGACTAGTTAGCCTGACATCAAGCTTTGGATTTTTTGACCATGGGATGGTGTTCCAAGAAGGAGGAGTGCTAGGCAGAGACGGGCTCCACCTAATGAAGAGAGGGAAGAGCATCTTCGCAAGCAGGCTGGCTAACCTAGTGAGGAGGGCTTTAAAACTAGGTTCACCAGGAGAAGGAGACCAAAGCCCTGAGGTAAGTGGGGACGTGAGATACTGGGAGGAAGCACGAGCAGGAGAGCACAAGAGGTGAGGGCTCCTGCCTCGTACTGAGAAAGCGGGATGATCAGCAAGTTATCTTAAGTGTCTATACACAAATGCAAGAAGCCTGGGAAACAAGCAGAGAGAACTGGAAGTCCTGGCACAGTCAAGGAATTATGATGTGATTGGAATAACAGAGACTTGGTGGCATAACTCACATGACTTGAGTACTGTCATGGATGGATATAAACTGTTCAGGAAGGACAGGCAGGGCAGAAAAGGTGGGGGAATTGCACTATATGTAAGGGAGTAGTATGACTGCTCAGCGCTCCGGTAGGAAACAGCAGAAAAACCTGAGTCTCTGGATTAAGTTCAGAAGTGTGAGCAACAAGGGTGATGTTGTGGTGGGAGTCTGCTATAGACCATCAGACCAGGGGGATGAGGTAGATGAGGCTTTCTTCCGGCAACTAACGGAAGTTATTAGATCGCAGGCCCTGGTTCTCATGGGAGACTTCAATCACCCTGATATCTGCTGGGAGAGCAATATAGAGGTGCACAGACAATCCAAGAAGTTTTTGGAAAGTGTAGGGGACAATTTCCTGATGCAAGTGCTGGAGGAACCAACTAGGGGCAGAGCTCTTCTTGACCTGCTGGTCACAAACCGGGAAGAATTAGTAGGGGAAGCAAAAGTGGAGGGGAACCTGGGAGGCAGTGATCATGAGATGGTCAAGTTCAGGATCCTGACACACCGAAGAAAGGAGAGCAGCAGAATACGGACCCTGGACTTCAGAAAAGCAGACTTTGACTCCCTCAGGAAACTAATGGGCAGGATCCCGTGGGAGAATAACATGAGGGGGAAAGGAGTCCAGGATAGCTGGTTGTATTTTAAAGAATCCTTATTGAGGTTACAGGAACAAACCATCACGATGTGCAGAAAGAATAGTAAATATGGCAGGTGACCAGCTTGGCTTAATAGTGAAATCCTTGCTGATCTTAAACACGAAAAAGAAGCTTACAAGAAGTGGAAGATTGGACAAATGACCGGGGAGGAGTATAAAAATATTGATTAGGCATGCAGGAGTGAAATCAGGAAGGCCAAATCACACCTCAAGTTGCAGCTAGCAAGAGATGTTAAGAGAAACAAGAAGGGTTTCTTTAGGAATGTTAGCAACAAGAAGAAAGTCAAGGAAAGTGTGGGCCCCTTACTGAATAAGGGAGGCAACCTAGTGACAGAGGATGTGGAAAAAGCTAATGTACTCAATGCTTTTTTTGCCTCTGTCTTCGCGAACAAGGTCAGCTCCCAGACTACTGCACTGGGCAGCACAGCATGGGGAGGAGGTGGCCAGCCCTCTGTGGAGAAAGAAGTGGTTCAGGACTATTTAGAAAAGCTGGATGAGCACAAGTCCATGGGGCCGGATGTGCTGCATCTGAGAGTGCTAAAGGAATTGGCGAATGTGATTGCAGAGCCATTGGCCATTATCACTGAAAACTCATGGCGATTGGGTGAGGTCCCGGAAGACTGGAAAAAGGCTAATGTAGTACCCATCTTTAAAAAAGGGAAGGAGGATCCTGGGAACTACAGGCCAGTCAGCCTCACCTCAGTCCGTGGAAAAATCATGGAGCGGGTCCTCAAGGAATCAATTCTGAAGCACTTCGAGGAGAGGAAAGCGATCAGGAACAGTCAGCATGGATTCACCAAGGGCAAGTCATGCCTGACTAATCTAATTACCTTCTATGAAGAGATAACCAGCTCTGTCGATCAGCAGAAAGCAGTGGACATGTTATTCCTTGACTTTAGCAAAACTTTTGACATGGTCTCCCACAGTATTCTTGCCAGCAAGTTAAAGAAGTATGGGCTGGATGAATGGACTATAAGGTGGATAGAAAGCTGGCTAGATTGTCAGGCTTAACGGGTAGCGATCAATGGCTTTATGTCTAGCTGGCAGCTGGTATCAAGCAGAGTGCCCCAAGGGTCAGTCCTGGGGCCAGTTTTGTTCAATATCTTCATTAATGATCTGGAGGATGGCGCAGAATGCACCCTCAACAAGTTTGCAGGTGATACTAAACTGGGAGGAGAGGTAGATACACTGGAGGGTAGGGATAGGATACAGAGGGACCTAGACAAATTAGAGGATTGGGCCAAAAGAAATCTGATGAGGTTCAACAAAGACAAGTGCAGAGTCCTGCACTTAGGACGGAAGAATCCCATACACTGCTACAGAGTAGGGACCGAATGGCTAGGCAGCAGTTCTGCAGAAAAGGACCTAGCAGTTACAGTGGACGAGAAGCTGGATATGGGTCAACAGTGTGCCCTTGTTGCCAAGAAAGCTAACGGCATTTTGGGCTGTATAAGTAGCGGCATTGCCAGCAGATCGAGGAACGTGATCGTTCCTCTCTATTTGACATAGGTGAGGCCTCATCTGGAGTACTGTGTCCAGTTTTGGGCCCCACACTACAAGAAGGATGTGGAAAAATTGGAAAGCGTCCAGCGGAGGGCAACAAAAATGATTAGGGGACTGGAACACACAACTTATGAGGAGAGGCTGAGGGAACTGGGATTGTTTAGTCTGCAGACGAGAAGAATGAGGGGGGATTTGATAGCTGCTTTCAACTACCTGAAAGGGGGTTCCAAAGAGGCTGGATCTAGACTGTTCTCAGTGGTAGCAGATGACAGAACAAGGAGTAATGGTCTCAAGTTGCAGTGGGGGAGATTTAGGTTGGATATGAGGAAAAACTTTTTCACTAGGAGGGTGGTGAAGCACTGGAATGCGTTACCTAGGGAGGTGGTGGAATCTCCTTCCTTGAGGTTTTTAAGGTCAGGCTTGACAAAGCCCTGGCTGGGATGATTTAGTTGGGGATTGGTCCTGCTTTGAGCAGGGGGTTGGACTAGATGACCTCCTGAGGTCCCTTCCAATCCTGATATTCTATGATTCTATTATTCTAATCCTGGGCAAAATAATGGAAAAGCTGATATGGGACTTTAATCAATAGAGAATTAAATGATGAGAATACAATTGATGCTAGTCAGTGTGGTTTTATGGAAAATACATATTGTTAAATCTGATTTTTTGTATGTAAATATAAGTTTGGTTGATAATGGTGACTTCATAGATATAACATGCTTAGACTTTTATAAGGCGTTCGGCTTAGTATTGCACAACCTTCTTATTAAAAAATTTAGCACTATACAATATCAACTGAGCACATGTTACATGGATTAAGAATTGGCTGACATAGAATCATAAAAGTGTAGGACTGGAAGGGACCACAATAGGTCAGCTAGTCCAGTCCCCTGCACTCAAGGCAGGACTAAGTAATAACAACTAGACCATTCTGGACAGGTGTGTGTCTAATCTTTTCTTTGTTTCTTGCCCTATCCTCAGAGGTTAAGGAGGTTAACAATTTTTCACCCTCATCCTTGTAACAAGCTTTTATGTACTTAAACTGTTATGTCCCTCCTCAGTCTTCTCTTCTCCAGACTAAACAAACTCAACATTTTTCAATCTTCCCTCATAGGTCATGTTTTGTAGATCTTTAATCATTTTTGTTGCTCTCCTCTGGACTTTCTCCAATTTCTCCACATCTTTCCTGAAATATGGCGGCCAGAACTGGGCATAATACTCTAGTTGAGGCCTAATCAGCGTGGAGTAGAGTGGAAGAATGACTTCTCATGTCTTGCTTACAACACTCTTGCTGATGCAAAAAAAGTGAACATCATTCTGGGTTGTAACAGTGTTACACTTTTGACTTATATTTAACTTGTGATCCACTATGACCCCTAGTACTCCGCAGTACTCCTTCCTCAACAGTCATTTCCCATTTTGCGTGTGTGCAACTGATTGTTCCTTCCCAAGTGGTGTACTTTGAATTTCATCCTATTTACTTCAGACCGTTTCTCCATGTTGTCCAGATCATTTTGAATTTTAATCCTATCCTCCAAAGTACATTCAACCCCTCCCATCTTAGTATCATCCACACACTTTATAAATGTACTCTCTATGCCGTTATCTAAATCATTGATGAAGATATTGAACAGAACCAGACCCAGGATTGATCTCTGCAAGACCCCACTCAATATGCCCTTCCTGTGAACTACTGCAACTACTCTCTGGGTATGGTTTTCCAACCAGTTATGCACCCACCTTATAGTAGGCTATATTTCCCTAGTTTGTTTATGAGAAGGTCATGTGTTACAGAATCAAAAGCCTTACTAATGCCAGATATACCACATCCGCCGCCTCCCCCCATCCACAAGGCTTGTTACCCTGTCAAAGAAAGCCATTAGATAGGTTTGACACTCTTTGTTCTTGACAAATCCACGTTGACTGTTACTTATCACTTTATTATCTTCTAGGTGTTGGCAAATTGATTGCTTGATTATTTGCTGCATTATCTTTCCAGGTACTTAAATTAAGCTGACTGGTCTAATTCCCCAAATTGTCCTTATTCCGCTATATTTGCCCTTATCCACTGGAGTCTCTCCCATCTTCAATAGGTTTTGAAGATAATCGCTAATGGCTCAGATACCTCCTCAGTCAGCTCCTTGAGTATTCTAGGATGTATTTCATCAGTTCCTGCCAACTCTATAATAGTAGTCAATGTGAAATCTCTGAATTGGGGTTGAATTTCTGGTGGGGTTCTGCAGGAATCAGTACTAGGCCCAACACTGTTCAATATTTTTATCAATGATCTGAAAATAAATATCAAATCACTACTGATTAAAATATGCAGATGACACAAAGATTGGCAGAGTGGTAAATAACGAGGACAGAGAAATCATACAGAACCAGCTGGATCGCTTGGTAAGCTATGCCCATTCAAACAAAATGCATTGTAATACAACAATGGGGAAGGGGGGGCAGGATAGCTCAGTGATTTGAGCATTGGCCTGCTAAACCCAGGGTTGTGAGTTCAATCCTTGAGGGGGCCATTTAGGGATCTGGGGCAAAAATTGGGGATTGGTCCTGCTTTGAGCAGGGGATTGGACTAGATGACCTCCTGAGGTCCCTTCCAACCCTGATATTCTATGATTCTAACCAAATGTAGTCATAGCTAGGAAAAACAAATGCAGTCCATACTTACAGGATGGGGGATTGTATTTTGGAAAGCAGTGACTTTGTCCACTATACCCCTAAATCCTTTTCAATCAACTCAGCCTGCACTCACAGTGCAATGTTGTGGGGGGAAATAGCTAATGCATTTCTTGGATTTGTAAGAGGGAAGTAGTGAGTAAGAGAAGGGAGGTAATTTTTACATGGGTATAAGGCAATTAGTGAAATGGTCCTGGAATAGTGTGTCCATTTCTGGTGTTCACATTTTAAAAAGATTTTGGAAAAACTGGAGTGTGGAGAAAAGCCACAAAAATGATTTGAGGCCTGGACAAAAGGCCTGGTCTACACTACAAACTTAGGTCAACAGAAACCACCTTACGTCAGCCTAATAACATATGCGTCTACACTACCAGGTCCTTTCCGCCGACTAAACTCGTCTGTTATGGCAAACAAATTACTGACTTGGCCTCCAGAAGGTGTCCCACAATGCTCCTCAGTGACCGCTCTGGTGATCATTTTCAACTCTGCTGCCCAGCAGTCAGGTACACAGGAAACAGCCCCTCCTCGCTTAAAGCCCCAGGAACTTTTGAATTCCTATATCCTGTTTCATCAGCATGGAGAGCGCACCAGCCCAGCTGATCAAGCCAACTCAATGCCCCAAACGTGCTCCACCCTGTAGTACACAGGAGGTGGTGGATCTTATTGGTCTGTGGGAAGAAGAGTCTGTGCAGGCACAGCTACAATCCAGCTGAAGAAACGCAGACATCTACGAAAAGTTCGCACGAGGCATGGGGAAGAAGGGCTACACCCAGGGTGCGTAGCAATGCTGCATGACAATTAAAGAATTGCGGCAGGCATAGCAGAAGACAAGGGACGCGAACAGTCATTCTGGTTCTGCACCTCAGCCATGCTGCTTCTACAATGAGCTGCATGCGATTCTCAGCAACCATCCCACCATTACTCCCAAATGCAGCATAGATACCTCTAGAACTCTGAGGCCACGTCTACCCTACTCGCCGGATCGGCGGGTAGTGATCGATCTATCGGGGATCGATTTATCGCATCTAGTGTAGACGCGATAAATCGATCCCCGATCGCTCTGCCGTCAACTCCGGAACTCCACCAGGGCGAGAGGCGGAAGCGGAGTCGACGGGGGAGCGGCCGCCGTCGATCCCGCGCCGCGAGGACACGAAGTAAGTGATTCTAAGTCGGTCTAAGATGTATCAACTTCAGCTATGCTGAAGATACTAATTATGGTATTCTCGTAGCTGAAGTTGCATATCTTAGATCGATCCCCCCCGCCAGTGTAGACCAGGCCTGAGTCCCGGGCCACCTCAGGCAACAAGGAAGAGATTTTGGATGAGGAGGAGGAGAATGCGAGATAGGCAAGAGCGGGATCCATTCTCCCAGAGAGCCAGGAACTATTTTTAACCTTGGAAGCAGTCCAGCTAGTTACAGGGGAAGGCACCTCTGGTGAATATGCAATTCCATTCAAACTGTAGGAGTTACATGATCTTATATTTTATGTTTAATCTGAAGAAAAAGTGAGGGGCAGTGGGTGTCTGATTCCCAGTGGCCACTCCAGCTACAAAGAGGTTGACCCCCAGAAAAGACTGTTTATGTGCACAGGGATGGCCTGGGAATCCCCCGTGGAGATCTCCAGGAAACTTTCATGGAGGTTCTCTGCAATCCCTTGCAAAACGTTTCTGGGGAGGGCTGCCTTATTTCTTCTAGCATGGTAAGACGCTTTCTGGGGAGGGCTAGCAGCAGGACCATTATGAATGATTTGTTTTACAGTCATGCCTAGAAGCTCTAGTCAGGGACCAGGACTGCATTGTGCTAGGTGCTGTACAAACAGAATGGCACTGCCCCTCCCTCTGCACTAGCCTGCAGAACTGGCCAGACACCAGGGGAGTACGCAGGGGGGCAGACTATACCATCCAGAGGGGAGATCCAGCCAGTGCAAACTCTGTGCTCCAGGGAGAACCAGAAAGAATTGTGCCAGCTGAGGGCCAGTATCTGATACAATCTGGCCCTAAGAAGTTATCCAAATACGTGACTACTCTAACACCTTTATCGATTTCCCCAGAATCCCCTAATGAAGTTTGTGTGTTCTTTAACCAGGCTGAATAATCAATCCCCTCTGGTGTTAATGGTCTCGTATTTCTTTGGAGTCCATCTAATCAAGCCTGCTGATTTGCCCCTACCAGTCCAGCTTTGGAGGACACATTTCCACACCAGAGAAAAGGACTCAGCTCCTCCACCCAAAGGCAGGGATGGAACACTGATGTTGATGTCACTTTGCATTCCCTGCCCCGCACCCTTAGCCTTGTCCTTTCTGTCCAACAGGCTCACTGAGTTCCTCATTCACCCTGCTTTATAGGGACGGTTACTATTCTCTAGTCTAACAAACCCGTTGTCCACAGACTGTTAAGACAAACAGCAGGGAACAACACTTGTAAATCGCAGGTGGCACAGAGAGATTCACCTGCGTGTCTGCCTTTATATTATACAGTATCCCAGTTTATCATTAAATACTTACAGATCCAGATCCAGAGTTTGGATGTGTCCAAAACAGACTAGTAACTTGTCTAATAAACTGGATTTGCTTCCAGTTTGCTCCTTCTGTCAAACTATTGCTTGGCCTATCCCTCAAACAGGCATAGCCTCTTCATTATATGCTTTTAGTATTACAGTGAGGGGAAGGGGCTCTGTCATTTTCATTGGTTTCACATTAGCTGTACATTACTAAAAAAATAGGCACCGCAAGCCTACAGGTAATTGTGTGTAAAGAAAAAGCCCACACTCATTACACAAAACACACAAAGACAAGTATTTCCAAAGCACACAGCTCCCGGATTATGCACTACCCCAACTACCAAGATTTCAGAAAATTCTTCCCCATTCGGTTTCTCTGAAGGTACTGGAAGGCCTGCACCTGTAGGAATCAACATCTCCACCTCCCCTCCTTACAGGGACAATAAAGGGGTTCGATAGAAATGGTATTTTTCCTAATTAAGGGCTTGATGCAGGAATTACTGGGTGAGGTTTTACGGCCTGTGTTATTAGGCAGATCAGCCTAGGTGATCATTATGGTCCCTGGTGGCCTTAAAATCTGTGACTCTAATATATTGGCTATTCCTCCCTTTATTCAACATCAGTATATCTGTGACCAGACTGAGCCCTTCCCCTTCTTGCGAGCCTGTTCAGGAACCAGAATTCCCAAGGCCTCACATTGCCCTACTTACACATTCACTAGCCGCTAGAACATGGTACTTGGCAAGGAAACTCATCCTGCACCCTATCATAGGTGTAGGAGGTGTCACTTCTATCCTCTGCAAACACAAGGTCTGCAACATCTGGTGTTAGTGTATGGCATAACCTCTATTGCCATGATGTATGGGGTAACCCCTACCGTGAACATGGCTATAAAAGCCATCGGTTAATTTGCTTTGGAGCTTGAATTAATTGATCTTTCACATATATAGCATTATCCTCTTTGAAATGCCAGTTATTGGAGGCGGGGAGAGGGGTTTGGATTGTATTTTGTTCACTGTCCCTGTTGCTAAACGTATTTTGTGTGACAGAGTACCTGTTAGTGGCTTTCATGCCTAAAGAAATCTCAAAAGCCTTGCTTATTGTTTGTTTGTTTCATGTGCATAACACCAATTGTGCACTGGGCCTTGGGAGATTGGATCGGCTTCTGATTACTTCCTCTGAATAGATTTTTCTATGGGTACACATATGAAATACTCTTGAGGTGCCTCATCTAATGTACACCAATCTCACAGTGCAGTGAGCTCAGCTGTGCTATGTACCAGCTGACACAGTTTAGAAAATAACCATGGAGCCTAAAAGTTCCCCACAACAAGTAATGGCTTTGGCTGGAAAGACGTCTGAAGAACAGAGAAAGGTAATGCCTATCAGTCAGAGACACACTAATAGCCCAATCAAACTCCCAGTGAAGTCAAGGAAAAAAGACTCCCATTGATTTAAAGAAAGGCTAGATTGGATCCTTCACAAGCACATTACACAATGAAAGATTTATTGTTTTGCCTTAAATCTGAAAAGATTACATACAGTGAAAGGGCGAGCAATGTTATAAAATATGGCAAGATGTCCTGGGTAGTGGAATTTTACCACTAATAATTAAATATGGTACATGCAAGTTCTGTAAATAAGAAAATTTGCACTCCTGTGCTTTCAAAGAAGTTTGTATTTGTGCAGTGTAATGTTGCTATCTTATATTCATAATTAAAGGATAATCTGTTCTGATTTTCTTAAACGATAATCGTAAAAAAAAAAAATAGAAAAATGCTCAGTGAGTCAACTTGAAGAGTACTCCATTCACCCTGCAGACATGTAGATACTACTTGTAACTCCAATAAAATCCTCAATGGAATTCCTTCTGAGTAGAATTCGGGCCATAGCAGACAGATTTACTGCTGTAAATCAAGCTGGAGTAGCCTCAATTTTAGGTTCTGTGTTCTCTAGTGGAGTTTGTACAGCAAATATTTCCTTATCAATCAATCATTCCAATCAAGATGACTGAAGCCAAATATGAAAGAGAAAATCTTTATAATGAAAAGGCAAAAGGCAGCTGCTCTGGGACCTGATAAATGAAGTATTTCTTTGAGGAGAGAAAATGTGTGGACAGCAGACAAAGGCATATTAAAATAACCTGTTATGTACAGATATGGCAGTCCTGCAGAGACAGGCTTTGAACAGAAATGGATTCCAATAGGAAAAGCTGCACATTCAAAGCTTTCACACATAGCCAGTGCTTTTCTCCCCAGTGACTTCTTGGACAATGCTCTGTATCCTCTTCCTCGCAAGGACAAACAAACATACAACACATCCTCTGACTCTCCCTTTAGGCCCTATCTATGCCAAGAATAAGGAGTAATAACTTGAAAACAGTAATAACTAAGGGTATGTATCTAGGCTTGCTCAACTATGGGCAGAGGTTTAGTGATGAACCCACCTAACTACCCCACTGTAAAAACTACAGAGCCTTGTCTCCACTAGGATTTTACAGTAAGCATCCTAGTAACACACACTTTTTGGGAGGGTGCACGGCAGTGAAGACAAAGCCTGGGAATGCTTTGCAAGCCACAGGGGATGGTTTCTATTATATGCAAAGTGACAATTAGAAACAATAGAACAGCTAATCTGTTAATTGCCATCTTCTCAAACATATTATTTTCCAGTTGGGACTAGCTCTGTAATTACTTTAATCACTTTCCCAGCTGGGAGGCTCATCATGAAGAAGTTTTATACCCTGGCTTTGCCTACATTAGGAATTTGCCAGAATTCTAGCCTTCAGTGACCAGCCACCACTGTAGACCTTGTGGACAAGGAGAGCTGTGATTTGTACCAGAGCAGCTTACTCCTGCTTGACACTGAAATAAGCTGAATCAGTCACAGCGTTGTTTGTCAATACTAGGGATTAGCAGAGAGCCAACATGTACATATTATTTTCTTCAAAAAGTTAAGAAAAGCAAAAAAAAAATCACTTTTATGTAAAGTTTTGGATACGTTTTGAGGGTTTTTCCACAGGAAAAATGAAAACTGAGATTTTTTTCAAATGCCAGCTACTAAAACATTCCAGCTTTCATTTTTTCAGCAGCCTTCTTTCCCCCCACCCCACCAATCTATGAAATGGATCTTCTTGTAAAAGATTCCATTTGGTCTCAAAGCCACTTATCATAGAAGTCTGTTTCAATTAAACTGGCTCCAGCTTGCACTGGGTCCAGCTGCACCTGGGGGTGGCCATTCATGGCTGATTTCAGGGCAGCTCCCAGCAGACACAAGATCTGCGGCAAATATCAGTAGTGAATTTGCTCTCCACCAGCATTGACAACTACAGTTTACGAGAGAGATGAAAGATCAGGATTCCTGGGTGCACAATCCTCTCTAATGTCCCGAGTTGGGCAGGAAATCCCACTATATGGCCATTTTTCAGACCTTTTGCCACTATCCCTCCCAGCCAGTTTGCTGCTTTGCAATTTGGTGGCCATAGTGACATCTTCTCTAGCCTCCTGAGCTCCAGGGTACGTAGAGTTACTGTCTGTGGCATTGTGATTCCCTAAGACAGGGCTTGATTCTCAACAGTGGCAGTCTGTGTAAGTGCCAGGAAATCCATCGCCTTTGTGCTCTGAGGAACTGCTCCCTGCTTACACCCTAGTGGCTCCCCAACGTGGATGGGAAGTGGCAAGGCAATGACCCGACACCTATGCCCTGGCCAGCCACAAGGGGGAAATAAATTGCATCACACGCATCCTTTGCGCACATAAGGGGTGTGGCCTCTCGGGGCTCCTGTGGGGCAGTGAAGCTCTGCATCACCCCGTCTGATGCACTGCATTTCAGTGGCATGACCTAGCCATTTAGCTGTGGGTTCCTTAGGCTGAGAGGGAGAAAACCAAAGCTGGCAGCTAATAGTCTGAACACAGATTTGGGAACAAAGGACTTTACTACCAGAGGGTTATTTAACAGCTTTTGACCAACAGTGTGTGTCAATCATGCCCCCGAGATGCAGCGCAGGATAATTGCTCTGTTCAACACAACTAACCTTTAACAGAGAAGGGAAATGGTAGAACTCTGCCTGAGAGAGAGAGAACACGCCACAAATGTGATAAAATTATCCTGATTAAACAACTAGACCTATCTAAGCACAAGGACCTTGTTAAGATAAAGGAAAGCATTACTGCGCACTAGAGAGGAGAGAGCATTTTGTTCTGAACAACTCCAACCCATGTCTCGTCCTTCCCTAGAAGGATTTATTTCAGTCCAGATATATTTACCCTTTGTCCAGACCTCCAGAATCAAACTGCATCGCCAGACTAATGCTACCAGAGAAATCCTGAGAGCGCCAGCGCAGAACTGGAAATGGACCAAAAGCCCGTGCCATCGCTTCTGCATTCATGAGATCTGAAAAGTTAAACCACGGAGCAGACCCGCTGGAGACAAGACACGGAAATCCTTGAAGAGCCAGAGGAGCTGTGAAGGGACACTCTCTCACCCTGGTATGAAGGAAGCTAACGAGCTCCTCTGGGCCTGTTCCATGCCAACAAGCCACGCCTGCAATGCTTACTCAGCTTGGAGTGGGAGGAGCTTAAAAAGGGGAACTCACCGCAGGAAGGGCAGTGAACAGAAAGAAAGTTGCTCTGCCCAGGGATTGCTGCAGGCAGACTGAATCCAGCCAAGGAGGAGATAACCGTGAGACTCATGGCTCCCAAAGCTATCCTGGCTGACTGTATACAACAAGCCCTAGAAAGAGGGGTAGAAGCTAAACCCTGTGAGGTGGCAATAGACTCCGTGAGACTGACCCCTTAGAGCTGACTCTCTAGGGGCTGCCTCAGAGACTGGTTCTTGTTCCAACCAGATCATCCCCCTTTTGCAGGGGAAGGGGAGGAATGAGAGCCAAGCCCCAGACTGTGGGCAGT
This sequence comes from Natator depressus, assembly GCF_965152275.1. Classification (NCBI taxonomy): domain Eukaryota; kingdom Metazoa; phylum Chordata; order Testudines; family Cheloniidae; genus Natator; species Natator depressus. The sequence goes on from NC_134237.1 coordinate 122,707,022, forward strand.
GGCCTGCAGAGAAGTCCCCCCAAAGACTGCCAACTGGGGGAATGGAGGGGGTACCCAAAGACAGTGGGACCCAAGGGCGGGGTCCAGAGAGTCCTTCCCTCCACCCCCCACCAAATTGGTGGAGAATGCAGGCACATTACGCTGGATACAAGGGGTCCAAAACAAAAAAAAAAATCCAAAACAAAGCCTCTGAGGTGATAGAGCTCAGCTGCTCCACACAAGACTTCTGGGTCACCTGGTGCACCTCTGGGCCCACGGGGAGAGGCTGATGTCGAATCATGTCAATATTTAATGAACCTGGAGAGAGTGCATTTCTTTCAGCAGGCGTCCACCTTCCTTGGCACTTTGGATCCTCACAAGTGCCTCCTCCTGGGCGAGACCACTTGGGGACTGAGAGGAGCCAGGTCACCATGGGCGTCCTCGGGGAGATGGTTGCACCAGATGTCTACCAGGGAGCGGTGGTCTACAATCACCCACCTTTACTTATGTTGGGGTGAAGGGCGATCAGTTGTGCCACTCCTAGTTGGACCGCATTTATTTTTCCTCGTTTCCATTCTTTGCAGGCCCACTCCTCCAGCAGTCCAGCAGACCCTGTTCTTGGACCACCATTTGATGGCTGCGATGGCCTCTCTTACTATAGAGAGAGTCCAGGGCTAGCCTACTGGCATTTTAATAATAGCTTGCAGGAGAACGTGGGCTTTGTGGTGTCCTTCCAGGAGTTCTGGCTGGCCTGGCAAGGGCAGAGGCGTTCCTTTCCCTCGATGCAGCATTGGTGGGATGTGGGGAAGGTTCATACCTGGCTTTTCTGCCGCGACTCCACCCAGGACGCCAGTCAGCTGAGGGATGTGGTGATAGAGCAGCTGGAGTGGGAGGTTTTGGAGGTGGTATCTGGCCGCCAGCCCCAAGCATCCATCCCTCTGTGGAGCATGCTGGGAGAAGTGGGAGGAGCTCCAGGCCCTCAAGGACCAGCAGGCTTAGGGCACCTTTGTTCGATCCCACATCCGACTCCTTTGGTAGATGGATCATGGCTCCCGCTTCTTCTATGCCCTTGAGAAAAAGAGGGGAGCTAAGAAGCATGTCACCTGACTTTTGGTGGAGGATGGCACCCCCCTCAGGGATCTGGAAGAGATGCATGGGAGGGCCTGGGCCTTCTACACCAATCTTTTCTCCCTGGATACGACCAATGTAGATGCCTGCAGAGTGCTCTGGGATGAACTGACTGTCAGCGCAGGCAACTGGGACCGGCTGGAGCTGCCTCTCGCACTGACTGAGTTCTCAGAAGCGCTCAGTCTCATGTCTACACGGGCTGACCACCATGGAGCTCTACCGCGTGTTCTGGGACATCCTCGGCATCATCTGGGCCAGGTGCTTGTGGAGCAGGGTTCTCCCCCTGTCATGCAGGCAAGCTGTGCTCACCTTGCTTCTGAAGAAGGGAGACCTCCGTGACCTTCGAAATTGGCATCCCATCTCTCCCCTCAGCACAGACTATAAAGTCATAGTGAAGGCCATCTCGCTGTGACTGGGGTCCATGCTAGCAGACATGGTCTACCCCGACCACAGCTACACCATCCCAGGCCGTACCATCTTTATCAACTTGTATTTGGTCCAGGACCTCCTGGAGCTTGGGTGTAGGGATGGCCTGTCATTCGCCCTCCTGTCCCTGGACCAGGAGAAGGCATTTAACAGGGTGGACCATGGCTATCTCCTGGGCCCTTTGCAGCCATTCAGCTTTGGGCCCCAGTTTGTGGGTTTTCTCCAGATGCTGTACACTTCTACAGAGTGTTTTGTCAAGCTCAACTGCACCCTGACCGAACATGTCAGCTTTGGGCAAGGGGTGCATCAAGGCTGTCTGCTGTTAGGCCAGCTTTACACTCGGGCCATCAAGCCCTTCCTCCATAGGAGGTTGACGGGGTTGGTGCTCCACGAACCAGAGTTGTAGGTGGTCCTGTTGGCGTACTCCAACAACATGCTCCTTGCGACCTAGGGCAGGTGGAGGCTTGCTAGGCAATCTACTCAGTGGCCTCCTCTGCCTTGGCCAGCTAGGTCAAGAACTCTGGCCTGATGGTCGGGGACGGGTGGCAGGCAAGCTCCCTCCCACCTGTGCTTCAGGCCATCTGGTGGAGCGCGGGTCCACTGCTCTATCTATGCATTTACCTTTCCACATCCTTCTGGAGAACTGGCAATATTTGGAGGGTAGGATGGCTGAATGGCTGTGGAGGACAGGACCGCTCCAGTGCTTTTCCCTGCAGGGGAGGGCACAGGTGCTTAACCAGCTAGTTCTGTCCATGCTCTGGCACCGGCTCAACACCCTGAGCCCAGCCCCAGGTATCCTGGCCATCTCCAGGAGTTAGCTCTGGAGTTCTTCTGACCAGGACTGTACTGGGTCTCCACAGTGTTCTGAGTCTTCCCCTGGAGAAAGAAGGACAGGGCCTGGCCTACCTCTGCAGTCAGGTCCATGTCTTCCACCTCCCGGCCCTGCAGAGACTCCTTTATGGTGCACGTAGTCTGTCATGGAGCATGTTGGTGCACATCTTACTCCGCCGCCTCTGATATGACCAGCAGCAGTTTTTTCTCCATCCAAGGGGTCTTCCACCAGACCACTCCAAGCTGCCAGTCTTTTACCAGGACCTCCTCTGGACCTGGAAGCTTGTCTCGACAACCAGGTCCATGGTGGTCACTCAGGGGGTAGATCTCCTCTCACAGCCCCTGCCACACAACCGCCACCTGCACACCGAGTTGGGGTAATCCCCCTCGGTGCACCAGAGGTTGATCCTGGCAGGAACCACAAGGATCAGAGGGTCCTGGACTACGACCAGGGGGACTGCATGGATCCCCTGGCATTCAGTCAGCAGGTGACGCTCTCCACCCCTCATGCTCCAAAGCATGTACTCCAGGAGGTCAGTGCAGCCTTATTGCCCATCTCTCAGGCTTTCCTTGAGCAGCCCCTGAAGGAAGGTGCTCCCCACCTGTCCCTCACCCCGGCCCTCCACTTGTTTCATTGGGCCCCCTGCTCTGCAAATTCCCTTAGATCCCCACAGCATAATCCAGCTGGCTCTGATATGCAGCTGGTTCATTTCTGAACCATGTCAAGGGCTCATGCTCCATACATTTCATTTCCTCACCCTCATGTCCCCCCGACACTAAGTGGAGGGACCTTTTACCACCTGTGGAGCGTGAGGAACCCTGGTGGGCCAGCCTGTATTCCACCTTCATTCCATGGCCCACTGGGAATATCAGCAACTCCTTCATGGAGTCATGAGCATGGGCATGTACCTGGCGCAGTTCACCCCTATTTCTGATGCCTGCCATTTCTGTGGCATGAGGGTGCACATTTACCTTCAGTGTGCCAGGCTGCAGTCCCTTTTCTGGCTCCTCCAGAACCTTCTCTTAAGGTTCTGACTGCACTTTTCATCTATGCACACCCTGTCCGTGGCCCCATGAAGTCACTAGACCTCCTTGTCAACTTCCTTCTGGAGCTGGCTAAAGTGGCCATCTATATCAGGAGGAGGATGCAGGATGGGGAGGTGCTCAGTGACTGTGGGGCCTATTTCCATTTCAGCCTTGTTTCACACCTTTGGGCAGAGTTCACTTGCTCCCTAGACACCTTTGAGGAGCAGTGAGTGCTGTCCAGGGTTCTCTCCTCAGTGTCCCCCTCTGGCTCCCTGATTTTGTACCTGTGACCCTCACTCCTGACCCTGTTATTCATTAGTTGTCCCCCATCATTATTTGAATCCCAGGCCCAGTAGCTCCTTCATGTAGGGTGGATTAGGGGCCTTCAGATGCAGGTGGCTTGTGCCTGCCTCCCTCCCAGACTTCAGTAGATGCTGCACCTACATGGAGGGGTTGATGTTAATCTCATCAACGTCTATGCCCTGACATCAGGCCCGGAGTAGGTGCGCTTCTTTTGGCAGGCGTCCGCCTTCCTCAGCTGCCTGGAACCTTGCGAGTGCCTGGTCCTGGGTGGGGACTTTAATACCACCTTCAAAGAGCGGGACCACTCAGGGACCATTCAGGTGCCTGACTGTTGCAAGCATCCTCAGAGATATTGTAGGCCACCACTCCCTGGTGGACATCTGGTGCAACCAGCCCCCTGACGACGATTCCACCTTTACTTATGGTCCAGGTGGAGACTGATCCGCTGTGCTACTCCTGGTTGGATCACATTTATTTGTCTCATTTTCATCTTTCACAGGCCCACTCCTCCAGCATTTGGCTGGCCCCGTTCTTGGACCACCATCTGATGGCCGTGACAGCCTCTTTCACCATGGAGAGGCCAGGGTCAGCCTATTGGCATTTTAATAACAGCTTACTGGAGGACATGGGCTTTGTGGCATCCTTTGGGAGTTCTGGCTGACCTGGCAAAGGCATGCCTTTCCCTTTGCACAGTGGTGGTGGGATGTGGAGAAAGTCTGCGCCTGGCTCTTCTGCCGTGACTACACCCAGGAGGCCAGCTGGCGGAGGGAGGGGATGATAGGGCAGCTGGAGCAGGAGGTCTTGGAGCTGGAGAGGCATCTGGCTGCCAGCCCTGGAGATCCATCCCTCTGCAGAACATGCCAGGAGAAGTGGAAGCAACTCTGGGCCCTCAAGGACCATCAGGCCCGAGGTGCTTTCATTCAGTCCCACATCAGTCTCCTTTGGGAGATGGATCACGGCTCCCACTTCTTCTGTGCTGTAGAGAAAAAGAGGGGGGCCAAAGCAGCATGTTCCCGGTCTTCTAGAAGGGAATGATACCCCCTCCACAGGTCCGGTGGAGATGCGTGGGAGGGCTAGGGCCTTCTACACCAGCCTTTTCTCCCAGCCTTTTCTCCCCAGAGCCAATTGACGCTGATACCTGCAGGTGCTCTGGGACAGACTCCCAGCAGTCAGCCCGGGCAACTGAGACCGACTGGCACTACTTCTCACTCTGACTCGGTTCTCAGAAGACCTCCATCTCATGCCCACAATAAATCTCCGGGCACAGACGGGCTAATCATGGAGTTCTACTGTGTGTTCTGGGAGATCCTCAGCCCGGCCTTTGCCATTGTCTGGGCTGTGTCTATAGGGGAGTGGAGTGCGCCTGCTGTCGTGGAGGTGAGCCATGCTGATGTGTCCCACCCCTACCAGACCTACACTGTCCCAGGCCGTACTACGTTTGACAGCCTTTATTTGATTCAGGACCTCCTGGAGCTTGGGTGTAGGGATGGTCTGTTGTTTGCCCTCCTGTCCCTGGACCAGGAGAAGGTGTTCGACAGGGTGGATCCCAAGTATCTCCTAGGCCTTCTTCAGCCATTCAGCTTCAGGCCCCAGCTGGAGGGTTTTCTTCAGGTGCTGTATGCCTCCATGGAGCGTCTGGTCAAGCTCAACTGGAACCTGTCAACTTTGTGCGAGAGGTGCGTCAAGGCTGTCTGCTGTCAGGCCAGCTGTAGATTATGGCCATTGAGCCCCTCATCCATAGGAGGCTGATGGGATTGGTTCTCCATAAGCCAGAGTTGTGGGTGGGTCCTGTCAGTGTATGCCAATGACATGCTCCTTGTGGTCCAGGACCCAGGCAGCCTGGTGCAGTTGGAGGCCTGCCAGTCCATTTACTCAGCAGCCTACTCTGCCCGGGTCAAGAGCTCTGGCCTGATAGGTCAGGGATGGGTGGCAGGCAAGCTCCCTCCCACCTGTGCTTCAGGCCATGCGGTGGAGCATGAGTCCACTGCTCTATCTGGGCATTTACCTTTCTGCCAGCCATCCCTTCCCACTGGAGGGCTGGCAAGATTTGGGGGACAGGGTGGCTAAGCAGTTGCGGAGGTGGACAGGACTGCTCCAGTGCCTTTCCCTGCATCAGAGGGTGCTGGTGCTATCCATGGTCTGGCACTGGCTCAACACCCTGAGACCAGCCCCAGGAATCCTGGCTCAGCTCCAGAGGTTGGCTCTGGAGTTCTTTGGGCCAGGACTGCACTGGGTCTCTATGGGGGTTTTGAGTCTTCCCCTGGAGGAAGTAGGACAGGACCTGGCCTACCTTCGCAGCCAGGTCCATGTATTCTGGCACCAGGCCCTGTGGAGACTCCTTGGCAGTGCAAGTAGTGTGGCGTGGAGCGTGTTGGCACATGCCTTTCTCCACCGCTTGTGCGGGCTCTGTCATGCCCAGCAGCTTTTTTTCCCCTTCTATCTCAAAGGTCTTTCAAGAGACTTCTCCGAGCTTCCGGTCTTCTACCAGGACCTCCTCTGGGCCTGGAAGCTGGTCTCGGCAACCAGATGTGTGGTGGTCACCGAGTGGGTAGATCTCCTCATAGAGCCCCTTCTACACAACCCCCAGCTTGGTGTGCAGGTTGCAGAGTCCTCCTCAGATCACAAGAGTTTGGTCCTGCAGGAATCACCAGAATCGGAGACCTCCTGGACTGCGACCAGGGGATTGGGTGGATCCCCTAGCACTTGACTGGCACCTGGGGCTGTCCTCCCCTCATGTTCCCCAGTGCGTACTCCAGGAGGTGAGGGCAGCCTTAGCGCCTGCCTCTCAGGTTCTCCTTGAGCGGGTCCTGAGGGAGGGTGCTCCCTGCCCACCCCTCACCCCAGACCCTCCAGACTTCTTCATCGGGCCCCTGCCCTGTGAGCCCCCTCCCTTCCACAACCCAAGCCAGCTGCGCACCCTGTAGCCAGTTCGCTTTCGAACCGCACCTAGAGAATAATTCTACATGCTTGTGTGCCACACGTTTCACTTCCTCACCCTCATGTCCCACCCCGACACCAAGTGACAGGACCTACCACCACCTGTAGAGGAGGAAGAACCCTGGTGGGCCAGCCTGTACTCCACGCTGGTCCCACAGCCCACCAGGGATATGGGTTGGTGGCTTCTTCATGGAGCCGTGAGCATGGGCGTGTACCTGGGGCAGTTCACCCCCATTCCTGATGCCTGCCCCTTTTGCAGCGTGAGGGAAACCCTGGTGCATGCTTATCTAGAATGTGCCAGGTTGCAGTCCTTATTCCAGCTCCTCCAGAACCTCTTGTTGAGGTTCTGGCTGCACTTTTCCCCACACCTTTTCATATATGCACACCCTGTCCATGGCCCCACGAAGTTGCAAGACCTCCTCATCAACCTCCTCTTGGCACTGGCCAAAGTAGTCATCTATAACATCAGGAGGAGGATGCTGGATGGGGAGGTGCTCTGCAACCGGGGGGCCTATTTCCGTTCCTCCCTTGTCTCACATAGGCGGGTAGAGTTCCTCTGGGTGATGTCCACTGGGTCTTTAGACAGCTTTGAGGAGCAGTGGACACTGTCCGGGATTCTTTGCTCAGTGTCTCCCTGTAGAATCCTAGTTTTGAACCTTTGACCTCCACTCCTCACCCTGTTATTTTTTAGTTGTCCCCTGTATTTAGTTGAGTCCCAGGTCCAGTGGCTCCTCCCACAAGGCTGGGGGAGGGGCCTTTAGAAGCTTGTGCCCGCCCACCTCCCAGAATTTCAATAAGGCCATCTGTGGAGGGTGACGAACCCAGTGGACCAGTCTGTATTCCACCTTAGTTCCACAACCTGCCAGGGATATCAGCTGGCGGCTTCTTCATGGATCTGAGAGCCTGGGCATGTACTTGGCATGGTTCACCCCTAACCCTGACACTTGCCTTTTTTGTGGCATGAGGAAGACACCAGCGCACATTTATCTGGAGCGCACCAGATTGCGGCACCTTTTACGGCTCCTTCAGAACATTCTCCTGAAGTTCTGGCTGCACTTTTCCCTGCACCTCCTGAATTATGCATACCCTGTCCATGACCCAATGAAGTCACAAGACCTCCTCATCAGCCTTCTTCCGGCATTAGCCAAAGTGGCCATTTATAAAACAAGGAGGAGGATGCTGGAGAGGGAGGTGCTCGGTGACCGTTGGACCTATTTTTGCTCCTCTGTCCAATCATGCATCTTGGCAGAGTTCCTCTGGGCCATGTCCGCTGGCTTCCTAGACACCTTTGAAGTGCGGTGGGCACTGTCCAGGGTTCTCTGCTCGGTGTCCCCCTTTGGTTCCTTGCTTAGGGCCCTATGACCTGACTCCTGTCCCTGTTTTTTTACTAGTCATTCCCCAGAGCTATTTGAGCCCTACGTTCAGTTGCTCCCTCCCTTAGACTAGGAGAGGGACCTATATAGATGGGCGGGCTTGTGCCCACCTGCTCCCAGATCTCAATAGGAGCTCCACACACGATGGAACCAAAGAAGTGGTATAGGTGGGTAACGGAAGTGCAGCAGCTCACCAAGATGGGTCTGGAGGATGATCCTGAAGCCTTTTTAATCACATTCAAGAGGGTGGCACTAGCAGCCCAGTGACCCCCAGAATGATGGGCCTTAATCCTAGCCCTATACGTGATGGGTTCAGCACAGGTCACCTACCATACTCTGGACTCGGAACGGGTGAAGGATTAAAAGCAAGTGAAGTCTGCCATTTTAGACTATCTGGATATTTCAGATGAAACCTACCGCCAATGGCTTAGGGCAGAGAGATACCAAGGGGGCCTGACTGTGCATGGTAGTACAGTGGTTGAAGGAGCACTGCTGGAAGTGGCTACGCCCAGAGGAACACCCGGGGACCCAAGTGGCTGAGGCCATTGTAACAGAGCAAATTAGAAAGATATTGCCCATGGAAGGCAGGGAATGGGCATTATGGCATCGCCTAGGGACACTGTCAGAAGAAGTTAGGTTAATTGTGGACTTTGTAGAGGCAGAAGAGTCACTCAAGGTAGAGTCACACCAGACATCAGCAGGGGTGAGCCAGTGCCCACCGCAGACCCTTTCAGGGGATGCGTCTAAAAACAGGTCCTCTCAGGCAGGTAGATTGCACCTTAAGACTGAGGCAGGCCTAAGAGGGCTAGGAGGCCAAGCACAAGGGCCACGCTGCCCATGAAACCGCCCGGTACCCAAGACGATGGAGGCAGGCCTCACAGGTGGAGGTCTGGCCAGCATCAGGCCTCCCTTTAATTAGGCAAGAGGCCAGTGACCCAGCCCAGTAACATGCCATTCTTGTGGGCAGACAAGGCACATAAAGAGAGTGTGTGCTCACTGATGGAATGTGTGTATGCTCAGAGCTGGACAGGAATTTCATGGTAGAACAAAGAAGTGAGTCCCTTTGATTCCCTCAGGGAACTGATGGGCAGGATCTCCTGGGACAATAATATGAGGGGGAAAGGAGTCCAGGAGAGCTGGCTGTATTTTAAAGAATCCTTATTGAGGTTACACAGGAACAAACCACCACGATGTGTAGAAATAATAGTAAATATGGCAGGTGACCAGCTTGGCTTAACGCAAAAAAGAAGCTTACAAGAAGTGGAAGATTCGACAAGTGACTAGGGAGCAGTATAAAATTATTGATTAGGCATGCAGGAGTGAAATCAGGAAGGCCAAATCACACTAGGAGTTGCAGCTAGCAAAAGATGTTAAGAGTAACAACAAGGGTTTCTTCAGGTATGTTAGCAACAAGAAGAAAGTCAAGGAAAGTGTGGCCCCTTACTGAATGAGGGAGGCAACCTAGTGACAGAGGATGTGGAAAAAGCTAATGTACTCAATGCTTTTTTTGCCTCTGCCTTCACGAACACGGTCAGCTCCCAGACTGCTGCACTGGGCAGCACAGCATGGGGAGGATGTGACCAGCCCTCTGTGGAGAAAGAAGTGGTTTGGGACTATTTAGAAAAGCAGGATGAGCACAAGTCCATGGGACCGGATACACTGCATACAAGGGTGCTAAAGGAGTTGGCAGATAGCTCAGTGGTTTGAGCATTGGCCTGCTAAACCCAGGGTTGTGAGTTCAATCCTTGAGGGGGACATTTAGGGATCTGGGGCAAAAATTGGGGATTGGTCCTGCTTTGAGCAGGGGGTTGGACTAGATGACCTCCTGAGATCCCTTCCAACCCTGTGATTCTATGTGATTGCAGGGCCATTATTTTTGAAAACTCATGGCGATCGGGTGAGGTCCCAGAAGACTGGAAAAAGGCTACTGTAGTGTCCATCTTTAAAAAAAATGGAAGGAGGAGGATCTGGGGAACTACAGGCCAGTCAGCCTCCCCATGGTCCCTGGAAAAATCATGGAGCAGGTCCTCAAGGAATCAATTCTGAAGAACTTAGAGGAGAGGAAAGTGATCAGGAACAGTCAGCATGGATTCACCAAGGGCAAGTCATGCCTGACTAACCTAATTGCCTTCTATGACGAGATAACTGGCTCTGTGGATGAGGGGAAAGTAGTGGATGTGTTATTCCTTGACTTTAGCAAAGCTTTTGATACGGTCTCCCACAGTATTCTTGCCAGCAAGTTAAAGAAGTATGGGCTGGATGGACTATAAGGTGGATAGAAAGCTGGCTAGATCGTCGGGCTCAATGGGTACAGATCAATGGCTCCATGTCTAGCTGGCAGCCGATATCAAGCGGAGTGCCCCAAGGGTCAGTCCTGGGGCCGGTTTTGTTCAATATCTTCATTAATGTTCTGGAGGATGGAGTGGACTGCACCCTCAACAAGTTTGCAGATGACACTAAACTGGGAGGAATTGTAGATATGCTGGAGGGTAGGGATAGGATATGGAGGGACCTAGACAAATTAGAGGATTGGGCCAAAAGAAATCTGATGAGGTTAAACAAGGACAAGTGCAGAGTCCTGCACTTAGGACAGAAGAATCCCATTCACTGCTACAGACTAGGAACCGAATGGCTTGGCAGCAGTTCTGCAGAAAAGGACCTAGGAGTTACAGTGGACGAGAAGCTGGATACGGGTCAACAGTGTGCCCTTGTTGCCAAGAAGGCTATCGGCATTTTGGGCTGTATAAGTAGCGGCATTGCCAGCAGATCGAGGAACGTGATCGTTCCTCTCTATTTAACATAGGTGAGGCCTCATCTGGAGTACAGTGTCCAGTTTTGGCCCCCACACTACAAGAAGGATGTGGATAAACTGGAGAGAGTCCAGCGAAGGGCAACAAAAATGATTAGGGGACTGGAACACACAACTTATGAGGAGAGGCTGAGGGAACTGGGATTGTTTAGTCTACGGAAGAGAAGAAGAGAAGAATGAGGGGGGATTTGATAGCTGCTTTTAACTACCTGAAAGGTGGATCCCAAGAGGATGGATCTAGACTATTCTCAGTGATAGCAGATGACAGGACAAGGAGTAATGGTCTCAAGTTGCAGTGGGGGAGGTTTAGGTTGGATATTAGGAAAAGAAATTTCAGTAGGAGGGTGGTGAAGCACTGGAATGCATTACCTAGGGAGGTGGTGGAATCTCATTTCCTAGAGGTTTTCAAGGTCAGGCTTGACAAAGCCTTGGCTTGGATGATTTAGTTGGGGATTGGTCCTGCTTTGAGCAGGGGGTTGGACTAGATGACCTCCTGAGGTCCCTTCCAACCCTGATATTCTATGATTCTAAGTGACCCTATGCTAAGCTGTGCATACAAGCAACTGACCCCCATAGATGGAGAAGTAACCGTCCCAGGGAGGCGATCTATTACCACACTTTGAACTCAGGAAGAATCAAACAGGGGTGCTGTGGGACCAGCTGCTAATACCGCACTGGTACCACTGGGCTATGTTGCAACTGGCACAGAACGTGCCCTGCACGGGTTACCCGAGAAGAGAAAAGACGTTGGCCTGGGTCTTAGCTTGATTCTACCAGCCAGATGTGCACCATGAAGTGAGAGAATATTGTTCCTCCTGTCCGGAATGTCAACTAGCTTCTATAGTCACTAAATCTGAAAAGTTAATCCATGTAGCAGACCCGCTAGAGACAAGACACTGAAATCCATGAAGAGCCAGCGGACCTGTGAAGGGACAAGCCCTCACCCTGGTATGAAGGAGGCTAACGAGCTCCCCTGGGCCTGTTCCACGCCAAAAAGACACACCTGCAAGGCTTGCTCAGCCTGGAAGGGGAGGAGCTTAAAAAAAAAGAGGAACTCACCACAGAAAGAGCGGTGAACAGGAAGAAGGTTGCTCCACCCAGGGGTTGCTGGTAACAGAGGGAATCCAGCAAAGGAGGAGATAACCATGAGAGAGACAGCTGCTGAAGCCATCCTGACTGATGGGTATACAACATGCCCCAGGAAGAGGGGTAGAAGCTAAACCCTGCAAGGGGGCAATAGACTCTGTGGGACTGAGCCCTTAGATCTGACTCTCCTGGGGCTGCCTGAGAGACTGGTCCTTGTTCCAGCCCGATCTCCACACACACACACACACACACACCCCACTTACAAGGGAAGGGGAGGAACAAGAGCCAAACCCTAGCCTGTGGGCAGCGGCCTGCAGAGAAGTCCCCCCAAAGACTGCCAGCTGGGACAGTGGAAATGATACATAAAGGACAAAGGGGATCCAGGGAGTCCTTCCCCATCCCGCACAGGACCCCACTGATGCCTAAGAATCATATCCCAGGAATCGGAAGGGAGAAACGTTGTGCATTGACCATTGAAGACCTAGAGTTACTACTTTGATCTATGACCCTGATATCCGTGGTCATCTCTCCTACCCGTCCAAGACCAACCAAAAACTTAGAGAGATACCTGTGATGAGCACAACTTCCCTGTGCACATAAGACTGAAAGTTTCAGCTGAGGCATAGTTCATTCAGAATGATTAACTGGATCATCTGCTGAGCAAATGGAAGTACACTGTAAAAGGCACCATGTTATCTATGTGGTCTGCTCATTTAATGATATAACAGAGCTTGTAACATGAGAAGGTCTGTAAGAGTCTGGCTGCTAATTTAATTCAATTCATTCACTGATGATGGATCCATATGTTCACTATGTGCCATATTTAGAGGGGCTTTTAATGGCAATCATGCAATGACTTGAACCATAACATCTATCATTTGGGCTGGTTCTTTTACCACAGTCAGCGGCTTCTTGGAAGCTGCTACTTGCAACTTAAAACGTTCAATGATTTTTCCACTTAGGAATTTTCCTGGGGTGTCAGGAGAGGGAACAAGGTTGGGATCACCACTGGATGGAGTAACCAGTGAGTGCAGACTAGCAGCAGAGCTGAATTCATCTCAAAATGCTTCTTTGTTGGGAGCCATATTCTGCTCCCAGTTATGAAGCTATCAACCTTCAGAAACTCCATTGGCTCCAATGGAGACCCTGTGAATTTATGCCGGTGTTACTGAGATTGGTATCTAGCCTTTTGTGAAGCTTTTCATAGGTCAGTTGGTCTGGTAACATTAGTACTGGAGGATCTGACAGCAGAAATCTCACTTTCAGAGTTGCAGTTTGAATTATTTGATGGTGATTTACGCCATTTGATTATTTGTGCTGGTTTTAGGGGAGACTGAATTCATACCTGATGAGGATCTGGCCCATCACTGCTTTGAGCTGATTTACTCTGTGGCGATTTCCAAGGCATACTGATGCATCATGTGATTAATTCTGGTGAGCAATTTAAACTCCAGTCTTTTGTGGCTAACTTGGAGATTAGTACTAGAGATATAATTTCTGTATAACCTTCTCCTCTGCACTACTACATTTGTGACAGCATTAAAACAATCATTTCTTAGCTGAGTTTAACAGTTCTCTACCTAATCCCAACTTCTCTCTCCCACTTACACCTCAAAATATTAACCTTGCAACTACTGCAAACTAAATATTCTCAATTAAAATTTTTTTCCTCTGGTTCCTTCCTCTGTAAGTGGGTCCTCAATTCTGTACCAACTTACTCCATTTAAAGACCATTACTTTCTTTAACATTGTTCGCTCACATTGGTACAATGACCTCATGGTGCACAGAATCACTGACTGGTGTATTGAGAAGCCATGGATTTTGCTGGCTTGAGAATCCATCATGAGATCTGGAAATAACAATAGTTAATGTTTGCAAAGTGCTTTGAAGATGCAAAGCATCATATCTTCATAATCTTCAAAACATCCCTTTCAGGTAGAAGAGTATTATTATTATTCCCATTTTACAGATGGGCACAGAAAGGGGAAGAAAGTAGATTAGAACTCTCCAGGTTCTCAATACCACTTTGCATATTACACATGATACAATCTAGAATATTAAGATTTAATGTTAGGTTTTAAATTGCCAAAAGCAACCCATGCTCCTCCTTAGCCCTGTGAACTCCTCTTCCTCTCTTTCCACCTCCCAGCACAAGCGTGACAGCTGCCTTGTGGCCGACACACTGGAGGTTGGACCAGGGACCTCCAAAATTAAAAGCATAAGCTGCTACATCTTGAGCTAAAGCTTTTGATCTGGGGCCTGTCACAACTCATATCCTTTGTGGATTGGCACAGCGTGGCACCTGTAACATACACTCATCAGTGGATTACATCAGGGGTTCTCAACCTTTCCAGACTACTGTACCCCTTTCAGGAGTCTGATTTTGCATACCCCAAGTTTCACCTCACTTAAACTACTCGCTTACAAAATCAGACAAAAATACAAAAGTGCCACCGCACACTACTGACAAATTGCTTACTTTCTCATTTTTACCCATAATATAAATATTGTGCTTACATTTCAGTGTGTAGTATATAGAGCAGTATAAACAAGTCATTTTCTGTATGAAACTTTAGTTTGTATTGACTTTGCTAGTGCTTTTTATGTAGCCCGTTGTAAAAGGAGGCAAATACCTAGATGAGTTGATGTACCCCCTGGAAGATCTCTGTGTATCCCCAAGGGTATGTGTACCCCTGGTTGAGAACCATTGAGTCACACAAGCAATTTCCTTTGTTCCATAAGAGACCATACCCATCTCTAGCTCCAATCTACTGTGTCCTCATTTCCTCCCTCAATCCATTTCAGCTTCCATGACTTCTGATATCTTTACAGTAAACAGAAGCACCTCAGATGTGTCATGTTTTTGTTTTTTCACTTTGTTTCTCCTTGTCCCTATATGGCAGCAATAACTTAATCGGATGCCACTGATATCATATAAGTCTCCCTCTTCCTCAAAATACAAATACATGTCTACGAGTCATTCTTGAAACAAGGTTTCACTAGAAGCCAGTGTGTATCGTGGCATCTGAAATGACTGGGAGACTTCCAAGTCTCTGTTGGGAGACTCCCAATGCCCCTCATCCACTGGCAACACACAAGTGGATTTCTGGCTACGTTACATATCATCGAGCTTTTCCCGCCAGTGCAAGGATCCCTCTTTAGCCAGCATATTGTTGATTTAGATTTCCTTTTCTTTTAGGACTAGTTATATAGAAATGTTAATAGTACACCTTAATCAACAAAAGAACGTTATTCTTGCCCGATAGTGGAAATAAAGGTACTAATGACAACTATCAGTTTAACATGTTCCACTTTAACAAAGAAAACTAAGTGGCAAATGAAAGTAACTTTGATCAATTCATTCAACAATGTAAAAAACTTTTTATATCCACTAATGCAAGAGCAAGCAGAAGCTTTGCAGTTGGGTTCCTTCAAGGTAGAGGCCCCCCAGTGAGTGGTGATAATTCTGAACACTCCCTGCATGCCCACCCCTTTGCTTGCCAATGGGGAGGGTTAGAAGCAGCAGGGCATGAGGGAGAATGGGTGAGACATCTATGTTTGCATATGGCATATGTGCCTCAGTGTGCTAGTGAGGTTCTAAACTACACCATTCCTGAGGTACCCTTATTCCTGCCACAGGGTTCTCATCACAGACCTGATCTCTGTGGTACTTGAGTAAACAAGGAGACACTCCACCAAAGCCAATGGAGTTACACTAGTGTGCAACAGAATCTGGCCCCACAAGTTACTTTATTTATTTACTCTTTTGATGTATATGAGATGTTATTCTGCAAAGAGGCACCCACCCTGCACTCTGACCGATTACGGATAGGAGAGCGCGGGTTGTTTCACCAATATAACAGACTGCTCATGCTCAGTCCATCAAGGAGAGAGAGAGAACAGCTGACAAATCCATGCTCCTAGAAGTAAATAAACTCCCCACACAAGCTTCCCCCTCCCATATGTTCTTAATCTAAACCGTTTAAGTTGTTCCCTGCAAAAGCATCATTGTGACAGGTGCCTTACAAATATATGTGTTGCAATAATATCCTTTAGGGATGGTGTGAAGACAGCTTTACCACTTTCTGTGTACGGCAGACTTGGGGCATGTGGGTAGACAACCAAAGTCATCTGAACGATGCTTGCATGGGCACCAGGTCTACTCTGATTCACCAGGTACGCATAGTGCCTGTCAAAAATGAGTTCTAGTCAAAAAGACCTGGGCAGACTTGCAGAAACATCAGTGGAGAACCCCAGTGAGGAATGCCAAAAGATTTCACGTGTGGGAACAATGGGGAAATATAGAGGAACTTAAAATAAATTGCATGCAGCAAAAAGCTAAGTTGGATACATCCCAAGTGCCACTCTGACACATTGCACCATTTACTGCTAATATTGCTGAAGGCAATAAACTGTAGCATTTCTTCTCTTTTGATTTGGTTCCTGATATGCTAATTCTCTTTAGAGAAGCAGGCAGGTCACTTTGCTAATTTACAATTCTGATTCCACTAAGCTTTCCCCTGCAAGCTAGCAAAATGTATTTGGAATGCTTGAAAGATAAGCTTAAAAAAATATTTTCACCATTGTTTATGAATGCTTACTATTAAAATAGTGTCCATCTTCTGGCAAACGCTTAAAGGGGAAAGCTTACAAAATGATTCCACCTTAATGAGGTTGCTTGTTGAAAAGAGATCTATGGATAGGTTGCTTGTTTAATGGATGGGTTGCCTGTTTAATGGATGATATTTGGAAAGTGTGGTTTAATGGTTAAAGCCCAGGACTGGATGCTGGGAGAGTTGGTTGTGTTCCCAGCTCTGTTACACATTTCCTGGGTGACATTTGAAAACTCCATCGTAAGTGGAGCTACCTAAACTGCCATGTGACTGTAGGATACCCAGCACCACACGTCTTGAGTCTTACTTTGAGCACTCACAGCTCCTGTTGGCCTCCATAGAGGTTTTGTGGTTGCCTATCGCCTCTGGAAAAAAAAAAATAAAAAATCAAGCTCTGAGCATATAGTAAGGCTAAGGATACATTAAGGGTCTGAGTCCCCATTTCTGAAAATAGCCCCAGACAAAGAGCATCACACAAGAAGCCATTTGCTCTGCACAAGGAGTAGTTTTATTGGTCCTGCAAAACCCAGGAACTATGCCGTGTATTGCTGAGTGCCACCTTCTGGCCCTTATCTGGTTACGTAGATTCAGACATCTGTTTTACAGAGCATTCCTGCACAGATATATTCCTATAAAGGAAACAGAATCATTCCAGTTAACTTTATAGTCTTTGAAATGAGTAGGCAGCTTTGCTGCTTGCCGTCTTTTGTTCTTTACACCACACACAAGAAGAAGGAACCATAAGGGCACAGCAGGGTTCAAATAACCGTGTTGACTAACCACACACAACATACAAGGTACATGCACACTGGTGCTCTGGCAGACTTCTGAAACACTGACGGTAGTAAAGGTGACTAGAGAGTTCACAAACTATTTAAAGGGTTACTACCAATTCCTATACACGGCACTGCTCTGCTGTTCCACTTGGAGTGGTTTTATTTTCGATCCCTTCCTTCTCTTGCCATTGTCCCACAGGTGATTCCTGTGTGGCTAGACTTTCTGGCTTTACCTCTGCCATCTCCCGAGGCAGTCATTGCCAGTTTGTCTGGTATTTGCATATGTTATGTTCACAGCATACACAGAGAAGTTAAAATTCAAAAACCTAAGAAATAAAGTTGTAGTACACTGCAAACTTCCAGCAAGGGTACTTTCTTTCTTTCGTTCCGTCCTCCTTTCTTTCTTGTTAGATTAAAAACAAGGGACGGACAAAGGAAAAGGAAAGAAAGGAAAGTTCCTCCCTAAAACAGGTACAACTCGCCCCATTATTCTAGGTTGGCTCTCTGCAGAACTGACTCTGATCACACACCTCCTACAGAACTCCCTACCTTGCAAGCAGGACCAGGAAAACCTTTAGGATTTAAAGTAACTGCTTGTAATTTTTTTTTTTTTTAAAAAACACAGTTGAATATACCACACTTCCTTGTGTATTCCTCAGTTACCAGACACACACACAGAAAAATCACAAGTTTAATCAGATTTCGCTGTGGCCAGTGGTGCCTCTCAGGGAGAGAAAGTGACAACCGACCTTTGTCTGGTTCCTTACTGATACTGTTTGGGTCACTCCCAGCAGAAGCACTTGCACTCTCTCCCTCGCTCAGCCACCATCTTCTGGCACCACCAGCACCTCCTCCTCTTCCTCTCGGCAATAAAACCTACAACCATTTTAACTGACTTCAGGGGCCACATCCTGTAACCATATCAAGCTTTCATCTGGTGATTGATTGGCGATCCCTCGATTTTGAGGATGATCTCTGTTACGGATTTACATAGATGACTCAGGAGTCTGATCCTGGAACTGCAAATCCGCCCACAGTAGGTACAGACATTTTGTGGCAGACCAGAAGCCTGCTGGGAGAAAGTTATTTCTTTTTCCTTCCTCCTCTCCCTCTTTTCAGCTTTGAGGTCAAGGCACTTCTCGAAGCGGACCACTGTCTGTTGGAGGATATGGCACCATTGGGGTGGGTTGGTGGCTTGCTCTTTCCAGCTTGCGATGTCCACTTCAGTTTTCTTAAGATACGCTTTCAGTGTGTCTTTGTAGCGTGTCCTCTGACCACCAAGGGATCTCTGACCAGGGGTGAGCTGAAAGTAGAGGGCTTGTTTTGGGAGGCGAGAGTCTGGCATCCACACACAATGTCCAGCCCAGCAAAGTTGGTGCATGAGGATCATTGCTTCAGTGCTGATGACCTTGGCTTCAGCAAGGATTCTGGTGTTAGTGTGGCGATCTTGCCACTTAATGCAAAGGATCTTCTGGAGGCATTGTTGGTGGGACCTCTCCAGACTCTTGAGGTGCTGTCAATAGGTCACCCAGGTTTTGCATCCATAGAGAAGTGTAGGAACAACAATTGTCTTATCGACCTGGATCTTGGCGTCCTGCCGTAGGTCACGGTCCACGAAAACACGTCGGAGCAATTTCCCAAAGGAAGCACTTGCACACTGGATCCTGTGCTGGATCTCACCATCGACTTTTGCATTTTGAGAAAGTTGGCTATCAAGGTAGCAAAAGTGCTCAACTGTCTCCAAAGTCTGACTCTCGGTGGTGATTTGTGGTAGGTCACGTGCAAGGCCTGAAGCAGGTTGATAGAGCACTTTAGTCTACTCAATATTGAGTAAGTCCTAGGCTTCAGTAAGCTTGTGCAAGAAAATCCAGTATGGTCAGTGCGCGCGAGGATGACAATCATCAGCATACTGAAGATCAGTAATGGATGCCCTGAAGACTTTAGACTTCAAGCCAAGACGTCGAAGATAAAACAGCCGCCCATCTAGTCTATATTGAATGTCAACTCCACTGGGGAGGTGATCTTCAACGAGGACCAGAATGACTGCTAAATAGATGGAAAACAGGGTTGGGGCAATAACGCATCCTTGCTTAACCCCAGTTTTAATGATAAAAGGTTCCATCTCAGGGCCATTACAGAGAACCGTGGCAATCATCTGATCATGGAGAAGCCTTAGGACCTTAATAAATTTTGGAGGGCAGCCAAATCTGGCCAGCACCTTCCACAGGGTTTCGTGATTGACAGAGTCAAAGGCCTTTGTCAAATCGATGAAAGCCATGTACAGATCCTGAATTTGCTCCCGAGACTTTTCCTTGATTTTACAGGCAATGAAGATCATGTTGATTGTCCCACGGGATAGTCTAAAACCACACTGAGATTCCAGCAATATTTCCTCAGCAAGGGGAAGTAATCAGTTGAAGAGGATACGGGCAAGAATTTTCCCTGCTGTAGATAGCAAGGCAATGCCTCAATAGTTTCCACACACTGATTTATCTCTTATCTTTATCTGATAACAGTTGATCAATGTGCCTCTTCATTAACTCCCCTTTTACCTCTACCAAATGTGTCACTGGTCCAAATATCTGCTTTACCACACTGTCCCCCCAACCCCCTTCACCCACCCACTGAGTCTTTTGAGTGGTAGACTGGAGTAGATGTACATGTAAACAAGAAAGTTGCAATGCAATATGGCAGGGGTCTCCCATCATTTGGGTCTAATGTTCATTTCAGCTTCTGCACAAAATACTGTGCCAATCAATTTGAGGAGGGGTGATAAGCAGGTGATCTAGTCTGTTTCACCCAATATTGCCATAGAAATGTCTGACATTCCTCAAATTGTGGAACGTTATCTGAAACAGCTCCTTAGGTAACCCACAGGTTACCAACATATTGCAAAGCACTCCATTGTTTTTACAGAGGAAGTTGTCATGCACACCACCTCCGGCCTCCAAGAATAAGCATCAATGGATGACTAAAAGTACATGTACTTTTTTTTCCTGCAAAGTCCATGTGCAGCTCCGTAGCTCACTTCAATGGGTGACACGGTGCCATTTCCGGCCTGTTTCAGTGGCTGTTATAGAAGTCACAGTAGCTGCTTTCCATTTCTATCTCGATCTGAAACCAGCCACTAAAAATAACTTCCAGCCACCCCTTTCATTCACACCACTTCTTGGTGCTACTCACATATAAGCTCCTTGTTATTACTTAGTCCCCACAGCAAATGGCCATTGTTCAAGGATAGTGTTTCAGGAAACTGGAGTTAAGGATTAAGGTGCTCTTTGGTTACGTGATTTGGCCATTCTGGCAGTGTATAGTGCATCATCTTAACCAAAAGGGGGTCTCTTCTTGTTTCCCAAGCAGTTTCCTTACTTGGATTAGCGAGGTCGTCTAGGAAAGTGATTCTATACAGAGAATTTACTTCGGTTTCCCCATGTAAAGGGGCAAACAGGACAGTGCATCTGCATTAGTATGATTTTTCTGGTGGTCAGTAATAAATGTCACACTGATAGGCAGCTAAGAGCAAAACCCGCTCCCGTTAGCCGGGGAGTGCCTGCCTGTAGGCCCAGTATTTTCATCAGTAGTTTACAAATCAGTGATGAGGGTAATTTTCCTCCCCCCCCCCATAGGTATTGGAAGAATTTAACCTCCAAAATGATGCCCAACGCCTCTTGTTCTGTTTGTGAATAGTTTCTCTCAGCCATTGATAATGTTCTGTAAGCAAATGCTCTGGGTTTCTCACTCCCATCTTTACCCACATGTGCAATGATAACCCAACTCCTCCGGGAGAGACATCACACCCTAGTGTCATGGAAAGCTCCAGGTTAAAATGTGCCACTAGACTGGAAACTGCAGAGTTCCTTTTTTGCTTCCTCAAAAGCCTTATTTTAATTTTCTGTCCAAATCCACATCATTTTTCCATAACAGGGCTGCCATCAGGCAGGCTGATGGTGAGTTTGGAATGGATTTTCCACAATTGTTTCTGGGCCCGTTATACTATCTAAGCTCCAGACATTCTGTGGTCTGGTGCATTCTCAATGGCTTTTGTCTTCTCTTTTAATGGACCTGCTGCTTCTGCATCTATACAATGCCCCAAGTAAGTACCCTGATTTTGGAAAAAAGCACACTCAACTTTAAAACCAAAAAAATTACAGTCTTTTTAGAACCTCCTCTAAGTTTTTTTTAAACGTTCCTTTGAATTACTCCCAGTTATTGTCATCCAAACAGACAACCACCATTTACCCCCTGCAGTACCTGATCCATTATTCTTTGAAACCCAGCAGGTGAACCGACTACCCCATAGGTAATCTTTCAGACCTAAATAGCTCCTTGTAGAATCATAGAATGTCAGGGTTGGAAGGGACCCCAGAAGGTCATCTAGTCCAACCCCCTGCTCGAAGCAGGACCAATTCCCAGTTAAATCATCCCAGCCAGGGCTTTGTCAAGCCTGACCTTAAAAACCTCTAAGGAAGGAGATTCTACCACCTCCCTAGGTAACGCATTCCAGTGTTTCACCACCCTCTTAGTGAAAAAGTTTTTTCCTAATATCCAATCTAAACCTCCCCCATTGCAACTTGAGACCATTACTCCTCGTTCTGTCATCTGCTACCATTGAGAACAGTCTAGAGCCATCCTCTTTGGAACCCCCTTTCAGGTAGTTGAAAGCAGCTATCAAATCCCCCCTCATTCTTCTCTTCTGCAGACTAAACAATCCCAGCTCCCTCAGCCTCTCTTCATAAGTCATGTGCTCTAGACCCCTAATCATTTTTGTTGCCCTTCGCTGGACTCTCTCCAATTTATCCACATCCTTCTTGTAGTGTGGGGCCCAAAACTGGACACAGTACTCCAGATGAGGCCTCACCAGTGTCGAATAGAGGGGAACGATCACGTCCCTCGATCTGCTCGCTATGCCCCTACTAATACAGACCAATATGTCATTGGCCTTCTTGGCAACAAGGGCACACTGCTGACTCATATCCAGCTTCTCGTCCACTGTCACCCCTAGGTCCTTTTCCGCAGAACTGCTGCCTAGCCATTCGGTCCCTAGTCTGTAGCGGTGCATTGGATTCTTCCATCCTAAGTGCAGGACCCTGCACTTATCCTTATTGAACCTCATCAGATTTCTTTTGGCCCAATCCTCCAATTTGTCTAGGTCCTTCTGTATCCTATCCCTCCCCTCCAGCGTATCTACCACTCTTCCCAGTTTAGTATCATCCGCAAATTTGCTGAGAGTGCAATCCACACCATCCTCCAGATCATTTATGAAGATATTGAACAAAACCGGCCCCAGGACCGACCCCTGGGGCACTCCACTTGACACCGGCTGCCAACTAGACATGGAGCCATTGATCACTACCCGTTGAGCCCGACAATCTAGCCAGCTTTCTACCCACCTTATAGTGCATTCATCCAGCCCATACTTCCTTAACTTGCTGACAAGAATACTGTGGGAGACCGTGTCAAAAGCTTTGCTAAAGTCAAGAAACAATACATCCACTGCTTTCCCTTCATCCACAGAACCAGTAATCTCATCATAAAAGGCGATTAGATTAGTCAGGCATGACCTTCCCTTGGTGAATCCATGCTGACTGTTCCTGATCACTTTCCTCTCATGTAAGTGCTTCAGGATTGATTCTTTGAGGACCTGCTCCATGATTTTTCCGGGGACTGAGGTGAGGCTGACTGGCCTGTAGTTCCCAGGATCCTCCTTCTTCCCTTTTTTAAAGATTGGCACTACATTAGCCTTTTTCCAGTCATCCGGGACTTCCCCCGTTCGCCACGAGTTTTCAAAGATAATGGCCAAGGGCTCTGCAATCACAGCCGCCAATTCCTTCAGCACTCTCGGATGCAACTCGTCCGGCCCCATGGACTTGTGCACGTCCAGCTTTTCTAAATAGTCCCTAACCACCTCTATCTCCACAGAGGGCTGGCCATCTCTTCCCCATTCTGTGATGCCCAGCGCAGCAGTCTGGGAGCTGACCTTGTTAGTGAAAACAGAGGCAAAAAAAGCATTGAGTACATTAGCTTTTTCCACATCCTCTGTCACTAGGTTGCCTCCCTCATTCAGTAAGGGGCCCACACTTTCCTTGGCTTTCTTCTTTTTGCCAACATACCTGAAGAAACCCTTCTTGTTACTCTTGACATCTCTTGCTAGCTGCAGCTCCAGGTGCTATTTGGCCCTCCTGATATCTTTCCTACATGCCCGAGCAATATTTTTATACTCTTCCCTGGTCATATGTCCAACCTTCCACTTCTTGTAAGCTTCTTTTTTATGTTTAAGATCTGCTAGGATTTCACCATTAAGCCAAGCTGGTCGCCTGCCATATTTACTATTCTTTCGACTCATCGGGATGGTTTGTCCCTGTAACCTCAACAGGGATTCCTTGAAATACAGCCAGCTCTCCTGGACTCCTTTCCCCTTCATGTTAGTCCCCCAGGGGATCCTGGCCATCTGTTCCCTGAGGGAGTCGAAGTCTGCTTTCCTGAAGTCCAGGGTCCGTATCCTGCTGCTTACCTTTCTTCCCTGCGTCAGGATCCTGAACTCAACCAACTCATGGTCACTGCCTCCCAGATTCCCATCCACTTTTGCTTCCCCCACTAATTCTACCCGGTTTGTGAGTAGCAGGTCAAGAAAAGCGCCCCCCCTAGTTGGCTCCCCTAGCACTTGCGCCAGGAAATTGTCCCCTACGCTTTCCAAAAACTTCCTGGATTGTCTATGCACCGCTGTATTGCTCTCCCAGCAGATATCAGGAAAATTAAAGTCACCCATGAGAATCAGGGCATGCGATCTAGTAGCTTCCGTGAGTTGCCGGAAGAAAGGCTCATCCACCTCATCCCCCTGGTCTGGTGGTCTATAGCAGACTCCCACCACTACATCACTCTTGTTGCACACACTTCTAAACTTAATCCAGAGACACTCAGGTTTTTCCACAGTTTCGTACCGGAGCTCTGAGCAGTCATACTGCTCCCTTACATACAGTGCTACTCCCCCACCTTTTCTGCCCTGCCTGTCCTTCCTGAACAGTTTATAACCATCCATGACTGTACTCCAGTCATGTGAGTTATCCCACCAAGTCTCTGTTATTCCAATGACGTCATAGTTCCTTGACATCACCAGGACCTCCAGTTCTCCCTGCTTGTTTCCAAGGCTTTGTGCATTTGTATATAAGCACTTGAGATAACCTGTTGATCGCCCCTCATTCCCAGTATGAGGCAGGAGCCCTCCCCTCACAGACATTCCTGCCTGTGCTTCCTCCCGGTATCCCGCTTTCCCACTTACCTCAGGGCTTTGGTCTCCTTCCCCCGGTGAACCTAGTTTAAAGCCCTCCTCACTAGGTTAGCCAGCCTGCTCGCAAAGATGCTCTTCCCTCTCTTCGTAAGATGGAGCCCGTCTCTGCCCAGCACTCCCCCTTCATGGAACACCATCCCATGGTCAAAGAATCCAAAGCCTTCTCTCCGACACCACCTGCGTAGCCATTCGTTGACTTCCACGATTCGACGGTCCCTACCCAGGCCTTTTCCTTCCACGGGGAGGATGGACGAGAACACCACTTGCGCCTCCAACTCCTTTATCCTTCTTCCCAGAGCCACGTAGTCCGCAGTGATCCGCTCAAGGTCATTCTTGGCAGTATCATTGGTGCCCACGTGGAGAAGCAGGAAGGGGTAGCGATCCGAGGGCTTGATGAGTCTCGGCAGTCTCTCCGTCACATCGCGAATCTTAGCCCCTGGCAAGCAGCAGACTTCTCGGTTTTCCCGGTCAGGGCGGCAGATAGATGACTCAGTCCCCCGGAGGAGAGAGTCCCCGACCACCACCACCCGCCTTCTCCTCTTGGGAGTGGTGGTCGTGGAACCCCCAACCTCAGGACATCGCATCTCATGCCTTCCAACCCCTGGGGCCAACAGGGGTTCTGTTGTTGTGTCTGTTCATGGTCAATTTTTTGAATCTGGCTCCAATGCCAGAGATTTGTAGGCTTGGAACAAGTCTAGTTAGGTACACTTCTCTCTCCCCGCCAGTTTTGCCAATAAATCTTGTGGTTTTGGAATTGGATATTGGTTCATTTCCAGCCAGGGGTGTATGACCTTATAGACCCTACAAATTCTTGTGCCGCTGTCACACTTTGGGATACACACAATAGGAGCATTCACTGAACTTCACAGGTGAAATTATGCCCTGCTTTTGCAGTTTATCTAGTTTCTTTTCTGCAGTCTCTCACAGAGTATATGGCATAGAAGTTTAGCCGTCAGGAACTTGGGCATGGCCTTGTCAGACAACTAGCCTTGCTGATATGCCTTTTACCACACCCATGTCTGTACTAAATATGGCTTTATATTTTTCTTTCAGTTTTCCCACTCTGTCTGGTATGCAGCATACTGCACTCAAATCCCATTTAAGCTTGGATAACCAGCGTCTGCCCATTAGTGGAGGGCCATTTCCTTCAGTTACAATTAACTAATGGTAACTAGATAAGTTACTGTGACAGGGAAACTGCCAATACTCCTATCTGCCCTTTACTATAGTTCTCTAAAAGCACATTTAGTTTCTTTTAGTCTTACTCCAGGAAATGTTCTTTGGTGCACCCCTTCGGAAATCACAGGCATTGCTGCTCCTGTATCTATTGTTGGCAGTGGTGTTGTAGCCTTGTTGGCCCCAGGGTTTTAGAGACACAAGGTGGGTGAGGTAATATCTTTTAGTTGATTTGATAAAAAAAATATTACCTCATCCACCTATTTCCCCTGCATCTATTTCCATTCTCCATGTCACATCATTTTCCTTTACATTAGCATAATTGGGGGATATGTATGTTCATTTTCCACCATAACAAGGTGCATCTGAGTCTGACTCCTCCACAGTCACATAACTAGTTTGGTGGCTCCTATTCGTAGTGCTGCCTGATTTTAGAGGTTAGTATATTATAAAATAGGCTCGCCAATTGATCTGACCAGAAGATAATAAGATTCTTGTCCCGGTGTCAGACTACACAGAATTAAATGTAGTGAGTTCAATATCTTGTAGGGACCCTCAGGGGGTATGGCAAGAACACTCATGCTGAGGACAAAACATGGTCTTAGAGACTTATTAAAATAAATGAAAAAGGCTGTCAAAGCTCCAAACCAAAAGGGGCATTCTTTACAGAAGCTTCCTAGATTAGCACATACACCCTTCCTTGGGGAGCTGGGGGTAAGAGGCAAAGGACCGTCTGCATCCCTGACATGCCAAATGACTCTGATAGTCCAGGTTCCTCTGTGCTGTGGAGACTGATGGTGAATAATAGAGCTAAAGTGTCAAATACCAAGTAGGTAAGTTAACAGACAGCCAAGAAACTCAAAGGCTAAAGGAGAAAAAGGCTAACCCGACATGGTGGTTTGCCCTGTTATAGGGCCGGAGGACTATCCTGAATATTCATACTAATAACCATGCCCAAATCTAACTTCCTCACCCACATAAGACTGAGGTACACTTATAGGGTAGCATATTCATACATATTGTGGCAAATTGCTGGCACGATTATGATGGGTCCCACGCTTCCTCTTCTTGTGGGGGGGGGCAGGGTGTTAAGGGGCAGGAAACTGCACCCTGAACTAGGGTATCTACTGTCCCACTAGTAACTCAGAGAAGGGTAGTGGAAAGGGAGGGACCCGGGCCCGCCCTCTTCTCCAGGTCGCAGCCCAGGGGCCCTAGGGATAGTGGCAAACCACTTGAACTACTGCTTCCCTCCACCGGGCTACTTCCCTCTCCTGCTCTTCAGCTTGTGGGCTTCCTGCCCTCTCTCTGCACAAGCTGGGTGTCTCTTTACCTAGGGTCTTGGTCTTCTAGCCAGCCATGGCACTTCTCCAAACTCTCCTCTGCTCCAACTCCTTCACCTGGAAGATTGAAGCAGGGGGGTTTTAATCAGGTGACTGGCTTCAAGTGCTCTAATTGGCTTCAGGTGCTTTTAATTAATCTATAGAAACCTTTCTTCTCTCTACAGAGAATAAGGCTTCTCCTCATCCTGGGACTTACATCTCTCTCCTATATCACTCTCCTGCTGCCTTCTGGCCATGCTGTATCACAATATTAATTCCAATTAGATCATTCTCAAACCTATTATTTCTTGCCCAAAGTGGTTTATGGTTGTCACTTCCATGTTTCTGTGGTGTACCCTGTGATTACCATTAAATCCAGACTTTCTTAGGTAAACATATCTAGTAATTCAATACAAAAATGCAAACCAAATATAATAAAACAAACCAGTAAATAAAGGCAGAATATAATGAAGTAAGCCAGCAGGTTAGCCCTATGGACTACAGTAGGCATAGGCGCTAATTAGCAGGTACTTAGCTCCCCACTACCACCCAGCATCTCTCCTCTGCTGGTGGCCCCACTGATTACTCCTCCCCCTCCCTCCCAGGGCCTCCCATCTGCCGCAAACAGCTGTTTTGAGGCATGCAAGTTGGAGGGGGAGGAGCGGGGGCAGACAGAGGCAGGAAAGAGCTGGGGCTAGGGCAGAGTGGGGCTGGGGGGGTTGAGCACCCCCCGGGTACAGGGGAAGTCAGCGCCTATGACAGTAGGCACAGATTCCTTCCTCTCCTCATATCCTCTGGTGTCCTGGGATGCACTGTGGCAAGCCCAGCTGGCATGTCCTCATTACCCCATTTATTGCACGGCAGCTTGTTAAAGAAACCTTGCTCCTGCCAGTAGGATGTCCCTAAACAGTGGAAACAAGGCTCCCTCCATTTTGTTTGAATCTTCTGAGTAGTGCTGAGCAGTTTTGTCCTCTTTTTCACCCCTTGCTGAGGGCCTTCTTCCCAGGCCTGGCACAATGGGGCCAGATTGTTTTCAAGTTTGGCACACTTTTGTAGATTTTAACAGAGCAGTTTCCACAGCTTCCTTGAGTGGCAGTTCCTTCTTATACCCAACATTCAGCAGCCTCCCGCTCTCTGAATTCAGCATGTTTTACTTCAAAAACAAATTGATCTCTGAGAGCCTCTTTCAGAAAATTACCAAACCAACAAGTAGCAACAAGAGTTTTTTCAGGCTTGCCAAAAATTCAGAGATGCTTTTGCCTTCTGTTTGGCTTCTCTGAGGAAACAAATTTAACGTTCTGTTAAATTTATGATAGGCGCATAATGCTTTTTTAAAAGCTCTATTCTGTACTTCTCCAACTCACCAGGTTCTTGTGTAAAAGAAGTCTTTAAGCACTGAAAATGTGGTTTTTACCACCAGTGTTAGGCAAATATCAGTATCTTCTAGAGCATTTTCATAAAAACATTGCTCAAGTCTGAGTATGTGCCACAAAATCTTCCTCCTTATTATTAAACTGGAAACTGTCCATATTGCCATACGTAGCAATTTTATATCTTTTTTTTCCATAATCCCATTCTTGTCACCAGTTACTGTTATGTTCCCAGCATACAAACAAAGTTAGGTAAAAATACTCTTGCTGGAAGGTTGCAGCATAACACTACTTAACATTTAGAACCTTAACACACAAGACCCCAGATACAGAGACAGACAAGCAGGCTGCTCCCTAAAACAGGGAGGCACAATCCAACTCCCTTTACTCTAGGCTGGCTCTTTGCAGAACTGACTCTAATCACGTTTCCCTAGAAAATCCCCTAGTCTGCAAGCGGCACCAGACTCTGAGGACTTAAAATTATAGCTTACAATTTTAACAGTTTTCAATATAGCACACAGGTGAGAGACTGGAGGATGCAGGTGGGGAGGAGAGAAACTGACTGAGTGTTTGGCAGGGAAGAGGACTGGGTCTGAGAGCTGGAGGAGGCAGGCAAACAGACTGGTGGCACAAGACAACTGGAATCCAGGGGGAATTAATTCAGCCTTCATGTATGTATGTATGTATGTATGTATGTATGAGGATATTGTCTTTAATTACATGATCACTTACTATTTTCTCCAGAGAACACCTGCCTCACTCTGTGCACAGGATGGAGCTACTCTAGAGATAATCAGGGTTGTGTAGTAAAGGAAGCTATTGTCTGTAGGACCCCTGCCTCTCTTGCTGCAGAATTTGGAAGGTGTGTGGTGAATGAGGCAGGGAATGACTGGAAAATAAAGGACCGTCTCATGATTAAGGCAGTTGAATTCTATCCTGGAGAACTGGATTCAATCCCTGCCTCTGCCACAGAGTTCCTGTGTGATGCTGGGCATGTCACTTAAACCAAACTTTTCACAGATGGCCATGAATTGCATGCTCCTCATTTTCTCAGTGCCTGACTTGAGACCTTGGGATCGGATTTGCAGAAGCAAAGAGCACTCCCAGTAGCCACTGAAGTCAACAGAAGCTTTGAACATATAACATGCTACATAATGCTAAATACTCTGGAAAAAAATCAGATCCCAGGTATCTCAAATTGGGTACCCAAAATTAGCGGGGTGGGGGGGCGGGTTTTAATCTTAATCTCTCTGTGCCTCAGCCCCTCATCTGTCCAATG
Organism: Natator depressus; assembly: GCF_965152275.1. Lineage (NCBI taxonomy): Eukaryota > Metazoa > Chordata > Testudines > Cheloniidae > Natator > Natator depressus. The sequence goes on from NC_134237.1 coordinate 122,736,739, forward strand.
GGGACAATATTCCCCCCATCTCCCGGGGTACTGTGGAGAGAAATTAATGTTTGTGAAGCAATAGGATAATCTAATGATGAGCACCATACAAAAGCCCATGAGGAATTCATAACTCTGACTTCAAAGCAGGGATTGAATAGGGTATAGTAAATAAGGGCTAGGGTCACATATTGAATAATAAGGAGAACACAAAATATTGAATACCAGCTCGCGAACTGAGCCCTGTCCATCCTGCGTGAATGAAGCAGGGGTCTTGTAGAAAAACAGTATGTGATCATGTATAAGGGGGCCAAATTAAAGTTGCACACGAACTAATTCTGGCATTTCTTAACTTTTGATTGCTTGATTTTGCAACTGCTCTTAATGTAGTTTGTGTGTGTATAATATATATTAGAGATCTCCTAAAGAGCACTCCTGTTCACAATTGCCTTCCACCTTGTGTAGTTATTTGCACAAGTGAAAAGTGAACATAAAGTGCATATAAAATACTTCCTTCCATTCTAATTTCATAAGCTTTCACCTCCCCAATTTTCACTGGTGTGGATGCAGGGCAGTGGAGAATCAGACCATCAGCATCTGAAATTGGGAACTCGGTTTTTGGAGGTCTCCAAAATCAAGAGGTCACATTTGGAAGTTTGGGTCTTAACTTCACTGTGCCTTAGTTTTGCCAGTCATACAATAGGTACAGTAATATCTATTTTCCCAGGGGGGCTTGAGGCCTAGTTAATGTTTGTTTGTAAAAGCCTTTGACATCCCTGGATGGAAAGCATTATTACAGCACAAATTATACTGTCTCAATTCAAGTCCCCAATCCTGCAGTATTTATTCTTATTTCCTGTTCTCATTACCCTACAGGGTGCATGCAGCTCCCCACACAAAGAGTATGGCAAATATAAAAGCCAAAGCATACATTAATTCTAGGCAAAATGATTAACTACTGATCTACCCCAAACTACCTACTATTGCTTTATGTTATAGAATAGGAAAATCCCCCTCAGATGACAACGCACTTGGTCACTGACCACTGATAACTACAGAGGGGAAAAATTAATGCATCAGTGTCAGATACTTAACAATCAACGAAAGAAAGAGTAAAAGAAAATGAGAAGGCCAAAGGCAGGAGCGTAAGAAAGGAAAAGATAATTTAAGAGAGATTGGCAGTTATTGTATCTTTAAGACTGAATTGAACTATTCAAAAGGGTCTCAGATTCAAACAAAGACTCTGCTATTACCTTCTCTATGAGTCAGCCTCTTAAGAGGCCACAGTTTGTATTGTTTCAGAGGAACAGCCGTGTTAGTCTGTATTCGCAAAAAGAAAAGGAGTACTTGTGGCACCTTAGAGACTAACCAATTTATTTGAGCATAAGCTTTCGTGAGCTACAGCTCACTTCATCGGATGCATACTGTGGAAAATACAGAACACTCTTCTGTATTTTCCACAGTATGCATCCGATGAAGTGAGCTGTAGCTCACGAAAGCTTATGCTCAAATAAATTGGTTAGTCTCTAAGGTGCCACAAGTACTCCTTTACAGTTTGTATTGTGAGAGCCATAGACTGGTTATTAAACATGTAATGCTACTTACCCTGTAATATTTTTTTAAAAAAATAAAAAATAAAAAAAATTTCAGCCTGTCTTGTTACATGCTGGGTTCACCAGACTAGACTGTCTTTGCTGTATGGGCAGGGCTCCTGGGGAGCTAGCTGGGTAAATTATGGGGAGCATTTAGCAGGGAACAACATTTTAGGGAGTCGTAGATCCAGGAGCATTTATTTTACGTTATCCAGCACAGCACTAGATTAAATGGCTGAGGCTGCAGAATAAACCACCAACTCACATTGTGACTTATCACACTGCATCAAAGTCTAACCAGTGCATGCATACTGGGCCAGGGTAGATCTCTCTTCCAATCTTGCCTTGACAAGGAGCCTGACAGCACAGTCTGGAGTTCCAGATTCCTGCCTCTGTTAACGGGGCCACATCCTGTTAGGCTGCAGCATCATTCTCTCTTGACTTTCAGATTTCTGGGAACCTAACCATGCTAATAGTAGAATCTTTCCAGCTGAGAGAGAGCTGTATTCTCCACACCACAGACAGATTATGATTGCATTTTATTTTAAAGTCCCTTCCTGCTGGAGCAGCATGAGGCGCAATAAAAATGTAAACAGCCTGAAGTTCCCCCTAGTGTGAGAAATAATTTAAGTCGGCTACCAGAGAAAACTTTCCAAGGTAAAGAGTTGTGCTCCCTGCTGACCTCCAGTGGTGTCACCCTATAATTGCATTTCCCCGTTATTTGCCTTTGAGCTCCAAAAGAAAGGGGGTGGGAAGGAGATTGAGGCCAGGTCTACGCAAGGATAGATCTAAGTACAACACCTGGATTGTGAACTCCCCAATGGCTACTTTGGCCCATAATAAAGGTTGGGATTGCAAAATTAAATCAAAGCTGGGCTAGGTTGTCTGCCTCCAGTCTCTCCCTGAAACAAAACAAACAAACGCACACACACACACACACTTGATTCAGGGGTGTTCAGATCCGGTTGTTTCTTTTTTTTCAGATCCATTGATGTACTCTAAAATATGTTTTTTTCATGTTGCAAGAGCTTGAATATTTGTGTAATTAACAAATGAAGAAAAGAATGATAGTGAGTTATTGAGAAATTCTCCACCAACTACCCCTCTGTCTAGCCATTATAGGATGGTAAATTTCCTGTGGGTGTCATGGGGGAAGTGGATCTGGAGGAACGACTTGGAGGAGGCAGGGACCACCACATTGCTGTTTGGATACAGAGATTAGAAGCCATGAAGATCTGACATTACTAAGTGAAGATGGCATGTTTGAGAGTAACTGACTCATTTAAGTGACTAATAAGGAAAAGAGCCTTGGTTATTATGTTGTGGAGCAAATACATTCATCCACTTTAACGGTAAAAAGAAGGATTATGCTTAATTCATGCACCTTTTAGCTCCTACTGATGAGGATTCAGGGATTACTCCAAAACATACCGCCTGAGTGAGCACTATAATGTATCTTCTCTTGTAAAACATGCCAAAGGTTGTGACAAATTACCTGCAAGCACATGTTAGAATAGGAAAATGATGCACATCCAGAGTAGGCTGCATCCCACAGGGTTTGCTTTGAATAAGGAATTGACAAAGTCATAGTGATGCTGTGAAGTTTACACATGCTTTCTGATACATATCGTGACCTACATTGCTTCACACAAATGATCTTTTCCATTCTTTGGAATGATCATTTATTCAAATCCAAATGCACTGAACTGGGGGGGGTTTAAATGGTATTTTCTGGTGTAGCACTTGGCATCGGACCCTGGAATAGCTTTTGAAACACCACCCAGACTCTGATAGAGGGGCCTACAACAAAAGGGTTTTATATTCTGTGTGAACAGGGATGTAACGTGGATAACTCTAGGCCCTCTTCTGGGCGTACTTTATGGACATCAGTGAAGTGTCAAACTTACACCAGAGGAAGTGAAAGCAGAACAAGGACCTCCATTTTTGGGAAAGAAAACAAGTTGGGAAGAATTGCCCAACACCTGGTTTTTCATATGAAACAGAGAAGTGGCAAGACATTGCTAAGAGCTAATCAGGTAAAGAACATGGTCTTTGGTTTACACAGCTTCCTCCCTATGGAATATAGAACCATAAAAATATCAGCCCAACCAGCCAACTGCCAAGGCAGGATGGGTCTGTATCAGATAGTCTGTTCTCCAGTACTTTGTCCAGACTCATTTCAAATGATTCAAATGGGACCTCCACCATTTTCCTTGGGGAGGCCGTGCCTCGGAGTCAGACAGCTCCCTGATCAGACAGTATCTTGCTATGTATTCCATCTAAGTGTACCTCCATTACACTATTCCTAGTTACAGCCCCACCCTGCTGGACTATCTGAAACAAGTCCTATTGTCTCGCAATATATGCAGAAGGTTCTCATTCCTCCACCCCCATTCCTAGGAGTTAATGAGTCAAGCTACACAGGGTTTTGTTCTGTAAAATGTTGTTTTCTTAAAAACAAAACAGGCCTTCCAGCCCATTGCTGGCTGGCCTGTGGTACTCTCATGCTCCGCTTTGAGCGCGAGCAGTTTTCAGCAAGTGAAACCTGTCCAGTTAATTGGCTTGAGAACAGATGCCTTGTTTCAATAACCACTTGAACCCTGCTGGCCATTCCAGGTAGTGCACCCCTGTTATGCCGCTGAATAGATCAGGGACTGCCAGGAACCATAAAGCTGGCCTGACCAGCCTGCTGAGGGTTCCCCCTGTGTAGGCAGAGTGGAGCTGGTGTACTCCACTCTTGTCATGGACAAAGCATGTCATGCAGGAGAGCCTCTATGTGCTCCACCCACTGGGGGGTGGATACCAGCCAAATGTAACTTAGAACAGCCCTGATGCTCACTTGATTGATTCCTGGGGGCAAACCAGCCCCTGGCTGGCCCAGGACTGGGGGAATACAAAGGTTGTGTAAGCCACAGATGCCCCCATCACTTCAGGTGCCAGGCCAAGCACAGCTCGTCTGGACCTGGGAACAGGGCCTGAGAGTTTATTAATTCTCTATTCAGAGAGAACAGCAGCCTGGCTGTTGGGATGGATAAGCCAGCGGCAGATGGGTTAAACCTACAAATTCTTGTCATTTGCAATTGCCAGGACCCTAACAGTTAAAAAAAGGAAGCTTGTGGAGGGGAAAACCCCTCAACAGCTTGGAAACACTGATGCATTTTGCATTCAGACTGTGCTGTGTGCAAAACATGTATCCAAATGTAAGCAGGGTCTGAATGAGCTCTCCCCTGACAGCTAGCTGGGGAAGGGAAAAGGCGTCAGGACAAGACTATATTTACATGAACACACCCACTCTGCCTAGGTATCCAGCAGGTGGAGCTGTGTTGCCAAAGTGATCAACTTCAGTTGGTGTGAGGTTACAAATCACTTTAGTAGGATGGGCAAGCATACCAAACATCTTGGCATGGCCATGGATTTTAGCATCCAGCAGACACCTGAGATACCATTGCGGAGATCCTACGGGATGTGGCCAAGATCAACTCCTCCCTACGGGCACCATGGCAGAAGTTCAATGCCTAGAACTCCTTCCTGATCCCCTGTATTTCATTTGTCCTGAGGGGATCTGCAGTGGCGAAGATACGGCTCAACAAGGCGGACAACACCGTAAGACAGTTAGTGAAAAAGTGGATGTTCCTTCCCTAGAGGGCCAGTAATGAACTGGTGTACATCTCACACAGGCAGGGCAGCGCCAACGTCCCTCGAATGGGTGATCCATGTGACCTTGCAGTGATTACTCATGCCTTCCACCCTCTGACTTGCCTGGATGCCATACTGTGGAACATCACAGCGAGTGCTATGCATGATGTCATCAGGAAGCGAATCACCAGGACCCCTCTGACCAAGATGTCGCCACCAACCTGAGCGGCTCCCTGGACAGCAAATTTGGGAGAGACAGGGGAGACTTTGCTTCATTTTGGACTCATGCCTGCAATGCTACGTGATGGCGAGAGAAACACATTGGCTGCCACTGGATATGGTGAGGAATGTCAGGAGCTGGGAGTCTTGGTACCACAGGTCAAGAATATGGAGCACACAATCATCACTCCGAGAGCTAGAACTATGCTGAAGAGGACTCTGAAGGATGCCATCCATTGGCAGTACCTGAAGATGGACCAGGGCAAGGCCTTCGAGGTGACATGCAAGTGGGATGCCAGCAACCACTTCCTCCCTGGAGGCAGCTTCACCCAATTTGCCAACTGGAAGTTCATCCACAGGGCCCGGCTCAACTGCGTCCCGCTGAATAGAGCCGTCCGCCACAGGAATTGGGACAAGCAATGTAGGAAGTGCGGCTATGCCAATGAGACACTACGGATGCAGGTGGGAATCCAATTCAAAATCCTCTGAGAGGACACCGGGAGACCCCTCATCCTGTCAGCTACCACAATAAAGAGCTGGGTGTATCTGTGGAAGGGCTGGGTGCGCTCCAGGTAGAAAGCCAGGGTGTGCCTGACATCTAGAGTGCGCAGCTGCAAGCACCATTCCAGAGCCTGGCAGTTGTGACAATGCCACGCAGCATCACTTAGTCAAACCTATCCCGCCACCTGTGGGGAAGGTTGGCATGAACTCTGCTATCCCTGGAACGGACAGTCAGCTACGACCGGACATCATCACGAAAGAGGAACAGAAGAAAATAGTCATGGTGGATGTCACACCCCCTTTGAGAACAGGACCCCGGCCTTCCACAACGCCCGAGCTCAAAAGGTGGGGAAATGCACCTCCTGGCCGATGCCTTGAGAGCTAGGGGTTATAAGGTTCAAACACACAGGCTGATCATCAGAGCCCTGAGCACATGGGACCCCAGTAACGAGCAAGTATTGCGGGAATGTGGAATCGGTCAGCGCTAAGCTCAGCTGATGCAGCAATGGTATCAGATGCCATCAGGTGGTCAAGGAACATCTATTTAAGACACATTACCAGACATCAGCAGTACCAGGAGAGATGCGCTGGAGTGCCATTGAGAAGTGAAGTCAGGAAAGTAACAGAAATACTTTTCTGATGGATTGTATTTACTGAGGGACTACCTGTCCTAAATTCTCAATTCCTGAGGGACAATCTACACTCATTGCTATATTTGTTTTCCACAAGCTACTCTTAGTATGACTTTTATGAGTGATGTACCTGAATTTTGGATGCTAATATTTTAACTATCATTAAATTTATTAACCTTAATTTGGAATATTGCAGATTATATACTGTATGTATTTGAGTTTTAAACTAAACTTTGTACTTTGGGATAATTTAAGCATTATACCCAGATGTAGACTCTTTCCTTAACCTGTGCATTAGATAACTTTAACATAAGCTTGAAGAAAATTTGAATGTGGGGTAATGAAAAGTTGTTATTCTTATTGTAAAAAGAAAAGGAGTACTTGTGGCACCTTAGAGACTAACCAATTTATTTGAGCATAAGCTTTTGTGAGCTACAGCTCACTTCATCGAATGCATCCGATGAAGTGAGCTGTAGCTCACAAAAGCTTATGCTCAAATAAATTGGTTAGTCTCTAAGGTGCCACAAGTACTCCTTTTCTTTTTGCGAATACAGACTAACACGGCGCCTACTTTGAAACCTATCCTTATTGTATGAGTAAAGGGCAGCCGAACTGTGCTTAGCCTGTCCTGATTGAGGGTAGCCACCCTCAACTGAACTGAATGCCAGACCCCTGTAAAAGTAGAGGGGGTGGGAACAGATCATTGACTAAGGTCAGAAGGGACCATTCTGATCGTATAGTCTGACCTCCTGCACAACGCAGGCCACAGAATCTCACCACCCACTCCTGTAACAAACCCCTAACCTATGTCTGAGCTATTGAAGTCCTCAAATTGTGGTTTAAAGACTTCAAGGTGCAGAGAATCCTCCAGCAAGTGACCCATGCCTCACGTTGCAGAGGAAGGCGAAAAACCCCCAGGGCCTCTGCCAATCTGCCCTGGAGGAAAATTCCTTCCTGACCCCAAATATGGCAATCAGCTAAACCCTGAGCATGTGGGCAAGACTCACCAGCGAGACACACAGGAAAGAATTCTCTGTAGTAACTCAGATCCCACCCCATCTAACATCCCATCACAGGCCATTGGGCGTAGCTACCACTAATAGTTGAAGATCAATTAATTGCCAAAATTAGGCTATCCCATCATATCCCTTCCATAAACTTATCAAGCTTAGTCTTGAAGCCAGATATGTCTTTTTCCCCCACTGCTTCCCTGGGAAGGCTGTTCCAGAACTTCACTCCTCTGATGCTTAGAAACCTTCATCTAATTCAGGGGTCGGCAACCTTTCAGAAGTTGTGTGCTGAGTCCTCATTTATTCACTTTAATTTAAGGTTTCGCGTGCCAGTAATACATTTTAATGTTTTTTAGCAGGTCTCTCTCTCTAAGTCTATATATCATATAACTAAACTATTGTCGTATGTAAAGTAAACAAGGTTTTCAAAATGTTTAAGAAGCTTCATTTAAAATTAAATTAAAATGCTGCTCTTACGCCACCAGCCCGCTCAGCCCGCTGCCAGCCTGGGGTTCCGTTCACCTAGGCCGGCAGCAGGCTGAGTGGGGCCTGCGGCCGGGATCCCAGCTGGCAAAGGGCCGGCAACCAGAACCCCAGACCAGCAGTGGGCTGAGTGGGGCCGGCAGCCGGGACCCCAGACTGGCAGTGGGCTGAGTGGCTCAGCCCGCTGCAACTCAGCCCGCTGCTGGTCTGGGATTCGGTCCGCTGGCTCCTGCCAGCCAGGGTTCTCGCTGCCGGCCCTGTTCAGCCTGCTGCCAGTCTGGGATCCCGGCCCTGCCCACATAGAGTGGGTACCTACCTTCTCCCTGGTTCTAGCCCATTCTCTTCCTTTCTCTCTGCACTGAGCTGAGGGTGGGAGTGCACTGAGCACAGGGCTGGGGGTGAAGGAGCAGGCTGGGGGTTGGGGTGTAGGGTCTGGCCAGGAGCTAGAATGAGGGAGGGGGCTCAGGGTTGGGGTTTGGGTGTGGAGTGTGGAGTGCTTACCTGGGCAGCTCCCATTTGGTGCAAGGGGTGCAGGTGGGAAGGTGGCGGGAGGGGGGTGCAAGAGTCAGGGCATGGAGTGTGAGGGGGTCTAGGTATGTGTGGGGGGTACTGGAGTCAGGGCAGGGGTCATGGGTGTGTGTGAGGGGGGAGCAGGGCTCAGGGCAGGAGGCTGGGGGGGTATAGGGGTCAGGGCAGAGGGCTGGGGTCGTGGGGGTGCTCCCAGCCCCCTGCCCAGAGCAGCTCACGGCAGGAGGCTGGAAGGGATATGCCCTGATTCCACCCCCTCCTTCTCCAAGGCCCCGTCCCCACCTCTTCTCTGCCTCCTCCCCGAGCAGCGAGCGCGCTGCGGCTCCGTTTCTCCCCCTCTCCCGCAAGGGCCATCAGCTGATCGGCGGCAGGGAGGAGGAGGGGCAGGAACTGAGCATGCTGGGGAAAAAGGCAGGGGAGGGGGGAGCTTGCCTGCTCTGCAGCAGCAGCAGGGGGCGGGGAGGGCGGAGAAGAGCGGGCCCACTGAATGCATCCGATGAAGTGAGCTGTAGCTCACAAAAGCTTATGCTCAAATAAATTGGTTAGTCTCTAAGGTGCCACAAGTACTCCTTTTCTTTTTGCAAATACAGACTAACACGGCTGCTACTCTGAAACCTATAGTATCTGGTTTCACTTCCTGCACCAGTAGCTCTAGTTCCTCCATTTTGTTACCTAGGCTCCTCGCATTAGTGTACAAACATCTTAATTACTGCTGTTTGGCCTCGCTCACATTCTTTACCTGATTAGGCACAGACATTCTACGGCCAGTATCACCTATTAGACTGGTATGTACAATACCCTTCCTCCTCATGTCCATTATCTTACCCACGGCTGTATCCTCTTACTTCGTTTTCTTCCCTCTCAATGTTAAAATCCGGCATGGAGATTACCTGGACATTTCCGAACCACCTCCCCCAGATTCCTAGTTTAAAGCTCTCTTGATCAGTTGTGCCATCCTCCATCCTAGAAGTCTATTTCCCACCTTACTCAGGTGAAGTCCATCCCGAGAGAACAGTCCTCTGTCCATGAATGCTTCCCAGTGGCCATACATCCCAAAGCCCTCCTTATAGCACCACTGCCTGAGCCATCTGTTGAGCATCATAATCTTGTCACACCTTTGATGCCCTTCTCTAGGAACAGGCAGAATCCCACTGAAGATCACCTGAGCCTCGATTTCCTTAAGCGTCTTCCCAAGCCTGGCATAGTCTCCCTTGATACATTCCAGTGAGAATCTAGCCGTATCATTTGTTCCCACATGAAGGACAATCAGTGGATTCTTTCCCGCTCCAGTTAGGATCCTCTTCAACCTCAGGTCCACATCCCGTATCTTAGCACTTGGCAGACAGCACACCCTTCTGTTCTCTGGATCAGCTCTTGTTACAGGCCTGTCTATTCTTCTCAGTAAGGAGTCCCCAATCATGTAGACTTGCCTTTTCCTGGTGATGGTGCGATTCTCCAGTCTATCCCCTGTTCCCTCTGGCTGCAAGTCCTCTTGATTCCTATTGTCCCTTGCAATCCTCTGCAACCCATCCCATATCCTCCTGGGGCTCATAATTGGTGTTATCTCCATTGACTCTTGCCCTCTTCCTATAGGACTAGCTGCTCTTCTCTTCTTCCTTGCCCTCTCACCTTCAGTGACCACCTGCTGTGCCCTTTCTTCATTTTCCAATTCCACAAACCTGTTCCTGAGCTCTGTTTCTCCTTCACTAGCCTGTCTTTTCCTCTGCCTGGTTCTCTTAGTCACAGATGTCCCTGCAGGGAGGTGTGGGCTCTGCCTAAGAGTCCTGGACATAGTTTAACCTGTCCCTCCCCAGATAGCGCTAATAAAGACTCAGTTGGGAGTCTTTTGTTTTGTTAAGTGATCACTAGAGCTGAACTCACATGTTGTGGGACAGCATTTCCGTCCAGCCTGCTTCAGCGGTCAAGTTCCCCCACTAAGAGCTGGAAATCACTAAGAGCTGGGTGGAACCTCAAGAGACTGACCTTCAGAGGTCACAGTAGCGAAGCAGATAGCAGCTGAAGGTGATGTGTGCATCAGCCAGCGGCTGGCGGGGCGGCCAGAGGCGCGGTGAGCGGCTGGTGGGGCAAGCAAGTGCCTTCTCTTCCCATCTCCCCCTGTGGTGGGACCTGAACTCACGCAGATGCACCTCTGAACTCTGGGTCTTCGTTGACCAAAGACAACCACTGTGAGTGGGGTGTGGTCGAGGGAGAGCGACACATTAAAGGATTTTTTGGTTGTTGAACTCAAGAACCTGAGGCAGAAGACACTGAGCAACATATTCTGGGGTGGATGTTTTGCTCAGGGCTCAATTGTGCTTGCAGCATTTTCCCAAACAGCGCTCGGTGACTTCCCTCCTTTCATTAATAGTTTCTTTTCTACACTCAGACTCTGCTTGCGAAAGGGGAACTGTTGCCTCTTAGTTGTGCCCAGGGTGTGTGTGTAATGTTCCCAGGTTACTGGGCGGGGGCTCAAGCCAGTTCTGTGTTGCATTGTTGAAAAGAAATCCCTAGATATTGAACCCAGCCCTTGCTGCTACCAAGTCCACTTGGCAAAAGGATTACACAAGTAAAGTATTTCTTCATAATAAATTGAACTAAAGAACCAGGAATAGAACACCTGCCTCCTAAGTCTGCCACTGCCCACTGAGTGACCTTCGGCATGTAACTTTACCTTTCTATGCCTATATTTTCCCTTTCTGCCTGCCTTTCTATTTAGATTGTGAGCCATGTGAAACATTGCATGAACAAAACATTTGAAGATGGGAGCATTTTCGTTCCAATTGCTTTTATTCGCTACAAATTGTGAAAATGCTAAATGTTTAAACCTCTCGAATTTCATTGCAAATACACCACATGCTGGTAGCGCTGAGAATAAGCCCAGCCCCACTTACTGCAGAATTGTGGGATCCCTGAAAAACTAACATCTCTTACAGTTCGGAATCGTATTTGAAAAATAATTTTTCATTAACAGTGGCTGCTGTCATCTCTCTCCCTGGCTCCAGTCACCAGCATTTTTCTGAGAGAGAGTTTGGTGGGATTACGCACCATCTTGAGTTTGACATAGCGTAAAGCAGGTGCCATTCAAAATCACTCACCCCAGTTTTCCTGCGGTCCAGTGCTAGGCCTCTCCTGAGCAAAGCCTGTCAGTGGTGGCAGACCAGTACAGAGTTGTTGGCAATGGCCAGCGGGGATGAGACTGTCTGTGAGCCGAATCAAAATTTTAATTCTGGTCTGGAAGTAAATGGCTTGTGTCTACTACTGCACAGCGGCATCCAACACAGACACCATCTTCTGGAGAAACCCCCTTCATCTGTGATGTTGTCTGCATTGGGGCTCAGCGGGATGTGGCAAACCCATTTCCCTCTAGCTTACATCGCGCTTTACCAATCTAATGAAACATGTTAATGGGGCAGGGGGGACATAAAATATTCATTTGATAACATTTATCGTTCAAGTTCTTCTGCTTGTAAATCCAGCATGACTACAGGATGGAGACTAGGGCCATGTCTACACACTAGAAGCATTTTACTGGTATAGCTATAAATATACCATACCAGTGGAGTGCTCTGAAAATGGATGCAGCTACACTGGCAAAGCTGTGCTTTGTACAGCTAGTCTGGCGGAAGAGCAGTTTTGCTGGCATAGCTGGGTCTGCCCTAGGAACATCTGTCAGCATAGCTATGGCAGTCCGAACTCACACCCTGACAGAGATAGGTATGCCAGCAGAAATCTGTAGTATAGACCTGGCCTGGATTAGAACCCCTGACAACAGGTTCCCTGGTTGCAATTGCCCCAAATGGTGCTGTTTTGTGGTTAATTTTTAAAATAATTTTACTGGGAGAGCAGATTCCTCCTATTCTCCTTTCCTCTGTTCCTCTTTAACAGCTCAAAGTTGAGCTGACCTGGATAAGGAGAGCTCCCTTTGTAGCTGGTTAATGACAGTCTTGGGCTGGCCAGAGATTGATGGGCAAGATCTTCAGCATGTTTAAGTTGTCACAGCTGCAATGAAGTCAGTGGGGGTGATCTACTGGGAATCAATAAAGCTATGCCAGTTTACACCAGCTGAGGATCCGGCCTATTGCAAGGGTCTGTTCCTCGCCGCCGCCCACACTGTTCAAATTGCTGTCTGACATCAACTGCCAGCCTAGCACTCTGGGTCCCTACCATCCTGAGGAAGTGAGGCAAAAACTTTCATTTTAATTAACCACATTTCAGCTATATTTCAGATCTCAGATGTGGTAAGAAATGCATCTCACTAGCAACCTTTTGGAGATCTGTGCCAAGCGGAACCAAAGCAGACAAGGAGAATGGTCTGGATGTGTTTGGAATAAAGATCCGAGAACAGGAGGAAAAACTTTAAATAGACAAAACCAGAAGAGCTCCTGGGGCAAGTGGATTCTTTCCAGTACTTGGACTGTTGCCAGGCAGATGGGTGTGCTATAGAAGAGCAGTACATGACACGGTCGACATTGTAGACACTTCCTCAGAGATAACCCTGTCGGAAAGAGCATGCCAGCTAAGCCACAATTTGGGACCCAGCCCCAAACAAAGCATTTCAAGTTTTTCATGCACTGTGCTGCCTCCGATTACTCACTGTGTGCTACAAGCTGCAATAGAGTTTGAATACTGACCCATCAACTGTACCGATTTACCCAGGATGTTTGAAAAGTCACTGGATTCTGGCTGCCAGCACCAGCAGGCCTGCAGCCCCAGCAGCCAGAATAAACTAAGGCGATTGAAGTCCCACCCTCTCTCCTATCCTGCTTTCCAATTGGCCAGACATCTTGGGGGAGGAGCAGCAGCAGGTGAAGAAATTATAAATGCAGTGGACTGGAGCACCAGGGAGTGGGGAGATCCTGAGATGGTTACAGCGAGTTAGTATAATGGCTTCTTCTGCAGGGACATGCCATGCTATCAGAGCTGATGCTGGAAACACCCACAAGTGACTTCTTTTAAGCTGGTGTCCTGTGGGTTTTCCTCTCTGCTTCCACAGTGGCTCCTGCTGCAACCACCCATGGGGTCTATTCAAGTAGCTGCCTCATTTATTCTTCTTTGCTCCCTCTGAGAACATCCATAGTCTTAGACCTGCTGTCTGATAACAGAGACAGGGCAACATGGGCAATAGCAATCAATGGCTAGAGTACCAGGGAGTGATCCAGGGATAGAGAAAGGACAGAAACTGTAGGAGACAAAAGGCAGCGAACTGGGGAAACAAAATATGTAGTTTTACCCCTCTGATGTGTCCCATGTAAGTGTCCCATATTGCAGAAAAAGGCAAAAACTCTAGGGTCTCCGCCAATCTGACCTGGGAGAAATTCCTTCCTGACCCCAAATATGGCAAATCATTTGGACCCTGAGCATGTCAGTAAGATCGACCAGATACCTGGGAAAGAATTCTCTGTAATAACTCAGAGCCCTCCCCATCCAGCATCCCATCTCCAGCCATTGGAAATATTTGCTGCTAGCAGTCACAGATTGCCTACAATGGCATGTGCTTTGTCTCATTATGCCATCCCCTCCATACATTTAGCAAACTCAGTCTTGAAACCAGTCAGGTTTTTTGCCCCCACGGCTCCCCTTGGAAGCTGTTCCAGAACTTCACTCCTCTGATGGTTAGAAACCTGTCTAATTTCAAGCCTAAACTTGTTGATGGCCAGTTTATATCCATTTGTCCTTGTATCAACATAGTCCCTTAATGTAAATAACTCCTCTCCCTCTGATGTATTTATAGAGCGAAATCATATCTCCCCTCAGCCTTCTTTGGTTAGGCTAAACAAGCCAAGCTCTTTGAGTCTCCTCTCACAAGGCAGGTTTTCCATTCTTCTGATCATCGTAGTGACCCTTCTCTGCACTTGTTCTTTCTTAAAGATGGGAGACCAGAACTGCACATAGTAATCCAGACGAGGTCTCACCACTGCCCTGTATAATGGTACTAATACTTTCCTATCGGTATTGGAAATACCTCGCCTGAAGCATCCCAGGAATGCATTAGCTTTTTTTCATGGCTGCATCACACTTCTTAAAAATTGCTAATCTAGTACCTATTAGCAATTCTCCAGTCATAGGGTATGACCCCCAAGTTTACAAAGTCATTAAAAATCCTTGTTATTGGGCTTGCAATTGCATCCTTTAGTGGGACTAAATTGCGGGGCCTGGATAATCTCCATCCAAGAATATTAAACTGTTTGAGTTTGACTTCCACCTCAGCTGTGGTAATTTCTACTTCCAAATCCTCATTTCCATTAGTCACCTTGCCACTACTCCTAAAGTCCTCATTACTCTTATTAAAAACTGAGGCAAAGTATTCATTCAGGTTTTGGGTTGTGTCTAGATTATCTTTAATTTCCACCCCCATCCTCACTGTTTAGTGGTCCCACTTCTTTCCTTGTTTTCCTTTTATTTATATGGCTATAGAACCTTTTACTATTGATTTTAAATTTCCTTTGCAAGGTCTAACTCTGCTTGGCTTTTGGCAGTTCTCACTTTTCCCTACACTTTCTGACCTCCATATTTGAAATGAGTGGAGTTGCACTTGTTTATGCCAGGTCTGAATTGACCCATGGAGTCTAATCTTGCCTGCCTGATTGGAAATTCTGACAGTATTTTACAGAAATATAACCTTGCAGTGGCGCTAAGCAAATCAGAGAAGTCTGTTCTGAAGGGGCCAATGCTGAAAAGACAAACAAATGGAATAGTTTCGCTCGTAATTTACTGAATAAATAATGTCCCATGTCTCAGATGGAGAAATTGGTTTGAAGAAATAAAGTGCCAGCTAATGAAATGCCACAAAGTCTCCCACAGACCAAAACAGAAAAACTTGCGAAAAGAAAAGATTACTTGATGGTTGCTGATGAAAGGAGGTGTAGAACATAGTTTAGACTATTGGGAATATGCTAAACACAGAGAAAGGCAAAAATCAGAAGTGCAGTGAACTGCTAGACAAAATGAGGCAGCCAACTTTGAAAGAGCTAAACAACTCCCAGAAAGTTTCTCCAAGTACTAAAAAGAGGAAAAGCTCTGTCAGCCATGACAGCTAATGCAAGTTGTAATTCTCCAGGGAAAAAGGGTAAAGGGGGGGAGGGGACAAAAAACAGAAGGTGGTAAGAGAAAGTAGTGACTAAAACATTTTGTAAAAATATGTCAAGAAAAACATCCTGGATAATGAACATGGGGGAGGAAGGAGGAAAGCATGATACGAGTAAGGAAACAATCAGAAATGAATTCTAAAATGGGACGGGAGGAAGCAGTGTTCTGATTAGATTAATGAGATTTCAAGCCATGTAATTATATTCCAGCAAACACAAAGATGGAGACTTTACGGTCTCTTCTAGAAAGCCAGATCAATCCATCACTCCAGAACGCCCTTTCAAGCAGCCAGTTCATTTTGCCTGTTGAAATGCAGTAGAAGGCAGGGGAGGTTTTTTGGGTTTTTTACCAAATAGTATCAGCTGCAGAGGGAGACGATTGGGGTAGACATTCTGGGGAGGGGAGGGCCAAGGTGGGGCTGGGGGGCAGAGGACAGGCTTTACCAGATCAGATCCTGAGCCACAAAGTTGAATTGGTGGGCAGGGATGATGCTTTTCTAAACTGTCCCTCTACTCCATGCTAGTGCCCCCTGGTGGCTGGGCTGGACCCTTCACTCTGGCAGACGCATGGGGCTGAGCTCGCCTGGCCCCGCCTCAGGTGTTCCTAGGAGACAGCGGTTCCTGCGAAGGCTGCACAGTAAAAAAGGCTTGGCAGCGCCAATGCCATTCGCCAGGCCACCACAGCCCCCTCCCAGGAACCAGCACCCCCAGGGTCAGCTCCTCAGCATCCCCCCACCCCATCAGCACCCCCATAGCCAGGTCCGAGTCCTCGGCATCCCCCATGGGCAGCATGCGGGAAGTCCTGGAAAGGCAGTGCTGTCCTCACCAGCTGACAGCAGTAGCAGCCTGAGCTTCTCCGCCCCTGCTATTCTCTATGGGCAAGGGGAGAAGACCCGCCAGCTCAGCACAGCACGGCCTCAGAGGCCACAGCAGCAGCCGTGCTACCAGCCAGCAGATAAAATTCTACCAGATGTGGTGGGAACAGGCAAGGGGGCTTCACCCCTGTCTGCTACGCCCTTGTGGTGCCCCTGAACACAAATAGGGATTACAAAGAAACTTGCCCTAAAATGACCAGTGCAGCAAAGCCAAACAGTTTCTTTGTACCATGGCACTAAAGTATTAAAACAAAAAGTCCAAGCCAATTTTTATTACAGTATTTTGAGCAAGCACATCCTATTTTAGTTTTATCAATGTCAAAGTGTTCGCTGCAACACCCACTGGGCTCCCTTGTCAGAACCAATACAGAGATCCTTAACAGGGGATACGACCATCCGTCAACGGCTGTTCACGCTGATCAGAGGCTCATTTGACTTTGTTCTCACATCTGCTCAGCACATGAGACAGGTCAGGTTTGTGGTCGGTCCCCAGTAACAGTCCCTTTCTCCCAGGGACTCTTTCACAGCTGTCACAATCTTCATTCTAGAGATGGAACTTTCTTTGAAAAGCCAATTTTGTGCTGCTGTTCCTTTTATATAAGCATCTTCAAGGAACTGAATCATAATGGCAGCATTGCTCATATATGCCAGGTCTTTTGAGTCTCTGCTTTGTATTGCTTCCATAGCATGAACAGTCGTGAGCAAAGATAGAGCTGCGTCTCATCTCATCAAAGCTACCGTTCATAGTCATGGGACCATAGAGCTAATGGTGGGGTTTCTGTGTTTATTAATGGAGGCACTATTGCTTTAAATACCTGGAGTAAGTAAAGCAAGGATGGGGAAGTCTTATGTAGTGCAGCTCTAGACCATGAGGTGGTTTATGTTTTACAGGAACAATTTTTGAATAGCTTGCACGGTTCCTGACTGCCCTGTTCTGAGGGCAAAGAGAAGGGTTGTCAGTCTGGCATATCTGAAAGTTAGTTTGCCAAAACCTGGGGTTGAGCAGGTGGAGGAAGGGTGGGGAGGAGAATACCCAACCATCCATTTTCTTGTCCTCTTAAAAGGACATACTGACTTTCCATTCCTGTATTCTTACATGCTTCCCCGTCTCTCTGCAGCTTTCCCCTTCCTTGCTTGGAGGCATGCAGAAGTTTGAAAAAGATTTGGCGCATGCTATAAACTTCCTGCTCACACAAACACGGACACACACGTGCCTGAATTAGACATGGCCAAGGAGAGCAGCTGGTATGACAGGGACAGCAAGACCCTGAAACTTTTGATTAAAATTGAAAGAGGAGTTGGCAAGCTCCATGAAGCTTCAGAGCTGTCTGAAGTGATGACTTTGCACTCTGTCAGAAAGCACTGACTATGCCATTCTCAACACCACTTCTAGTGGCTTTCAGGAAAACAAATGCCAAAGCCAAGAGAAAGATTGTTTGTTAGGTCTGATCAAGCTGAACTGCTATGAAAGGGGCTTCTGTGGGAGAACGCTAGCCTGAAATGAAATATTCACAATATGGCCAGCAAAAAAGTAGGTTGATAATTAACACTTTATTCCATCTGTTTGAGAAGGCATTTTCCAACCTAGCGGTGAAATCATGGCCCCACTGACGTCAACAACGAAACTCCCATTGATGTCAATAGGATTTCACCCTAGAATTTAACAGATGGTAAATAAATAAGCCTGGCTCAGCTTAAACTCAGGGCCATCCTCTGCCCTCACTCATGCACACGCAGTGCCGCTGATCTCCTGCCAGTCGGCTTGCATAGGTATAACCCAGGGCAGAATTTGTCCCATGGACTGTCAATGGGTCAATCACAATTAGATTCAAATATGTTGCACTGGCAGAGGGACAGTGTCATAGTATCTCTACAATGCCACCAGGTGGCAGTGCTTCAAAACGTTACTGTTATTACTGAACACAGACGTTGTTTAGTAATAAATTATTACTTTTTGCAGCATGAGAGGTAAAGAGGCACAGTCAACTTAAAAAGCACATGTTGAAAATAAACATATTCCTTAACCCATCTTAACACCACTTCAGATTATTAAAAGTACAATAATTTAAAAAATCCCAGTTCACCTGTCACCATTTAGACACTCCCATATGATGCTGATGGCAGGCATATAAATATATAGGTAGACTTCGCATTGCTCTTCTCTTAGGCAATGGAAAATCGGTTGTCAGTTTCACTTATGTTTATAGTCTATTTCATTTGCAGATTCTCAGTGTTGCAAAGGTTGGGTTTCAAACACTGAAGTGGAGAGTTCATTTAAGAAAACAGTTTTCGTTGTATTTTTAAATTGTGGAAGCATTTCTATTCTCACTGTCCCTTTAAATCTAAGAGGGTATTGCCCCTTAAAAGGTCAGCAGAAATGATGTACTGTAAAAGAAGTGTTCCCATCAGAGACATAAGGAGTAAAATATTTTCAGTGGTCACAGTCTAAGCACATAGCCCCTTTAAGAGAAAACTCTGTACTAAGATGGCTGGAGCAAGAGGTGCATCAAATCAGTAGAAGGTCTAGAGCTGGCAGCCAGACCACACTAACTCCGGAGGGGTCTGCTGCTGTATAACATCTGAGGCATCCCTGAACTCCCGAACTTTATGAGGGGCAAAACCCCTATATGAACGTTGTTGGACTTAGTTTTCTTGCACCTTTGTGTTGGTTATGCTTGAACCTCAGGAAAACATATGACTGCTGTGTCCAAAGCACGCAGTAAATGGTGAGCCTATGGTTAGAGAGGAAGGTTAATCCAAAGGTTAAGGCACTAGCTAGGATTTGGGCTCAATTCCATGCTCTGCCACAGACTCTCCATGTGACCGTGAGCAGGTCATTTAGTGTCTCTGTGCCTGAGTTCCTCAACTGTGAAATTGGCATATCACTTTCCCACCTCACGGTGGAAGGATAATTAATTACATTAAAGATTGTGAGGTGCTCAGATCCTATAGCGATGGGGGCCACATGGGTGCCTAAGACGGACAGTCTGCAGACCGGCTATCACAAAGGGATTCAGCCCATTTGTCACAAGTAAAGGCTTATTCATCCCTGTGCCAAGGGTGAGCACAAGGCCCATAGGCATGAGTTAAGTCCCCTTTGAGGGTTTAAATGGTGCATAAGCCTTGAGCTGTCTATTCACAGGAATGCATGTCACCCTCTAGTAGCTGCCCATGGTCTGTCGGTGAGATAGCCCCCATAACACTGGCAGCACTGAGTGTGGTGTAACAAAAGACAACTATGAGGATGAATGATGGCAGTGTGGTTGACCCCATCACTATCATCCTACCACCAGGAAGGCCTCTGAGGGTCCTGACCTCTCAGCGTTTACCTGGCAGCTCTCAGTCTCAAGATGGTTGCAGATTCACTGGAGAAAACCTTTTGTCACCCCTCTATTGTCTCTGCAGAAAGTCCAGAGAATATTCTATGCAGAGATGTAAAGAGAAGCGACATCTAACCTCACCATAGCATTCTTGTTCTGGTTTCACCTAGAACCATGACCAAATTGCCTGGTAATCTGTGTAACAGCCTCCACTAGGGTCCGTGGATACCAGCCTTTGCCACGTAAGAGGGGCATAACCTTTTGTAATGGGAATGGGAAAATAAAGACCCATCACCTATAACACTCTGGTGCGTCACACCCTCATTGCAGGCTGTACCTCACTGTGCGTCAGCCAGTTCAGAGAGAGAACAAGCTCTTACTCAGATCTTCTGCTGAAGAAAATGGTTTGATGTTGCCATAGGGAAAGGCTCTTCACATAGCACCAGCCAAGAGAAAACAACAATATTAGAGAGTGTCTCTCAATTGGCCCTAGTGGACAACTGTGCCCATAATTACAGAGATGCCTGAAATCCATCCCTGGCCACTTCTGGCTTGGGGGAATTGCAAGCCTCAATAACCTGGATGAGTGGCTATAAAAAGGGAGTTACTGTGAAGAACTGGCAGCACACCAAAGTGTTATGCAATTGTTTAAGGGAGGAGGGAAGACATTAAATCCAGCCATTGTCTTATTGGAGCAGAGCCCATTCTGTAGCTACTCATTGCTTGTTTAAACTTTTAAATTAAAGTTAACACATCCACATATTTTTGGCGATGCATCTGGCTAGTTTTGTATAACATGCAGCATAAATATCACAACTTCCTACTAAAAAAAAGAGACACCTGGTTAGGTTTCTAATATTTTTGCCAAGATATTATCCTCTGCCTTTCCCAAAAGAACTTGGCCCATCAGTGCACCCTGACAATCTTCCTGAGCATCATCAGAGATTTCAGAGCTTAAGTTGCTGAACAGTGGGCAAGTTCCAGTCCCCCCAAACATTTTCTAAGCACTGGATTTCCTGAGCAAAAGGTTTACGATGAAAATTAGCAAATGGTAGAACTCCTCGCACTTGCACTGCTACTGCTCAAGGACTGTTTGTGGGCTGTATGGGTCTCTTAAGAAAAGCAGCAAATCTCCTGCAAAATTTTGGCATTTGTGCAGTTTTGCTTTTGCTAACCTGTCTAAAGAGATGCAAATTTGATTCACCCTGTCAGTGTGTGGGTTTAAATCATCTGCTTGGGGTGCTTGTCTCTTTAAGAGACTGCCCCGTCTGTAACCTCCTGAGCCTGCCTCTGCAAACAATCCAGGCAGTTGCATCTGGGCAGCACAGACTAGATGGGGAGCTTCTCTTCTGGACGTGTTTAACCTGGATAAGCATGTCCCTGTTGTCATCCAAGCAGAATCTGCTTGGTGTGTTCCCCAGCTCATGCAGAGTGGGACCCTGCACTGGTGGAGAGATTCCCAAGCTGAATGACCCCCTTCTCACTCACAAAATCCCTGTATCTGTCTGCCCAAAATCCATGCAGCCTCTGGATCACTAAGAGAAGTGAGCCTGGAACCTTACTAAGCAGCATACGATTTACAGCAGATCCACAGGTGAAATCTGCAGAGACAGCCCCCTGTGCAGTCACAGTGCAATGCAGGGAGGGAAAGAGAGGGGAGCCAGGGGCAGGAACACAACTGATTCTGCTGTACTGCTGTGGCTGGAGGGGTAGTTGGCTACGCGGCCCTGTAGACAGGAAGTCCCTCATTGCAGCTGGGCAAGGGTTGGGAACCAGTGTCAGTGGGGATCCCTAGCCCCACTCCCTTTTCCAAACTTCTATTTCATACCCACCAATCCTTCTGGCCAGGAGGATGGAGGAGAATGTGTGGAGCTGTTCGATTTTTCCATTACTTTGTTCCTTCAGGACAGGAGTGGAGCATACATGCCTCTAACTGTAAGAGGGTGGAAGGCAGAAAGAACTACTGTTTACTTAGGTCTGCAATAGCATCGGCAATTCCTGGGCCAGCCCAAACTAGCCGTAGAATACAAACGCTATTCCCAGCACTGCATGAACATTCTCACGCGTGTACACAGTGATCCCAGCTCCACTGGAAGTAGCAGGGCTTGCCAAATAAACTGGTTGACAAACTTGGATTGGAGTCTGCCTCCTTTGGGATCAGTGGGTGTTTTGCCATCCATGCCAGTGTGAGAAGATTGGAGCATGGCAGTGAGAGAGGAGTAAAACAAACCCAAACTAAATACTTGCTAGCATCTCTTTTTCCAAGATTATTGTGATTAAAGATGAATTCCCATGTTGTTTAGTCTGAGGTTGACCTGTTGCCACATTATATCAGACACATCATTTGAAATTTATATTTGGAGGGATGGAAAAAAAAACCCAAGAGCAAAACCCTGAGGGCCTCATTCAGATTCTAAAATACAAGATCTATGAAACTATAATATTTTGCACTTCTGTAGCATCTTCCATCTGAGGATCTCAAGCGATACAGAATGAGAACTCATAACCACCCTGGCCAGAAAAGCTTGGCTATCCATCATTTTACAAATGTGCACAACCACGGCACAGAGAGGTCCTGTGACTTTAGGCCACGCAAGTAGTGTTGAGAATAGAATGCAGACCTTGACCCAACCCTGTGCTTTCAAGTCCCAAGAGCATCTGTGACAGTTACTACAGTTTTGTTGTCTACAAAGAGATTTGGGAGTCTGGCTAAAAATCTGATCTTGGCATAGGTTTCCCTGAGGGAGGTTTGTACTGTATGGATGGGATAGATTCTCTAGGGGCCCAGAAAGACTATTGCTGACTCTCTCATGGGACCCAAGTGGGAGACCCAGGGGTAGGACTGAAAGTGAGCTATGGGAATTGCCTTAAAAAGTCAAATAGGAAAACTCTGGCTAGAGAGAGCTTTCAGGGATGCTCAATATTCAGCCAGGGAGAGGTTATCTGAGAAACCAAGACCGATCAGCTGTTAAGAGTTCTCAGTGGTAGTCCAAGATTTTGGAATATCTATTATCTGCTTGTATCTTTTGCCAAAATCCATATTTATATACATTCTTGCTAAGCCTGTTTACATCATGTTTTTGTAAGCTTCTCTGCTGCAGGCTTGTATTAAAGTTCTGTTTCTGTTAAGCTCTGTGCTGAACAAGAGTCAGTAGGGGAGCTTGAACAGAAGCCAAGCCTCTTTCTACTACAATGCATTCTTGTATTGTATGAGCACATTTCTTACCTGTGAGCGTATGTCTCGCTCAAGCTGGAACCTAGGCTCCAAGTCCCTCCTCGCTCACAGAATTCAGAGCCTGAGCTCCAGCCTGAGCAGGACCATCTACACTGCTGTTTTTAGTTCATAGCGCAAGCTCAATTCAGTTGATCTGGGCTGTGAGACTTGCCGCTGAGAGATTTGGGAGGGTTTGTTATTTATTTTTGCTATGTAGACATACTCTTAGTGCCCATGGCTCAAGCAGAATACTTGTATAATGCATAGATATCTTTACTGGTGGTAACAAGTTAACATTTTCATTCTAGAAAGGCAGAACAAAAAAACATGAAAGTCTAAAATTCTCATGTTAGTTACATATAATTTACCATTGCTTGTAAAACCACCACCTTCTCTCTCCATTCTGATTATTTCTAGCATTATAGTATCTCGTAAAGGCCCAAGCTAACACAGGGGACCCATTGTGCTAGGTTTTGTATGTTCACATAGGAAGATGGACCTTGCCCCAAAGAGCTTACGATCTCCTTAGATAGGACCAAGGCAGTGTTACTAGCCTCATTTTATTGATGGTGACCTAAGGCATAAGAAATTATGTGGCTCGCCTAAGGTCACATGGGAAGTCTGTGGCAAAGCCAGGTGTTGAACCCAGATCTTCTGACCCCCATTCAGTGACCACCCTTCCTCTCAACAGTAATCTGTGATCTGGAGTAAGTGTGGTCTGGGTGTGCAGCATTGCACTTGTTCATTACTTTTACCTCCCTCATTTATACTAAAAAAGAAGAATCATTGAGAGTGGGGGCTTTTCATTATGTTTGTAGCACTTGTTTCACAAAAAACTGTTTTCTTATTGCCTGTGCGTGTTCCAGACTTGAATCGATGTGTTGTCTGTATTAATCTTTAACTAGCCTACACACCAAATGGACTGATCAGACAGCTTTGAGAGGAAAGAGGAGAGAAAATACAGCCATAAGGCAAAAAAAGCATGTAGGAGTTTAGTTTACAAAGCAGTCAAGCAGATCCATGGGCTATAAATCAAGATTAAGTTAACATGCCTTGGTTTAGAAGGACCCAAGCATTAAATAAAATAAAATTAAGTCCTTTATGATTTGAACATAATAAAAGAAATCTGCTGGCTGGTGTGACAGCAGAACATTGCTGGGAGGGTTATTTGTTAGATCTTTTTTGTTAAGGACCCAGTGGTTTGATTCTTAACATCTCTGAGTAAGCAATGTTCACACCAGGAAGCTGTTTGATCTCAAATCCTCTTAGCTTTTAGGAAACATCTGAAGTTCAGTCCTTTGCCATCAGGTTTCTGAAGCAATTCAGCTGGGTTTTGATTTGGATTGTGGGGAGGATGCGTGACCCCTGAGAGTTCTGGGCTGCACTGACCAGATTCCACGAGTAGCTGGGGACGCACTGGTTTGGCATTAATGGTGATCTTCAGAAACCAAGGGAAAGTGCCATGTGGTGTTTCTTAAGCATCAGGATGAGAGCACATTGTTTGGGGCTGATTCTGCC
The DNA here is from genome assembly GCF_965152275.1 of Natator depressus. Taxonomy (NCBI): domain Eukaryota; kingdom Metazoa; phylum Chordata; order Testudines; family Cheloniidae; genus Natator; species Natator depressus. The sequence continues at coordinate 122,761,331 of NC_134237.1, forward strand.
CAAATAGAATGATGGCCTTGCTACACTGTCAACCCACAACAAATAGATTTCTGCTGCCTATAAAATGGAGTAGAATTTCAGATGCTTTAGCTATGTTGGCCAGTTGTAACTGGACTGAAGATTTCCTCTCATTTTTTTCCTCCTTGGTGCCATAGTAATGTTTTATAGCAGGTTCTTTGTTCATGTACAGTGTGACATTGCACCCCATAAGGAAATGGAAATATGCTTATGAATGTATATATGACATAACTGGAATATGTTTTATGCTACATATGCCATGTAACATATCTTTGCAAAGGTTATGATCTACTGAATCTATTCCTCCTATTTGTATGCATGTATCATTTCTGTGTTCTAGGTTATGAATATCGGCTGTGTACTTGCTTGATTTCTAAGTAGCTTTAGTAAAGCATTAGGTCAGCGAGAAAGGAATGTGCAAGTTAATTGCCCAATCAAGAAAAACTTAACGAACAATGGATCTTGGAATGCTCCAATCCACATAAGAAGTCTACCTGAGGACATTCAGGGCAGCATGTGAACCATGGCTGCTACCTGTAAGTTCTGAGTCATGCACAGAAGTGAAAATAAGCTGGTATGGCCCGGTATGGTGTACCGGCAAGAGCCGGTATGCGAGACCGGACCGGCTTCCCCAGGTGGCAATTTAAAGGGCCTGGGGCTCCCAGCAGTGGCTGGAGTCCCGGGCCCTTTAAATTGCCGCCAGAGCCCCGCTGCCGGAGCCCCCGGGTAGCAGAGGTGGCCTGAGTGCCAGTAAGTCCTTTAAGTTACTTTCACCCCTGGTCATGCATGGACATGTGACTTGCCCATGTGACTCCAAAACTCCATATTGTAGCAGGGATTCTACACAGAGGGAGGGGTGTCCACCCACAAGAGAAAGTCTATTTAAACCCTGGGCAGACCCCTCCATTTTGTCTTCAGCTGGGTCAAGAAATATCCTTTGGGGGTGGAGAGGCTACCTGAAAGAAACTGGAACAAAGGACAGTAACCACAGGGATTCCTAGATTCCTAGATGCTAAGGTCAGAAGGGACCATTATGATCATCTAGTCTGACCTCCTGCACAATGCAGGCCATAGAATCTCACCCACTGCAAATCTCACTCCTGCGAAAAACCTCACCTATGTCTGAGCTATTGAAGTCCTCAAATCGTGGTTTAAAGACTTCAAGGAGCAGAGAATCCTCCAGCAAGTGACCTGTGCCCCAAGCTACTGAGGAAAGCGAAAAACCTCCAGGGCCTCTTCCAATCTGCCCTGGAGGAAAATTCCTTCCCGACGCCAAATATGGCGATCAGCTGAACCCTGAGCATACGGGCAAGATTCACTAGCCAGATACTACAGAAAATTCTTTCCTGGGTAACTCAGATCCCACCCCATCTAACATCCCATCACGGGCCATTAGGCCTATTTATCATGAATATTTAAAGATCAATTAATTACCAAAATCATGTTATCCTATCATACCATCTCCTCCATAAACTTATCGAGTTTAATCTTAAAGCCAGATAGATCTTTTGCCCCCACTGCTTCCCTTGGAAGGCTATTCCAAAACTTCACTCCTCTGATGGTTAGAAACCTTCGTCTAATTTCAAGTCTAAACTTCCTGGTGGCCAGTTTATATCCATTTGTTCTTGTGTCCACATTGGTACTGAGCTTAAATAATTCCTCTCCCTCTCCACTATTTATCCCTCTGATATATTTATAGAGAGCAATCATATCTCCCCTCAACCTTCTTTTAGTTAGGCTAAACAAGCGAAGCTCCTTGAGTCTCCTTTCACAAGACAAGTTTTCCATTCCTCGGATCATCCTAGTAGCCCTTCTCTGTACCTGTTCCAGTTTGAATTCATCCTTCTTAAACATGGGAGACCAGAACTGCACACAGTATTCCAGGTGCGGTCTCACCAGTGCCTTGTATAATGGTACTAAAACCTCCTTATCTCTACTGGAAATACCTCTCCTGATGCATCCCAAGACCCCATTAGCTTTTTTCATGGCCATATCACATCGGCAGCTCATAGTCATCCTGTGATCAACCAATACTCCTTTTCCTCCTCCGTGACTTCTAATTCATGCGTCCCTAGCTTATAACTAAAATTCTTGTTATTAATCCCTAAATGCATGACCTTACACTTCTCACTATTAAATTTCATCCTATTACTATTACTCCAGTTTACAAGGTCATCCAGATCCTCCTGTAGGATATCCCGGTCCTTCTCTAAACTGGCAATACCTCCCAGCTTTGTATCATCCGCAAACTTTATTAGCACACTCCCACTTTTTGTGCCAAGGTCAGTAATAAAAAGATTAAATAAGATCGGTCCCAAAACTGATCCTTGAGGAACTCCACTGGTAACCTCCCTGACAGTTCACCTTTCAGTAGCATCCGTTGTAGTCTCCCCTTTAACCAACTCCTTATCCACCTTTCAATGTTCATATTGATCTCCATCTTTTCCAATTTAACTAATAATTCTCCATGTGGCATGGTATCAAACGCCTTACTGAAATCTAGGTACATTAGATCCACTGCATTTCCTTTGTCTAAAAAAAATCTGTTACTTTCTCAAAGAAAGAGATCAGGTTGGTTTGGCACAATCTACCTTTTGTAAAACCATGTTGTATTTTGTCCCATTTACCATTGACCTCAATGTCCTTAACTACCTTCTCCTTCAAAATTTTTTCCAAGACCTTGCATACTACAGATGTCAAACTAACAGGCCTGTAGTTACCCGATTACTTTTTTTCCTTTCTTAAAAATAGGAACTATGTTAGCAATTCTCCAGTCATATGGTACAACTCCTGAGTTTACAGATTCATTAAAAATTCTTGCTAATGGGCTTGCAATTTCGGGTGCTAATTCCTTTAATATTCTTGGATGAAGATTATCTGGGCCCCCCAATTTAGTCCCATTAAGCTGCTTGAGTTTCGCTTCTACCTCAGATATGGTAATATCTGCCTCCATATCCTCATTCCCATTTGTCATGCTACCATTATCCCTAAGCTCCTCTTTAGCCTTATAAAAGGCTGAGGCAAAGTATTTGTTTAGATATTGGGCCATGCCTAGATTATCCTTAACCTCCACTCCATCCTCAGTTTTTAGCGGTCCCACTTCTTTCTTTGTTTTCTTCTTATTTATATGGCTATAGAACCTTTTCCTATTGATTTTTATTCCCTTTGCAAGGTCCAACTCTACTTGAATTTTAGCCTGTCTCACTTTATCCCTACATGTTCTGACCTCAATAAGGTAGCTTTCCTTGCTGATCCCTCCCATCTTCTACTCCCTGTATGCTTTCTGCTTTTTCTTAATCACCTCTCTGAAATGCTTGCTCATCCAGCTTGGTCTACAACTCCTGCCTATGAATTTTTTCCCCTTTCTTGGGATGCAGGCTTCCGATAGCTTCTGCAGCTTTGATTTAAAGTAATCCCAGGCCTCCTCTACCTTTAGATCCATAAGTTCTTCAGTCCAATCCACTTCCCTAACTAATTTCCTTAATTTTTGAAAGTCAGCCCTTTTGAAATCAAAAACCCTCGTTGCAGATTTATTTTTGTTAATCCTTCCGTTCAGTTTGAACTGAATTAGCTCATGATCACTTGAGCCAAGATTATCCCCTACAACCAATTCTTCTATGAGGCCCTCACTACTCACCAAAACCAAACCTAAAATGGCATCCCCTCTAGTCGGTTCAGCAACTACTTGATGAAGGAATCCATCAGCTATCGCATCTAGGAGAATCTGAGCCCTATTATTATTACTAGCACTCGTCCTCCAGTCTATATCTGAGAAGTTAAAGTCTCCCATGATCACGCAGTTTCCATTAGTATTTACTTTATTAAAAACATTAAAAAGGGCTCTGTCCATATCCAAATTAGATGCCGGCAGTCTATAGCACACCCCAAGCACTATCCCAGGGGAGGCTCTAATAGTTTTCTTCTCCAATGTAATTTTTACCCAGACAGACTCTGTCTTATCTATTCCATCGCTTCTTATTTCTTTACATTCTACCTCATCATCCTCCTCATCATTGATATACAATGCTACTCCACCACCTTTACCTTTATTTCGGTCTTTCCTAAACAGCACATACCCTTCAATACCTGTAGTCCAGTCATGACTACTATTCTACCATGTTTCTGTTATCCCTAGTTCCTCCATTTTGTTATCTAGGCTCCTCGCATTGGTGTACAAACATCTTAATTATTGCTGTTTGGACTCGCTCACATTCTGTACCCTATTAGGCATGGTCATTCTACAGCCAGTATAACCTATTAAACTGCTATCCACACTGCCCTTCCTCCTTATGTCCATTCTCCTACCCATGGCTTTATCCTTTCTTACTTTGTTTTCTTCCCTCTCAATGCTAAAATCTGGCGTGGAGATTACCTGGACATCTCCCAACCATCTCCTCCAAATTCCTAGTTTAAAGCTCTCTTAATCAGTTGTGCCAGCCTCCATCCTAGAAGTCTATTTCCTTCCCTACTCAGATGAAGTCCATCCTGAGAGAACTGTCCTCTGTCCATGAATGCCTCCCAGTGGCCATACATGCCAAAGCCCTCCTTATAGCACCACTGCCTAAGCCATCTGTTGATAGTCATAATCTTGTCACACCTTTGTTGCCCTTCTCTAGGAACAGGCAGAATCCCACTAAAGATTACCTGAGCCTCGATTTCCTTAAGCGTCTTCCCCAGCCTAGCATAGTCTCCCTTAATACTTTCCAGTGAGAATCGAGCCATATCATTTGTTCCCACATGAAGGATAATTAGGGGATTCTTTCCTGCTCCCTTTAGGATCCTTTTCAACCTCAGGTCTACATCCCGTATCTTAGCACCTGAAAGACAGCACACCCTTCTATTCTCTGGATCAGCTCTGGTTACAGGCCTGTCTATTCTTCTCAGTAAAGAGTCCCCGATCACATAGACCTGCCTTTTCCTGGTGATGGTGCTATTCTCCAGTCTATCCCCTGTTCCCTCTGGCTGCAAGTTCTTTCCATTCCTATTCTCCCTTGTAATCCTCTTCAACCCATCCTGTATCCTCCGGGGGCTCATATTTGGTGTAGTCTCTATTGACTCTTCCCCTTTTCCTATAGGACTAGCCGCTCTTCTCTTCTTCCTTGCCCTTCCACCTTCAGCAACTACCTGCTGAGCCCCTTCTTCATTTTCCAACTCTGCAAACCTGGGATGTGAGTGATTGCTGGACCAAGACTAGAAGGAGACTAGTCTGTAAAAGGAAGCTTCCTGGAACATCTCTGAGGGTGAGGTTTTATCTGTATTCAGTTTTCTTACTGTATTAGGCATAGACTTGCATGTTCTATTTTATTTTGCTTGGCAATTCACTTTGTTCTGTCTGTTACTACTTGGAACCACTTAAATCCTACTTTCTGTATTTAATAAAATCCTTTTTACTTATTATTTAACCCAGAGTACGTATTAATACCTGGGGTGGAGGGGGGGGCAAACAACTGTGCATATCTCTATCAGTGTTACAGAGGGTGAACAATTTATGAGTTTACCCTGTATACATTTTATACAGGGTAAAACAGATTTATTTGGGGTTTGGACCCCATTGGGAGTTGGTCATCTGAGTGTTAAGGATAGGAACACTTCTTAAGCTGCTTTCAGTTAAGCTTGCAGTTTGTGGGACATGGTTCAGACCTGGCTCTGTGTTTGTGGCTGGCAAGTATGCCTTGCGCAACCAGGCAGGGCTCTGGAGTCCCAAGTTGGCAGGGAAAGCAGAGGCAAAAGTGGTCTTGGCACAACAGTTGGCAGCCCCAAGGGGGTTTCTGTGATCCTACCCATCACATACAGTAGCTGCCAATTGTGGCATTATGTTGCTGCTTAACAGCATGGACAGTACAGGCCAAATTCTGCCTGAGTGGCAAAGCCATAGAGGTGGGAATGGAGAGGAGCTCCAATGCAATGGTTCCTTGAGTCATTCTGCCTGGGCAGGGCCTATGTAGGTTGAATATCCTGGTATCTTCTGGGCGAGAGGCCTTTTCCCTTCATCTCCTGCCCTCTTCTAAGACTGGAGCTGTGAGCAGCATGATCTGCATAGCACCTTACCACACCGTTACAAAGCAGTAACGTGCACTGCCAACTAGTGCACCTGCTACCTATCCCCTTGAGGGTCGTGGGGGGGGGTCAGGGCTATGACCGCCTCCCAACTCTGCTGGCGATGTACTCCGGGGCCACATAGCAGCAGGGGGCTTGCTGACCAAGTCACAGGCTATTGCTTCAGGGAGCACTAGCTTAAGTTGCTGGCTTGCTTCCATGTGGGTGCACTGGAGGGAAGGTGACTCTCTGCACACACACTCCCTCCTCCCCAAGCCAGCCATGCTAGGGCAGCTAGAATAGCCCGAGAGTTCCCATTTAGACACCTAAATGTCCAGATTTTCAAGAGCTCAGCACATTGACACAATAGGAGCTGCTGGGCTCTAAGCACTCTTGAAAAGTCCCAGCCTTTATTTAGGCACCTAAATTGGAGTTGAGCTCTTTTGAAAAATTGGCCCAGACTGTGGGTGCTGAGCACTTGAAGATCGGGCCCCATATGTTCAGTGTCTTTCAAGATTCCATATTTAAAACATTTTCTTAAATAAAAACAAAACTGCCTAATTGTTTTTCCCCTCCAATGTTTAAAAGTGCACTAAGAATAATACTGCAGTAAGAACCTTAAATTCTGCATTGTAAACTGCAGGTTTTTTGCAACAGTGTAAGTAAGGGTAATTTTAAGGCAGCTGTAGTCATAACTGATTAGCACAGGCACATTGCGTAGAAGGAGAGGACATTGCACAAACTGAGGTGAGCACAATTTTCTAGGTCATTCCCTGAAAAGTAGCACTGTGGGGTTTATTACAACAAATACATGGGTAATAGTTTGTGTGTTGTCTACAATATCTAGATGTTCTTCCCATACCCAGGGAGGCCACTTTATGAAGTAGTCCCTCTCTCCATAACACACTAAAGGCTTTTTCTATCTCCAGGAAGGTTATCATCATGAATTCTTTGGTTCTCATGTTTTGTGCTTCTGTCTCTATCCTTACAACATGGTCAGTCGCACTCCTACCTCTTCTGAGCCCACTTTGAGTTCCATCTATGAACCTATTTCTTTCTCGGTGTGCTACTAATCCCTCTGTTACCATTCTATGGTTTTACCTAAACCTGCTGTGAGGACAATTGATCTGTATGCCTCAGGTCTTGAGCGCAACTTACCCAGTTCCTCACTGGGACAATAATTGCATGGCCTTAGGTATTTCACCTTTTCGCCATATATGTTATTATATAATTTTAGTGTCACCCTCCAGCTTCCTTCACTTCAGTGTTTAAGCATTTCAAAGGTTATTTCATGCTTGCCTGGTGCACTACTTTTGCTCACCACCACTTTTTGGAGATCTCGCATACTAAAATTTTCATTTAAAATAACCTCCACATTCTCCCCCCACCTATACATCATGTCATAATTATCCTTAATGAATCTTCATTTCCTCTCCTTAATTTCTATACTCTCATCCTCATCACTACTGGCCTTTTTATATAGTGGCCAGAATTTTCGCTTATTACTCCTATGCCCTGCAACTACAAGGTTTGTATGATGTGGCTGTTACGAGGAAAATGAATGGAATAGAGTATGTTTATATACCTCTGCTGTACTGGTATCTTTAGCTTTCCCACAATATATTCTCCAGCTGTCTTTGTGTCATTTTATAGCCCTTTGTGAAACTTCCTTAATAGTGAGGACTTATGAAATATTAAAAATAAGTAAGGATTTTTTTTGCTGCCTTGTGTGCCTTATTCCTCTCCTTAATTACCTTTTCACATTCCTTGCTCCACCATTGACCACTTTTCCTATATAAGTAGGATCGGTATCCTAGGAATAGCTAGACTGGCTGTCTTTTTGATTCCCTTAGTAACATTACTATACAATTCCTCAATATATACATTGCTTCACTTTTGTTTCTAAAAGCGTTTCCAATTTGGGTTGGTTGTTTGTTTAAGATTTTCAAGTGGGGATATTGTCCTTGCCTTTGGAATTTCCTTCTCCTTGATATGTACTTAATATCAGGAAGTAGTAACTATCTACTCCCTCCTCGCTGTAAATTTCCCAGATATGTTTACTTGCTATGGTGCTAGAAGCAAATTTCCAGATCCAGGCATGAGAAGCTTCCATCAGCTGTACTGAGCCCGGTAGGGTCATATTGATCAATTATTCTTTTTAAAGAATTGCTCTAAACATTTTCCTTAGTTCCCCACTATCTGTTGTGACTATTCAGATCACCACAGACAATGAATGAGCATGTGACATCTGCAATTCTTTCAGGTCCATAGCCTCTCGTTTCCTGCCTGGATTATAAACACAACAAGCTCTTACAGAGATAGGATTGTTTTAGATTGGTATCAATAGCATTATCCTTAATATTTAGCTTTTTAACATCTACTTCAATGTAGTTCAGTTTCTTTTTAATGAAGGTGCAGACAGAGGAATAGGAAAGCGTGGGACTATCATATCTGTATATGCCATGTCCCAGGATTTTATAGCTTAGTTTTTCCCTCTTAACCAAGTCTCTTGCATGCATATCATATCAGGCTTTGTTTTCACATCACTAATATTTCTTTAATTCCTGCCCATGTGGTATTAGGCTCTGGGCAGTCCAGCCAAAAATAGTCACCATCATTCTTTCAAGCCTTCAATATTTCCTTCACTCAGGAAAGTTTGAAGGTATTCCACTAGTAGGTTGCTAGCCTGTACAGCAGCTATAATTATATATTTCTCATTTTCTGTTTTCATCTCAAACAAGCAGCATTACTTCAATCATATGTTTAATCAGTCTCTCTGTTTCTGTAAGTAGTATGTCATCTCCTTTTACCACAGTGTCACTTCCTTCCCATTAGTTTGTTGCTGGCTGTTCCCTTTCCCCATATCAGGTTTACCTTTTTAAAAACAAAAACGAACAAACAAAAAACCACACAGGGGGGAAAGTATCTCCGAGCAGCTTCTGCATGAGACGTTAGTAATTTTGTTAGATAGATATCTATCTCCATCCTCTGGCTTGCTTTGCCTCAATGCCTGCTCCACATGCTGAGCTGTGTTTTTCCTCCACAGTTGTAACATTTTTGTTCTATTCTTTCCTCACAAGGATTGTATGAACATTCACCTCTACAATTACTGCACTGTGTTTTTCCTTCACCATTATTTACTATGTGACCAAATCTTCGGCACCCATAGTCTGCGTTCCTTCTCCTGTGAGATGCTGTCAGATATCCTGAAGTCATTCTGTCTGGTAACATTCTTCCCTGAAATGTGTCCAGCACAGCTGTGGAGGACTTGCTAACACCTCTTCTGCTAATTAGCCTCTTAGCAGTTTTATCTTCATCTATTGCTTGCTTTATTTCCTCCTCTGCCATTTCAGTTAGTACATCATGTACTACCCCTCTTGTTTCTGTGAGGAATTTGGGTAGCTGACAGGTTATTTTTATTTTATCTAGCACCCTGGTCTAAAGGAGCTTCCCTACTTGCTCTTCGTTTTTACAATCTACTAGCAAGTCTCCACCAGGTAGTTTCTTAGCTCTTAATGTATCTCTAGCCTTTTTTTCCCCTCTGCAATCCTCAGGGGTTTAGATCCCCTATCTTCTTGTCCTTACCTAGGGATTTTACTATCACGTAAGTTTTCACCATTTCCCTTTCTTGCTCTCCTATTTGCTGCTCTTTTTTCTGGTTCCAGAGAATCTACCCTTTTCTTTTTTCCTGTTTGCATCTAGTCTTCCTCAGTGTTTTCCCTATCCTCATTGTCGAGTCTGGTTTCAGTATCATTTGTTATTTCTTCCATCTCACTCTACTTAGCCTGCCAGCCAAAGTCTTAGCCTGCTAGCTTGCCACAGCTCAGCCAGCAGCCCCATCCCAGCCCTTCTCTCACCACATCCATCTTCTGCTCCAGACTTCTTTTCTTTATAGTCATCACCCAACTCCCTCCTCAGCTGAGCTTCATCCTTAACTTAGTCTGGCCCATCCTTCAGGTGCAGCCAGTTGGGTTAATTGACGTCTGAGACCCACATTAACCCCATCACAATTGTATATTCAATGTTGTTTCAGTTTTGAAAGGATAAATAAACTCCCTCCATGCTTTGGTTGAAACTTTGACCTTGCTGTATATCTGATGCTCCAAAAATGCAAGGAGCTAAAAGGACTTTGGAGGAATGGAATTTAGTTTGCTGACATCATCAGCTTAGCTACCACATTTCATGCAGCTCAATGCACTATATTTTATGCAAGTTATTTTGAGTTAATTTGCATAGTTTACATATCATTTGCATTTGACCACAAACTTCAGCTTCTTGACGATATACCCTTCCCCAAGCAATGGCAGAGACATGGAGCTGCACAAAACTTGTCATCTCTGAGTATCTAGGGGTGCTGGGATAGGCGGGAGGAGCTCTAGAAGGTGTCCGGGATTGCCAGGTCTGATGGGTGGGTGCTAGGGTCAATGGGTGCTGGATGTGCTGATTGCTGCTTTGTCTGGGGTAACTGAGGGGTTGGGTGCTGTCAGGGGGTGACAGGGGTAGGTGCACGGCTGCTACGGTGTCTGTGCTGGGGGGTAGGTCTGGGATCGGGGTATTCTTGGGACTGAGTGAGTGCTGGAATAGGTTGGGAGGTGTTGTCTGGGAGGGAAAGGGATTTGGCTGGGGTTGTAGGCTATGGCTGGGTTACTGGGAACAGGGATTGGGGTTTTTCTGGAGGAGCAAGGAGTCTAGCCAGGGCAGAGATTGTGAGCTCCTGAGGAACACCCCACCACCACCACCACCACCACCTTCTGGAGCCACCTCTTGCAGCTGCTACCTGCACCCTGCTTGGATCTAGCAGAGGGAGCAGCCACAGTGGGGGAGACAGGCACGTAATCTGGCTATCTGTAGACAGGCTGCACAATGACTTTTAGTGGCATCAGAGGAAGTTACAGGTGAGATTCAGGCTGTGTGGCAAACAGGTGTGACAGTGCTGCCAAATGTGTGATACACAGGAGACTTGTCAGTGTGGCATCACTATCCCAGGGTCCCTGCTGAGACGGCTCTTGGTGGCTTTAGTTTCCCAGGTCCCCAGGGGAGGGGGAGAGACGACCCTGGGCTGGGTCCTCTCTTCCCCTCGCTGCAGTGCTTGCTGAAGCTGCTTCTGCTCCTGCCAACTTGAGTTTCTCTGCACCTGGGGATAAATTTCCAAACAGGAAAGCTACTGGCTCTGGGGGCGGGGCACCTGTAGTGCCCCTGGAGGAGGGGTGGAGACAAGTGATCAGGAACAGTCAGCATGGATTCACCAAGGGAAGGTCATGCCTGACTAATCTAATCGCCTTTTATGATGAGATTACTGGTTCTGTGGATGAGGGGAAAGCAGTGGATGTATTGTTTCTTGACTTTAGCAAAGCTTTTGACACGGTCTCCCACAGTATTCTTGTCAGCAAGTTAAGGAAGTATGGGCTGGATGAATGCACTATAAGGTGGGTAGAAAGCTGGCTAGATTGTCGGGCTCAACGGGTAGTGGTCAATGGCTCCATGTCTAGTTGGCAGCCGGTGTCAAGTGGAGTGCCCCAGGGGTCGGTCCTGGGGCCGGTTTTGTTCAATATCTTAATAAATGATCTGGAGGATGGTGTGGATTGCACTCTCAGCAAATTTGCAGATGATACTAAACTGGGAGGAGTGGTAGATACGCTGGAGGGGAGGGATAGGATACAGAAGGACCTAGACAAATTGGAGGATTGGGCCAAAAGAAATCTGATGAGGTTCAATAAGGATAAGTGCAGGGTCCTGCACTTAGGATGGAAGAATCCAATGCACCGCTACAGACTAGGGACCGAATGGCTAGGCAGCAGTTCTGCGGAAAAGGACCTAGGGGTGACAGTGGACGAGAAGCTGGATATGAGTCAACAGTGTGCCCTTGTTGCCAAGAAGGCCAATGGCATTTTGGGATGTATAAGTAGGGGCATAGCGAGCAGATCGAGGGACGTGATCGTTCCCCTCTATTCGACACTGGTGAGGCCTCATCTGGAGTATTGTGTCCAGTTTTGGGCCCCACACTACAAGAAGGATGTGGATAAATTGGAGAGAGTCCAGCGAAGGGCAACAAAAATGATTAGGGGTCTAGAGCACATGACTTATGAAGAGAGGCTGAGGGAGCTGGGATTGTTTAGTCTGCAGAAGAGAAGAATGAGGGGGGATTTGATAGCTGCTTTCAACTACCTGAAAGGGGGTTCCAAAGAGGATGGCTCTAGACTGTTCTCAATGGTAGCAGATGACAGAACGAGGAGTAATGGTCTCAAGTTGCAATGGGGGAGGTTTAGATTGGATATTAGGAAAAACTTTTTCACTAAGAGGGTGGTGAAACACTGGAATGCGTTACCTAGGGAGGTGGTAGAATCTCCTTCCTTAGAGGTTTTTAAGGTCAGGCTTGACAAAGCCCTGGCTGGGATGATTTAACTGGGAATTGGTCCTGCTTCAAGCAGGGGGTTGGACTAGATGACCTTCTGGGGTCCCTTCCAACCCTGATATTCTATGATTCTATGATTCTAAGCCCTAGAGTCCTGGAGTGATGGAGGGGAAAATAGGGGACCAGGCAGTCTGATGATGGTACACAGGACAGAAAAGAACCCTCCTCCCAGGGCTATGCAGGTTCTGCAGGGCTCGGAGGAGCACATAGGAGTTGTCATACTGGGTCAGAGCCATGGTCCAGCTAGCCCTGTACCCTCCCTGCGTCAGGGGCTGGCACCAGCTGCTTTAGTGGAAGGTGCAAGAAACCCTGCTGAGGGCAGTGAGGGGATAACCAGCCATCATGACCAACCCCCAATAGTTAATGAGTGGTTTAAGCCCTCAGGGAAGTAATAAAATCTTACTTTTTCCCGCTAAGGTCAGTGGATACGAGCCTGACCACTCACAGGGAGTAAGAAAGTGCCTTTGTGACAGTTGCTTTTCAGAGCAGAATTGCCCTTTTCCTAAGCAAAAACAAACAGCAACCCTAATATTATGCATAGTTCTGGGCCAAGCCAAGCCATTATTGGCAGCAAATGTGCTCTCATTGCATAAAGGGCTCATGATTATGTGGTTTAATGATTTCTGTCAAGGGCCGCTGCAATTAAACCATTCATGGAAAATTAAATTGAATAATTGTTTCAAAACACAATATGCTTCACTGTCATCTCAGAAGGGAAACTAAGGTCTTTATGGGGGCATAGGTCTTACAGCTCTTATAAACAGGGACACTGTTGTTTATTTTGAGTGTTTCCTTTTAACAAATGTGCCTCCCATTTTATAATTTATACTCAATCAGTATGGAGCAGAGATTCAGAAGTGCTCAGAGCCACCTTTCCAAGTGCTCAGCACCCACCATCAGGGCCAGATTTTCCAAAGATCTCAACTCCCATTTAGGCACTTAAATAAGAGCCAGATTCCGGAAATGCTCAGCCCTCAGCAGCTCCCATTGCAACATTTATGGCCTCCAAGTCCAGGTCTACACTAGAAACTTGACAGTGTAGCAATGTCGGTTCGGGTGGGATTTTTTTAACTGAATTTCTACACCAGCAAAAGGCCCAGTGTAAATGTAATTATACCATCAAAAAAGCCCTTTTGCCGGTATAGCTAATTTCGATCAGGGAACCAGTCTAAGTAATACTGACGAAAGCACGCTTACCATTATAAGCTACGTCTCCACTAGGAGGAGTGTGGCTATACCAGAAAACCCTTTCCAACATAGAGTAGGCCTTCTTCTGATGCCTAAGTAGGAGCTGGGCAGTTTTGAAAATCTAGCCCTAAAACAGCTTTGGAGACAGTGGATCAAGTTTACTGTTTAAAGTTCAAAGGTAAGAGTGAGTCACAAAGAGGACAAACGAGTTAGAGAATTAAGCTGGGAGAGCTGGTGGGGCACAATGCCACAGATGTATTCCCTCTACATGCTTGGGAGCTCTGGAAGGGATTGTGCTTCTGCGAGGTGCGGTGCTTCTGCAGTGTAGCCTCCCAAATCCATGTCTATGGTCACAATTGACAAGTGGGCATTAAGGACCTGATCCAAAACTCTTTGAAATCAAGGGAGTCGTTCCATTTGTGACACAGAGGCCCACTGGTGGTTCACTGGTCTGTGTCAGCAACTCTTGCCAGGCCTGACATGTCACACACATGTGTCATGACAGTTATTTAAAAGGTGACGAGTGCTATACAGTTTGAAATCTGATAACACACTGGTCTTTTATGTCACTATGGCATGTTGGTAACAACTCTGTCAGTGACATGATGGATACCCTCTGATATTATGGTGTGGCGTTATTGACTTGAACTAGGACCATATAGAACATTGTTGCATCCAAGGTCTTGTATAAAGGGGGCACCAAATCTTGTATAAAGGGGGTCAAATAAGGTGTCTAAGACAGGGTTATGGTTTGCTGGTTATGATTATGCTATCTATATGCATGTATCATTTTTGTATTTAAAGTTATAAGTATTGGCTCTATACTGTCTGTAGTTCAAACTTGTGCTATGCTTCTGGGTAACACCCCAGACAAGTTGGTGTCAGCTCTGCCTAGCGTGCTTGATGGCCCATTAAGGACCATCAGCTATACAACTGACCCATTGAGAGAAGGCAGACACGCCTTGGGACTCAGCAAGGTATGCAGGGACATGCCTATGGGCAGAACTCTGAGGTGTTTCCAGGTCATGTGATGGACAGCTTGTCTTTGGAACAAAGAAAGAAAGACCACATGGCAAGAGAATATAAAAAGCTGCTGCAGCTCCTCCCTCTTGTCTTCAATCCTGCTTCATACCTCGGGAGGGACTTTGCTACACTGAAGTTTTGAACCAAGGACTGAAAGACCCATCCCAGCTGTGGATGTTTGTACTCCAGAGATTTGATTTGAGCCTGCAGTTTATTCTACCACTGCTGCAAGCCTGAACCAAGAACTTTGCCATGACTGTATGTCATTGATTCCATTTAACCAACTCTAGCTCTCATCTATATCTTTTTTCTTTTATGAATAAACCTTTAGATTCTAAAGGATTGGCAACAGCGTGATTTGTGGGTAAGATCTGATTTGTATATTGACCTGGATCTGGGGCTTGGTCCTTTGGGATCGGGAGAACCTTTTTTTCTTTTACTGGGGTATTGGTTTTCATAACCATTTGTCCCCATAACGAGTGGCACTGGTGGTGATACTGGGAAACTGGAGTGTCTAAGGGAATTGCTTGTGTGACTTGTGGTTAGCCAGTGGGGTAAAACCAAAGTCCTCTCTGTCTGGCTGGTTTGGTTTGCCTTCGTGTGCACAGAAACCCCAGCCTTGGGCTGTAACTGCCCTATTTTAAGCAATTTGTCCTGAATTGGCACTCTCAGTTGGGTCCCGCCAGAACCAGCATTGTTACATATGGCCTGGAGACTGTAAACAGACAAAGGTGACAAAACAAGTTTCTTCTGTATAAATGGGAAGGAAAATATCATGGCAGATGCCCAGACCTGGAAAGAGGGCTTGGACCTGCTGCCTCCGGGTCAGCCAGTGGCTAACCCTCCAGGCGCTTTGTAAGGGGGGGAGGTGTGACCCTAAGAGAATCTGAGTGCCATAGGACCATGGGCTCACTAGTGTCAGGTAATGAGTTGCAACTGGCCTGAGCAATTCAGTGGACCCCAACTCACTGTGGTTATAATCTGTATCTAAAAGGTGTCATGTAATATGGCTCTGGAAAACAAATAATTTACTGATCATTAACATTCTTGCATGATGTATGTATGGGGTGTGTATTAAGAGTTATAGATATATGTCAGAATTATGACTAAAATGTGTTTAAACCAGGGATGGTAGGGGGAGTTGGTAAACAGGTTGCCCTAGACAAAGGAATGTGTATTTGCTTCTTTGACCAGCCCGGTCATCAGGCAGAGACAATGAAGGTACATTTACATGTCAGGCAAACAAAGCTATCAAATTAACAAGTAGGGTAGGAGACAGCATGGCAGGTAGACCCCAGAAGGAGAGAGAAGCTTAGTCTGGGATTTACCTTTCAAAGAATACATTGCAAAGGTTTACTGGTCTATAAAGATGGGGAGGTGGTGGGGGCAAACCTCAAGTGATAAGCAATTGAATCAACTGATTGTATACAATATGTATACAATATCACTGTATTATAGAAGTGTATAGACTGAGTTCTTTTCTGAAAGACATACTGGTGATTAATGTCATTGTGAAATGTATGTATTAACACTATATGGAGAAATATGGATACTTAATTATCTTATGCTTTAAAGTTTGTGACCAAACAGGTTTCCTCCCAGACACGAGAGAAGGCAGCTATCTACCTATCTTCAGTGAGATCAAGCAAGGTGTGACCAAAACCAGTGGAAGCCCCATTTACATAAAAATCAGCAAAGGGAGGGGAAGTCCACAGGCAGGGAAGAACAGCATGATGTCATCCTGCCTCTTGAAACATGGTCATTGAACTTTGGAAGATATAAGCAAAAAGAGAAGCCATCTGTAGCATCCATCACTAGACAGACAAAAAGGGCCAGAGCTTTTGCAAGCTGAGAAAAGATGGGTCCTTCAACAAACGGGGAGGGGGTGAAGTCTCTGGAAACTGAATATACACGAGAAACCTACTTAGGCAAAGATCTTTCACATAGGAAGATAAGGAAAGCCAGCACTTTGTACTTCTGTGGAAAGTCCTGACAAGGGAAAGTCAGCCATAGCTGGAAAGAAGAATGACTGGTGAGAGAAACCATCCTGAACAAAACCTGTACCTTGCTAGATTAAGTTTTAGAGGTTTAGGTGTGTGTTTTCACTTTTATTTGCTTGTAACCATCTCTATTTTTTTCCCTTTTACTTGGCATCACTTAACCAAAGGGGGTTGGATTAGATGACCTCCTGAGGTACCTTCCAACCCTGATATTCTATGATTCTATGATTAACCCAGGGCCTATTGTTAATAAATTTGTTTTATTTTTTCTATAAACCAGCTCAGTGCTGTGTTTGCAGGGAAGGGTATATTTACCCTAGTTAAGTTCATCAGCTGTGATGTGCTTTTGTCTCTTTAAAGGAACAAACAAACCTTATTATTTCTCTGAACTGTCCAGAAGAGGGCTGGACACTGCAGAGCACATGGTTGGAGGACCATTCAGGACTGGGAGTGTGTAGGGTCACCTTGCTGGTTGTAACCCAGGCTGGTGGAAGCTAGGGTGGGGCTGTAGACAGGCTGTTGGGATTGGAGATGCTGAACCAGGGCTGGCTGCATAGCACTCGGACACTCAGGGTGTGACCTGCATGCCTGTCTTCTGGCTGCTGCCATTGAGGTTATGAGCCACAACAGTAGGGCACATCAGGCACCCAGGTTTACAGAGCAGGGGGGGTGACAACCCCTCATTGGTCTGAATTGCACCCCACACCCCGTGACACCATAGACTTTGATGTTTTTTGGATCAAACTCTAAATGGGGTACAGGAGGGATGGGAAGCCTTGAGAGAGATTAACTTCTTTCTAGTCCCGATTGAAAACAACCCCAGTCCAAAGGAGCGAATGGAATATAGCAAAACCCATCGCAAGCCATCACTGAAGGAACTGACAAATCAACTGCATCACACCCACCCAAGGGGCTCCCCGGTGGTTCCATTCTTACCTTGCTGAGCATTGCAAGGCTAGTGTTGGGGAAGTGCTCCTCCTGCCTGAGGGATCTCTCTGGTGGGGTTCCATCCTGCCTCCCCTCTTGTTAAACATGTCCATGAGGCAGTGGCAGGGTGGGTGGGGTTAGGGAGGAGGCAGGGGTAGCAGTCCCTTCCTCAGTGTGCTGATGACACATAGCTTTATGTCTCCATCTCTGCTGCCCTGGCAGGACTGGATGATTGCAACACTCAGTGTCTGAGGGATTGGGTCATGGATGAGGATACACTGGCCGGGACTCAAGCCAGACCTGACTGAGGTGATGCTGCTTGGAGAAAGCAATCGGAGAGATGGTGGGGATAATTTCTGCCTCGTTAATTGAGGATGTGGGGATGGCTTTCGCTGACTGGCTTTGCTATCTGGGTGATCTGGTTACTAGCCTGCTACTAGATTAGGTAACAGTGATGTCAGCCATAGTACTTTAGGAGGTTGCACCTCTTTCTTTCAAATGCAGGCTTTGCAAATGTCATCCCTAATCTATTCTACATAGGTTCTTACATCATGCTCAACCCCAGAGTATCTGAGCAGCTATCTAATACCTGGCTCTTATAGAGCACTTTTTATCAGCAGATCTCAAATCGCTTTACAAAGGAGGGCAGTATCATTATCCCCATTTTCCAGGTAGGAAATTAAGACACAGAAAGGTGAAGTGACTTGGCCAAGGTCACCCAGCAGGCCGGTGGCCAACCAGGAATAAAACCCCAGGTCTCCTGAGTCCCAGTCTAGTGCTCTATCCATGAGACCACACTGCCTCCCAGTGCACCCTTGAACTTCTGCCTTTGCAACCTCAAATTTAGATGACTGCAGTGCACTCACATGGGGCTACACTTCTATCCATCTGGAAAGTACAGCTGGTTCAGAATCCAGTGGCCTGTTTGTTCTGTAGTTGTTGTTTTTTCATGAGCAAATTAGATCTGTGCTCTTGCACCTGCACTTGCTGCATCTTGGTTTTTGGACTGAGCAGCTATTTTGATCCATAAAGCCCTAAATGGCCTGGGAGCTACCTGTCTAAGAGACTGCCTCTCTCCTTGTGACATGCTGCCTTGGTTGCAATCAGCAGAGGCGCTTCAGCCCCAGTTTCTTTGGAATGAGAGATGGAAATGAGGAGTGGGCCAGCCTCCACTAGGACCTCTGGAACCCTCTTAACCCCTTGGTCTGTAGCAGCCTGCGTTTGTTAGCCTGGAGCGTGCATCACAAGGACTACAATGTTCATCTTTTCTCCTTTGCCCATACAGAAATTGGTAAGGCTGGGTCATACTGGAGTGGGACTCTGGCAGGGATTTGTTCTATATATGTTATTGCAGGGTTCCCAGATTTGATAGCCGGATAATTTCCAGGTTGGTTTGTTTACACGTATTCATAAAAGATTGTCAAGGGACTCCAGAGCATGGGATGGGTACTCTTATTGCAGAGCAGTAAAAATCCAAGTACATAACTGAGGTGGCCTTCTAGTAAAGCTGGAGCTGTATTGTACCCTGCACGTTTGGGGCTACGTCGGGAAAGTCTGAAAACAGGCAGTTGCCTAATAACAGTGGTCTCTTGCACTGTAGTCAAAGGCACCCACCAGTGTAGCTAAATGTAGGTTTAATGTAGACAAAAACTAATTTATATACAATTAAGGTCTGGAGGGGGAGATACTTAGAACAGAAAACAGGAAAGTTGTCAAAGGGCCGGATTCACCTCTCACACTCATTTTACATTGGTGTAACTCCATCAGTTTCTATGGGGTTACCCCTGATTACTGCCCACCTACATGAGAGTAGAATCAGGCCCAAGAACAACTCAAAGTTATCGCAAACTCTGCTGACCTAAGAGAATGGTTCTTTTTTTTCCTTTCAAATATATCCAGAGGGTAAGAGGCACAAAGGATAAAAGTAGCACGTCTGAGGATTAGCAACAGCAGAGGATTGAAAATGGCTGAACACCTGAATAAATCCTGCTTCTTGGTTTTGAGTATGGAGGAAACCAAAGCGAAGCAGGAGGAGAGAGTGAAATGGGAGCCAAGTTCATGAGAGAGAGGGACTATACAGAACTAGACTGCCATGAGGTGATAGTGTAGGTATACGATAGTATAGATATAAGATTATTTAATGAATACAAATCTCCTCCAAATCTTGGCAGGTTGATGCCTGGCTGGATTCCAAAGGATCTGGATGAGCAGAGGTAACAGAATCACTCAGGATGGCTGCAATATAAGCTGTTTCTGGCAGCACTTGTAATGCTGTGTCCATGCTGTAGTCTAGCATTTGCTTTATAGTAGACTTCAAATTATTTGTGTATTACAATAGCATCTAGAGTCCCCAAAGAAGATCGTGCTAGGTGCTGTACAAACAGTACATTGCAAGACAATCCTTGCCCCACATTGCTTACAATCCATATAGACAAAGTTTTGGAGAAAGGAAATGTAAACCTCTTTTTACAGAAGGGAAACTGAGGCACACAGAGAGAAGGTGACTTGCCCAATGTCACAAAGGCAGCCTGTGGCAGAGCCAGGAACTGGCCCCAGCTCTCCTGATTCCCTGTTCAGCTCCTTAACTATAAGTCTAGCCTCCCTTCATAACTCAAGCTTCAAAACTGGCCAGGTCAGTTTGCTCATGTTGTTGGAACCTTAACTTCTGCATTATCCAACTTCGAGTGAGTTTTAATTTGAGCCTCATCTTAGCCTGGCCTTCAAGTATGTGCCCACAAGATGTAACAAACTTCACTTTGAGGTTCAGGCAAAGATTTGTGCTGCTGCTTATTTTAGCCTGGCTAGTGCTACCATCTCTAATCAAAACTCTGCCTCCCCCCCCCCCCCCCGATTGCTAAAAACACAATCCGAGAAGCACCTGCCACTCCTGCTGGGTGAGAGCCTATACCGATGTGAACATCAATGCTGCTATCTTAGGGCCCAATGCAATGCCCAGTGGGAGTCTTCCCATCAGCATTAGTGGGCACTGGACTGCACAAAACTAGGTACAGTAATGAGGATAGGGCCCCTCGGAGTTTTGCCATTGATTTCAATGAAGCAAGCTTTCCCCCCTATGTATTTGGGGACACAGCCACAGATAAATCGATGTGCAAGTTTAGCATGTAAGATATCGTTCTGAGGAAAGGATTTAGACTGGGGATGAGAAGCTGGCAGAAATAGAGCTGTGAATTATTGATCTTTCATCCCAGGGCTGCCCACTGGAGATTTCATTGCCTGTTACATCAATAGCTGCTCTTGGTTTTGAAAAATTGAAATGTTTAAAGAGGTTGTGTTACTCCGAAGAGTCACTGTTTTAATTAAAGGAGGCGGCATTGTAAGTTTTCAGGACTAGTTTGCTGTTAGACCATCTCATTCCAGGTGGTTTCACTGTATAATCAGATCCAGCCTGAGCACTTAGGGGCAAGCTTGCAAAATTATTATTGCTCCCCCATCCTGTTCTAAAACTCAACCAGTCCCTGCCCACAGTGATCCCACCATTCTACAGGAGAGTCCTAAGGGTCTGGAGACTCATTACTAAGGTGTTGCTAGGTTGGGATACATCCCAGTCTTAACCATCTCATTGTACATAACTGTGTGTCGATGGAGAAGATCTTTATGTACCCAGCAACCTCCTGCTGCAGAAATGGAGCCCAGCTGCTTATTCCTTTCAGCCCTAGTCATCACTTCACAATTTCTCTTTTCGAGGATACCTTTACAAGGCCTTGAAACTCACTATTTAAAAAGTGAAAGCTGTGATATCCACAAACCAGGGAAGATGATGGCTGCAGATTTCAGGAGGGGGCAAAGGCCACCTCTGGTAAATTGAAAGAGAGCTGAATATAATAATTATTGATTGTGTTTATTATAGTACTGCCATAACATCCCAGTCAGGATTGAGCTAGTTGCTGTGGAAATGTAAGAGGCCATGACAATTTACAGTCCACAACCTTTTTTGACTAAGAACAGATTTAAGTATTGTGATGTATGGAATAAAAAACTTTAGAGCCAAAGTTTGCTCTTACCTACACTAGTGTAAATTCAGAGGAATTCTACTGAGATTAACGAAGTCACTCTGGATTTGCAGCATATAACAGAGGGACTAGGGGAAAGAGAAGTGGTTTCCTAGCAACGCCAGCTAGATGGGGTATGCCCACAGGCCCCTCTACTATGGTCAAACAATATGAATTATTCATATGCAATGTTACTTCAACTTCCGTTTTCCTTGAGTAGATTTTGTGATGCAATAGGTTGACCAAAAACACCCTCAGCAAGTTGAAGACCAATGCTGGTGCTCTAATGGGGCCTTTGTCATCAGTACACTGGGCTAAAACAATCCGTTACCATGACTTGCTGACTCATTTGTCATGGTAAACTGAGGCTGATGAGGAGCACAATTACTACAAGCCTGAGCTCGAAACCATCTTCCCCCTTGCTCTAAGCCAGGCCCAGTTCAATGAGAGCCTGCTGCAGCAGCGTGCCCAGGACCAAGAACAGAGGGTGCTCAGCACCTCATAGGATTAAACCCTGACAGAGCAAGACTTTGAGAGTGGCAATATCCATGAGCAGCTCCGCATTCGTTAATCCCCATTCTCCAGTTAGCAGAGAAGTCTCTCACTGTTACAAGTCACTAGTACCAGGAGTTCAATGCCCGAGAAGAAATCAGACAAGGGCAAATTAAATGAAAATACACTCAGCGAACTTCCTGCAAGGGCCAAGGCCTTTGTATTTCATAGCAAGTGTGCTACAAGGCCCTGATTCAGCAAGGTACTTAAGTGTGTGTATGACCTTCAGCATGTGTATAGTCCTCATTAACTTAAGTGGATTATTGATGTGCTGAAAGTTATGATTCACAGCGTTTAAGACGATAAGGGACTGTTAGATCATCTAGTTCAACCTTCTGTATATTACAGGCCCTTAAATTTCACCCAGTTACCCCTCTATTACGCATGACCTTTCGTACCTCACTGAATCAGGGCAGGAAAGTGGAGCTTTATGTAATGGCCTTGGAAGGCAAAATGCATGAGCCTTCTCAGGGATGGAATTTATGGAGCGTGTCTGGTCCTGTATGGCGTTTATATCCTCTCACAGCTACAAAGAGGAGGACAGGTCTACAACTCCTAAGCCAGTGCTGCTCTCCCATATCATCTTCTCTGGGATATGGGGCCTGGGGTGGAGCACGGGAACTGAGAGGGGGAAGATAAACTGGCGAGCTAAGCTGCAGAGACCAAGCTCCCCAGGGGATAAGCCAGAGAAGGGGCAAAGTTAAAGTTGCACAAGGGAAGCCTGTCTTTTAAGCTTTGCATTGCATCCTTATGGGTATGTCTACACTGCAATTAGGTCTACACCCATGACAGCTGACTCGTGCTCGTAGGGCTCGGGCTAAGGGGCTGTTTAATTGCAGTGTACATGTTCCAGTTCGGACTGCAGCCCGAGTTCTGGGACCCTCCCACCTCGCTGGGTCCTAGAGCCCGAACATCTACACTGCAATTACAGTGTAGACCAAGCCCCGCAAGCCTGCGTCAACTAGCACAGGCCAGCCGCACATGTCTAATTGCGGTGTAGACACACCCTTAGTGTTTGTTCACTGTGGTTGTTTGGTATGGTTTGGGATCAGTGGGTGATGACCTCAGTATAGCGATGGAGCTCATCTGCTTTGTAGATATGGCTAATTCATCATTGCAGACATACCTTATCCTTCGGGCTCAGAAGAATAATTCCAGGGAGGAAATATTTGCCTTTAGATGACTCAGCTTGCATTGAGTGTCAGGTATTTAAAAGAAATCTGAGGAAAGTTATCCCTCAAATTCCCCCAAAAGTACTTCACCTGCCTCCCATGTTCTGCAGGTGTCTTTACAGTCTACATTCTCAGGGACTGATTCTCCAGTGCTCTGCACCTTGTAAAGTCATGCACACCAGTGCAAAGCAGGGGTAAAATGCTAAATGTTCTGAAGTGCAAGCATTTTACACCCACTTTGAACTGGTCTAAATGACTGCACAAGGTAGAGGGCACCAGAGAATGTTATTCTCAGAATACTTTTCAAGAGCAGAGCAGAAGCATCACTAGTGAGGACAGTCCATGTCCACATCTCTTTTGATTTATACCACTAAAACACAACTG
The DNA here is from genome assembly GCF_965152275.1 of Natator depressus. Lineage (NCBI taxonomy): Eukaryota > Metazoa > Chordata > Testudines > Cheloniidae > Natator > Natator depressus. The sequence goes on from NC_134237.1 coordinate 122,785,053, forward strand.
CCCTCTGCCTACGCTTTCAAATGTTCTCCCCCCTGCACTGGTTTCTATCCAACCTCACTGCAGTCTCCTGGAAGAGCAGTCAAAACATGAGACACAAGATGTGGTTCAAAGCAGAAGGGCCAGTCTGTGCTATAAATAATGTATGGTAATCTTTCTGTAGTGACTAATTTTGTTTCTGAGTTGTAAACAGTGTTATCTTTTTCATTCCTGGCTTTTGTTGTGCTTTCCCCGCCCTGCCCCCTGTCCATGCCCCCGCCTCAACCCCCATTGAATTAAAATGATGTAAACTGTAGGTTTCGAGTGTGCTTTTCTCCAAATTCAGCTACTTGCTGAGTGTAATCTACATATAGTAATTATTGACTTCACCCAATTTAACATCACTTACAATGTAAAACTCTACATGGTGCCTTAGGTACGGTACAGTTGTATTATGCTGGGAGTTGGGTGAAGCCTGATTGGTGGGAGAGCAGCCCTTCATTCATGAAAAAGAGTAATTAAGCTCTTTTCTGGAATAGATAGCTGAAACCATAGGAACCACTGCCCAAAACACAGGCCACCCCCCAAGCTAGAACAGGAGTTGAGTTATGAGGTCTGAGGTGTTTTCCCTGGGGTCTGAATGCAAATTCAGGGGGCTGAGTATTGTTCGATGGAGCTGCGTGCATGAGAGGGAAGGAGCAGAATACAAAAACCATCACAGAAGCACACAAGAGAAAGCCGCAAGGGACCCCCAGAGAGTCAGAGAAGGACTTTTGGTACATCCCTGGGAAAAAGCCAAGAGAAAGGTTTTGGGCAGAGAGCTAGCTGGAAAGAGGCATTGAACTGTGAGCAAAGAAATCGCCTCCTGTTTAAATTTCTACTGTGTTCATGAAAAATAGGACTTTGTAAATAAACATGATTGCATCAGAGACATACCTGACTCTCGCCCATTTTTCCTTCTAAAAAGAAACAACCTGCAAAACCCTAACTAGTGGTTAAACACTTGAGTCAAAAAAGTAACAGTATGAATTCCATCAGAAATCAGACCAGAGTGTTATTTTTAAATACTGCAGATCTAGCAGCCTATGATTGAAAAACACACAAATGACACTAAGAAATGGTGCAGTTGTGCATGAATAATTGGCTAAGATACATGTTTATGCAGGTCTGCTCTTTAAAACAAACAGCAAAGGTGAAAGATTTGTAAAGTTAAGAGCCACCATCAGCCCATTAATCTGTTTGCATTGCTAACAGAGGCAGAGAGCCTGCTGAAATGAGATTCCAGACAGACAAAAAGTGATTACTTCAGGAGTTCAGACGTGCAGCTGAATATCGCAGTTTCATGTATAAAAGATCCCCAGAGTGAAAGGAGTAAACAGCTCATCATAAAATCTAAATTGTGGCTCGGTGCATTAATAATTGTATCAAGCGGGCTAAGGGTTCTGAAGCAGAGACTAAGTGCTTGAGAAGGCAGCAGAGCCTTTTGCAGAAAAACACATACTAAAAGCCTGGCAGATAATAGGTCTAAAAATAAAATCTAACAAAGGCTATACCAAGCGAATTGTATTTATTTGTACAGAGATTGTTTGCAGATCCCATGGCATGCAGTGGATCTCCTGTCTCCCACCTCATCCCATTCTCTTACCTTGCCTTAAACACTTGCTTCAGCTCCAAGCCTCAGCACTGCCAGCTGGGGAAGTCTAACAACCTTTTTCTGTTAATTGTCCACAGTGGTCAGTGTGGAGCAACAGGAACTCCTTTTTGCTCTTCATCCCTGTGCTGACTCACTACCATCCTTTGCCATAGCAGACACTGAACTAGCAGGATGTCAACTGAAGTCAAGCCTCCCATCTACAAAAATGTGGATGCATGAACAGTGGTACATGGATCTACCAAAGTGCCAGGGTTGCTGTGCTGGATTACCATGGAAAGCAACCACAGAAGGGGTGTGAACATGGCCAAAATGAGTCTCTTTACAAAGCCTACTGATCTTTGGTGAATCGTTTTTTGGTGTATACACACAGCTCTGCTCAGAAAGCCATATATGCAATGCTTGGTGTAAACTGTGTGTATGCCTGTTCCTTGCTAAAAGTTTCCAACTCCATTCCCTATGCTACATTGCAGCTTCTCCATTTAGCACATTCAGGAATTTAGCTTCCTCCTAGCTGAAGACGCTATATGTGAAATTAGACAGTTTTAAAGGGCCCTGGACTCCACCCACAACCTCTTCCACCAATCACAGCCCACATCCTCCTATAACTGCCTCCCAAAATGAAATGCTGAATGATTCTAAGCATTTTAGAGGGAGTCAGTATTTAAGACTTGAAATGGCAGTTGCCTATTGGATAACAAAGGCTATGTCTACACTACAAAATTAGGTTGATTTTATAGAGGTCGATTTTTACAAATCAGTTTTATACCATCGATTGCATATGTCCCCCACTAACTGCATTAAGTCAGCGGAGTGCGTCCTCACTACCGTGGCTAGCATCGACTTACGGAGTGGTGCACTGTGGGTAGCTATCCCACAGTTCCCGCAGTCTCCGCCGCCCATTGGAATTCTGGGTTAAGCTCCCAATGCCTAATGGGGCAAAAACATTGTTGCGGGTGGTTTTGGATACATGTTGTCAGTCGCCCCTCCCTCCGTGAAAGCAACAGCAGACAATCATTTCATGCCTTTTTTCAGTGCAGACGCCATACCACGGCAAGCATGGAGCCCGCTCAGCTGAGGTCACCATCACCACTGATGTTGTGTCCTGGGTGCTGCTGTCAGCAGACGGTGCAGTAGGACTGCTAACCGTCATCATCCGCAGCAACTCTGCTCTCGTAAATGAGCTCAGTCTCAATAGCAAATTTCTCCATGTTGTTGTCATCCACCACTGCAACTCTTCTCTCCTGGTGCCATGAATCCACCTCACATGTCCTCTTGTCGTTCTGTATAGATATCTATTCTCGTGGCATCCGTCGTCATCCACCACTTCCGCTGCAACTCTGCTCTCCAGCGGACACCTCTCAGCTCACCGCTGCTGTTGTGAGCATTGTAAACACCTGACGCATTATCCTGCAGTATGTGCAGAACCTGCAAAAGCAGGCGAGGAGGTGACAACAGCGCGATCTCGATAGTGATGAGGACATGGACACGGACGCAGACTTCTCTCAAAGCACAGGCCCTGGCAATTTGGACATCATGGTGGTAATGGGGCAGGTTCCTGCCGTGGAACACGGATTCTGGACCCGGGAAACAAGCACAGATTGGTGGGACCGCATAGTGTTGCGGGTCTGGGATGATTCCCAGTGGCTGCGAAACTTTCGCATGCCTAAGGGCACTTTCCTGGAACTGTGTGACTTGCTTTCCCCTGCCCTGAAGCACAAGAATACCAAGATGAGAGCAGCCCTCACACTTGAGAAGCGACTGGACAAGAGAAGACTAAGAGGGTCCATGATAACAGTTTTCAACCTCGCAAAAGGTTTTTACAAGGAGGAGGGAGAAAAATTGTTCTCCTTAACCTGAGAATAGGACAAGAAGCAATGGGCTTAAATTGCTTCAAGGGAGGTTTAGGTTGGACATTAGGAAAAACTTCCTAACTGTCAGGGTGGTTAACCACTAGACTAAATTGCCCTGGGAGATTGTGGAATCTCCATCATCGGAGATTTTTAAGAGGAGGTTAGACATATACCGGTCAGGAATGGTCTAGAGCAGTGGTTCCCAAACTTGTTCCGCCGCTTGTGTGGGGAAAGCCCGTGCCGGGCCAGTTTGTTTACCTGCCGCGTCCGCAGGTTTGGCTGATCACGGCTCCCAGTGGCTGCGGTTCGCTGCTCCAGGCCAATGGGAGCTGCAGGAAGCGGCGCGGGCCGTACTGGCTTTCCCTGCACAAGCGGTGGAACAAGTTTGGGAACCACTGGTCTAAATAATACTTAATCCTGCATGAGTGCAGGGGACTGGACTAGGTAACCTCTCGAGGTCCCTTCCAGTGCTACGATTCTATGGATTATAGAACATGAAACAACAATAGTAATAAATTAAGGGTACTTAACACCTCACTGGCTTGGGCCCCAGATATCCCATTGCTGCTCTCTTACTGTTCTGTAAGAATATCAGATAGACAGAATCCCTCTCAACACATCCACAGCCTATAGCAGACAACTTCAATTGATATTTTGTGTGTCTCCGCATATGCCTCCTTGATGAGGGGTTCTCCTTACCACTCATCCCAGATACAGGCTGATTTCCAGGGTGCAGTTTTACAGCACGTTTTTCCAATGAAGTTTCCATTTCTGTTAACTGGATCATTAATCATCATTTACACAGATTCCCAAAAGGACATTGTCAACATGAAAAAGCCCATTTCTGTCTGAAAAACCTTGCACTTACAAACAATACCTAGGATTTCTCTATTTTTTCAGTTTAATTTTGTGCATTTGTCAGCAATTTGTGCAGAATCAGTGTCACCGCTTTGTTGATTGTCATGGGCCTCTCTCATTTGATGCCCCACCATAATCATGGCAGCAATTTTATCAGGAAAAAATATCAGAAATTTTATTTCTTTGAACTTAAGACAAAATTTAAAACAACCCAAGATGGCAGCATCTTTTTAATGCCATCAACCACCACCATCATAATATATAGCCGTCCATTTCCAGTGTGATTTACAGATGTGGCATCTAGTTAGGCGACGACTCACCGGTGTGGCACCTCCTGCTGGTTGTCTCAGGAATTAGCTCTTCCAGCCCAGCACGTGTCCCTCCCAGACCCCGGTGCCCCTTTACCTTGGGGTGCTGCCCCCTGGCAGTGCCCCCACACTCTGGGTCTCCCCACCCAGGGGAACCCCCAACCCTCTATCCCACCTTGCCTTAGTGGCTACTGCCAGTCGTCATCCAGCCCCCTTTCCCTGGGGCAGACTGTAATGGCCACTCATCACCGGCAAGGACCAGCTGCCTCTGCCTGTTCCTGGGCTGCACCTCTGCAGCCCCAGTACCTTTCTGGGCCTTTAACAAGGCCTGCAGCCTGAGGGTTTACCAGGCTGGAGCTCACCAGCTCCCTTTGCCCTTCACAGTACTGTTCTGCTCTAGGTACCTTGCTCCCAGACAGCTAGCCCTTTCCACTCCAGGGCTAGAGTGAGACTTCTCCAGCTTCTAGCCCACAGCCCTCTTATAAGGGCCAGCTGTGGCCTGATTGAGGCGTGGCCCCAGCTCTGGCTGCTTCCCCCAAACAGCCCAGCTGTTCCCAGCTACAGCCCTCTCCAGGGCTGCTTTAACCCCTTCAGGGCCGGAGCGGGGTGACCACTCCACTACATGACAATTTTAATAAATGCAAAAATAAACAAACATAACTGGAAATGTGCTGATGTTTATTGACAGGAAAATACAAAGGAGGAGGACAAGGAGGAGATGGAGGACTAAGAAACAGAAACCTACGGGGAAAAGACTACATAGACTGATAGGAGAGAGAAAGGTGGATAAGAGGTTTGTCAGCCCACTTCCCATCCATGGGAATTGGGTGTCCTCTTAGGGGCTTTGAATTTCCCACCCTAACCATATTATCAGACAAATATAGAGGGAAATGGCGAACTAAGTGAGACTAACAAATGAGGGAAACACAATAATTATCAGGGATGTGCAGCAAACAGTAAAGATATTAGCCCTGAAGTGCAGACATGTGGGAGGCAGTGCGCCCATAGGGACAGTAAAAAGAAAAGGAGGACTTGTGGCACCTTAGAGACTAACAAATTTATTTGAGCATAAGCTTTCGTGAGCTACAGCTCACTTCATCGGATGCATTCAGTGGAAAATACATAAATAGGGACAGTGAAAGACATAAATACACACATCCATAGATGCTGAGTGCCGGATCCTCAGAACCATATAGTGCCTAATTCCCCTTGATTTAAATAGGACTTAGGTACCTAAATATCTTTGATGAGCTGGGCCTGACACACTAATGCAAACCATCACAGTAACAAAGCCACAGAGAACTGAGAACCAGCAGCATTTTCCTACTGTGCCTACATAACAGAACAATTCACATGCAATCAAAAAGTGACCCCATGATGCTGCTCCATTAAAGTCAATAAGGAACTCCCACTGAATTCAGTGGGAAGAGTAGGCTCCTTAAAAGCAATACATAAGACCATACAGCAGAGGGAGTAAGAAAATCCCCATAGAGCTGTCTCAGGACAAAATATGCCTAAATAAAGATAGAGCACAGCAAAAGGGCCAAATGCATTTTAATAGGGCTATAAGCTTCATGCTTCAAACCATAAGACAGCCACTGACGGAGGGGCTTTGGAAGAAACTTCTCTTATAAGCATGTTATTCTACAATCTATCATTACTGGCATCCTTACCCCTTCCTTGGAGACAAGCTACAGGACTAGATGACCCTCTGGTTTGATCTGTTATGGCAATTCCTATATTCCACTGGGCTGAAGACCATGTTGTTATAGGCATTGCTATGGTGATTCTAGAGGGTTCTGCCTCCTGCTATAATAATACTTAGAATTTCTATACTGTCTTCCATCTGAGTGTTTCAAAATATTACACAAAACTTCCCTGTGAGATAGAGAAGTATTACCATCTCCATTTTATAGTGAGGGAAACCGAGGCACAGAGTGGGCAAGTGAGTTGCCAAAGGTCACACAGCAAGTCTGTGGCAGAGCCAGGAAGAGAAGCTAAATCCTCTGAGTTCCAGTCTCCTATGTCACGTAAATCAGTAGTAAATGTTGTCTCCAAGTCTACTTAGGTAGTTCCTTTCCATAGCCATGATTTTTCATGGATCATTGTAGGGACACGCAATGAGTACTGTCTTGTAACAGCCAGACTGTGACTCAATCTGCATGCCCATGCAAGGGGAGACCCACGTTACACCATCCAGCATGCCATCCAGATGCTGGGTCACTCTTCACCTGATTATCTGGGAGCAGGTGGGCAGGGAGGGGAATGGGTGGAATCTTGACTCCACTACTTGCTGGCCAGCACAGCTGAGCTTCTGTGGAGGGTGTAATTTATGGCTAGTCTAGGCCAGCAGCAGATTACTGCTGCCCTGGAGCAATGGGGAAGCTATGACCATGAGGAGGGTCTCTGAGTCACAGCACCACCTGGTGAGGCTGCTTTTGCATCACGCCTTACTCAGGGCTGTGTCTAAAGAGAGTCTAGCCCTAATCACTGAAGTTGGTTGATGGGGTCCCAAACTGTGGTGCTATAAAAAACAAAACCAATCAAATTCAAAAGTGGGACCAACCAGACATACCCCAAGGACGAAAGGAGAAACACAGGCTGGACCCTGTTTGTTTAAATTACCCCTTTACCGCTATTACAAATACAAGATGTGTAGGATATTGCTAAATAAAGGCATAAAAACAGTTGCTTTCCAGTCATTGACTCCATGGGGGAAAATGCTATATTGGGGAAAGGAATACACTGCATTTACTACATGCACCCTGGCCATCCTTCTCTGGTTTGGCTTCCATGTTCCTTTTGTATTTTGGCTCTTTCAGAACTGCTACAGAGCAGTCACTGTGCTGCACGCTGACGAGCTGCATTCAGTTCTGGCACTATAGAGCCAGTAGAGCAGCATTCTTGTTTTCTCTCGGTGGTGGTTTTCTCCCCCACAGAGTCACCTTTGAAAACCCAGAGCGACAGGCATATGGTTCAAGAAGTAGCTTCAAGGAACAAAGTAACAAAACTAGATTTAAAAACCAGTTCTTTTTCCTGACCTCAGCTGTCATCCTGCACACACTGAAGTCCATAGCAAAGCTCCCCTCGATTTCGACAACGTCCCTTGGCCTCTCAGTGCAACAGTATCTTCACTCATTTCTTCAAATTCCATCATGGAACCAGTTCCTAGCCTTATGTTTGCCTTTTTTTTTTTTTTTTTAATGACCATATTAAGTATTTGGTTGCCAACATTGTCCATTTAGGTAGCTGTTGTCCTGCTGGGACTGCCCAAACTGAGGAAAGATGATCCAGTGTTTAGGTTGCTCACCCCAGACTTGTAAGACCCAGATTCAATTCCCTATTTATCCACAGGCTTCTGTGTGACCTTGGGCAAGTCATTTTCTCTGGGTCTCAGTTCCCCATCTCTAAATAGTAATAGTACTTCCCTAACTTGAGGGAGTTGTGAGGTGTTCATGACTACAGCAATGGAGGACACCTAAGTACCCAAGGCAGAGAGATACATCAGCAATTTGATGGAGTAGACCTTGCCGTTGTCTTTAAATGGTAAAACATTGCCGGAAGATCAACTCCCTACTCGTTTTAATCCTTTTTTAAAATGCCCCAAATGATTGTTCTTCAAATGTTGTTTATAAAAATAAAATGTGGATTCTTTGCACAGCACCTTTCCAACCAGCAGATCTTTTTCAGCAATTACAAACACATGGGTTTATAATGGAAACACCGCCAACGTCTGAATAACAGCAATGCTATAATTAAAAGCAGAACTCAGCTAGTGATCAATCCAGCAAGCTGCTGAGCACTCTGGGCCTGAGTCAGCAAAGCACCTAAGGGTGGGCTTCTCTTTAAGCAGAGGGGAGATCCCAACTATCTTGCAAGATTTATTGCTAAAACCCCAAATGTGCATATGAATTTTTGGACCATGCATATCATTTAAATGGTTGGCTGTTGATAATCTCTGTCTGTAATGTTGTGTCTGGGTTATTGTGGGTCCATGTTTTAGCTAATCTACCTATCGTCTTACAGTGATAACCATCGGCATATTGTCTGGGTGCCTGGCCTTGATCTCAAATTAGCTCTTCAGTCCTCGAGCAAAACGTGTTGGCAGTATAGGGCTTAAAGTGCGTCAGTTACGCTGATTCTGAGATCACCGCCAGAATCGAGAAAGCTTCGGAACAGCCTAATCACAAATCAGTGACAAGCTACCTGCATAGGCAGCACAGGCCCTGCTTTTGCTTTCTCAGCCACAGCAGGTGGCCCCACAATTGCCCGCAGGCCTGTGTCAGCATTAAGTGAATCTAATTCTGGGGAAGTCTCCTGGCTTGACCCATTAGGCCAAATTCGTCCCTGATGTTACTCCACTGATGCCAATGGCATTACTGTGCCTAGGCACTGCAGAGGTCGTAGGTCAGCACGTGATTTTTCATGTACTGTAATAACTCTTGCTATGCTCCAACCACTTGGCAACACTTCTCTTACTAGTTAGGGAAGGCAATGAGGCCTAGGGTATGCAGTAGTGTCTCCAGTGGATAGGGCACTAGAATTGGAGTCAGAGACTTTGTTTCTATGCCTGGCTCTGTTACTGACTTCCTGTGTGACCTTGGGCAAGTCACTTCACCTCTGTGCCCTCTCCTACCCTTTGTCTTTCTTGTCTATGTACACGGTAAACTCTTTGGGGCAGGGACTGTCTCTCACTGTGTGTTTGTATAATGCCTAGCATAATGGGGCCCCATTTCAGTTGGGGCTTATAGTGGATATTGTAATACAAATTAATAAATATAATAGTAGTACGTAAATACCTTTTCACCTCATGCTGTATATATTCCGCTGTGATGAATGTAGTAAGGTGGAATCCTCCATTGCTTTTAATCAATAGCTTCCATGTCTTCTGGACTGGGGTGGGAAGAAATGTTGACTAGCAACCATCTTCCAGGATCCCTTTATTACGGGGGGGAAAGGAGGTATCTTTCTCTACCAACATACTGATGAGGATACCGTGTTACCCTGGTAAATATGCTGCAACAAGATTAAAGAAATAATAACAAAAATCCCCTACATAAATAGTGAATGGTGTAAACTGTCCCCCGTTTACAGAACCATGGGAGGGTTAGCTGCCAATCCTCTCAGCTTCTCTAGTTCCAGTGAAATGTAATAATGTTCAGGAGCACAAATACCATGAAACCTCAGTCCTTAAGAGCAGCCATTTTCCAGACTGCCAGTCAAAGGCGTGCTTAGATGAGACAGCTGAATGTGCATAGCGGCTGTTTTCAACGGGTTAAGCATTGCATACTACAAGAATGTATGTATACTACATTTTTAATAATCTAGAATGGGTTCTGACCTGAATGAACTCCTTGTGTTGCTTGCAAGGGCAAACAGCTATAATCAGGGAAAGAATTATTCTGACTTCTCATGTAAACTTTGCTTGATCATTGTGCTTCTCTGAACATTTCAATCCTGAAAGTACATATATTGCATGTTAAAAGCCTAGCTCTAGGTTTGTTCCCCTCCTTTGGGTATCTTTTTTAGTCTCTTGCTTTTGTAGAATCCAATTTTGCTGGACAAGAGGATTTTTTTTTTTAAATCAAAGATGTGTGGTACCCAATCAACAACAAATACATTAATATGGTTTTAGTTTCCAGATAGTGTACCTTGACATATTCCTCTGAATTAGAGCATCAGTAACATCTATTTTACCTTACAGTACTTTGTTCTTTATTCAATACATAACCAAACCCACAGCCTGTATTTTTCTGGAGATAGATACAAACTTCCTCCCATGCAGGGCTAGATATAATCTCTCTCTCTCTTTCTACGCTGATGGGAGACAATTCAGGAAGCCCTCTTGTGCACAATGAAATTTCTGAAGATTGCAAATGGACATAGTGTAATTTAGGTCCCTTGCTGCTTTGGATTTTTCTCCATACGTTCTTGAGTCCACATTATTTACACACATTCCCAGCCATTAACTACCTGTCTCTTTTTTTCTAACTTACATTTATCCTTCTCTTCAATGCTCACTTTTCTGCAAGCGGGGCATGACCCAAAACCTGTTAAAGTTATTGAGAGTCTTTCCATTGACTTCTTCAATGGGCTTTGAATCAGGCCCTCTGTAAGCTTTTTCTAGTATAAATTAATCCCAATTCCCCTCACAATGCTTCTCTGGAGGGTGTGCTTTGGTAATGGCTGGAGTGGAGCTAATTATTTGCAAGAAATAATGTATTTATATTAATTTATTTGATAGCTTTTTCCTGTTTTGGTTGCATAATGTCTCTAAACAGGCTGCAATTTGCTGCAATTTATTCTTCATACTTATTCATCACATTCAAAATTACTCAATTTTTTGTGTGTGTCTTATTTGCTCTAGGACTTGCAATTCTGGGTGTGCCACTTAGTTGTGATTGGTCACATAAATCACATGGTATGGTGTCTGGTCCCTGATTCCACGATTAGAACCTTAGCCTCAGGTTACTGGTGTGAATTTGCTGTTGCATCCATTCATGGTAGTGACATTTAACCACGTGAATGTTCAAACATGAAAGGAACATGGAGACAACTGAGGCAAATTCATTTAAATATTCAAACCAATATTTCAAGAAAAGATTTTTCATTATTCACCCACTATAAAAATCAGTCATTTCAGAAAACTACTGAAATGCATTATAATATTTTCTACTTTACATCTTCAATGCACTGTACAAACATTAGCTAAGCAGCCTCTACAGCATTCCCCTTCAAAAAGAAGCATTTAGCATTCTAGAGTCAAAAGACTCCACCTTACAATAGTGATATATCTGTGCTTTGGGCAATTACTCTGGTATTTCTTTCTACAAAGATACTTATTCCCACTTAACAGATGGGGCAAGTGAGACACACAGAGCCGTAATCATCTACTATGTGATGTTCCATCAGGGATGAATTTGTCCCAGAGATGTTGAAGCCAATATTTTCAAACTTGGATGTTTAAAGCTAGGCACCTAGAGCCCATTGAAGTCAGTGGAAATACTCCTATTGACTTGACTAAGCTTTGCATCAGGCCCCTAATTACTCCTTTAGACACACAAATAAATGTCCTAATTTAGGAGGTGCTGAGCACTTGCAGCTCCTGTTGAATGTTCTTCAGGCATAGGCCACAGAGTATGAGGGGCGTTAGAACTCAAGAGTTCCTGGAGCCCAGACCATTGGTCAGTCCTCTAACCACTCTGCCTCACTACAGTAGAGTTTTTATTTGTGCTACACTGTACCCCATTAAACCCTGGCCTGTACAACTCCCTCCTAGGTCTGACCAGTGAGGTACGGGAGTACTATTTAAAGTAATTAAAAAGAAAAGGAAACCTCACAGAAGATAGGTTTGTTATAACACTGATGCTGCTTTGCATATAATGTAGATCTGTAGTGACACCTCACTTCCTTCACTTTTTTATACAGCATGAATTCCTTACTAACACTCTAGAGCAATTCTACCCTCTTGAGAAAAGTTAGAATTATCAACATCCTGTTCCCATCTATAATACATGGCATAGTAAAAGCATGTTGCAGTATCAGTGGGCAGAAGACTGGTGATATTCAGCAACATGTGCTGTAGACAGCATCTATCTTTAGTGCCAGAGTGCTTTTAAGATTATGAAAGACCTTCCTTTCTGCTCAGAAAAGACAAGACTTCTATTTATTATTTCACATATATAGCACGCACTTACACAACAGATTGGACTGAAGTCCTGGAGCCAACTCAACCATAGTGAGAAATACAAAGTCAATTGTAACATGTGTTATGGGGATTTGGAATCAAAATACTTCAGCTCTGCACTTCACATTTTAAAATTCTCGGAACAGGATGCAATGGCTTGACTTTCAAAATGGTGTCCCCTGCCAATCCTTTTAAAATAAAATGAGGCCACCTTACAAAATCCAAGCTGTAGTTTTATACACACACACGGGCAGGGGAGGGTAGAATTTGAGCCAGTGGGTTCAAAAATTGAGCAGATACTGATTTCAGCATGAACAGAAACACATATTCATGGCATGCAAGCTATTTGAACACGCCAGACTTAGAATTCAGAAGTGTCTAACTCCCAGCCCCACACTCCAGTCACTAGACCAAACATCCTTGCTAATTATAAGAAACTTGCATTTTATCCTTTCAGGATGCAGAAGTTCCCTCAAAGACATAAAATGACTCACAGTAATTTCAATTTTAAACAAGAGTGAACGAATTAGGTTTTATACATAAGCAACAAGAGCGTGTATTTAAATACAGTGCCTAGTATAAGACTCTTAACTCCACTGCAGATTTTTTTCTTATTTAACAGACAGTATTTATTTTTGCATATGTATGCAATTTTCCAAAGCAATAAAAAGGGCACTTTAAGCGCTGTAATACAGCTCATCTTTTATTGTTATAGACAATGAGGAGTACATACAACATAATGGCTACCGTCACAGCTGGGAACTTGCAATGAATTCTACATGGCAAACATCCACCTATTTTTCACTCTGCTTCGAACTCATGATACGATCCGTGTGTGAAAATTCAAATGCTATCGACCACTTTCTAAATGCAATGCATGACATACCAAACAATATTATTTGCTTGTAAGACTTTCCAGACTCTTTAAGTTGTTGCAACAGTAATAAACATGCAAAATATTGATAGAAAGCCACGGATACTATATTTACCCCCACTCCCCAAAGAGTGAGGCTGTGCTAGAAAATCCACAGGTTCAACGATGCATACAGGGTGAAATTTACCCCTTGTGCAGAGGTCAGCACAAGGCCACTTAAGTCCAAGTGGGAGTTAAGTGGTACATTGACCTTGTGCTGTCTCTCTGCAAAGGGGTGGGTTTCACCCAATGTCTTCTGCCTGTAGAAAAATACGTGATCTGTAGCAGAGACATCTACAGCTACCCACTAGCCATGATGAACTACTTTAGAGCACGGTGCAATGAGACTAGAAATAATTTTCTATTTTATAACCTGGTCCCGCAGCCCTTATTACACACAAAACTCTTCCTGACTTCACTGGAGGATCTGCACAGGAGACTCAGTAAATATTGGTCCCTGATGATCTGCACAAGTGGCTTCTCTTGCAAGGTGCAAGGCATGATTCACACCTGTAATGAAGAGTGAGAGGAGGTTTAAGCTTTCCTTTCCCTGGAGAATGTGGGGCCCAATCCTAAAGTATTTTCTCAGGCAAAACTCCCATTGAAGTCACGGGGTGAAATTCACCCCATGCAGAAAGCCAGCTCAAGGTTGATGCATTTAAATCCCACCTGAGCCCCACATCTTAAGGAGGATTTAAATGATGCCCAGATCTACAGCTGGCTCTCCCCACGGGGCTGAATTTCATCCAAACTGACAAAGGACTGCAGGATCGGGCCCAAGAGAGCCGCAGCACGTAAGGTCCTCCACCACTGACAATGAGTTCGGATACTGTGAGTCATTTCTGTTTACTGGTTGTTGTAAATGTCAAATGAACATCTGGATGTTGGTGTTTGGCAGCAGGGTCTCAGATGAGTCAGGTATATCACCCTGGAAGCTGTTTACAGGATGCCTCCTGCAAGCTGTCAGGACTTGAGCCCCAGCATGGTTTTATAATTACAGCCCTGCGGGTGTTGTGCTTAGAACGCCTCATCCTCCAGTTTTGCCAAAATGTTTAGCAATTCGGACACTACTTGTAGCCCAAGGGACGCTGGTAACCCCAAAGCGAATCTTGGCGTTCTTCCCCATATCTCACTTTGTATGTAATTTATAGGTATGTAATTATGATAATAAATGTTTCAAAGCTAATTGTTTCATTAAGGAAAAAAAGTAGAAGCCCCTCCATTCCTGAGCAGCCCAACAGTAACCTGTCAGTCACTTCTGGAAAGGTGCTATTGAATTCAATAGGAATTAAACAAAGAATGAACAGATACTACTCTGAAAACCTGGGTCATTTCAGACAGAGAATACTGTCCTGTCTATAGAACTTGTAAACCAGCCTGTAGCATTCTATAGCCAGGATATAATTCTCTATTAATTCTACAAGATGGTTTAAGAACCCTGGAGAAAGTTTGTTATTTTCTATAAGACTTTTCCACAAGAGGTTTGCCTGGCAAACAAAATGGAGGTGAAAGACTTGAAAAGGGATCATATTTCACTTGCAAGGTTTAAAGGAGTAACACGGCCAGCTACTGCAGACTGCTGCGTGTCTCCTCAGAGGTCCTGAGCACCCTCATTTGCCACTGACGGCAGTGTGGAGCTGAAGGCACTTAGGAGGATCACCAGCCAGGAAACAATCAACAGCTTGCTGCAGCAGGACCCTAGGGTGAAATTCATGCCTATTCAGAAGGCTCACTCAAAGGCTATGCACAATTTAAGCGCCACTTAATTCCACAAAATAGGACTTACCGGGGACTTAAGTGAGGCACAGGCATTGTGTAGAGCCTCTGCCAAAACCATGTGAAGAAGGTCAGCTGAATGGTTCAATCCAATACGTGGTTTGCTTAATAAAGGACACTTCTTCAGAAAGTTTTGGCAGGTACATCCTGTTAAGCTGCCAGGCAGCATTCATGTGATTGCTAATGTTGCTGATTACTTTCCCTTCCCACGCCCCCCAGCACCAGTTAACCCCTTCTCTCCCCCCTCCCAAAAAAAACCCAACCAAACCCCAAGATCAGATCTACTGTATGGCTGTATGTTGTGAGATGCAAATAACGGTATATAACATACTAGATACTGATACAATTGGTATATTAATATGATAGATAACTGCTTTGTTCACACTGCAAAGCAGTAAATGTTAACCATTATTTTCTACATAAAACTGACTTTTTGTAGATAACTCTTTAGCTGAACATCATTGTAGAATAAGCTGCTTTTGGATGTGTAGGGTCATATTTTGACATTGGATACACCCATAGTCAGTCATCAGTAAATCCAATGGAAACCCCTTGGGGCCTCATCCCCAGTTGGTATGAACTGGTGTAGTTCTTTAGTGGACCTATGCTAATTTACATCTGTGGAAGACCTGGCCTGAACATCCAAGGGCAAAACTTGACTTGAAATTTCAGAATAATGCAAATCTACTGTTACATAAATCGTAGAAGTGCAACTTTGGCACTGTTTCTTCTTTGACATTTCAGCATGTGTGACAAGAGATACAGTAATGATCAACTATGTCAAAGCAAAAAAGGTCTAACTCAGTTGAATTTGTACAGATGAAAACAATGTTTTCCTTACATTGTGACATATGCTCACAACCTATACTCAATAAATCTGTCCGTAGTTTATTCAATAGCATTTTTAAAATGAATAATGTCCATTGGCCATGTCCCAGTGCTCATTTCAGTGCATTGCAGGAAAGCAATCACATAGGCCTCTCTTTTCTGCTTTCAGGAGGAGGGTTTCTGTCTGCAAAAGAACATTAAATCATGGAATTTAATATATCACTTTAAAGGAATAATATAATTGATTAGATCTAATCCCTCAGCACTGCAATTGTCAGGGTGCCTTGTGGAATGAGAAATCATGGTTATTATAGCTGGTTTATATGGTGACTTACCTGGCAAACTGGTACATAATAAGCATGTTCAGAACTGAGGAATACAGACTAAACTGCATGGAAAATATTTGGTGGTTTTAATGTTTTCACTTTCACAGTTAACCTCAAGGGGTTAGATTGTCAGAATTTATTGAAGTGTCTTTTATAAATTCTGGGAAAAACTCCACTCAGTCACACTCTTAATTCCTTCCACTTAACAGGAAGACATCAGCTATTGATGTGCCCAGAATTGTATAATTTAATAGTACCAGTTACTGTGCTAAGGGTCCGATTCCGCTCTCAGCTACACACCTGTAAATCCAGAACAACTCCAGTGAATTCTTTGGGGCTGGCAATTTAACTTCCCTGCCCCAATTTTTCTGAATCTGGACCTTTTCAAGGTAGGTCTGGGCTCGAGCTTGTGGTCCTGTTTTAACTCGAGTTAATTTATGTTACAGTTACATACTGTTACAATACTGCCAAACCCAAGCGCTCAGAAATCATGAGTCAGACTCTCAAAACCCAGGAGACTAGCTCAAAAATTCAAGATTAAAACAAACAAACAAATAAATGTCTTTATTTGACTTTTTGGTTTGGTGCTTTTAGGGGTAATGTTTCTCTGTAACCATGAGGGTTAGAAACTTACTTTTAAAAAAATGAAAGCTGAAATTCCCACCTACTCCCATCACTACAGAAGCTGGGGCTTTCAGACCAAATATCACAGGACTCACAATAAAAACATGACTGTTGGCACTAACTCAAGATAGCGATGACAACAGTGTCTGGACACTTCACAAACATTCGTTGCTGGATGTAAGTAACCTTTCATGGTTTACCCTAGGCTAAATCCAATCCCAGATCAGGAAGGGTGAAATTTACCCTGACAGAGAGCCAGCACAAGGCCTGTCCAGATTGGTTACGGTAAACCACAAACATTTGTGTTCTGGCATTTTCAATAAGGTGTTCATTAATTTGAGTAAATAACCTGAATGAACTAACAGGACCTTTAACCAGCCAACTCTCCTTTGCCATGATGCCTACAAAAAAAACTTTGACATTAGGTAGGCAGCTGTTGTGCTAAAACTGCTGCCTATCAGGCTGACCAGAACTGCCTCATTGTTCTCTTGTGTTCCCATTGTCTGTCTGTTTCCACCTGTAGTCTCTTTTGTCTTATACTTAGATTGTGAGCGCTTTGGGGCAGGGACTAGCTTTTTATTCTGTGTTTGTACAGTGCCTAGCACAACAGGGTCTCATAGGCACTGTGGTAATATAAATAATAATAATAATGGACGACAGACTCCAGTTCAGACATATTTTAGGGTGAAATTCAGCCAGCTCACGTTCTAACTCTAACTGAAGCCCTGTTTTGTAAGCTTAAATAGCACATTGGCTTTGTGCTAGCTCTCTGCACAGGGTAAATTTCACTATTCCTGGTTTGTGATTCAACTGCTTTCCCCTCCTCACTATGTTCCCCCAACCTCTTTTTCTTTTAAACGCAAAAGTTTTGCCTTTCACCTTGACATTAGAATGGAAGGCTTGCTCATTTTTCCTGTTTGCTTTCAATTATTGGCTTGATGCTGCAGTGTGTGTCATTAAACGACGCTCTTTGTGTGATTCAGAGCTGTGCGAGGCGAACATTCTTGTTGTCATAAGCCTAGCAGACAACATAAGATTATTTTAGCACCATAGCAGCTCTTTGGATTTGAATACTTGTGTAGGACCAACGCACTGGCATTCCCACCACATGCTTCCTATGCGAGTCTCACAGTCCTTATACAAGCTGGAAGGGATGATCTGGGAGTGTTCAAAAATAATCTCAAAAGCTAATGAATGCAGAAAGATCCCTATCAATGCCACCATTGGTCCCAGGAGTCCCCTAAAAGAATATTACTCTGCAGGCTGTGCTCTTGTAAAAGGTATTCTGAATATTTAGAGTTATTACATTAAATTAATTTGCCGTAAAACTTCACAAAAAGATGAGATGGGCCAAACTCTGACTTGGAATAAGGATAATTGAGGGTGAAATTTTCATTAGGCCGGAAGTGACAGTTGAGTCATCTAGTCTGATCTCCTGTATAACACAAGCCATGGAATTTCACCTACTTACCTCCTGTACTGATCCCACTAAGCTGTAAATGACTAAGCCACAATTTAGAGAAAGGCAGCCAGTCTTCATCTGAAGACTTCACGAGATGGAGAACCCATCATTTCCCTGGGTAGTTTGTTCCCATTATCAGTCACCATTTGACTCCTATAATGCAAGATAGAATCATAGGAAGGTAGAAGGCACCTTGAAAGGTCATCTAGTCCGTCCCCCTGCACTGAAGCAGGACTAGATACACTTAAACCATCCCTGACAGGTGATTTAATTTAAATCAGTTTTTATACCAATATAGTTATACCCAGTGCAAACTCCTGTATAGATGCTCTTAGTTCAGACTAATGTAAACCTGTTCCCAAACAACTTAAGCTAAACCAACAAGACCACTCTGATGCTGAAAAAAGAGCAACCGTACAGGGAGTTGCTATGGTTTTATGATATCTGTTTAAATTCATGCCTTAGGTTATATCGGTGCTCAGTTCCCTAAGTGCATCTATGTTTGGGTTTTGCACCAAGTTTAACTAAATTGATTGTGTTAAACCCGTTCAAAGTTCTAATGTGAACCAGCCCAAACACGAAAACCCATGCATGTCGTATACTGTACTGACCATGCCATCAGCAAAGCAACCAGAATGCTTGGGCACCCATGTGAGCTGTTTAAGCTGGTTTATTATGAGCTGGCACCAATGATGGGTGTAAATGTGACACCACATAAGATTTTCCTCCTCCTCTGTGCTCCCATTCCCTTTTGTCAGTGCTGCTCTACTGTCTCTCTCCACTTTCCACCTTCTGCTGCTGTCCTGTTAACAGCCATTGCTGAGTGGTGACTGAAAATCAAAAAGGAATCCTACAAAAAATTGCTAAGTAGGAGGACAAAAGAATAACACAAGCATATAGGGACAAAATCAGAAAGGCTGAGGCACAAAATGAGTTACCCCTAGCAAGGGACATAAAAGGCAACAAGGAAAGGTTCTATAAATACATTAGGAAGAAGAGACACATGAAAGGAAGTGTAGGTCCTCTGCTTAGAAGGGAAGGAGAGCTAATAATGGGTGACATCAAGAAGGCTAAGATGTTCAGTGCCTGTTTTGTTTCAGTCTTCACTAAAAAGGTTAATTATAACAAGGGAAGGAATGCAAACCAAAATAGGGAAAGAATAGGTTACATAATAGTTAGATTTCAGAATAGCAGCTCTGTTAGTCTGTATCCGCAAAAAGAAAAGGAGTACTTGGGGCACCTTAGAGTCTAACAAATTTATTACAGCATAAGCTTTCATGAGCTACAGCCAATGAAGTGAGCTGTAGCTCACGAAAGTTTATGCTCTAATAAATATAATAGTTAGATGTTTTCAAGTCAGCAGGGACCGTTGAAATTCTTTCTAGGTACTTAAGGAACTAGCTGAAGCAATCTCAGAACCGTTAGAAATTATCTTTGAAAACTCACGGTGGAATGGTGAGGTCCCAGAGGACTGGAAAATGGCAAACAAAGAACCTAGTTTTAAAGAGGGGAATGGAGGGGATACAGGGAATTTTTGATAGGTCAGTCTAACTTCAATACCTGGACAGATACTGGACCAAATGATTAAGCAATCAGTTTGTAAACACCTATAGGATAATGGGGTGATAAGTAATAGCCAACATGAATTTGACAACAAATCATATCAAACCAACCTAATTTCCTCTTTGACAGGGTTCTTGATCTAATAGATTGGGGAAGCTGCAGACGTGATATATCTTGATTTTAGTAAGGCTTTTGACACAATCCTACATGACATTCTCAAACAACAAGCTAGGAAAACATGGTCTGGATGAAATTATCATAAGGGGGCATAAAACTAGTTGAAAGACCATCCTCAAAGAGTAGTTATCAATGGTTCACTGTCCAATTGGGAGGACGTATCTACTGGGGTCCCGCAGGAGTCTGTCCTGGCTCCAGTACTACTCAATATTTGTATTAATGACTTGGATAACAGAGTGGGGAGTACACTTATAAAATCTGCAAATGACACCAAGCTGGGAGGGGTTGCTAGCACTTTGGAGGACAGGATTAGAATTCAAACAACCTTGACAAATTAGTCCAAAATCAACAAGATGAAATTCAATAAAGACAAGTGCAAAATACTTCATCTAGGAAGGAAATATCAAATGCACAACTGCAAAATGGGGAATAACTGGCTAGTACTGCTGAAAAGGATCTGGGAATTATAGTCGATCATAAATTGAATATGAGCCAACAGTGTGAGGCAGATACACATTCTGGGGTGTATTAACAGGAGTCTGTATGTAAGATATGGGAGGTAATTGTACCCCTCTACTCGGCATTGGTGAGGCCTCAATTGGAGCACTGTGTCCAATTCCGGGCATCACACTTTAACAAGAATGTGGACAAATTGTGGTGAGTAGAGAGGAGAGCAACAGAAAAGATTAGAAAACCAGACCTATGAGGAAAAAGTTTAAAAAAACCCAGGTTAGACAAACACCACTCAGCAATGGTCTAGGTCAGAGGAGGCCAAACTGCGGCTCGCAAGCCGCATGCGGCTCTTTTATAGTTGAAAGTGCGGCTTGTGGAGCCCCGGCCACCCCCACCCCCCGTCTCCCCATTATCCACCTACCAGACGTGGGGGGCGGGGGGCAAGCTCAAGGTTTCTACCCTGCAGTGGGGTGGTGGGGTTAGGGGCTTCTGCCAGAGATGACTCGTGCCTGCTGAGTGTTGGGGGACTAATTAAAGGTTTGGCCCTGCAATAGCTTAAGTCATGCCCCCCAGACATGCCCCCCCCTTACCCTCAGTGGCCCCTCCCTGCAGCTTCCAGGTGTTAGCTCTAGGTGGAGAGGCAGTGGCTGAGAGCTGCAGGGAGGGGCTGCTGCTTTAGTTCCAGGGAAGAGGCATCAGCAAAAGCAGCGGCTCTTCCTGCAGCTCCCAGCTGTTTGCCGCTGCCTCTCCCCATGGCTGCAGCCACCAGCTTGCTGGCTCCAGTAACTGCCATGCGTGGAGGGGCCCAGTGGTACCACGTGACCGAGCAGGGCCAGCAAACCTGGGCGGGGCCGCCTGACCCAACCTGTCTCCCCCATGTGTCGACAGTGGGGAGGGGAGTCTTGGGGCTTTAGCTCCGTGGGGCACACCTGCCAGGGCCTGGGGCTTCAGCAGGAGCAGGGCTGAAGCCCCGAGCCACAGCAGGCACCTCCCGTGGGGTTGAAGCCCCGAGCCCGTCAGGCGCACCCCGGCTCTCAAATGTCTGAAGAGCGTCATATGCGGCTCGGAGTAAGTTTGGCCACCCTTGGTCTAGGTATACTTGGTCCTGCCTCATCACAGGGGGATGGCCTCTCAAGGTTCTTTGTAGCCCTACACTTCTATGATTGTGATGGGAAAGGTAAGTCACCCTTCTTACTCTTCTCCTCTCCTCTCCTCCTTCTCCCTATGTGGGCTAGATGCAGGAACCAGTTGCTGTAGTTCTCTAGCCTGTGTAATGCAGGAAATCAGACTAGATGGTCACAATGGTCCCTTCTGGCCTTAAAATCTACTAATCTCTGCTTGTCCCCAATACATCTGCATAGTACAGTCCTATTTGTTTGAAATGAAAATGAGTCAGCAAAAGATGTTATGTCAGCTTTACTCAGCCAAGGCAAATTGGTACATTAAGCCTAAGTATCATTTCTAAGGTAACACCTACCCGTGTGTCTAGATTGTACGCAGTCTTCTTTAAATCCTGCAGGGCCCTCTGCATGAATTCAAATGCATGGCAGTCAACACAAGGACGACCTGGGAAAGGATGCAGCAGAAAGACGTCACTGAAATCGCATGGAATTGACATCATGGCAATGCCAAGAGAAAATATGATCTTGTATTTCCGAGAAAAGTGCATTTAACAACGTGAATGGGCCTGGGTTGCACACAGAAAATGTCCAGTGTGCATGCACAGGATGGGGCTGCACGTACACAAAAGTATATGCCTGTATGTGCAAATCCCCTGTTCACATGTCATTGCAAAATACATGCACATTTTTGCACACCTGCTTTTGAAAACCTGGACCAAAGCTGCTGAAGAACCTGACCCTGGAAGGTGTTGCATGCCTTCAACTCCCATTCACTTCCCTGGAGTGGAAGCACTCAGACCCTCACATGAATGGGTCAGCTCCCTGCAGGACAAGACACTATGGAGACATTTTCAGTGGTTCCAGAAATGATACAGACAAGTTATTTGTTCAGAAGCCCTCATGCATGTCTTGGTGAGGGAACATGCCCAGTCTGGGTTTTCCTCCTTTCAGCTGCTGCCATATTGTGGGGGGGGAGGGTAATATTCCTGCTTAGGGCCCCCAATGGGCTACCACCGACACTGCCCACCCAACACTGGTCTAGATCTCAGTCTCCTGCATTTGACTAATGAATTAAGAAAGCCTGCCCTCTGAAGGGAAATACATCATATAAAACTGCAACCTCTGGATAAATAGGAAATAAGGAGATTGTGATGTACAATGATAACAGAGCATCCACTCCCAGAGAAAGGGAACCAGATCCTGGCCCATCTACAGCCCCTTTGTGCTGTTCTGACAATGCAAAGTGGTCAGAAAGCTGCCTTAGCCATTCAGCTGTCGAGAACCTCAGGGTGGGGGAGTCCCTGGTGTAGGGAGTGTATCAAAAGAGGAATGAGGAGAGGGATGTAGCCAAAGCACTTCTGTGCTCTGTCAATCCACAGCAGGCATAACAGCCCTTTGGGGGCCATTATCCACCAGGAAAAGTTCTGGCAGCCCTGAGGCTCCTCTAACTTGCAACAGAAGCCAAACGAGTGCCTTGGTTGTGTGGATGAGGTGAGCAAGCATCTCTCACGTTGTTACACACTGAAATTCGCGTCTGGCTGAGCTTTGAACTGGGGAGACTCAGATAGCTGGAAACTGCCTTTACCCCATCCCTATTCTGGAACCAGCAAGACACTTATGATAATTTTGCAAGAGTGACTTAATCCTTTTTTTTTTTCTTCCCTCTTCCACCTGATCAGGAAGGTATCATTGTGTCTCAGGCATTTCTGACAGTTGAACATCTTCTGTAGTGTTCAAAAGCTTTAGTGATAGCCTTTCTTTAACACCTTGGCAATTTATAACCGACTATCTACTGCAATATGAATATTTTTCTAAGTTAACACTTTACTGTCTGTAGTTTATAATTGTATTCTCATTGATTAATGCGGATGATTGTGATGAGAATGAACTGTTTGCTTTATAGCACATCTGTACGTATGTGGACATCAGTCTACAGCGAGACTAAGGCAAGACATCAACAGTCCACATTCTTTTAACCTTTCCTCAGAGATCCTATTTTTCTGAACCTCCACTGTTGCTGTCCTATGATATGAACTCAAATTTCTAACTCTTCTCCATTTTTCTCGATCCTTTTTGCAGAGGACAACTATTGGCATTTGAAACATGCCAAGCATGGACATTGCTGCATTAAGAGGCATTCCCCTATAAACGACAAGTGTCATCAGCAAAGGCATTGTTCTCCAGGGCTGGGTTGAGTGGTGGAGAGGGGCTGGCTATGAGCCAGCCTTTAAAGTAACTCAGATTTGGAATGGTTTAAACAAAAGGGGATTTTTTTTAAAGATTTCTGGTCTAAGTAAGAAATGCTCATCTCCAGATGAGACACCTGTCTCTGTCTGCATAAGGCAGTGACACTGCAATCTGCAGTCAAACGCTGACTACGCCCCTCACAAAAACCATCAGTGAGCAGGGCAGAAACTGACGGGCATTAGTTTGCAGAATCTCACACTGATGACTGGGAGACAGTGAAGATTCCCCAAGGATGTGAGCTAGAGTGAGGCTGAAATTCACCTCTGAAGAGGGGCATCTCAAGGTCTATGTGCCACTTAATCCCAGTTACACTCTGAATGTGAAGCATCAGCCTTGTGCTGTCCCTCGGCACACAGGCAAATTTCACCCTAAGCAAATAAACAAGGGCAGGGCTGTTTTAATTGTGTGTAATGATTTATAGGATGCACCTACACATACTGTAGTATATTTTGCCACAGTGATGACCTCGAGAGCTCAGTACAACATTTCTGAATCTGCTATTCAATCTTTTCTGAGGAGTGGGGACCAGCTGGCATTTTGTGGGGGAAGATTTAACAGGTTTGTGCAGAATGAGAACACTCAAGATTCTAGTATAATTAAATTTAAATGGATTCTGTCTACAAGGAAATTGAAAAATGCCTTGCTTCTGTTTCTGCGGTCCTCCTAGTAAACAACTGAAACTGAAATAATTTCAGAAGACTAATTTACTTTCCGTCACGTGTGCAATTTATTTACTCTGCATTTTGTGCAGCTTGGACTCTGAAACTAGACTGGCTGGTTCCCATTTTCAAGCTCTCCTGCACCAGCGTAAGGTTGTTGTGTTCAGGTTATAAACACAACAGGAGAGGTTTACATTTTTTTTTAAATTGGTTTTCATTGAAATTTAAAGAAAACTATTCTAAAAACACTGATATTGTTTAATGTTTGCACAGTCCTTTGCAGATGTTAAGCACTAAGTACGAGGTACTGATTATTCATTGCTAATTACTATTCATAATCAGCTAGATCCTGCTCTCTGCTTCACTTCTGAGCAAAATGGGAAACAGGACCAGATATCTGAAGCCTCCTTCCACCCCAAACAGCAGGGCAAGGTATAGCAAGACAAGGTCAAGAGAACTCTAGCAGGCAGGACCAGTAAATTCATCAGCCCATACACCACTTGCCCAAGAGGGTGTAGTCTGCCAGCTAGGGAGTGCCTGGTATTCGCCCGAGCACTCTTATGTGTACTGCGGTCAGCAGCACACAGTAGCTGGAAGCTACAGGGTGCTCCTGCTTATAGCAATAGCAAAGTGCACTTCATCATGCATCTCCCAGGCCTGCCCTGAAGCATGCAGTCTTGGCTGGCAGGATTCCCACACTGCAGAAACTATCTGCCAGTGTCCTTGTTCTCACTTGCAGCAGCAAGGAGTGCAAATGCTCTCCTGCACTGGGTTTGTTAGGTTTGGTAAGCCTCCCTCACCCACCCCCCTCTTTGACAAAACTTAAATGTAGGGCCCATACTAATTTAACACCTCCACCATCACACCCCTCACTTGTGGGGTTCCTCAAGAGTCAAGGACTCTCTCCAGGCCTATTCAACATCTACATGCAGCCACCAGGTGAACTGGTCAGATGACATGCACTTAGGTGCTAACAATACACAGGTGGCACA
This sequence comes from Natator depressus, assembly GCF_965152275.1. Lineage (NCBI taxonomy): Eukaryota > Metazoa > Chordata > Testudines > Cheloniidae > Natator > Natator depressus. Next base: position 122,810,527 of record NC_134237.1, read on the forward strand.
TGGCTCTACCTATCCTTCATCCCATACAGCCATGCCACTACTGTCAAGATTGGGCAAGCTCAGCTCACAGATGTAGAGCAGCTGGTTGAAGATGAACCCAAGCAAGACAGAACTTAAAGAAGTGGGCAGAAGAAAGCACTTTGAGTAGTTTGTAGCCACAAGCAGTCTCCTTTGGTTAAAGATACTCACCAACAATTCACTCAGGGATGCCCCTGGATTCCTCACTGGCATTAAGTTCTCACATTGCAGCATCACAAGCAAAGCATTCTACCTTTTATAGCTGTCCTGACAGACAATCACCTGCCCTCCGTTATACACACACCTTTCTCACTTCCCAGTTGGGCTCGGGCAAGCAATGCTGTCTACCTGGGCAAAATGTCGCGGGTCTCAGGAAATGCCACCTAGAACCTATATAGCAGCACCAGCTACAGGAGTACATCATACCTGTCTTCCACTCACTGCACTGGCTTCTTCCCATACCATATTATGTCAAAGGCAAGGCCTCGTTCTGAATCTTCAAGGTGCTCAACAGCCTGAGCCCAGGGTATCTAAAAGCTCAGGGCTGAGGAGCATGGTTGACAGTGCTGTTCAATAGAACTCTCTACCACACAGAGGGAGATAGTCTGTGAAGGAGTCAGGAGCCCACGACTGGGGAATGAACTACCACGAACAAAGAACCATCAAAACGCTTCACTACCTTCCATTTAATGTGCAAAGCACACTTGTTTGCCCCACCTTTGCTAAAATAAACACATAGCACAGGGCACATATATTAATGCACTACTGGAAGGCGCTTGGATACTACAGTGATGAGGGCGATAGAAGAGTTTGAATAGAACAAGAAAAATAGAACTTAACAGTGTCTCTCTAATAAAGAGGAGACTAGAACAGAAAAGAACAGAACAGGGATTTTACCCTCTAATCCCATGTGGGTACCAAGGGTTCATCTGAAAAGCAGCTATGTTATCCCAGGAAAGTAAACTGCAGTGACCAAATCAACTTTTGAATTAAAAGCTTTGGTGGCAGGAGAATGGATGGAGATGGCTGTGATAAAATCTGACATTGATTTATGTTTAGGGACCAGTCTTATTTATGCAGTCACCTTCCACACTTTTTAAAACTCTGCGTGAGAGCTGCCTGATATTTTTATCGCTCTAGGGAGTGGCCATTCTGCGCTTCTGGAGCACTTTTCATTGTCAGACCACTTTACAACACTATCTTCTCAAAACATCCTCACATCATCTCTGTTACTGTTATCCTTCTCTTTTCACTGGGTGAAACTGAATCAGTGACTGGCCCAAGGCCACAACGGCAGTCAGTGCTAAAGCTGGGATTAGAACTTGGGAGTTCCTGGCTCCCAGACCTGTGCTCAGATGGCTACCTCACATTTTAATATTTTGCTCTGATGCACAGCAGTGTAATTCCAGAATTCCACATCCATTTCAGGGATAAACTCTGTGGGTCAAATTCCTTTGTGTAAATCCACTGGGCTTACACCAAAGATGAATCCAGCCCAATATGCCTTGTTCCAACCGAATAACAAAAAACATAAAAAACATGCCTGCAACACCCTAGCACAACTAAGCAACAGTTTGCGTGTAACAGCATCCAGACTAGTAAGGATTTCATGTGTACAATTGCACACCTAGAGTACCTTCTTGCAGACTTCTGGAAGAAAACAAAAATGGCCTAAGACTATACAGGTTTAAGATAACATCAGATAAATATTTAGTAGTTACTTTGTTTTCAAATAAGTGCTACTGAAAAATAATAATAATGCACACATTTAATTGACTTTCCTGGTGTGTTACAAACCAATTTGCACTTCCTAGCAAAATTAAGAAGGGCAGCCTACACATGGAGCTCATGAAATTTGTGCATTCACTGGATGAAGTAAGGGACATAAACAATGCAGAAATTCTGCTTCTGAATCTGAGCCACCATAGCGTGGCAGGGGTACATACTTTCTGCTGGAATGACACTTCCAGATTCTTGACTGGCCCCGACCAGCTTCCCACTCAATAGGCCAACCACTGAAATTAACGGGATTGCCATCCACATCGCTCTCCAGACAGATGGAGACGCCATTATTATCATCAAGAATTAAAGCTTCCTTCCCAGCCTGAAACAAGAAGAAATAGGAAAGATCAACTGTTTGCTCCCAGCACATTCAGCCTAATGAAGCAGATGTGAAATGACAGCCGTAGGTACACATGCACACACACACAGACCCCAATGCAGCCACGGGCCATGCACTTGGAAATGAAACTCACCCAAACTACTAATTTGCTAAGTGCCTGATCTTCCTCTGTCTTTTGTGACAGACCCTTGGAAATGGCAGTAGCAAGCAGCTAAGGGAACCACTGCAGCCATACTGAGCATGCGTCCCCTGCATTCCCCCTCTCACTGATTAGGGTCATTGCCATGGAGATTCACTATAGCAACATATAAGAACTGAGCTGCCAAGGAAAGGAGAAGATTTAAAGGGGCAGCGACAGGATTATGGTAGCTGCTTTGTTTATTAATTGTCTCTGTTCTTGGATGGTCACTTACTCTCATGGGCATACACTGGCATACTTCAGTGACTGCTGCAACATGTAATATAACAAAGATATTTATGAATTTTTGGATTGTTGCCTTTATTCCAAAATGTGGCTATGCTGAAATGTACAGCTCCTAACCCTTACTTAGCTGCGAGACATTTACAGCAGGATTTCAGCTGGAGCAGAATCAGGCACCGGGTGTCCAACTCTTGCTCTTTCTGGCAGAGACTCTGTTCTGTGTCTAGTACTAGGCAGGGCATGTCATCCGTGCTTAACAAGCAACACTAGTTATAAACCCACCCCTTATGGCCAATAGAAGTGAATGTGAGCCAACCAGATGAGTCATGCCTTCCAACCTGTTTCCATGAGTCAGACATAGAATCACAGAAGGTCACATGGATGGCCCCAAGCCAATATCCCAGAGATAAATACCCTGAGTTTTGGGGGAATTCATAATCCAAAGCCAACTCTGGATCTGAGTTTCTGTTAATGGCCTGTAGAAGGTGCACAACCATCAACAGTGCTGCCTTGTGGTCAGGCAGTGGTTAGCAGGATGTCTCCCCCTTGAAGTATAGTCCAGTGCTGTCCTGTCCTTCAGCACCTCCCTCCCAAGGATTTCCAGTCCTCCCCTTTAGCACAGGGGCTTTGGGGGCTGGGCCCATGAACAATCGCAGTCTTTTCCAGGTTTCAGAGTAGCAGCCGTGTTAGTCTGTATTCGCAAAAAGAAAAGGAGTACTTGTGGCACCTTAGAGACTAACCAATTTATTTGAGCATAAGCTTTCATGAGCTACAGCTCACTTCATCGGATGCATAATTAAAGTGGAAAATGCAGTGAGGATGTTTTTATACACACAGACCATGAAAAAATGAGTGTTTATCACTTCAAAAGGTTTTCTCCCCCCACCCCACTCTCCTGCTGGTAATAGCTTATCTAAAGTGATCACTCTCCTTACAATGTGTATAATAATCAAGGTGGGCCATTTCCAGCACAAATCCAGGTTTTCTCTCCACCCCCCCCACCCCCCACCCCCGCCACTCTCCTGCTGGTAATAGCTTATCTAAAGTGATCACTCTCCTTACAATGTGTATGATAATCAACGTGGGCCATTTCCAGCACAAATCCAGGGTTTAACAAGAACATCTGAGGAAAGGGGGTAGGAAGAAACAAGGGGAAATAGGTTACCTTGCATAATGACTTAGCCCAGTCTCTATTCAAGCCTAAGTTAATTGTATCTAATTTGCAAATGAATTCCAATTCAGCAGTCTCTCGCTGGACTCTGATTTTGAAGTTTTTCTGTTGTAATATCGCAACTTTCATGTCTGTAATCGCGTGACCAGAGAGATTGAAGTGTTCTCCGACTGGTTTATGAATGTTATAATTCTTGACATCTGATTTGTGTCCATTTATTCTTTTACATAGAGACTGTCCAGTTTGACCAATGTACATGGCAGAGGGGCATTGCTGGCACATGATGGCATATATCACATTGGTAGATGTGCAGGTGAACAAGCCTCTGACAGTGTGGCTGATGTTATTAGGCCCTGTGATGGTGTCCCCTGAATAGATATGTGGGCACAGTTGGCAAAGGGCTTTGTTGCAAGGATAGGTTCCTGGGTTAGTGGTTCTGTTGTGTGGTATGTGGCTGCTGGTGAGTATTTGCTTCAGGTTGGGGGGCTGTCTGTAGGCAAGGACTGGCCTGTCTCCCAAGATCTGTGAGAGTGATGGGTCGTCCTTCAGGATAGGTTGTAGATCCTTGATGATGCGTTGGAGGGGTTTTAGTTGGGGGCTGAAGGTGACGGCTAGTGGCGTTCTGTTATTTTCTTTGTTAGGCCTGTCCTGTAGTAGGTGACTTCAGTCTTTTCCAGCTGGTCTCTCAGCAGAGGTGAAGGCTATTGTTGTAGTATTGTCCTCTTGGAGTGGGTAGGGGAGGCCAGGCCCACCCTCTCCTCTGGGCTCCAGTCCAGGGCCCAAAGGTGGACAGCCACATCCGACATCTTGTGGTGCTAAGCCGCACTGGGCGACTTCCTACCCCTGTCTCCTTCAGCTTCCCAGAGTAAATCACTCCAACCAAGTCTCTGACCCACACACTCCGACCCCTGCTTCTCCTTTGTGCGTTTGCACAGGTCTTGCTCTCGGTACTCCTGGGCAGGAATTTCCCCTCAGAGCAGCTGTTTGCTCCCTCCCACTGCCCGTCTCTGAATGGCTCTACCCTGCTTTTTACAGCCCTGCCTCCAGTTTGGGCAGGTTTTGGGGCTGCCTTTGCCCAGAGCTGTTCCTTAACCCCTTGCTCTCCAGTGTAGGGTTTGTACGCCCCATCAGAAGGCCTATCGTTAGAATGACCCAAACAAAGAACCCAGATCTGAACTCCCCTGAACTCAGGAGTGCTTGAGATCCTGACCCAGAGCTGGCTGAAGCTAAACCTTAGCAAGATAGAAGTAATGCTTCTTGGCAGTGGAAACACTTTGAAAAGCAGGTAGCCAGAGCGCAGGTGCCACTGGTTAAGGACACAAACCCACAACTCATCACTTCAGTCTGAATGTTAAGAGTTCTTCTAGACTGACACCCAGCATGCACCGTGACTGAGGAAAGTATTCTGCCACCTCCAGCTGGCGAGGAAACTGCATCCACCTGGACTACAGCAATGTAGTGGACTTGGGTTTGAAAGCACCCGCCCTGAGAAAATGGCCGTTGGCAAAGCAACACAGACTGCCACATGCACCCGCACTCTCCTCCCTCCACTGGCTTCCTCCAGAATTCCAAGCTCAGCATCCGTCCTCACAGTCTGGGGCTAGGACACCTTAAAGACCACCTCACACTCCATCTGGGACCTTGACTGGCAGTCATAGTCCTAATGCCCTGGCAAAATGGAAATATCTATTGGAAGGATGAAGCTTGCCCATGCAGAAAGACAGGGCTTTTGGGGGCTGACCAAAGTCTGTGGAACTCATTCCTGTAGGAGCCACAGGCCACACCACTTTTTGGTCCAAATGCAAAGTCTATTCCTTAGCCCTTGCCTTAAAAATACCCACCGCACGTGAGCACATCAACTGAAATACCCCCCCCACTCCCCCACAACCACAGAGCAACTCACATCCAATTTTCTCCCTGAGGTGGGGATCAGAAAGGAGTCCACATTTGACAGATTCTACTCATTTTGTGTCATTTATCTTTTGTAAGGGACTCAGACACCAGATACAGTTACGGGTGTGGTGTAGCAACCTGGAAAAAACAGTAACATTTTGCAGTTTGTGCCCATCTTCACTCTGGTTATCTAGTCCATCCCACAGTGCAGGAATATTCCCTGTGGGGCATTTGTGAGTGCTTTGTCCAGTCTAGTTTTAAATAACTCCAAATGGAAATTCTGGCACAAAATCAGAACTTCACATGCCAATTCTCCCTGGCATTCAGCTATGTTCTTGACAAACAGAACATGGTGCTCTTATACCATCCTTGGGGCCATACTGTTTCTTTCATTAATATATTAGGCTATAGCAGACTTCACCAGAAAGTTATGTAGAGATAAAGTCTGCTAGTTTTTGGAAGGATAGAAGGCGGTGTCCATTTTAATACTTTTTCCAGAGATCAATGCAAACGGTTCTGAGCCAGTAAGACATTTGCCAGTTTCCCCTTTATAATTGCTTGATCTTAGCACTTTGCAGTAGGCAGGTAGGGACAGGAGCACAATAATAATAATAATAATAATAGAAACAGAAATTTAGTTCCTGTGGTACTCACTTATGTACTCCAACTTGTTTAAGGGAACAGAAAGAATAATCTGTCTCCTGTCAGCATCTTGGGATGGCCTCCGAGTTGTCTGCAGTCACTGGGGAGTAATGGGGAGGAAAGGAGTGGAGTAGCACCTCCCCAAGACTGCAGACTGGCAGATGCTGCTTAATGGATAGAATAGCCACCTTGACATCTCTGTCCATAGAAGAGAAGGGCATGGGGATCCATTCAGTGGTGGAGCCTCTGCAACCACTCCCAAGCACCTTATGTGCACGGCTTCAGAAGGTACACCTGCAGAGCTGGAGCCTTGCCATGCACGGAGTGCACCTGTCCTGTGTAACTCCCACCCCATCCTGCTGTCAACTTGTGTAGTAGAATGGCAGCCAGGGGCCCTCCACACTTGCCAAGGTGGGACCAGGGCTTGCCCCTTATTAATGAAAATCTAAACCAGATTACAACAATGCTGAATTCAGCCCAGTTTCCTGAGCAGTCACACGGCTGGAAGCGCTGCTGCTGGACGCATACCAATGACAAAGTTTTATCTGGAAACAAAATTTTTAAGCTTTTTAAATTTTAAAAAAAATCAGCATTTTGCAGTCCTTCTGTAAGTGTGTTGTGTTACTCACCGTACTGCCGAGATGTGACACTGGCAAGATGTGAGCTCACTGGACAAGATGGTAGAGTAATTTCTGTCCAGTTTTAATCATGCTGACAATCAGAAGCCTCATCCTGTATTCTTCGCCCTCCCAGAGCTCCCACTGAGGCAGCTTAGGGGTCATGCAGGATCAGGTCCAAGAAGCAGAAATATAGAGCCAAATTCAGAACTGCTGTAAGCAGCAGGTCTGTTACACTCCACTGAGGTCAACAGGGTGGCTCTTGCTTACATCAGGTCAGAATTTGGCCAATAATGTTTAAACATTATACAGCTGTGATTTCAATTGGATTCAATATTTTCCTCTTCTTGCTTAAATGATTGTGTAATGTCACTGTGCAGTATTAAACTACTACCCCTTTTACACCATCAGTAGAGGATCAAGTCATTCCTGCAAGTAGTAAGGAAAGCACTTTGAACTACAATCTGGAGCCCTTATTCAGACTGTGTAGCCCTTTAGTCCTAATGTAGTCACAGTAACACTTGTGGAGTAAAGCATTATTCAGCATGGATACAGGTATCAGATTTGGCCCTTTAGGATCCTCAGGATGAAAGCCATTATATGTGTATATTAGACATTATGAATGAGTCTGTTTAAATTATATGAGAATATTTCTTTTCTAACTGCTGATTGCTAAAATTAAGTAATAATAATACTTTGCAATTTTCATTTGAGGACTCCAAAGCACTTCGCAAAGGTGGCTCAGTATCATTATTCCCATTTTACAGATGGATAAAGTGAAACACTGAGGTTAAGCATCTTGCCCAGTGTAGCAGAGTAAACCAAATCTTTCTAATTCCTAGGACCAAATAAGTGCACATATGCCTTAGTTTGTTATTATGTGTATTATAGATTCACGTTCATGTTGTGTCCATGGATAAAGGTGTCATCTGTCTACTTACCATCAAGGATGATCAAATTCCAAGCCATGCACTAGAGTCCACATGGTGTCTAACGAAAAAAGTAGTAAAATCCCAAATGGCTGTCCAATCAGGCTTGCAAGGAGTTTAATTTTCCCTTTCTATGGAGATGGAAGAAGTTTCTATACTTAGTAGAAATCTGATCACGAAGGACCAGAGAACATTCAGCCAGCCAGCCAAAAGAATTAAAGGCAGCTAACGACTTTCTGGGAAGACATTTAGTGAGGACGTTTAGTGTGGAGAGACCTCTGGGAGTACTGTAAAATATACTATTGATCTCTTAATATCACAGGTGCTGACAGAATTATGGGAACTAGCGCAGATTTGTCGGTGCAGTAAATGAATAAAAAAAATTATACAGCTACTTCAAAAATCACTAACATTAAGGACATAAGTTAAATACACACAGAGCATATTCAGAGGGAAGGCTGGGTGCTCCAGTTATAATGTACGCTCCTGAATATAAATACTGTTACCATGATCATGGATATACATGGTTTTAGAGAGAATGGGTTTTGGTTAAATAGGTACATTAGCCGGTTATCTTGTCCCTCTATAACCTGATAAATCAGTAGCCCTGGACATGTTGTACCCTGCCTCCCTGTCATGTTGTGCCTCTCCTGCTATAGCTGTGGGTTAAGCACAGCCACCTCAGGAAGAAATCTGCCTGATGCTGGCCGGAGCCTGGCCTCTGGGGTTAAAGCAACACTAACTCTTTACTCTTCTTCCGTACAAAATGCAAAGTCAGTGCCCTGCTTCGTTTAATCAAGTGGAGGCTGCTGGCAGGGCATTCTCAGCAAGTGGTCCTTGTCTAGGGAACTCACAGGCCTCTCACTATACCCCACCTGGATTCACCTACTGCCAGGGCAGCTTCAAGGCGTCTCTGCTTCCCCAGTTTCTTTCTGAGTGACAGAGGGTTTTGGAGGTTGTAGCTGGGAAGTGATCTGTTCACATTGTTCATGCCAGCTTATTAACTCTCATTTATATTATTGTTTTTTAATTTTGCAGCTGGGCTACGAGATGACTGGTTAGTGCATTATATTCATAGAATCATAGAAATGTAGTGCTGGGCCTGGAAGGGACCTTGGGAGGTCATTTAGTCCAGCCCCCTGGGCTGAGACAGAGCCAAAAATACCTAGACCATCCCTGACAGGTATTTGTCTAACCTGTTCTTAAAAACTCTGATCACATAGATTCTATAACCTCCCTTGGAATCCTATTCCAGAGCTTAACTACCCTTATAGGTCAAAATATTTTCCCTTACTAACTAACCCAAATCTCTCTTGTTGCATATTGAGCACATTACTTCTTGTCCTACCTTCAGTGGACATGGAGAACAATTGATCACCACCCTCTTTATAACAGCCCTTCACATACATGAAGACTGTTACCAGGTTCCCCCTCAGTCTTCTGTTCTCGAGACTAAACATGCCCAGTTTTTTTAACTTTTCATCTTAGGTCAGGTTTTCTAAACCTTTTATCATTTGTGTTGCTTTTCACTGGACTCCTTCCAATTTGTCCACATCTTTCTTAAAGTGCAGTGCCTAGATCTGGGCACAGCACTCCAACTGAGTCCTCACCGTGTCCACCGAGCGGGACAATTACCATCCTTGTCCATAGGTGCTGGGGATGCTGCTGCACCCCCAGCTTGAAGTGGTTTCCATCATATACAGTTTGGTTCAATCGTTCTTAGCACCCCCACTACACATATTGTTCTAGCAGCCCTGCCCGTGTCTGACATACGACTATTCCTGTTAACACGCCCCAGAACGACATTCATCTTTTTCAAAACTGCATCTCGTTGTTGGCTCATATTCAATTTGTGATCCACTCTAACCCCTCAGATCCTTTTCAGCACTACTATCACCTACCCAGTTATTCCCTATTTTGTAGTGTGTGTTTGATTTTTCCTTCCTAAGTGTAATACTTTGCACTTATCTTTATTGAATTTCATCTTGTTGATTTCAGGTCAATTCTCTAGATTGTCAAGGCTGTTTTGAATTCTGATCCTATCCTTCAAAGTGCTTGCATTCCCTCCCAGCCTGTTGTCATCTTCAAATTTAATAAGTATACTCTCCAATCCACTATCCAAGTCATTAATGAAAATATTGAGTAGTACAGGACCAGGACAGATGCCTGCAGGACCCCACGAGATATGTTTATTTACATCTCAGTAAATAAATACTGCAGGCCACTTTGCTTCCTCTGAGAGCCAGGGGTCCAGTGAGTCCAGGAGAAGGGCCAAAAGTAAAGTAGCCCAGGTGTTGTCTTGTTTCTCTGTCATACCAGATACTGGTTCAACCTTGCTCTGCGCCTAGGAAATGGTTCAGTGTCTTCTTCAAACATGAAGTCACAGGCTTGGAGAGGAAAAGAATCATCTGTCATGTCTGCAACATGGAATGAACTCCTTCTCATTGGCAGTATGACACTCAGAACCTTCCCCCCTTAGAGTTCCATGAAAGACACCACAAGAATCAAAACCACAGGGATACTACGAAACCTTTCTGACCCTCAGGGACTTGGGAGGTTGATACAGTCAGCAGGGAGTGAGTTTTAAGTACCTCAGTGAAACACAGCAAAAATGAGGTGTTGATACAGAAGTGGGTACAATAGTAACAAAACAAAAAGAAAGTTTCCCCTTCTAGAGGAACTGATTAACTACAAATTATACCTTGCATCACTGTGTATGATGGAGGAAAAGATCAAGTCAGAAAAACACTTTTGCAGTTCATGCAAGAAGTGGTTCTCAACCTATTTACCATTGTGGGCCATATGGGTATCTCTCTATGTGTTATGTGGACCGCATCCACACAATATATATATTATCTGTATGGCTCTGAGGATGTCACATGGGCTGCAAGAGGCCGGCAGGCTGTGGGTTGAGAACCACTAATCTAGATACAACAGTAACAGGCATATTAGAAATGCCTATGTTCTTAATAGTTTATAGTTTTCTCTTTTCTGTCGCATGGGAAAGATCACTGAAAAATTACTGTGAAATGAAGCTCTGTTTTAGGTTCTAGGTTTCAAGCAAGGATAAGATCCATCAGGGCAAATCGTGGCTTTCCTAGTCTACACTTTGGGCTTCCTCTGGACTTGTGTAGCTACAGCAGAGGCTAGCCACTGCTTGCTGGAAACTGGACAAATTCCCACTGGAGACAAGGCTTTTGTGTTGTCCGTGTGCATGCTGATTCTTCTGAAAAGCCAGGGCTAGCAGCAGCTGGAAGCAATATCAAAGCTTGGACCTGCTGCTGCCAGTCTTAAATTACATTCACTGCTGACAATTTTTCAAAATGAATTTTTAGTCGTTGGCACCATTAGGGTCTTTGTCTGGGAAGGCTCAAGCAAGCAATATTTGCTTGCTTTTTTTTTCTTTAACCAGTGGGAATCGGCCTGTAAAATCTCTTCTGACTTGTTTATTTGGCCCAAGAAAAGTTAGAAATTCTTGTGTTCTGAGAACATTTTTTTTTCCATGGGGCTTCTTTTGTTAGTTTGGATTTTTAAGAAGGGGAAGCTTTGCCAGATTATCTATTCTGCAGCTGCCAGCAACAAACTATCAGGAGCTCGAGGCGAGGAAGATGCAGCAGTTTTCCTTCACAGGGGCTCATTCTAACATTTTTTTTTCAGCTTCAGTTCACCTGAGTTCATATCTTCTGAGCTTTGCTTGGAAAAGTTACCATGATGCAGCATATGGTTGCAAATCAAAATGGTCAAAATACTGTTTGGTCTTACATTACAAATAAGACGACCATGTTTTAACAGAATCATGCTACAGTCACTGAGAACACGGAACTGAACTATGTTTTGACTATCTACAGTGCAAGACGGAATTGTTCATTAGCTACATATTGTGCTACCATGTTGGATGCTGCAGCTTGGAAACTTTTCACAAGGCATGCAGGCCCTTATAGCCAAGGATAAGCATACCACAGTTACTTTTATCTTTGGGTAGGCAAGAAATCATGCTTTTCAGACTTACTACATGGATAACTTGAGGGCTTGTCATTTAATTGAGGGGGGAAATATCAAACCTCAAAACTTAAGAGTTGTGAAAAATTAACTTTTATCAGTCAGGACTGGTCCCAACTAAGCCTTGTGTCTGAACACTCATGCTTTGAGACATTTTGAATCTGGGTCCATATTTTGTGGATGTCTCCAGATCTCTATAATGGACCAAAGTCTTATATTTAAACAACCCTGAACTTTGGAGAAGTTTGGCTTAGGGTCTGGATCCAAAATATATAGTTTAGGCCTGTCTCTATCTGTTAGCATCTTATTGCTGTGGTCAATCAATGGACAACATTTTCTCAATAAACTTGTCTGATTTCATTAAAAACTTGAAACTCAGCAAAGGTTGACTCAAAGCAAAATGACAAGTTTCCCCCAGCTTTGTGCAGAAACCTCATGGAATTATAAACTTCATCTGATTTTTTTGCACAGCCATCAATCAACACTGGTTCACTCAAAACTTGGCACAGATTTGATCAAAAATTTCACAAACCTTAGCAAATTTTTCAGTGAACATAGACAAGACACGCAGCCTTGACACATAAATGCACTCCAACACTTTCTGCTAAATTTTTGTATCAGCTCCTTATATGTATAACTTTCAGTACCTCAAATTAACACATACTACTTTAGTCTTGTAGCTAAAATGGAAGCTGTGATCCTTCTAGCTAACAATCAAAATAAAAGCCATATTCCTGTGATGCAACAACTGGCACTTTATGAATATGGGAGAGAAAAAGCAGCAGGTTACCACTTCACAGTCACTGTATGATTCCAGTGGCCCAGAAGGTATAACACATGGCCAAACACTTTGTGGAGCTGAGGAATAAAACACAGGATGAAGTACAAAAATAATGTTCCAGTCTCAAAACCAGCTACTGTATTCAATTTTACAGGTTGAAGTTATTACATTAAAAATAACATGAACTATAATGCTTAGACATCAAATGATCATTAATAGAGTACAACCCCTAGCTGCAGTTGTCTCTGCACTGGCAAAGACTATCAGTGTAATGTACAGGCAAGAACACACACAACATTCAGGTCCTTCAAAGAAAATAACTTTAATGCAGGCCTCTCTTGAAATGCATATCCCGCTAACCCTATGCAACAGCAAAAGTCAGCACTCCTGCAAGCTGATTTTGTAACTCAAAAAAGAACAGCTGTATAAACTCTGAGTTTTCAGCACAGTTCCATTTTCAGACTTTATTGACAAAGCAATAAGAATGTAACATGGTTTTAACCACCGACTGGCTACTTAAGTGAGACTCAGAGGGTAGTATCAGGTGCCTTGATTCAAAGAGCAGCTTGCACTCAAGGCTCATGCAGACATACTGACGTGGTGGAAGTCAGCAAGTTCATTGTTCACCGCAGCAATCAGAGAGTGACATCAGGAGATATTGGACCAGTTGCAGGAAACAGTCCTTTGCCTGGGTGTTTATTACATACATTTACTATAGTCCCTGCTCCATAGTTCAGAATGAATAATAGTTTTAAAATAACATTTTTATTGTGGGATGTTTCCTTACCCCACTATGGCTGCATGTCTTTGACCACTAGTAAATACTTGCAAAGGGGGACTGATTACATAAAGAAGTGAAGTGTTTTCAGATCTTTGTGTCTTTTTCTTCTTCATGGCCCCCAACATTTGGAATTCCTCTGATCTGGTCTGATATGCCTCCACCCTCATCTCTGTCAGATCACTTCTTAAAACTCAATTCTTTCATAAGACTCTAAGCCCCTATCTCTGCTGTTCTCCACTCCTGTGGAGTGACTGTGAGAAAGACAGAGTCATAATATAGATACTAAGCTTTCGTGAGCTACAGCTCGCTTCATCGGATGCATACAGTATGCATCCGATGAAGTGAGCTGTAGCTCATGAAAGCTTATGCTCAAATAAATTGGTTAGTCTCCAAGGTGCCACAAGTACTCCTTTTCTTTTTGCGAATACAGACTAACACGGCTGCTACTCTGAAACCTGTCAATATAGATACTGAGCATCTCCATGGATGATGGGGAAAGGGTATGAGTTTAGGTGGGTTATGTTATATTCAATTGGAGACACAGGTCCATTTTTGTGTATGTATGTTATCAAATAAATGTTGAACATGAAACTAGAGCAACAGATAAACATGGTGATGCTTAGTTTATATGTTTACATCACCGCAAAGTGTACTGGGCACTTTCAGTACAAATAAGACAAAAGCTCTGCCTCAAAGAGCTTCTAATTTAATTTTATAGTGACACAGCCAGGGGCTAACACACAATGCAGGGAAGGGGTGAGGAAGGACAAAGCTTATCGTAATAAGATTATATGCATGCCCTGACGGTTCTGTTAATGTACTAAAAAGGGGGGTGGGAATTTAGTTGTTTGGGAAGTTTTGGATTAATTAACTTACTTCTTGTAGGAGGCCTGGCAGCAGGAGTGAGTTTTAAGGAGGGATTGAAAGAAAAGAAGCTAAATAAATAAAGCTTGCTTCTAGTGATGGGCTTGGAGAGGTTGGGGGTTTATTTGGGGGGCCAGAAACAGGGATTCAGGTAAGGTTTCTTTCAGGAGGGGTTAAACAGGCCACTTCACCTTGAATGGTCCCTTAGACCATGTGCTAACTACTTATGCTCAACTAGCTGTGACACTCTACCTTTCCCAGACCTGAAGAAGAGCTCTGGGTAGCTCGAAGGCTTGTCTCTCTACCAACAGAAGTGGGTCCAATAAAAGATATTACCTCACCCTCCTTGTCTCTCTAAACATAATTCAGTAATTTCTAATGCTTTCACTTCTTCCCCTTTTCATCCTTACAATATATACACAGGTTTGCAGAGGGCAAAGAAAACAGGGCTCCCGTGGTGCATGAGCACTGACCCTGTGGAGAACTTAGAAGACATTTTTGATGTGTACAAAAGTTGACTTGTTCAATAGTGTGTTGGTTTGTGACACCACTAACTAGCTCAGTGACATCTGAGTGCCATGTACATTCCTATGGTGGACGTACTTTCTCAAAGAAAAGCTACACTGCACAGTGATAGGGAATGAAAATTTGATTCCTCCTTCCCCTAGTCACACTGAACTTTTAGGTTAGCCTATTGTCAAGATCTCATTCAAACAGAAACAAGGTACCTTTGGGTGTGGGATTACCTGTTTTTCTAGTAGTTTTATTCTCCTTTTCCCTTTGTACACAACATGCATTTAGATTGGTAAAACAATAGCTATTTTTACATGTGCTGGCATACAGTGGGAGCGCTAAGTGGGTAGTGACAGTGTATGATTTAATTCAAGGATACCTACATTTCCTCCAACCAAGTCGACAGCTTCCCAGGAGACCAAGGAGTCCTGTTTAGGGCCAAATTCAGTCCAGATATAAGCAGGTGTAGTAACACCATTGAAATCCACAGTTACAAATTGGCTGAATTTGGTCCAAATTTGCATTATAAATAAACAGAATGGATTGCAGCTACCATTACCTTTAATATGGCGATACAGCCTGCAGAGACTACAGATTCCAGCATGCAATGCTCTGTCTTGATATGATCAATCAGTCAAGCCACAATAGTAGCACCTTCCTACTGGAGAAAACAAGCATAAGACAGACAACCACACTCCACCCCACCATCTCATAAAGAAACTCCCCACCTGCTTGCCTCACTACACTGGGGCTTACATGCTTGCAATATGTACTCCACACAGCTGTCCGTATTACATCCAGCAGCATTTTTAAAACCAGCTGAACAGGTGACACTCTTTGGCTCTTCTCCAGTGTTCAGTTCAGCGTGTCGGCAGTTACACAGTCACACAGAGTTCTCTCTTCCACTTGAAGAAGCAGTGTTTCTGTCTGCAAGGAAGGGGGAAAGAAAAAAGCAACATCAAAAAATGAGCGTCAGAATTCTAAAACTAATTAGCTCCTAAAGAAAAGTCTGTTTTATTTATGTCACAAGAGATATCAGTTTGGTTCTACATGATGAGGCTTGAGAATAATAACCAGACATATTATTTAGTTATAGATGGTAGTTAAGCCTTTGGCTATTATAATTAGCATAATAATATGGCAACACTTCCTGTGATGATCTGAAAAATATAGGAACCTGGTACACTCTAGGTTTTATTTATTTAGTTTCACATTAAAAACTCTAATGTATACGAGAGGTTTTAAAAAATTATTGTGAATTTTAAAATAATTTGTATTTATAATGACCCCATTTAATGTAGTGCCCTGAGTGTCATAGCAGGTTGAGGGGAAGTGTGTGCGGACAAGACAGTGTTTTTGTATAAATATTATTTAACGGAAGTGGTGGATTTGGGGATGGTGAAATATTTTATGTATCCAAGATACAGCATATGGGAGGACTTTAAAATCAGAATTTTGGGTTTATTTCAGAGGGGGAACAGACAATGAAAAGAATCGGGAGTAGAGCTGGGCAAATAACTGCATTTTCAGTGACCATTTCTGATGACCAGTCCAGGCTCTGGAGAGGCAAATGCTCTAGTGCAGAGTTTCTCAAACTGGGGTCCACAGACCCCTGGGGGTCCATGAGGGTACTCCAGGGGGTCCGCGGGTCCAGCCGATCAACTCCTCCCCCTCCCACCCTCAACTCCTGCATGCTGGGGACCAGCTGTTCTCCAGCATGCAGGAAGCGCTAGGAGGGAGGGGGAGGGGGTAGAAAGAGGCAGGGAAGAGGAGGGGCAGGGGTGGAGCAGAGGTGGGAAGAGATGGGGCAGTGTGGGGCCTTGGGGGAAGGGGTAGAGTGCGGGCGGGACCTGGGTCTATGGCAAAATTTTAAATCAAAATGGGGCTCCTCGGGTTACTAAAGTTTGAGAACCACTACTCTAGTGGGCACAGATTTTTCTGCCCATTCCTCCCAAGTGTCCTTCTGCCCTGTCCCCTCCAACCTGTCCCCATCCCAGTCTAGTCTCTTTCCCCACCCTTGGCTCCTTCTTCCAGTCCCAGTCTCCACTCCTCAGGCTTCTCGTCCCAGTCCTGTCTCCTTGCCTAGTAAGTCCTAAACTCCTAATCCCAGAATCCCCCACTCCCAATCTCTCCTCCTCCCCACATCCAGTCCCTCTCTCCTTGCCCAGCCAGTCCCAGTTTTCCTCTCCCCACCCCCCAACTCCTTGACTCCAGTCTCCTTGTACAACCATTCTCAGTTCTCCCCTCCTGGCTCCTCCTCCTATCTGTCTCTCCCGTCCTTTCATCCTGGTTCCCAGTTCCAGTCTCCTTGCCTAGCCAGTGACAGCCTCTCCAAAGCCCCAGCTTCCACTCCTAGTCTCCTAGCCTTCTCCCTGTCCCAGTCCTCCTCTCCCCTGCATCTAGTTCCCAGTCCCAGCTTCCCCATTCACCTAGTCCCAGCATCACAGGCACTGCCATAAAGGGATGGAGCATGCTCAGCAAGGATAGAATCTTTGGAGATTTTAGCTGTTAAAATCAAAGGAGTCTCTGCTGAGCATGCGTGGACTGTGATTTTCAAAGGCTTCTAACGTGGCCAAATTTGGGAGAATTTTCTTTTACTTCAGTGAATTGCCCATGTTACACAGGGAGTCGGTGGGAGAGCTAGGATTAGAACCAAAGTGTCCAGAGCACCCACCCTCTTCTCTAACCAATAAACATTTTCTCCTATATTAATCTTTTGCCAGTTGTTAAACCATTAAAATACAATTGTATTGTCTCTAATTCAGGGAATCACTAATATTGAGCCCTTCAGTTACTCTGAGTGGGAAAGTCTAATCAGACTTTTGCTAATCACTTAAAACCACTCAATCATCTACCTTTTAAATATCACTTTCACCTTACTCATGAAGGCTTGAATACGATAACCCAACAGCTTGCCAATGGTTTCTGAGCTAAGTCTCAAGGCTGCTTACAACTTTTATATTTACAATTTATTTGAAAATTTACAAACTCAGCCATGGCTAATGTTTTATTTTTATTTGCATGAGCACATCTAATTTGATATGCTTTGCATACGCTAATTTACCATGAATAGTTTAGAAATTAATAAAGAACAAATAGAGGTTTTGGTAGCTGTTAGTTGAGCATAATCATAAAACTGTTTACACACACAATTAAAATATCCCTAAAATTACACCTAAAAATTAAAGATGGGTTCCAACTGCTAAGATAAGACCTAGATTTTGAGTCCATCAAAATGTATGGCTATTCAGAGTGGAGGTTTTGTTTAGGCCCATTGTAGAGAGAAGAACACACTAAAAACTTTGGATCTGGATCCAGGTTCAGATTCTGAACCCAGCCAAATGTTCACGGTTGTTTGGAACCTGGTTTTTGGTTCATTTATCCTAAATATTCATGGTCTCAGAACTCTTAACCTTTTAGAATAATGATAACACATCCAACATCTCATGGCTAACTTTAAAAAACACCCATTAGAATTTTGAACATGTGAATATCTGTTTTGCCAATATTTACACAGATAAATAGCCATCAATGCCAAGTTCATTTCAAAGCATCCATCAAGTTCAGCTAGTAATAAAAGAGTATATGGTCCATTCTCATAGTATTTTCTCCTGGGGAGAACTTTAGATTGGGGGAAGGGGGGTTTAAAAAGTAGCTAAAGGAGATGAGAGCTCAACTCCTTTCAATAGAAGCTGGGCATCTAGTTCCCTGAGGAGCTTTTAAAAGTCTCACCCTACAACAGAAGGTTATGAGAAGAGCTAATCAGGAATTCTTAAATGAAATGGGATTTCATCAGAAAATGTCATAAGAACATAAAAATGGCCATACTAGTTCAGACCAATGCTCCATCTAGCCCAGTATCCTGTCTTCTGACCCTGGCCAGTGCCAGATGCTTCAGAGGCAATGAACAGAACGTGGAGTGATCCATTCCTTATCGTCCAGTCCCAACTTCTGGCACTCAGAGGATTAGGGACACCCAGAGCAAGGGTTGCATCCCTGACCATCTTGATGGACCTATCCTCCATGAACTTACCTAATTTGTTTTTGAACCCAGTTATACTTCTGGCCTTCACAACATCCCCTGGCAACAAGTTCCACAGGTTGACTGTGCGTTATGTGAAGAAGTTCTTCCTTGTGTTTATTTAAAACCCGCTGCCTATTAATTTCATTTGGTGACCCCTAGTTCTTGTGTTAGGTGATAGGGTAAATAACACTTCCTTATTCACTCTCTCCACACCGCTCATGATTTTATAGACCTCTTATCATATCCCCCTTTAGTCCTCTCTTTTCTCAGATGAACAGGCCCTGTCTTTTTAATCTCTCCTCACATGGAAGCTGTTCCATATCTCCAATCATTTTTGTTGCCCTTCTCTGCACCTTTTCAAATTCTAATGTATCATTTTTGAGATGGAGTAACCAGAACTGTATGCAATATTCAAGGTGCAGGTGTACCATAGCTTTATACAGTGGCATTATGATATTTTCTCTTATCTGTCCCTTTCCTAATGGTTCCTAACGTGACTGCTGCTGCACATTGAGCAGATATTTTCAAAGGACTATCTGCAATGACTCCAACATCTCTTTCTTGAGTAGTAACAGCTAATTTAGACCCCATCATTGTGTATGTATAATCTGGATTATTTTTTCCAATGTGCCTTACATTGCACTTAACAACATTGAATTTCATATGCTATTTTGTTCCCCAGTCACCCAGTTTAATGAGATCCCTTTGTAACTCTTCCCAGTCAGCTTTTGACTTAACTATCTTGATAATTTTGTATCTCCAAATTTTGCCACCTCACCCTTCATCCCCTTTTCCAGATCATTTATGAATATAGGGTATTTTGAACAGCACAGGTCCCACTACTGATCATTTGGGGACTGCACTATTTACCTTTCTCCATTGTGAAAACCTACTCTTTTTATCCTATCCTTTAAGCAGTAATTGATCCATGAGAGGACCTTTCCTCTTACCCGATGATTGCTCACTTTGTTTATGGGCCTTTGGTGTGAGACCTTGTCAAAGGCTTTCTGAAAGTCCAAGTACACTGTATTCACCTGATCACCCTTGTCCACAAGCTTGTTGACCCCCTCAAAGAATTCTAATAGATTGTTGAGGCATGATTTCCCTATACAAAAGCCAAAGTGACTCTTCCCCCAACATATTGTTTGCATCTATGTGTCTGATAAAGCTCTAGAAGTGATCCTGGCAATTACAGCCCAAAAAGCCTAACTGCAGTACCAGGCAAATTGATGGTAACTATAGTAAAGAGCAGATTTTTTTTTTTAAATCAGCATTACATGAGCAATGTTGATTTGCCAAAAAACAAAACTTTTTGCAGAAATATACCAGTTTTGACAGCAATGGTTTCCCAGATGGGATTTTTGGTCAAACCCAAAGAGCTTGCTGCCAGAATAACCAGTAACCTGACTCAAACCAGGGATTTGGACCCGGGTCTCCCATATGCCAAGTGAGTGCCCTAACCACCAAGCTATTGTCTATTCTACATGCATTGTCTCTGGTCTTCATGAAAAGTTTCAAAATGTCTTGGTTTTGTGCGAATGTGAAACAGGAATTTTTTTTGATATCTCAGAAAGGTTCACAGGATAAGAAAACCTTTTCCCACCCACATCTAGTTATGAATTAGAGACGGAAAAGAGCCATAGGATCATCACATCGATCTCATCTACAAACTGAGTCTATTGTCTCAAGGTAGAGGATGTCTCTAATGAATATACCTGTGACCCTGGGAGCCCTTCAATGCCAACTAGCAGAGGGCCGACCATATTGTAACTCACATCGGGTCTGACACCCTCATTACCCCCAACACACTGTTGTGATAGTATGTATCTAAAAAGGTATCATATGTAAACTGGTCGCACCATGGTCCTGAAAATCATTGTGTCATCTATGTACAGGTTGTATGTATGTGCTGCAAACATGTTCTTAAAATGTATTTGGAAGGCAGTGCTTAAACCCAGCCTGCGCTAGAGAAAGAAATGTGTCTGACCTGCTTGATTACTGGCAGAGGACAATGAATGTACATTTACATATGTAGTAAATGAAGTTATCAAGCTAACACGCTGCAGCTTAATGAGCACACTGACAGATAGAGCCTGCACTCCAGGAATCCTTCCTGACTCTTAGAGCAGAGACAATGGACTTTGGGCAATAGAAGGGGAACAAAAAGGCAATTTGGTTATCCATCCCTGAGGGAGCAAAAGGAACAGCACCCTTTGATTCTGTGAACGTTGGGTTCCCTGACTTGGAGGGCTGGAGATGCTGATTAACTTGTGAATATGAAAACTGCTTAGGCAAAGACCATAATTTGCTAATCTTAAATTTTAGTCTCTAGAAAGACTGTTCTATTTTGTTTTCTTTGTAACCACCGCTGTCTCCTTTTCTCTTGCTAAATCTCTGTACTTTGTTAACAAATTTATTCTTGTTTTATTACAAAACCATCTCAGTGCTGCGTATTAAAGTGAAGTGTGAGTCTTCAGCTCACCTAACAGGCTGATGTGTCTGGTTTTTTGGAGGCAGCGAACCTAGTAATTTCTGCAAGTGTCCAGCAAGAGGGATTAGACACTGCAGGGAGACATCTCCGTGGAACTTGGGAACTGGGGTTCCCTGATTATTACCTGCAAAGCAAGGTTTAGACAGGCAGAGTTTTGAAGAGTTTGCTGGCAAGGCAGACAGGCTGGTGTGTCAGGGAGCTGGCACACAGCATAACAGCAGCAAAGCTCTCACTAAGGCAGAGGGGTAGCACAGTGGCTCACAGTTCTGGGTGTCCTGAGCAGGACGTCACAATACCAACAAAGGTATCAATGGTTTATGGGATGGCATGGCAGCAACAGGAAGTAGATTAAGACAACTAAACACATTATAAATAATCTGCCAAATATACATAATACACTAAGACAACTGGACATATCGATATGTAAACTATCACACTGAAACTTCTAGTAAACACTAACTCGAGCTAGAGTGAACTAGTGAGCAGAGAGTTGAAAAGCTCCATAACTCATTAGCAATCTCCTGAGCCATCCAGTCCTCAACAACTATTAAATGCTTTAATGTTTTTTGAGAACATATAAAGAGAATTCCCAGTGGACATTCCTAGTCCAAACATATTCAAGGATTCAGTCATTTGGATTTAAACAGACTCCCAAATTAAGATGGAGAAAGACAGAGGGTCTGGTTTTGTAAAAATATATCTCACAAAGTGATGTTCTCAAACTCAGCTGTCATACCTACAATTGGGAAATACATGTCCTTGGCATTCATTTCAGCTGAAACCCTTCCCCTTCCTCTTCATTTTCTCTCTGCCATTTGGGTAAAAATAGCTTCATGTAACTTTAATTTAAAAAACAAAAATAGGGGAAGGCTACATCCCCCCAACGTCAAGTGAATTTAGAGACCTGAGGGCTCAAGAATTCAGTTTTCTCTGCAGTCTCTCTCTCTCTTTTATTCAGCCTCACTTTTTCTTTGCTATAGTACCTGTGTCCATGACACTGTAGAACCCATAAGGGAAACTGCTGAGAATCTTTATTCACTATGGAGGTTTTTGAAGCAGTCCTGAGAAATCTCTGCAAAAAACCGGAGTTTGAAACCAGTTGGGCAGGTCAGATCTACTTTTTATTCCTCTTTCAGAAATCTGAGTATCAGGGAATAATCAACTGATGCCGAGTGCTCTGCCTGTTGAAGAGGTTCAACTATACTTGTAACAGAAGGAAAGATGTACTGGTACATTTCAGCATGGCATGAATATGTAGTTTTGGCTTTAGTGATGCTCAGCAGATGTATTCATTAAGCAAATTTATTCATGGAGGAGTCTGACGTACATTTGACTTGTATTCTTATAAACAAACCTGCTTAATAAATACATCTGCTGTGCACCAATTTGGCCCCGCTGAAACACATATTTTTCCATAGTAAAATCTTCAGGGTATCTTCATCCCTGCAGCTGCCTTTTTATGTAAACATGATGGCTCAACTTTCAAAGGGTCCTCAGACCAATCTCTAAAAATGCCAATGTGCTTTTACGCTTCCAAACCTGTAAAATACATTTGCTTATATAAATCAGATGTCAGACAATATAATGCTCAAATTTTTAGAAGCTTCTTTTGAAAAATGTGCATGAATAGAAAACATAGAAAATGGAGAACTTACTAAGGTCTATGTACATTTTTATGTTGCATATGCAACAGTGGGGTATTTTATGTCTGCGAGACGATATACCATGCACGTTCACTGGATTTAGGTAATTTAAATATCTTATATTTACATAGTATCTTTCATCCCAGAGTATTTAAATTGCACAACACAGCAATCATTTCACCTACCACTGAAAAGCAGCCACCTCTAGGGTGGAACATGGCAGATGTTTACCAGCAGATAGCAACACTGCACTACAGTTTAAGATAGGACTTGAAGAAGCTTCCAGGTTGTTTAAGGTGCAGCCCTAAGTGGAGTGTATTGCAATAGTGCAATATCAAGGTGGCAAAGATCACAGTAGCAAGGTTTGCATCTAAAAGAAACACTTTCAACATCCTAGCGAGGCAAAGACTAAAAAACCCTTCCTAGACACCATTACTGTTTAACGGCAGTTGGAGACAACAGTAGCCACAGATTGCAAGCCCCAGTGACAACAGGTAGACAAACACTCTCAATAAGAGGGGAAGGTACGATCCTTGGAATATTTTTTGATCATTTTTCCCCAGCCTACAAGCATCACTTCAGTCTTATCCAGAATGAGCTCCAGCCAACCAGCTCTCATCCGTGACCCAACCCCAACCAGCTACTGGGCCAAGGGCTGGTAGCACTGACTGAGTTGGTGAGATAGAGCTAGGGACGGAGCGGGATGTCACCAAAATACTGAAAGCTGTGCAGGCCACAGCTCCTCACTAATCCTCTCAATGGGCTTATACGTTGAATAAGAGGGAGCTAGGGAACTCATGCTGTTATCCTGAGCAATGAACAGATATTGCCCAACATCATCCCTTGAGAACAGTTACGTACAGTAGATTGATATTGCCAAAACAAAAATGTATCCATTTTACCCACTTCTAAGCAAAACAACTTTGTCATACAACAAAAAAATCCAATGCCGCCTTACCCGTGTGTCTAGATTATACGCAGTCTTCTTTAAATCCTGCAAGGCCCTCTGCATGAATTCAAATGCATGGCAGTCAACACAGGGGCGACCTAGGGAAGAGTTTAAGTAGAAAGACATTCCTAAATGGCATGAAATAGTAATCAAAGGGGATGACTATGACTTTTTACGGAATCAGGCCCTTCCAAGAGACAACAAGCAAGTCAGCAACAGGAATTATTATTATTATTATTATTTAGTATATACATAGAACCATAGGTGAGGATGTGAGGACCTGAGACTTTGAATTTGACCCATTATTCCATGGGGAGCCATTGTAGTGAGCAGTGTACCGAGGTGCTCCTAGTGGCTGGTGTCGCTGAGGAGGTGGGCTGCTGCCCTCCGGACTAATTGCAGCATTTTTAAGGTTTGTGTTCTCTGGTCTAAGTAATCCAAGCTGCAGGTCACAAGGATGTGGATGACCATGAGGGGGCCATTTAGGGATCTGGGGCAAAAACTGGGGATTGGTCCTGCTTTGAGCAGGGGGTTGGACTACATGATCTCCTGAGGTCCCTTCCAACCCTGATATTCTATGAAACCAAGGCCAGATCTTCATCCAACTAGAAACTATACACTATAAACATTAGTAATTCAGAGTTAGGACAGATAAAGCAATGGTACTAATATGCTCTAAAATCAACTATTATTGGCATTCCATATGCTCTCACTTGCCTCTTAATTTCTATGCATCTTTGATTACTTCACTGGGCGATTTGCTCAAATGAGAAGTTCAGGACTTGGGGCCAGTCAGCGCTCTGAAGTTGAGTAGAAACAAGGAAAGAACTAGAGTGAGGCAGCAGTGACCTTCAGCCTGTTGTGCAAACACTGTGACTGATTTCCACACACTTTTGACAAACTGGAGCGGGATCCTACAACATAAAGTCTGCCTGCTAATAAGGAAAGATGAATTTTCAGAGTCCTTTAGAAGTCTGCCTGCCTGAGAAAAGAAACACTCCAAACTATTCAGCTACAGTTGAATAAAAGGAGAAATGTATAAAAATATATTTAAAGACCTAATCTCTGAATGTTCTAGTATATTTCTTAGTCTACTTTGTGTTATTATTATTATTATTTAGTATATACATAGAACCATAGGTGAGGATGGCACTTTCCAATAAATAAAATGATAGGTCCTTGTTCCAAGTAATTTATAATGTAAATTAGACTCATCACAGCTCAACGGATGTCTATACACAAAGGGAGGAGAATGGGAGGATGGAGATTGTCATCATGAAAGATTATGAGATGTGCTGCTTATTATTTCGGTATCCTGTACATTCATTTTTTTAATGTCAGAGAATTTTTACTATGTTCAGTTTGGGGGATAGTGCCCGGCATGAAGGCATGTGTGAGGGCATTGTTGGCGGAAAGAAGTGATCCTTCAAGATCCATATAAAGGTGGAGACTATAATTGCATGGAACACAGGACTGGAGAGGACGCTCCAAATGTAAGGGGTGGGGAATGGAGCGTCAAGGTGGGCCACACTGGCAGAATACAGCATGTGAGCAGGGTAGGGGTAGGACTGAAGAAATGCAGGAAGATGCAGAGCAGTGAGGTGCCCTGGATGAGTGAATGGGGACGACGAATGTGATCCAGAAGCCACTGGGGGACTGAGGGAGTATGTTATGAAGATTTTCATCTAGTGCAATGAATACACGAAGTATCCAGGACTGGTTGAATTAAGATGATCTTTAAACACCTGTAAATGCTGCAGCATTAAATCTGTGTTACACTCATGTATCATTATGAGATAACCTGTATACAGGGCAGTACATACTTTCAGCTGGGATTGTGGTTCCTGCTTCTTGGTTGGCTTTAATGGGCTCCATGGTGAGCAGCGCAACTACAAAAATCAAAGGAACCATGAAGACCACTCTTCTTAGGAGGTAAGGTGTCAGCATCCTGCTAATTGGTGCTTCCTCCTTTATTAGGAGCAATAAACAAGTTAGTGAGAAACATTAAGTTCTGTAAAATAAACCCTTTGTGTCTGTAACGTTCATGATAGTTACAAGACTGACAGTCCTGGAGATTAAATTCCTCTCTTTATCTACAGAACAGGTACAGCATGGACAGTGGCAGAGCCAAGTTCTTCACCCCACCCCACCCATGTGCCTCAAACCTGGCCTAGAGGGACTTCTTGCAGGAATGAGATAGAAGTTCACTTGCCATGGCTCAGTCAGCCTCTGGCCTCTCTGCTGAGATTGCTAACTATGGTGCCAGCTTTGTGAGGCTGATACTTGTCCTATTCTACACAAACCCAAACCAGCAAGGGTTGGGTCATTGCTAACCCCTGGGAATTTGTGCAGCTCTGTTCCCAAGCTGACCTGCATTTGAACCTAGAGATGAAAAGTGCTCTCTCCCTCTCATTTTTAATGTACCATCTTTTCACATATACCTGAAAAAGTAAAATTAATTTTATAATTACTTTGCAACTAAACAAATCACATAAGCTAGTTTCACTCAGCTTCCTTCATGCAGGAGAGGAGGCTTTTCTTAAACCCCAACCCACAGAACCATAGGCAAAGTCGCTGGTCACAACTAAAACAAAACCAGCAGTTTCTTGACATGAATTATTCCCCCTTGTCTCTCCTCTGATCCCTGCTTGGTTTTCAAACCTTTACTTATTGTCATACATTTGTTCCTGTACATCAGAGATGGCCAAAGTATGGCCAGAAGTATTGGACAGCCTGACCCAAGGTTACCTCATCTGAATACAAAGGTGAAGCCTGTGAACACTATCAGCTCTTGTATGCAGGGTTTCATCTTGACCCAAGTAGATAAGTTGCTTAGGTCAAGATGGAGCACTGTATACTGGGACCAGCTGTTGTACATTCAAACACAGGCAAAGAGAAAAACGTACTCAGTTCTAAGCAGTAACAAGACTAAAATAAATTCCATGTATAGAGAATGCAGATTCTCATTAGCAGAGCACAGGAAGGCAAGAGGATGAGTTGTCCGTTCTTTTTCTAATTTTTAAATATTAACACTGAGCAAAAATGTTGCATAAGAATGTTGAATCCTTGTGCTCTGAATGTGCTGCTGGAATACAGCATTATACAGTACAGTCTACAATTTCCCAGTCAGAAGAGGTGGTTTCCTCATATTGCAACAGAAACATAAGGGAATAAACCTGTTGTTTAGACAACTGCAAGGCCACATTTACAAACCCTGGCAACTGAGATGAATCTGCAAATTTTGCATGAACACCTGCTGCATATGCAAATTGGCAGCTGGGCCAGCAAAGGAGTACTGTTATGTGCAATCATCTGTGCTCCATGCACAAATCCCCAGTTGTACGTGTAAGTTTACAGTGGGCAGACTTTGCACATTTTGCAGCCACAAACTCAGGGGGCCAGTTTCAGAAAAAAAAAATGGGTCCCTTATGTAATTCTTTCAACACCAGAACTGAGAGACTGTGTGAATTTATTGATTCCCTTTGCCGGTCTTCATTATCTTCACTAACAAAGTAAAATTTAGTAAGAGCATTAACAGCACAAAAAAAAGGGGGTGTTTTTTTTTAAATCAGTAGTGATCCAAGTGAAAAAGTCCAGTTAAATCCTAGTCCTTGCAACGAGATACAGCAAAAGCAGAGAGTGTCCTCCTGAAACAGCAGATTAGGAGAGTGCCATTTACATCTAAAGTGCCTGTAGCTGCACAGGGGCATCATGAAGGGAGGCTAATTCCTATAAACTCATGCTGAAGCTTCAGCATCAGTGAGGCAAATGAAGCAGACGCTAAGCTAAACTTTTTCAGGGCACCTGAGACACGTTCAGGCCCAGCCCCAGCTCAGCTTTTTAATGAGCCCCCCTGTAAAAGAAACATTCCCATGGGGCATCAGTTGTCTCACACCACACCTAAGTGACTGTTAGGCGTTTGAACAGAAACAGCTGTCTGTGCAGCATAATCACAACATGCTTTCAAGTGCTGTCTGCCTCTGCCTTTGCAGCCGACAGTCGATAAAAATCTGAGAGCATGGCCTGTTTGGAGTTTTATGAAACAAAAGTCACCCCATCCCTCAAATTATATATATATTAGTACCTGATTTCTCTTGTCTTTGTGATGGTCTCTTTGACATGGCCGCTGCAAACTGCCAACAGAACAAGAAAAAGCATCTCTGAGCATGTGCACTGCTTCTTTTTAACCTTCCCTGAAAGAGGTTATTACTATGGTGAAGGATCTTCCATAGCAACAGTGCAGAGCAGTTCAGTACAGAGGCACAATTTAAAGAGGAACAGGCTATGGCTCAGTCTTAAGTGGGAAGTTTCTGTGTAAAGTTGTTAAGATTAGCTACACCTCCCCACTCAAGACGGTTTGTCTGGCACAGCCAGTTAAAGGGTCTGTAATCACCCAAGGCTGGTTCCCAGGAAGTTTCTCCAGATTTGCAATCCCAGCCACTGGACGTGAAGAGGCAGAAGAATTAGTAAGACTGGAGGCACTGAACGTATCAGAGTAAGAACTTTATCCCTGCCTCCCTGCCCCAGAGCCAGCACCTTTGCTCCCCTCTCATATCCCTCGAGCCATACGTGGTGATGCATTGCTTAATTTAGAACATTTACTTGCAGAATGTATCATGGTGATAGAAAGTTGTGGATTAAACACTTTTTTCAGACGTAAACTTAAGTTTCCTGGATTTCATCTTTGCCCTTTGTGCACATTTGCCCCATCATGAGACATCCACATGATGCAGCATGTTTGGCAGTCCCTGTTTCAAAAGGATGGGCATAGCAGAAGTGAGGGTCAGGACTGAGATGCACTAGCAGAGCTATGAAGGGAACATTTGCTGGCTATCAAACTTAAATATAAATTTGTAATTGTTGCTACCTACCCAAGCCATACAAAAGAAGAAGAAGATTCCCAAGCCCCTAGCACCACCACTCCACAAAAAAAATTATCTTGCAGAGTTTTGACCCTGCAAAAGGGAGAAGAGCTAGAGATCCCATGAAGCCTATTAGGAACTATACTATTGATTTTATGTGGAAGGCACTCAGCTACTACGGGCAGCAGTATGAAACCCTAAAATAGATAGAGTTTACAGTCTTAGACAAGCAACAAGCCAAATGAGGAAGCTGAGGAACAAAACATACAATAAACTTTTTTCTGTAGTCCTCATCTATCCCAATGGGCTGATAAGCCACTGTTAGTGCAGTAAATTCAATTCATGTGAGCTTCATGGTAAAGCTGGGTCTTGCAGAGGGATTTGAAGGAGAGGGGGGTGGCTTTACATCTTGCAGAGGGTAGTCTATCAGTAAGGGGTAGTATGAGGAAAGCACAGGAGTGGTTGTGAGAGAAACAGCCAAAAGGGGAGGCTGGGGCTGGCATAACTGCAGGGCAGAGATGGCAGGAGACAAGACCAGATGAGCAAGGAGGGGTAGAGAAGTGAAGAGCATATTGAGTTTGGGGTACAGGCCAAAGAATCATCCCCTTAACCTTTATCCCAAAGCCTCAGGCCAGCCCTGGGCATAGTAATACATTTGTAGTGGATGGGGTCTTTAGAGGTTAGACAGCAAAATATTGTTTTCCAGGCCAACACAAAAGCTATGGAGTCTGGTGTGCAGTTCTTAGAGAAACAATAATCATTCTGACTTTGATTATTAATACCTGACAAATAAGCTACAAAGCGTTGCTGAAATGATACAGGCTACACCTTCATCATTCTAGAAAACATTTTGTTATCAAGAACAGACTGCAGGAGATGCACTCCACCCCATTGTTGTACTGTGCATTGCCCCATTACTGTGATTTCTGCAGAATACTGTTTTTAGGCACTTAACCATTCAGTGAACCAAGAAAAATTCTCAGGCTTTGCACTGTTATCACTGGAACCCAGAATTGTCTGAAAGCCTTAAGCCTGGCAGTCTGATGGGTGAGTCTGCACACCAAAACATCAGAATGATCCCTCGGAAACTTGGAGTTGCCTGAGCCGGAGTTGCAGATACTTACAGCAGTTTAATAGCTTGAGACAGGATTTATGTTTCAAAATAATAGCAGGTCATTTAGAGGACAGACAGATTTTCAAAGTGAAAAGCCAGAACACTTGTCCCAGTAAAAGAGAATTTACAGACACTTTTAGAGGGGGTTGAGATGTGCACAGGAGGGTTTGTCAGCTGTGTTATGACCAGGACATGGGCAGTCAGACCTAGTGGCTGGAGCAGGAGTCAGGCACCGGGAGAACAGAGTCCAAGACAGGCCAGAGGGTGAACCAAGAGTCAGGTGCTTGGAGGCAGGCAGGAGGTCAGGGTTGGGCACCAGGTTACAGACAGCAATCAAAGAGTGATGTCAAGGACAAACCAGGGTCGATCGCAAGCAAGGATCTGGAGCAAAAATGGGCAGGTAGTCCGAGTTGTTGCTCAGACAGCTTCCCATCCTGGCTTCCTGGTTTAAGTACTGATATTGGTCAATCGGGGGCTGTGAGAGGGTGTCACTCAAGTCCTGCTGGGCGGTACTTCCTGCCAAGCCCAGCCTCACAGGGTCCTCCCATGAGAACTCAGCCTAAGCCTTCTATGGTGATGGGGAGGCATCAGCAGCCCAAAACCCTCCAGGTTCCAGCCCTGCAGGTTTTAGCAAACTAAGAGAGACAGGAAAAGAAAAGGGTGCCTCTTCTGTACTTTTGTCTATTTTTGTTTTACCTCTGCTCCTTGCCTCTTGTCTTCCAAGTCCTCTCTCTGCCTCTGCCACACTTTTTCCATTCTCTCTCACTCCATTGTCTCCCACCTTGATCCCTTTTGTTCCCCATTCTGGCCCTGACACCCGACCAAAATCTGGGGCTCACCTGCAGTGCATGTGTGCATGTGGTGACAGTGCGTGCAGCGGTAGGCTGTCATTCAGAGGTGTCAAGATTCTCAGCCTCCTCAGAGACCTGACTTCTTGTGGGGCAGGGAAGGGTCATGGGGGGTGCATAGTGGGAACGTTACTATCTGGCAGATCTAGAAGTGATCCCTGAGGTTACTATGTGCTCACTCAGCCAGCTGTCAATTTCACCAGCTCAGCTGCCTGGCAACTCCTTCATGTGTCCATTCTGCAGGGGTTTGTAATACACTGCTTCTGTAAAACAGACAGGACATGGAGAGGGACTCAGAAAAAAAGGGACTATTTAGAAAAGCTGGATGAGCACAAGTCCATGGAGCTGGATGTGCTGCATCTGAGAGAGCTAAAGGAGTTGGCGGATGTGATTGCAAAGCCATTGGCCATTATCTTTGAAAACTCATGGCAAGCGGGGGAGGTCCCGGATGACTGGAAAAAGGCTAATGTAGTGCCCATCTTTAAAAAAGGGAAGGAGGAGGATCTGAGAAACTACAGGCCAGTCAGCCTCACCTCAGTCCCTGGAAAAATCATGGAGCAGGTCCTCAAGGAATCAATTCTGAAGCACTTAGAGGAGAGGAAAGTGATCAGGAACAGTCAGCATGGATTCACCAAGGGCAAGTCATGCCTGACTAACCTAATTGCCTTCTATGACGAGATAACTGGCTCTGTGGATGAGGGGAAAGCAGTGGATGTGTTATTCCTTGACTTTAGCAAAGCTTTTGACACAGTCTCCCACAGTATTCTTGACAGCAAGTTAAAGAAGTATGGGCTGGATGAATGGACTATAAGGTGGATAGAAAGCTGGCTAGATCGTCTTGCTCAACGGGTAGTGATCAATGGCTCCATGTCTAGTTGGCAGCCAGTATCAAGTGGAGTGCCCCAAGGGTCGGTCCTGGGGCCGGTTTTGTTCAATATCTTCATTAATGATCTGGAGGATGGCACCCTCAGCAAGTTTGCAGAGGACACTAAACTGGGAGGAGAGGTAGATACACTGGAAGGTAGGGATAGAATACAGAGGGACCTAGACAAATTAGAGGATTGGGCCAAAAGAAATCTGATGAGGTTCAACAAGGACAAATGCAGAGTCCTGCACTTAGGACAGAAGAATCCCATTCACTGCTACAGACTAGGGACCGAATGGCTCGGCAGCAGTCCTGCAGAAAAGGACCTAGGGGTTACAGTGGATGAGAAGCTGGATATGAGTCAACAGTGTGCCTTTGTTGCCAAGAAGGCCAATGGCATTTTGGGCTGTATAAGTAGCGGCATTGCCAGCAGATCGAGGGATGTGATCGTTCCCCTCTATTCGACATTGGTGAGGCCTCATCTGGAGTACTGTGTCCAGTTTTGGGCCCCACACTACAAGAAGGATGTGGAAAAATTGGAAGACGTCCAGCAGAGGGCACCAAAAATGATTAGGGGACTGGAACACATGACTTATGAGGAGAGGCTGAGGGAACTGGGATTGTTTAGTCTGTGGAAGAGAAGAATGAGGGGGGATTTGATAGCTGCTTTTAACTACCTGAAAGGGGGTTCCAAAGAGGATTGATCTAGACCGTTCTCAGTGGTAGCAGATGGCAGAACAAGGAGTAATGGTCTCAAGTTGCAGTGGGGGAGGTTTAGGTTGGATATTAGGAAAAACTTTTTCACTAGGAGGGTGGTGAAGCACTGGAATGCGTTACCTAGGGAGGTGGTGGAATCTCCTTCCTTTGAAGTTTTTAAGGTCAGGCTTGACAAAGCCCTGGCTGGGATGATTTAGTTGGGTATTGGTCCTGCTTTGAGCAGGGGGTTGGACTAGATGACCTCCTGAGGTCCCTTCCAACCCTGATATTCTATGATTCTATGACATCCCTGATTTTCAAAGCCACATGATTACTCTGAGGACTTCACTATTGCTGTCCATTTTACATGGAAGGCACTCAGACATGACAGTGATGGGAGGCAGAAAAACAAACACTGAGATAGGTAGATAGACATTTATATAAATTGGGATCGTAGCCCTTTATTTTATTTTAAATAAATTTAGTAATGTTGTATTACAACACCGTGAGTTCGGCGCTGGTGGCTACAGTTTCAAGCTCAACCAAGTGAGTCACCTCTGCTACTTGCTTCCGATTTAGAGTCTCTAGGAACACATAAAGACCAAGGATCGTGACCACGCATACATTTCACAAGTACAAGGTCTGATCTGTTTTACAAGTTTTATTAAAGTCACAGTTAAAGTTATTACCCAAGTATATAGAAATTCTATAAAGACCTATGCACAAGTTAGTCATATACTTGCAATATTCTTAAGGTCTGATGGCTGTCTTGCCAGTTGATCTTCAGTAGAGCAATGGTTCCTGCTGGAGTTTCCCATACGGAGCTCAGTTTTCCTCATCTGGGCACCCTCTTTTTATAATGCGATTCTGACTATACCTCATTAGCATTTACACATATAGTGCACCCTGCAGTTAAGTCACATTTTTCTAACACGTGCCCTATCTGGTATCTTGTAAGCAAAAAATTCTCTTACGGTTAATTTTTCGCAATATCACCCATTGGTGCATCTTTTCCTGTAATCTTGTGGCATAAGGTCATTCATAGAATCATGAATCATAGAATATCAGGGTTGGAAGGGACCCCAGAAGGTCATCTAGTCCAACCCCCTGCTCAAAGCAGGACCAATTCCCAGTTAAATCATCCCAGCCAGGGCTTTGTCAAGCCTGACCTTAAAAACCTCTAAGGAAGGAGATTCTACCACCTCCCTAGGTAACGCATTCCAGTGTTTCACCACCCTCTTAGTGAAAAAGTTTTTCCTAATATCCAATCTAATATCTAATCATTCTTTGATCACTTACTTGTGTCAAGCATTTCTTAAGCCTATGGCCTAGTATGACTAGAAGCTAAAATCTTAGAAGCCTTAGTCAGTAGGCCTTGTGTTTCAGCCATATGTATTAGATATCTAAGTAATTATCTCTTCTAACTCTTGATCAGTCTTATACTTCTATAATCTGACAATTTAAATCTATTTAGCATGCAATGATGATATATGAAATAGCATACAAGTTAGTTATAACATTATACAACAAATGAATAATAAACTACCATCATTGGCTACAGGATTGCGTTGTTAACTCACATAGACACACAGTGTGGGAGGATGGGGGTGATCATGATGAGTAAGAAGAGGTTAAAATTTACTTTTGCAGGGAGTGTGAGACAAGAGTACCTTTTATTTTTAAGGATATCTGGAGGCAGGAGAGCTGGTTGCAAAATATTTTGCAGGCTGGCAAAAAAAACAAAAAATGCCTATGGCTCGCCTTGACCAAGGCCCTTGTTCATCCTGGGGATGCCCTAAGAAAGGCATCTGTGCCCTAGAGAAAATTTTTCTCCAACTTTTCCATACTAAAGACCTGCCTTTTCCACCCCAGGAATACCCATCCAGGATGGGTAAGGTGATCACAACCAGTGCTAGGCAAATTTTTTCCCCTGAAAGTTTTTTCAGCAAAAAATTGAAGATTTGTTTATACTGAAACATTTTACAAATTTGTGCTGATGTTGCCAAATTATGTGTCAAAAAAAATTTTCAGAAAAAGGTAAAAACTGTTTCAGTTTTACAGTTCAAAACAATTTTGTTTAGAAGTTCCCTTCAATTTTATTTTAAAAAAACCCAACAGCCTTTAAAAATGGTCAAAACTGAAACAAAACATTTTGTTCACCCTGAAACAACTTTTTTGTCTCTGACTTTTTGATTCACTAAAAATTCAGGAAAGTGTCAGTATTATGTTGATCCAAACAAATTTTTTTCAGTATTTTGAAATTACTAGTGAAAAAAAAATCTGTTACTCACACAGGTCTAATATAATTATTTATTTGTATTACCATATTACCTAGGAGCCCTAGACATGGGCCAGACAGACACTGAGTCCAGTTCACAACCTGCAAGTTGAAAAGCCCTGCACTGGAGTAGAGTGCCATGCATTGGAGTAGCATACAAACACGTATGCTGGGATTCCACAGTAAATTTCATTATTATTTTTAGGGCACACTTATATCCCCTGTATCATGCAAAGCTGTAGTCCTAATGGCCACTCACTGTCTCAAAGAAAAGAAGACAAAAAGACATAGCTTTCTGTTTCTCAGATTTCAGAGTAACAGCCGTGTTAGTCTGTATTCGTAAAAAGAAAAAAGAAAAGGAGTACTTGTGGCACCTTAGAGACTAATAATAAAATAATAAAATAAACTGGTTAGTCTCTAAGGTGCCACAAGTACTCCTTTTGTTTCTCAGATGTTTTTCTAATACCAAGGAACTTGCTCTGTGCAGACATCTCTGGGTTTTCATCACCGCAGAACAATCTCATCTCAGAAGGGAGATTTCTTTTAACTTGCTTTCCAACTGCGTCTTGGAAACTGCATCAAGGTAAAGAGGAAAGGCGTTGTGGGGGGAGGGGGTTTAAAAGCTCTTTTTTTTCCAAAGCCCATATTCTTGCTATGTCTGTGCTAATGGAACACTTGTGATATGCTAATGTTGCTGTCACAATACTGCCACCTTTGAAGAGTTACAGTACAATCCAATACTGCTCTGAATCATGGAGGGGAAAATGTGTTCACACTTAGGGCATGTGGTTTTCATATTGTCGGGTTTTTTTAAATGTGCAAGTTGAAGTGAGAATTTTTCAAGATTCAAAATAAGAAAAAAAAAAGTCCCAATAGATTTATGGCAGCTTTACAACATGGTTCAGGCAAACAAAGGTTTTTAAGTAACAATAATAAGAAAAATATCTTTTTGACACAAACAAGACCACGGCTGCATTCAGTATCTGAAAAAACACACACCGAACATGACAGATAAATTAGCATGTGCTACTGCTTACTCTGCAGTTAAAGTTGAATTCCAACCTCCATTATAACCCCCCACTTAACCTCTTCAATTGCTCATGGCTCTTGCAAACAAATGCATTTGAGTCTGTAATTTTCCATACTTAGTCTTCTCACAGAAGTGACTCAGGGGGAATGGGGAGAAGGGAAGATACTTTGAAGAGAATTGATGCAGTTTGTGTAAAAACTAAACAAATGCACTATGCCTTACTTATTCCAGGCAAAAATATTGACCCTGCATCATTCAAAGTTGGCTCAAACTTTTTTGTATTTAAAAGTTGGATTGTTTTGTAGCTATGGTGCAAGCCATATTTGAATAAAATCTGTTCAGTACTTTAAAAAAAAAATAGATGAGCATATAAATGTTTTTTTCACACACACAGTAGAATTTTTGGCTTGGGGTTTTTGCTGATTGTTTTGTTTTTAAGAGCGGCTTAGACAATGCAAGCCACTCATTGACTAATTGGGACTTTGGCCCTTTTGAAAGCTTTACTACCTGTCTTTTTCTAAATATTCAAAACTTAGGCTGTGTCTACACTGGAACCTGAAAGGACAAAACTTGTGTCATTCAGGGGTGTGAAAAACACACACACACACACACACACCCCCGAACGACAAAAGTTTTGCTAACGAAAAGCACCGGTGAACAGCGCTTTGTTGGCAGGAGACAGCTCTCCTGCCAACAAAGAGCGGCTACACTGCGCACCTTTTAGCGGGACAGCTGTAGTGGCTAAAAGGTGTGTAGTGTAGATGTAGCCTTAATTTTGAAAGGAAAATACTAAATTGTCACTTTTTCCTAAGAGTGAAGTCAGGGAACCAGGTGGCTCAAAAGCTTGGTAATGACATGAAAAACTTTTAAACTCAAGATTAGTGAGTTAAATCTGGCCCAGAGTAGTAGTGACTAGCACTCAGTATCTTAATGGACAGGTGCACCTCTGGATGTTTTATTGACAGAATGACATTCTTGAAGGAGTATTAATTCTGGCCTGCCTTCCCAACCCAAAAAGAAAGAGAGAGAGAGAGAAAATTGTACATGTCAGTGAAGAGACTAGGGAACAGAAATAACTCTTCAAAGTAAAGAAAAGGCAGCCTTAAGATCCCAATTAAACCATCTTCATTTAGATCAGACACAAGCACAGCAACTTCAGAAAGTACCTTCATCCCCAAAACAAATGTAATAGAGCTGTATTGGGACACGGCCCATGCCACGCCAAATTGCATTGGCATTCTCTTTCTCACATGCAGACTTATAAGTTTTGTGTGTTTTGTGCATAACGTTGTGCCGCAGATGCTTTTGAAGCAAAGGATAAAGGAAAACAGAATTTCTGTTCACAGTGGGCCAGCTAATTAAAGGTCAACGACAGACTGAGCTGAACACATGACTCTGGGTCCATGAAGGCATAAAACATAGACAATTCCCAAATTGGAGTGTTTTAATAGTCCAGGGCTTGGAAGGAGTGAGGGGAGAGAACATATTGATGTACCCTCTGTCCCTTTTCTTTCAAGCTGGCTTTGAAATCTCCCAATGGAAACATTTCCTCTGTTTCTAGAGACCAGCTGTTCAGCAAGAGACGGGAAATAGAGGGAGCAACAGTCAAGCAGCTTTGAAATCTGCTCATGCTGGCACACTGAAATTTGTATTAACTCATACCTATGACAGCAATTAAAGAAATAAGAGACACTTCATGAAGTAATTCTCATCTCGCCTCCTCCCCCAGTATATTTGCATGCACAAAAAAGGCAATGGGGCTTTGTGATGGGGGTCACTCACCTCCCATGAGTGCCTTCTGTCAGCCAGGTGCAATCCTGCACTCTTTTCTTCTCATGGTGCCCCTTGTCATCTATTGCCCTTGTCAGGCATGCCTTCAGTGGCTCAACCCTGTGGCCAAGTCACACACAGTGAAACGCTGTGCCCTTGGTAATGTCAGTCAAACATGAACAAACAAACCCCTTCCAGGATAAAAGGTCCAATAGGGCCTGTCCCTGTGCCCATGGTAATGTCTACAGCCCTGTCTCTGGACTCAGATCTCAGCCCTTTCTGGGCTAGCTTTAAGTCCATCCCTGCCCCGTTATAGAGCAGTCCCCCCAGGGCTTCCTCCCTGGAGACTCTAAGTCCTGCCCTTCACTTGGGCCTCTAAATAAGTCTTATCCCCTTCTTGGGACTTAGACAACCCTGCCAGTGAGGGGACCCAGCCTGCCCACTACTCAGGGTCCCAACCCAGGGACCCTATAAATAGTAGCCACTAGCCCTCGAGCGATAGTGATCTAAACATTCTCTGCCCTATAATAGTTGCTGCTGCTATTCCCTGGGCCACTTCCCATGTAGCCCCTTCCTCAGGGCTGAAGTTCTTCCTCACAGAATAACAATGTCACTACAACCTGTCTTCTGGTTCTCCACTGAGCTCCAGCAAGGAGCACCTGACTTGCTCCTCTGGTCCCAGCCAGCAACTGACCTGCTCAGCCCCTGCAGCTCCTTTAATCTGAGCCTGCTGTGCTCTGATTGGCTGCTTTCCTGCAGCCTTTTTAGGCAGGCCTGGAGGACCCACCTTTATTGCTCCTTTTCTGGGGTGGGGTGTGGTAGGAGGACCATGAGGTCTCCAGCAGGGGGCCTCAAAGGCCCTGGTACACTCCATTACAGGTGCATTCAGTGTCCACCCTCACTCCTAAACTAGACTCCAGGGAGGGTGTAAACTAGGTTTAGTGTAAATTGTGGTGGCTGGTGCTAAATTTGTATGCCACACCCAATCATCATAGGCTCCTCAAAGGATCATGTCCCAAGAGTGTACTGACATCATAGAAAAGTAAACAAACCAAGAAAAGAGCAGATAGGAGGGTAGGTTGCAGGAACCAGACTGACAGCACAGTAGAACAGCCACTGCCATCAAGTGATACAGAGTGGTCTAAACATTCTCCAGCACGTTATCTCAGTGCTGCCTCAGGGAGAACAACACCCAAAATATAGCAAACAGTAAAGAGAGAATCCAAGTTCCAGCCCCCTACCCCCATACTCCCCACACAGAGATTCAAGTTCACATAACACAAGAATGAAAACCCAGGGCTCCTAAACTATATATGCCCTTGTACTATCGTCAACAACATGTGCATCTGAGCACCTTCCAGCAGTGGATTAAACCACATTTTTCATGTGAGGTTTGTTCTCTCATTTTCTCCCCAGGGGAAGATTTATTTGTTCAGTGTAACATTGAGGGATTTGTTTTTACACATGCACCCATCGCTCTGTGGTTAGGCTGAAGGAGTGCGCCTGGCACTTAGTACAGAAAGTGGTGATGTTTATGATGGTCCTTTGTTCCTGTGAGAGTTTGTTCCACAGTCTGTGAACAGCCCCTGAGAAAACTGTCTCTTGCACAGGCAAGCTTTACCCCTGTGTTAGAAAGCTCCATTGTGTCTGGGGAGTAGAGTTGTCAACAATGGTCCTCATCCCAGAGCATTAGGTGATATTTTAAATATCCCAGGCCACTGATTGCCTTGAAGGCAAAGACTGAGACCTGGAACTGGACTTGATAGTCTGTGGGAAGCCAGCAGAGGACGTGGAAGACAAGGCTCCTGTGCTTTCGCTGGCCCTTGTTGCTGAGGAGTCATGCTGCAGTGTTCTGTACTAGCTGGAGTTTCCTAAGGGCTGCTGGCTCCATGCCCAGATGCTCTCTGGACTACAGAAATGCAATGTAAGTGATGTCCAGAACACACACACACACACACACACACACGCCTCTTACCACTGAAGCTGGGAACTGGACATCTGCAGATCTTTCAGGAGCAGTCATTTAAACAGATGCAGTCATTCAGCAAAACCTTGACTGATATATTCATACCGTTTCACTTTTGTATACTTCTGCATGAAGGATTCCTCCTCCCCTTCCTGGTCCTGGGGAGGTCACTGGCACCCAGCCCAGTTATCCAAGGTGGCACAAGGGACAAAATTCGGCACAAGTCTACAGATCAATAACACACCTGAGGCTTTTCAAATAGTCTGCTTACAATGCCTAGATTAATTAACAAGCAGTAAAGGACATGTTCTTCCTGAAGCTACCTCAGCAGACTAACAGTGAGCTAAAATGTAACCTTTCTTCAGAGGTGTTTTCTATCTTGTGCCAAAAGCCAAACAAATGAGGTGCAAACCATTGAACCAACTGAAATAACAGGTCTGTATTCATTTGCTTCAGTCTTCACGGCTGAGGATATTAGGGAGATTCCCAAACCTGAGCATTCTTTTGTGACAAATCTGAGGAATTGTCACAGATTGAAGTGTCACTAGAGGAGGTTTTGGAATTAATTGAGAAACTTAACAGTAACAAGTCACTGGGACCAGATGGCATTCACCCAGGAGTTCTGAAAGAACTCAAATGTGAAATTGCAGAACTATTAACTATGGTTTGTAACCTGTCCTTTAAATCAGCTACTGTACCCAATGACTGGAAGATAGCTAATGTAACGCCAATATTTAAGAAGGGCTCTAGAGGTGATCCTGGCAATTACAGACCGCTAAGTCTAATGTCAGTACCGGGCAAATTAGTTGAAACAATAGTAAAGAATAAAATTGTCAGACACATAGAAGAACATAAATTGTAGCGCAAAAGTCAACATGGTTTCTGTAAAGGGAGATCATGTCTTACTAATCTATTAGAGTTCTTTGAGGGGTCAGACATGTGGACAAGGGGGAATCCAGTGGACATAGTGTACTTAGATTTCCAGAAAGCCTTTGACAAGGTCCCTCACCAAAGGCTCTTACGTAAATTAAGTTGTCATGGGATAAGAGGGAAGATCCTTTCATGGACTGAGAACTGGTTAAAAGACAGGGACAAACGGTAGGAATAAACACTAAAGTTTCAGAATGGAGAGGGGTAACTAGTGGTGTTCCCCAAGGGTCAATCCTAGGACCAATCCTATTCAACTTATTCATAAATGATCTGGAGAAAGGGGTAAACAGTGAGGTGGCAAAGTTTGCAGATGATACTAAACTGCTCAAGATAGTTAAGACCAAAGCAGACTGTGAAGAACTTCAAAAAGATCTCACAAAACTAAGTGATTGGGCAACAAAATGGCAAATGAAATTTAATGTGGATAAATATAAAGTAATGCACATTGGGAAAAATAACCCCAACTATACATACAATATGATCGGGCTAATTTAGCTACAACTAATCAGGAGAAAGATCTTGGAGTCATCGTGGATAGTTCTCTAAAGACATCCACACAGTGTGCAGCAGCAGCAGCCAAAAAAGCAAACGGGATGTTAGGAATCATTAAAATAGGGATAGAGAATAAGACGGAGAATATCTTATTGCCCTTATATAAATCCATGGTACGCCCACACCTTGAATACTGCATACGGATGTGGACCCTCATCTCAAAAAAGATATACTGGCATTAGAAAAGGTTCAGAAAAGGGCAACTAAAATAATTAGGGGTTTTGAATGGGTCCCATATGAGGAGAGAGTAA
Organism: Natator depressus; assembly: GCF_965152275.1. NCBI lineage: Eukaryota > Metazoa > Chordata > Testudines > Cheloniidae > Natator > Natator depressus. The sequence continues at coordinate 122,851,547 of NC_134237.1, forward strand.
AGAGGCTAGGACTTTTCAGCTTGGAAAAGAGGAGACTAAGGGGGGATATATGACACAGGTATATAAAATCATGAGTGGTGTGGAGAAAGTAAATAAGGAAAAGTTATTTACTTGTTCCCATAATATAAGAACTAGGGGCCACCAAATGAAATTAATGGGTAGCAGGTTTAAAACAAATAAAAGGAAGTTCTTCACTCAGTGCACAGTCAACCTGTGGAACTCCTTGCCTGAGGAGGTTGTGAAGGCTAGGACTATAACAGGGTTTAAAAGAGAATTGGATGAATTCATGGAGGTTAAGTCCATTAATGGCTATTAGCCAGGACGGGTAAGGAATGGTGTCCCTAGCCTCTGTTTGTCAGAGGGTGGAGATGGATGGCAGGAGAGAGATCACTAGATCATTACCTGTTAGGTTCACTCCCTCTGGGGCACCTGGCATTGGCCACTGTTGGTAGACAGGATACTGGGCTAGATGGACCTTTGGTCTGACCCAGTAGGCCATTCTTATGTTCTTTTAAACAAACAGCTGAATTTACATTAGTCATCACCTACATGCCTTAGTCAGAATGATTATGCCAGTCTTCCTGGCATCTCTGCAGACTGATGGAGTAAAGTTGAGTTGCTTATTGCTGGTGTTTCCATAAAGTGAGAGAAAAGGAATAGCAAACAATATGCTGCCACCTTTTGGTTACATTCATGGGACCAGGTATTGCCTGGAAAAGTTTCTTCAGTGGAAATTAAAATAAAGCTGCACCCATTTGCCACAGTGAAACATTCTGACATTTCATAGGATGAAGGAAAGCATCCCTTCACATTCTAACAACTCTACTCAAAATTATCACATAAGCTTCATGGCTGTTTGGTCATTGGACAATACTAGAAAAATATCTATTTATTACAAAACTTATCCCTACATCAAGTTTAGTATTGAAAGGGACCTGAGGACACAAATATGTGTAACTTAAAACAACTATGGCACAGATGTTGGGCAAAAAATAACTGCCAGAATGGAAGGCATAGGTTCTCCTGCAACAATAGCTTGGAAAAATAAATGACTGAATGTGACAACTTTTTAAAAACTATTTATAGCAAATACAGACTTCAAAATGTTTTCCAAAATTTCGGTGAGAGCATCTCAAACAACAAAAGAGTCTGAGTCCTACCGTTACTTTTGCTGTAAAGGCGGATGAATAATGGATTTTTTGGTTCACTAGCAATTCTGAAAAAAAAAAATCGGGTGGGGGTGGAGAGAAATAGTTTCAGGCTGAACCAAAACCAAAAATTTTTAGCATATCAAAAAATTTCAAAAAATTGTTTTGGGTTGAGCAAGACATTTTCTTTAACCCAAAACAAAAGGTTTCATTTTAATTTTGAGGGGGTTTGTAAATTATTTAATAAAATTAAAGGAAATTTCTAAAAAGTCATTTCAAACTGAAAAAATCAAAATGTCCTGTTCCAAAAATATTTAAACATTTAGATTTTTTTTTTAATTTTTCTTTTTTGAGATTTTTTTTACTTAAACGACTTGGTGAAATTGATACAAATTCTGTTTGCCAAATCTGCATTTTTTCACTAAAAAAGTTTTGAAAAAGTGCGCTCAGCTCTATTTTTCCTGGCCCTTTGTGGGTGAGGCGTTTAAGTTGAGATTTGGTTCTCCCTGCTCCCCTTTTCTGCTTCCTTCATTTCTTGCAATAAGTCTAACGCGTATGAACAGCTGTATGGACCGCTGGAAAAACTCATTTAAAACAACAAATGCCGTATAGCATTTGAAATACATTTTTGAAGATTAATTTTTCCAAGGTTCAGATTTACTGTTCATTATTGGTGGCACAGATAGCGAGTCTTATACTTAAGGTACCCTGACACTTTCCATCATAAGAGCTGTTATTAGGAGCTTATAACTTTGCCAGCCTTTAACCACTTGGGCTGACATTTTCCATGTCAGTTGTCTGCCTCAGGCTGAATTTAGTTAGACTATTTTTGCTGAAACCATGTGCTTCTGAGAACCAACTAGGGGAAAATGTGTTGTTTTGTCCATGTTAGAAAAAATTCATACAATCATTTTGCTGAAATGCTCTTGCACTTCCATGCTTTGGAGAAGGGGTTTGAAATTTGGCCTTTGTATCAAGGATGTTTCCATGAGAAACCCTGGCCAAGTTATAAGCCTTAGAAAAAAAATCTCATCTCACAAATTCTCAGTCCAGACTTGTTAAAAGGTTGGCAGCTAAATTCTCTGAAGAATCTGTCTGTACTGGACCTGCTCCATCCCCTCACAGCTTCTATGTGCCAATAGAACTTTGCATATACCAACTGAGCATACTCCATCTTGGGTACTGGGGCTGAGAAAGACTTCCTTTGCAATTGCTTCTTCCAGCTTGGGCTCTTCTGTGGTCCTGAGGGCAGGGAGGCTGTCTCTCTTCTGGTACCCAGAGAACAAAGAGAAGGAACCAATCTAATGAATCCAGAAGGGAAAAGAACCATATGATGGGGTAGATTGGGACAAGGAACCCAGGGTCCAGGCTAGGATTGGGAGTTAGGGGAAGAGAGAGGGGTCTGGGAGAGGGGCAAAGGGGTCAGTCTTTTGCGGGGAGAGAGAAAGGGGCAGAAGGGTCTGTGACCACTAGAGGACACACCTTTCCAGAAGCTAGCATGGAACCCAAGGTTCACTATATAGTTATAGTGGATCACAAACTAAATATGAGTCAACAATGTAATACTGTTGCCAAAAAAATCAAACATAATTCTGGTTTCAGAGTAGCAGCCGTGTTAGTCTGTATTCGCAAAAAGAAAAGGAGTACTTGTGGCACCTTAGAGACTAACAAATTTATTTGAGCATAAGCTTTCGTGAACTACAGCTCACTTCATCGGATGCATTCAGTGGAAAAAAGCCTAAGGAGTGGAGTGAAGACTGGAACTGGCTAGGTAAGGGGAATGGGACGTGGACTGGGACAAGGACAGATTAGAGGGGTTGGGGAGGAAGGGATCCCGCTTGGAAAGGATAGAAAGAAACTGTGCTCACAGCAAGCTCCCCTCCAGAGTCTGGCATGGTATCCAAGATTCCTGAGACTCACCATTCCTCCGCTGCCAGCAAAGATTTGTGAAACCTCCTGGCAAAGTATCCCATCTCCTACTGGGCTGATGACACCTACTACTGCTATCAGTTTCTCCCTCAGCTCAAGTCGCAGAGGTCTGTGTTATAGATCTAAAGGTTCCAACAGTGCGTGTGATGCTGGCAAACCAGGTGCAAGCTCATGCCAAAGTCCCCGTGTCTCAGTAGAACACTGACAAATACATAGCAGGAATCAGTCTGGCTCACTTATGTGTAGGGCTCTGTGTTTGTCACGGAGGTTGTGGAAGTCATAGATTCTGTGACTTCCTGTATCCTCCATGACTTCTGCAGCAGCCAGTGTGGCTGTCCCCATGGCCGCCCAAGCAGCTGACCCTGGAGCCAGTCACCCAGGTGGCCCCACAGCCAGTCTCACCAGTTGCTGCTGGAGCGGCCCCCGCCCCAACTGCTACTCTGGAGGCCCAGGGAAGCTGGCCCCAGGGACTGCCGGAGCAGCAGCCGATGCAGCTGGCCCTGGGGAACGCCTGAGCAGCAGCCCCAAGGGCAGCGGTTGACCCTGGGGTGCCCCCTTGGTGGTTGCTGGAGCAGCCACAGGCCCCCCCGGGGCTCCTTCCCTAGCAGCTGGTGCCACAGCCAATTTGGGGTTTGTGCCCTGCTTCCTAACAGTCTGCCCTGAGATTTTCACTCACACTCGAGTCACTGTAAATAGCCCTACATAGCCAATGACCCATGTGGGCGTCAACATGACCACATGATGAAATTTGTTTTTTCAATATTTTTTAAAGGTAGGAAGTTACACATAAAAAACTTCACTCAGAGGCACAAAGGTTAAGTGATTTGTCCAAGTGCACAACATGTGATGGACTAGAGGTATGATCCCATAATGGCAGAAAGCTAAAAAGTGACAATTTTTAAGTGCTTATATACAAATGCTAGAAGTCTAAATAATAAGATGGGTGAACTAATGTGCCTTGTATTAAATAAGGATATCGATATACTAGGCATCACAGAAACTTGGTGGAATGAGGATAATCAATGAGATACGGTAATACCAGGGTACAAAATATATCAGAAGGACAGGATAGGTTGTACTGGTGGTACTATATGTGAAAGAAAGCATAGAGTGAAAGGAAATAAAAATTTTAAATGAACCAAACTGTACCACAGAATCTCTATGGATAGTAATTCCATGCTCTAATAATAAGAATATAGCAATAGGGATATACTACTGCCCACCTGACCAGGATGGTGATAATGACTGAAATTCTCTGGGAGATTAGAGAGGCTACAAAAATAAAAAAACCTCACTAATAGTGGGGGATTTCAACTATCCCCATATTGACTTGTCAACTCAGGACACAACGCAAAGACAAAGTTTCTTGACACCTTAAATGACTGCTCCAAGAAGCAGTCAGTCCTGAAACCCTCAAGAGGAAAGGCAATTCTTGATTTAGTTCTAAATGGAGCACAGAATCTGATCCAAGAAGTGAATATAGCTAGACCACTTGGTATAGTGACCATAACATAATAAAATTTAACATCCGGGGGGGGAGGGACGACACGCCACAGCAACCCATCACGGTAGCATTTAATTTCAGAAAGAGGAATTACACAAAAATGAGGAAGTTAGTTAAACAGAAATTAAAAAGGTACAATGCCAAAAGTGAAATCCCTGCAAACTACATGAAAACTTTTTAAAGACACTGTAATAGAGGCTCAAATTAAATGTATACCCCAAATTAAAAAATGTAGTAAGAGGACCAAAAGAGTGCCACTGTGGATAAACAAAGTCAAAGAAGCAGTTGAGGCAAAAAGGCATCCTTTAAAAAGTGGAAGTTAAATTCTATTGAAGAAAATAGAAAGGAGCATAAACTCTGGCAAGTGAAGTGTAAAAAAAAAAAAAAAAAAGGAAGGCCAAAAAAGAATTTGAAGAATAGCTAGCCAAAGATTCAAAAAGTAATATTAAAAAAACAAACAAAAAAAAACCCCTGTAAGTATATAAGAAACAGAAAGCCTTTCCAAACAACCAGCAGAGCCACTGGATGATCGAGATGCTAAAGGAGCACTTATCCCCCTTAAGGCCATTGTGAAAAAACTAAATGAATTCTTTGCATCAGTCTTCATGGCATCGGTCTTCATGGAGGGAGATTCCCCAACCTGTGCCATTCTTTTTCGATGACAAATCTGAGGAACTGTCCCAGATTGAGGTGTCAGAGGAGATTTTGGAAAAAATGTATAAATTAAACAGTAATAAAAATCACCAGGACCAGATGGTATTCACCCAAGAGTTCTGAAGGAACTTAAATGTGAAACTGCAGAACTACTAACTGTGGTTATGTAACCTATCATTTAAATCTGCTTCTGCACCAGATGACTAGAGGATCGCTAATCTGACATGAATATTTTTAAAAGGCTCCAGAGGCGATCCAGCATTTACAGGCGGGTAAGCCTAACTTCAGTACTGGGCAAACTGGTTGGAAACTATAGTAAAGAACAGAATTATCAGACACATAGATGAACATGATTTGCTGGGGAAGAGTCAACATGGTTTTTGTAAAAGGGGAATCATGCCTCACCAATCTACTAGAATTCTTTGAGGGGGTCCAACAAGCATGTGGACAAGGGGGATCCAGTGAATATAGTGTACTTAGATTTTCAGAAAGTCTTTGACAAGTTCCCTCACCAAAGGCTCTTCATGGATCAGTAACTGGTTAAAAGACAGGAAACAAAAGGTAGGAATAAATGGTCAGTTTTCAGAATGGAGAGAGGTAAATAGTGGTGTCCCCCAGGAGTCTGTACTGGGACCAGTACTGTTCAATATATTCATAAAGGGTCTGGAAAAAGAGGTAAACTGTGAGGTGGCAAAATCTGCAGATACAAAATCCCTAAGTGTGGCAGGGTCACCAAATTCATGGTCTCCAGCCATGCCCAGAAAAATTCCCCCATTTTAATTTAGTTTATTGCTATACTAAAATAAGCATTTTAAGCTGTATTTATAAGGCCCTGAACCTGAAGAGACTATTTTTCCTGCTTTTGGTGTGAACACGGAGATTACTTCCTCCGGTCACCATCACCCCCCACTAAAATCTTTGGGGAGATGATGAAAAAGGCAGTTAACTTTGCTTCCGTCAAAGCACAGCATTGCAAGTTGATTTCATCATCTATCAATTTGGTGGCAGATTGGATTTGTTGTTTTGAAAGGAAGGAAAGAGGGGGAACAAACTGAGGACCAAAGAAGTGAGTTGCCCAGACACCACAGTGGAGGGTGTAGATTAGAGCATCGGGCTGACTGGTCAAAAGAAGGTGGGGGGGAGAGGTTGGAGTCAGGAGAAGTCTTTATATATATTTAAAATATTTAAATATTTTATATAAATAAATATACATTACAAATTTTTCCGGCCAGCTCTAGCATACAACAGGCTGCCACCGAGTCAGAAACGGTCGGTAACGTCCAATGGGCAGAGCACAGCCCCGGGCGCGGGGTAGCTGCTCCGCGCAGGGCTGAGAGGGGAGTTCTTGGGCTTTGGCTGGCAACAGCTGTGCTGGCTACTGGCCAGTGAGGCGCGGGGCTGAAGTGGGAGGAAGGAGGAGAGCGGATGGACGGAGAAGAGGGGCGGGGAGACAAGAGGTGAAGGTATGGGAAGGGGGAAGACATGAATGAGGGAGAGAGAAGGGCAGAGGGAGCGGGCACAGGACAGGGGCCTGGCTCAGAGCCGCTGCTCCGTCTGGCTGTGGGGCGCGCTCCAAGACGCTCGACCTTCAGACCCGTCCCGTGGCCCGTTACTACCACAAGGGAGTATTGGGGACACAACCAGCCCGCGGAGAGGGGTAGGAAGCCAGTCTGTCGGTGACGCTTCCCCTCAACAGGGGGTGGCCATATTGCAATACGGAAGAGAGGCGCCATTTTGCATCACGGGATATTTGCTCAAGAGCCGGCTCTTCCTCGCCAACAGGGCGCCGCCATTTTAGATTACGGAATTCCTTGTCCCCCCCATGGTGGAGTTTCTCCACTGGGCGCCGCCATTTTGGGTTACGAACGAAACGGCAGCCCAAAGGGGTCCTCACCCTCCCTTCGTTTAGGTGTCTTCATAAAATGCCCGCTGAGAATCCCCTCTTTTTTCGCCCCGCTCTCAAGATGGCGTCGATGCGGGAGAGCGACACTGGCCTGTGGCTGCACAACAAGCTGGGCTCCACGGACGAGCTGTGGGCGCCGCCGAGCATCGCCTCGCTGCTCACGGCCTCGGTGATCGACAACATCCGCCTCTGCTTCCACGGCCTCTCCTCTGCCGTCAAGCTCAAACTGCTGCTGGGGATGCTGCACCTGCCCCGCCGGGCGGTGGATGAGGTGAGAGCGGGGTCGGGGCTGCACGGGAGCCGGGAAGGTCGGGGCTACGGCCCGGCGGGGCGGGTGGCAAACGTCCCCGTGTGGCGACGGCGCCGGTACCCGCCCCCTCCCCGTTAAATGGCGTCTGAGGAGCCGCGCGCGGAGTCTCGCCCCCGCCTGCCGGACACACCCCCGAGTGGGGGAGGGGGTATCAGTACTGCGCCCCCCCCCGGGGCGTTAAACTCAGTACCTGCCTGGTCTGGCCCCCACACAGTTATAACCCATAATGCCCCTACATCCACTCCCAGGGGGTCCTTGCCATGTGTTCCTACCAAGCCCTCCCCCAGGTCCTCCAACCCGACCAGCCTCCCCAGTTTACACTGAAATAGCTGTTCTGGATTGAGTAGCCAGCCCATTGAGACCCATGTCTCTCAGTGGAGAGAGCGCTGGCCATGAATCCACAGGGCCTGGGAGCCTCTGGCCTGATGGGTGACCTTGGCCAAGTCCTGTCCCACCTTTGTGCCTCAGTTTGCCCATCTGTAAAATGGGGATATTGGTACTGTCCTTCTTTGTATTGTTTTGATGAAAGTGCTCGGTAAGATCTAGGCATTTAGTATTATTTGTTTAGCCAGTACTTTGAGGTTTAAATCTGTGATGTAAGTGAAGTGCCCGGAGACCCTCCTAATGGAAAGTGTAAAATGCAATCATTACTGTTACTCGTGTGTGGCACCCATGTGGGTGCCATACAATCAGTCTTTAAAAAGTCCCATCATTGTCCTCTTGTCTGAAACATGGTTGGGGGGAGGGGTTGTTTTTCATCTTTAGGCTGATGAGTTATGAACCTGAGACTTTCACGAGGTACAACTGCTAGTGTAGTGGCTTCCTTCTGGGGGATTGTGTCTCTGGGCCAGCACCTGTGCTGGGAAGTAGGCCAGAGGAGCAAACTATATAGGGCAGTGGTTTTCAACCTGTGATCCGCACACTGTCTGAAATTTCCAAAGGGAAATTTCAGACAGTGTGCGGATCACATTTGACGCTTTTTAGGAATCTGTAAATGCAGGGAAAAAAGGTTGAAAACCACCGATCTAGGGAATAGCCTAACCCCCCCCCCCCCAAACCTTTTGCTCCCTGCATCCTTCTCTTTTCTCCCCCTCCCCCCCCCATTTGCACATCACTGGTCTATAATGCAGCACTGCAGTATGCTGCTGTAGCACTTGTAGTGTAAACATAGCCTAAGAGCCTTACCCTAGGGAGGACAGCAGCAAGTGCTGAAACTCGGAGAGGGAAAGAGCAGGGGTCTCTAGGGGGGATAGGAGAGGGATGTTGAAGTTCAAATGTCTAGGGGCTAGGAAATCAGAGTTGGCATGGCTAACTGGAGGTAGGAGGATGCTAACAGTCTGAGTGGGCTGTTTTGAAGTGGCATTGAGTTGGAAGTCAGGAAGCTGCTGATTTGTGAGGGAATACTTTTACAATGGGAGGGCATTCTGGAGCATACATTTCCACAACTTGAGTCTTGAGGAATTTGCACTCTACTTCATGGCCCACATTGTTCTGTTTCCTGACAACACCAATGCAGATAGCATGCAGGTTCAGCTTGAGTCTCACCTTTTCCGAGTAGATGTGCCGTTTGCAAGAGACTCACGTTTATGGATGCCATTGTCAGATAGGATATGTTTGTTGTTGAGGTGTGATAGTAGTGTTCTAAACACGGTGTGGGGGAAATTGTAAATAACCTGGATTAGTGCACACTGCACCCTCGAGAATTTACAACCAAATGTCCTAAAAGAGAGATATGCAAAGCATCAAGTGTTTTAACCAATTGGTTTCAGAGTAGTGTGACTCAGAGTGGCTCTTGTAGGTGTTTCTGTGCAGTCATTCACTGAGTTATGTGTCACTGCAGTCTGTTTTTAAAAAGGCGCTTTCTTAGCATATCTACTTCCTGTGTATCTTTGAGACATACTGTAACTGCTTGCTAAGTGCCTGTCCCACCTCTGAGTCTTTCTTACATTACAAATTCAATTATACTAATACAACAAAATAAAGCGGCCTCCCCAAAACCAGAAAATAGGAATCGCTCACCCCAGTCGCACATGATCCCTCCATATCAAGACCCCAGCTCTCATTACACCCAGAGTTAGCAAAAGCCCCAGAAAGCTTAGGTAAAAAAATGGGACTTGTTGTGTTCCCTGAAAGTTACCACATTAGAGGTATTTTGGATCAAGAGGAGTGAATTGAAAAGTTTGGGGGTCTTCATGGAGAACACTTGATTGGCTCTTGTCTCAAACTGATGGAGCTGCAGCTCAAGTGACACTGTAAAATAATCCATTGAAATGCTGCAAAGCCATCCATCCGAACAGTACTTCTGAGGTACTTTTTATTAAAATACTGCTTTAAAATTAATCCAAATTTAATTAGGATTGGCAGGTCACTTCACTCATTTTGACTTTTGTTAGCCTTGCTGACTCATTCAAACTATTGAAGAATGAGCTAGTTTCTATTCTACCTCATGTATTGTCAAAACGGCCAGCTAAGCTCTGAATATAGAAACTTGTACTGGTGTTATTGACAGAGGCAGAAGTGCTGGCTTTTTCAGATTCTAGATGGAGTTTGTGGAGCTAGCAGCTACAAATTTTATCGTTTGACTTGTAAACTGAGCAAGCCTGGTCTTGAGAGAGACTTGCACAATGTAATTTTTTGGTCCCTTTGCAGAGTACTTGTGATCTGTTAAAACTGCTAGGGTACGTGACCTTTTTCCTCCATTTTCACCCACTTAAAACTTAAACATAAAAAAAATCATTATTATATAGGTAAATTCAGTTGAAGATGAAAAATTGTAGTCGAATCCCAAAACTTTTTGCATTAGTTTTGTATTGTTAATAAAGTACCCCAATGGAACAAAGCTATTTACCAAAGGGAATTCAGTGATGAGTTCATTGAGAAGGAACAATTGTTACATCAAAAGTGCACTGTTTTATAATAAACTTGCTCAAATTAAATGATGATGCTTAGGAAGTCACGTTAAACAGTGTTACAATCACACTTGTTATAGGATGACTTTAAAACAAGTAACAGCTGCTATTTAGCATTAACCTTACAGTTTCTTAGTCTTTTGGGCCAGAACAGCATTCATTTTTATATATGATACTGAGCACAGTGATACTGATATATATGATACTGAGCACAATGTCATCCCTTAACAACAACTAATAATAATAAATTACTTTAATATAAGAGAGCTGTGGCTAGCTAAGAGTGAAAAGTCTTAATGTATATTCAGACTGATTTTTGAATTAGTTTGTATTATGAGTTGAATTGACCTGTGAAAATGACTTAAATTCAGTGTGATTGGACTTCATTAGCGTACTGCATGTTTTTCTTTATTCCTCATGTACATGTCTGCACTGATCAGGTATTAGGACTCAGAGCATTGAGCTGGTGTCTGAAAATGTTATGAGATTAGGAACAATGTTGCATTTGTTGGTTCTGAATGGTGTGTACAGTGTGTGTAACTGGTGTATCATGTGTACTAAAGGTATTAAACATCAAATTATATTGTGCTGTGTGGATAGTAGGTTGAATATTGGCTTTTTAAAGAGACAGTATCTTTCATCCTTCTAAAATAAGCACTGTGTGAAGTATATTGGTTAACAGTGGAACAGGATAATTTGGAAACCACTTCTGGACTACAATGAATGTTGGGATGAATAGAATACATGGTGTTGTTTGGTTTAAAAAGGATTTTTGATGGTCACTTGTCCATTCTTAATCCCTAAACCTCTCTGGGAAGTGTCAAGTCTATCTAAGAATATATCCAGTGAAGGTGATTCACAAACCTTCTTTGACAGCTTGATCCATTGCTTGAGTGTTCAGCTCTTCTCCCTCCCCCCGCAATAGTTTGCAACTTCCTTGGTACCTTTCATTCAGGAACTCCAAGTGTTTTACAAGTATTAATGAATTAATCCTTCCAGCACTCCTGTGGGGTAGGTAATTAACCTACATTTTCCTTACCACACCATAAACCCATTACTACTTGTTTGTCCTCACTGACTAATGAGAATAATTGGTGCCTGTCTTCTTAACATCTCTGTGTATTTGTAGACAATTGTTAAATTCATCCTTCGTACTGCTTTTCTCTAAGCTGAACATGGCAGCTTTCCTAACCATTCCCTAATGGATTTATTTCCCTAACCTTTTGTTCTTTTTCTTCTAAACCCTTTGCAGCTAATCAGAGTTTTGAAATGATACCGAAAGCTCAATGCAGTTCTAAGTTCAGAGGAATAATTACCCTTATTTATTTTGCACAATATACTCCTGTTAACATGACCCATAGTGGCATGTGCATTTTTCTGCCAGGATTGCATTTACTCCTTTATGCCTAGGTTGTGTCATTATGATCTAGCCCTGCATTTTGGGCAATGTGTTGTTGTGCTTCCCCTGGAGTACCCTGGGAGAGAGTTGTCTAAACCTGGAGTCTTGTTTGCACTCCCTAATGCACTAGCATAACTACACTGAAGGGTACGGAGTCAAGGCTCTGCCCCCATCCACCTGCATGCGTGGGAAGTTGTCTGCTCCCTGCACACTAGAAGTGGTGGTATAAAGCACCGGAGTAAGGGGGCGTATATTATGCCACCTTAGTTCTTTGAGCTGCATGTAAGACAATCACTATCTGTCTTAATTTGTCATCCTTTACTTTTCCCTGGCCCTCACTTGTATTTCCTATCTTACAGTTTATTGAATCTGATATTATATTGAAGTTGGCCATTTTTCCATTCTATTAAATATATACTGTATTTTAATCCCTTGTCACTAGAGTATTTTTGATCCTTTTGACCTTTACCATCTGCAGATATTAATATACTCTCCACTCCATTCTTCAGATTAATGAAAATGCTGATTAATAATAGACCTTTGTGGACTCCTATTCAACATCACCTTCTTAATGGACACTGAACCATTAAAAACAGTTAAGGTTTTTTAGCCAGTAGTAAAACCACTTTATAATTCTATTTAATCCACACTGCATTAGTGGTAGAAGTGGAAAGCAAATTAATGGGAACTACTTGGATGAAGTCCTGGAGCTCTTGTCTGGTTTTCTTGTCTGCTGCCAATAACTTGTCCCTTCCCTCCCATTCCCAAATGCTATGATTATTTATAATACTGATGGCTGTTTGTTATTAGTGAAAATGAGTTTGGTTTTTCTCATGTTAATCTTTATAGTGATATTTGTCCAAGTTAAAGCCTTGCCATATTTTTGGCTGTCTGTACAAAATGTAATTAGCTCCTCATTTCCATAGGTACTAATTTCACTCCTTTTTTAAAGTATTTTTGCTAAACATTGATGTTTTAGGAAAGACCCATAAGGACAACTGACAAACTATGTTGGACCTGATCCTGAAGTCTATGATTAACAAGACTCTCGTTGGAATCAATGAGAGATTTGCCTAAGTAAGGATTTCAAGATTCGGTCCATAATGAAATTAACAATGTTGGAATGTAGTTCTGCTTTGAAAAGTAACTGTAAAAATGGCATGTGCGATTCTATTGCCTCTGACTTGCATATCATATATGCTCAGTTTGCAAATAAATACATATTTTTCTAACTGCCAGGTCTGTAAACTTAACCTGGGATCAGAGAGCCCAGTGGTGGTCTTCCTGATGCAAAACTAGAGAAAAGAGGAGTTTGAGGAGGAATATAAAAGAGGGCATTGAGGATGCTTGGCCATATGTAGAAAGCAGCCTGAAGAAAAAGCACTAACAGAGTGGTGGGAAGAGGAGACATAAGATGTTGACACTGAGGAAATGTATGGAAAAAATTACCACCAGGTCAGCTAAACCAGTATTAAAACTGGTGGGAATCATAATATAGACAGCTTAGTCAGGGTCTATCATTCTTACCATATTACTCAAACGTACTGAAAGCGTTATTTGACTGTTCTGTGTTCACACTTACAATCCCTGAAAATCCCTATTCAAGTTCTAGAATTTGTATTGTGGACTGGAGAGGTCAAAGCAGCCCTTTGTCCTGAGAAGTATACTCTTCCCTCCCATTGCTTACTTCATTCCTTTTTTTAAAATATAGCGGAAGCAGCTTCTGATGGAGGGGAAGCCCAATTTGGCCGTTTTGCCATTTTCCCCTCAGTTCTAGGCTGACACTGGGTTTTTTGCAGTGATTAATTTGTGCCAGAGCTGAGTCCGGCACCTCTAGGCTTGGCATTTCATAGCCCTGGCACCTCTGGGCTTGCTGCATCAGTTATGAAAGTAAAAAAAATTGTTTGAGCCCCAGCACCTCTTTCATTACAAATTAAGCACTGTTTCTGGTGAAGATTTGGGAGAGGGAGGCTTTGAGGGGAGCAGGGATTAGAAATTTGTGGAGACTTCTGTGCACAGCATAAATAAGACCGTAAATTAGCTTTCTGTAATTTAGGATGTATGTGTTGGAGCAGGGGGATCACTATATAATCAGCAAAATCAAAAGGACCATTGACTTTATTTCTGAGGTCTAAAGATGCTTGGAAATGGAAGAGAGAACTGGGATATAATCTAATAATTTACTATTTTGGTGTAATACTTTTTTTTTTAACAAGCAAAATATGTTCAAATAACAAAAGTCCTGTTGTAAATTAATAAGAGAAAGGAAATATAGAGTTAAGGATGAAGATCTCTCCTTGACTTGTCTCGTTGTGTTTGGATTCCTGAAAACAGTGTAAATTGTGCCATATGCACTGCAATATGTGATCACAATGGGATATGGAAAGGGCCACGACTCAATATTAACTCTTAGTTTCCTTGCACTTGATCTTAAAACCCTTAGTCTTAGGACTGTGTATTGCCAATATGTCTTAATAGTGGTCACACAGTTTATGTTGACTCTGTTTTTTTTCTTGTGCTCTGGTAAGCACATGCTGCCTAAAGCCACATCTTAGCTCTGCAAAAGACTGGAGAGATTTAAAAGAGTCAATTTTTAACGTTCAAATAAGACATTAAAAAAAGTTTTTAAATCTGAATTTTCAACTCTCTCAGGGACTGAGCTACCTGTGAATAAAGTATAATGATTAAAACCAAATGTCAATATGTAATTTCAGTGAGATGATTGTATTTTCTTTATTTTTATTTATTTATGCTACAAACTAATAGATATTTTGACTAGTAGCTGAAATAAACTTTCCCCCGCTACAATCTTGTGACTTTTTCCCCAGTTGAACCTCCTGAAATAAATTTTTAAAAATCATCTTTTCTTCATGGCACTCTGTAACAAAAAAGATGACCCTGGACATATGGCTTAAAGGTCTTTTTAACTGTGTTAAAACACAATAATTTATATGGGTTCCCCACAGGAAGTAAATATTGTGCATGTTTGTGCTCGTTTCTGAAAATATTTCCAAATACAAAGTAACCTTCTTAGAATTGTTTCCAATTTGTTGATTTTCTTTTCTCTTTTTTGTTAGATGAAAGGTGCACTGACTGAAATTATCCAGCTCGCTACCTTGGATTCAGACCCCTGGGTCTTAATGGTAGCTGATATTTTAAAATCCTTTCCAGATACTGGCTCCCTTAACCTTGATCTTGAAGAACAGAATCCCAATGTTCAAGATATTTTAGGAGAACTTAGGGAAAAGGGTAAGCAATCATTTTTTGTCTAAAATTACACTGCATATTTGACATTTTTGCATTCAAACCACTATGGGTGAAAGTCAATGAGGCAAGGATTACACCCTATGTGTTTAAGAGTCTAATGGGAAGCAATAAATGTGGGTCTAATTCAGCAGCTCTTTGCCACAGGAACTGTTCCACATGAGGCAGTAGAACTATGTAAGGAGTGCCTGAAATGAAATACAACTGATGTATAATTTAATAAATATTACTTTTTGATTAAACTTGTATAAACTTTTAAAAGATCGTAAATTAAACATAGTTTTATTCCTGTCTTGCATTTTTTTTTTTTTTTTTTTTTTTTACTAATCTTCAAGGGACTTCGGGTTGTCTATTTGTTATTTAAAACTGTCACATTAGGAGAGAGGCTCTGTGCACTTGTTCATAGTTTCGAAAGCATGATATTATGCTTTCTTTCTAAGACGCCGATCCCAAAGCAGTGAGCTTTGTGTGGGCAGACCCCTGTATGGAGCCTCATTAAAGATGAGGGTGTACATCTGTACTTCAAAGAGCCAACTATCGTGCTATACAGATGGACGGAAACTATACTAGCAGTTCTTAGGAAGCGTCCCATCGGTGCAGCTTCACGGATGATGGCAGCAGTGAGAGCATTAGTGTAGTCTAGACTGAGGCAGTTAAAATGCCTGAGCCATGTATATGCTAGTACTCCCATAGTTACTGCTACCAGTGATGCAGTACCAGTGTTCGTGAAATAACAGGAACTATCCCAAAAGTTGGAAGTGTAGAAGAGCCACCGAATGTAATGGACAGAAATGGTTGTAGAAGCCAGGATGCAGCAAAGTAATAGAAAAACTCCTTGGAAAGAGAACTGCATCATGCTTGAAAATAGGAATGATCATTTGCTGGTAGAAATCTTTACCTCTCGGTATTTTGTGGTCTGCCAGATTGGGTTTTCTGTTTTTTGTTTGTTTGGTTGTTTTTTGTGTTTTTTTTTAAATGTAGCTTCTGAGAATTAATCTTCAGCTGTTTTCTCCCGAGTACTGAAATATGTACAATACTTTAAAAATAACTTTACACTTAACTAGACAAATCTAACATGGCCGTCTTAAAAATAACATATTTCCTGTTTTTATTAAATCCTTGTGAAGGGTTACTTCCTACAATATAGCTAGAGTTGGCAGGTTTCTGGAATAGTGATTATGAGCAAAACAGAAGTTTCCCTCGGGGTCTGAATAAATACTTTGAAGTTAAGAATCACCTGCACAAACTATATAAAAATTGTCTTGTAATTATCTGTGCAAGAGGTCCTTTTACCCACATGCATTATGTTAACTCTTTACACAGTAAGTGAATGTGAAACATCAGCTATGTTGCCGTTGGAGTGCCAGTACTTAAACAAAAATGCCTTGACAACACTAGCTGGGCCACTTACTCCCCCAGTGAAACACTTCCAGCTGAAAAGAAAACCCAAAAGTGCCACTCTTCGAGCAGAACTCTTGCAGAAATGTAAGTAGTAAACCAGCTAGTTGATCAGATACAGTTACAAATAGGATTGTAAAAGGAAGGCATAGAATTCAGTCTTGTTCTTCAGTACAGGAACACGTATTGTATCTTCCCTTCTTACAAGAATATGTGCTGACTGGTTTTCCACAATAACAACAGTGCAGAAGATCAGGACTAAGCCTATTGAAGCCATTCTGGCTGTCACCATATTAATATGCTAGTCTTGTTTTCGTAATCTTAAATGCTGTTCAGATTTGAAGGCACTGAAAAAGCTTTTTTTTTTTTTTTTTTTTTCTCTGTTTAAAGCAAGGTTAGATTCTTTGGTGGTTATATTTAGCCATCAGTTTGAGACTCATCAGGGAGAGCTTTTGTTAAGATGCTTGGGGCTCTTACCACAAAAATGAAACTGGAACCAAGCTGAGCTTTATTTTGTCATATGTTTTTGCAACAGGGAGCAGAGGCAGCCAGTGCATGCTTTCCCTTGCTCAGTGTGCCTACTGTGAGTGAAAGCCAAGATGATTTTCATTAACAGAAGGCAGGAAGTTTAGCCACAGCCATTCTTTAACTGAGTGAATTTAAAATATTGTACTGTACATTGCACTTTGCTGTAGCAACCTTTCTTTGAGTTGATTAGTCAGTTTGATTGGATTAAAATATCAACTTGAGTAGCTAAGCATTTTGAATGAAATTTTACCTTTTTTAACTTTCTACTTTCCCCTCAAGTAGATTGTTTGTTTATTTTATGTTAGTTTGCATACTTCTGTAACTTAAAAGGATTGTGTAACAGATAATGCACCATTTGGGAAAAAAAATAATTAGATTATGTGATTTGTCTAACATTGATGACCTGTGTCAATTAAAGATTAGGTCCTAAAAGAATTTTATGTAGGATGTGCAGTAGTTTTAATTTCAAATACAAATTTTGAAATAACTAAAGCATTTCTCTTTTTAGCAACAGAAACCGCACAACAGCTCAAGAAGACTGCAGGAGTGCCTTTCCATGCCAAAGGGAGGGGGCTGGTCAAAAAAATAGATACAACAAGTATGACTCATTTTATATTACTACTCAGTAGAGAATAATTTATATGTCTATACAGCTCATATGTAGGTAAAATATAATGTTTGCAAAGAATAAAATTCAAGGTTTATATTTTTAAAAACTGGATTGCAGAGAGGAGGGTAATGAAGCTCTATGGAAACATGAAAATATAAAAATAATGATGCACTTTAGTGAAGTAATCTTAAACTGACTTTCACATATGGAAAGGAGAACATGTGATAACCATAATATGGGGTAATTATTCCAGGTGAAATAGTTTGAAATTCCTGCTTGGAATTTTTTTTCTTACATGTATAGATGAGGTTATATATAAAAATAGTATATTTTATTGTAATCCTTAAAATAAGGTACAAAACTGTCAAACATAATTACCAAGAACACAAACAGTTCTGCGCATTAGAAGGGAAAAGGCAGAGAAAGCCTGTCAAACACTGACTCAGACAGATGCAAAGATTGCCTAGCTCTTACTAAGGATATTGTAGTAATTGAGAATAGTTGTTTTCTAAATGTAGATAACTATAAATGTACCATTTGCTTGAAGTATCAGTACCTTCAATATTTTAGGGTAGCAGTAGCACCACTACAGTTAAAATTGCACTCAAGATTTCCATTTTAATGGGATGAAAAGAGTCTATACAAGTCAGTGCTCTGAGATGATCAGTTCCAAGTATTTGTTGTAATTTCTGAACTGCTTGAATTTTCTGTATCAGTTTGTAGTGGGGAAAAAAAATTATGGCCAATTATGCCAGTTTTTGAAACTTCTATGCAACTAAACAATGTTAGTGCCTGAAGTTTTTCCTTCAGGGCCTTCTTTAAACATCCTACAGCAATCTGAAGTGTGAAAATTGGTCTGATTCTTTGCTATGAGTAGATTAGAAGAATATTTAAAAGTTGCATTTTTAAAAAATCAATAGATATTTAAGCTTTAAAGTGTTACTGCTTGAATGTTGACATTGATACAGTGGAACTGATCAAGGTTGACACTGGTATAAGATAAGGAATATTGGTAGCACTGAAGCTATGTGGACACAATTTGCTGAAGATACAAGTTATAATGGTAGTGTTGGAGTTATCTCAGTACAATGACAAGGGGTTTAGGATGATCTAATTTATCAGACATACTGCTTACTACCACGCTACAGGAGTTCTGACCCTAATGAAATGTGGCTCTTTGTCCCCTGTTAAAGGACAGACCACAGATACAAGATAGTGGTTTGTCTACTCTAGACTTGGAGCTAATAAAGCTGTCTCTTTAGCCCAAGCACTAGAGGCTCATACTTTCAGATCCAGAAGTCTCAGGTTTGATCCCCATGGATACATGTGAGGATTGAAACTCCTGTCAACCTCAGAAGCTTGAAGCTTGGGACAAGCTTCCCTGGCCAGGGTGTAATCCATGCTTGCAGTGTTTCTCTTTGTATCCCACTCGTCAGGCTGTTTAGTGCGAAATAAGCCCTGGACCTCTGGATTTTAAAGCTATTGTTTGAGCTAGAGGATTAGGCCATTTGGTCAAAGGCAGGGGCAGACTCTAAAAGCTTCGTATGTGGGGTAGCCACTGTAGGAAACAAAGAGCCTTACAGGGTTAGCATTGGCTACACATTTTTTTTATAGAGGTGGTGGTTCAGGGCATTTTAAAATAGGTTATATCTTACAAGTGGTAAAGGACAAAATGGTGTCAGTGTATTCTGAATCCTTGGGCCATCAGACATGGCATAGGGTTCAAACAATGTATTAAACAGTTTAATACTTTGGTCATACATTAACAAATGCCATCACTGTCAGTCACTATTGGTCTTGCCTTGTGTGCGGGAGCTAGTCTTACCTGCAAGAGCCCCCATGCATGTGCCCTCCTCTGTCTGACTTTCTGATTCTGGCCTCTTTTTCACCCAGCCCCCGACTTCCTCTGGCAGATGGAGAAGCTTCAGTAAGCTCAGATGTGCCTGTGATTCCAGGGAAGGATGCCAGCAGGAATGTGTTGTAGGTCACTTAAGATTTTCACAAAGATACATAAAAGTGGCAAAGAGTCCTGTGGCACCTTATAGACTAACAGACGTATTGAAGCATAAGCTTTCATGGGTGAATACCCACTTCGTCAGATGCATGTAGTGGAGCTTATGCTCCAATACGTCTGTTAGTCTATAAGGTGCCACAGGACTCTGCCGCTCTTACAGATCCAGACTAACACAGCTACCCCTCTGATACAAAGATACATGTTACATTTAATCCACATGTGACACTTCTTGGGGGTACCTATGGTTGTGAGGCACACCCGTACCACCTGCCCTCATCTGTGCTTACTATGGGTCAGTTCCCCAGCTTCACCAGCCTCTGGAAATGCAATCACTGACTTTACAGGTTAACAATACGCGCACTCTAACTCTCCACACGTGTTCCCATGGAGTGCCCAGCCTCTGATCACTGGACGCTCACAGAATTCCCGGAGCCTCTGCTCCCAAAAGAACAGTACATTTCAGCTTACCAGTTATACCTTAGATCGCGGCTCTGCTTAACACCCAGCAGTTAGATATGTTTACGGTAAAAAGAAGATATTTATTTAACAAAGAACAGATCCAGGTGATAGCAAGTAGAAATATTGGAAGCAAAGGGTTACATATAACAAAGTTCATAACATGCATTCTAGAATGTAGACTTACTTCATTGGCCAAGGGGTTTCTAAGTTTAGTTTACCCCAAAGTCTTCCCAGCATTTTTCAACCAAGCCTGGCTATGATCCTTTTTTCATAAAGCGCACACGCAGTCAGCTTACTTCCTACATGAAGGATACAGAATGAGTTCCTTTTTTCTTTCTACAGTTATAGTCCAAAAATCCATTGTCTTCACTTGTAAACTGGATTCCTTCCTGCTGGGTTATTTCTTCCTGTAAATTCCTTCTCTTGAAGATTTTACAATCCCTTCATTACTATTCAGCTCAGACTGTAAATGGGTATCCATTGTGAACCACACAATATTCAATTTACATATAGCCAGACAAACATCTCTTGCCTAAAAGAAACTTCTTTATCACCTTCTGGTGCCCAGCTCCAATTCACATACCTTGGGAACATAATTTTCAATATATATACATGACTCCTTACATATTATCCATGTATACATTTCACAGTGATTATGATCACTAGGGTTACATCGCGCCCTTGGCAAACTAATTAATATGAAGACATCAGACCCAGTGGACCCCTGTATCACTTATGCACCCCTCTGCCAGTTGGCACCAAGAGGTCCCGGGTCACACCGCACAACTGCTGAGGCAGTAAGTTTAGTAAACATTTTGGGCATTTGTCACATGTTAAGTGCTGGTGTCACACAATGTGGCCATCCACAGATTCCCAGAATACTGGGCATTCCAGCACTTCTGGGAATTGCATGACCCCATTCCTGCCTGTGTGACCCTGCATTCACAGTGCATGCAAGATCACACTGGCAGGGATGGAGTGGCACACTCTTCAAAATGGCATAGTTTTGTCTAGTACTGGCTGGGGGACAAACTAGCCAAAAAGAGGACTGCCTCATATAAAACCAGACGAGTGGCCTCCTACCCATACTGGTAGATTTCAAGGTAGAGAGGTGTGCTTCACATTGAGGACCCATCCAGAGTAGGTGCACAGTGGCCAGACCTGCTGTTGGAGTTCAGACATGCACTCAGCTGCTGCAGCTACTGTTGCCTGTATGCAACTTCCAGAAGTGCAAGTTAGGCTGTGGCATTTTTTAGGAAGCAAGTAATGGTGTAGACTCCTTCGCAGAGGGTTACTCTGGCTGACAGATTATCATCACTGCTAAATATACAGCTGGTTGCTTTTGACATAGTTACTTTCAATAACTTTTCAACAGTGATAGAATGTTAGAGACAAACACCTATTCTCTTCTATGTAGCTTATGAGGCACACTGCACCTTCTCACACCTTCAGGAACATCTATGCAGCCAGAAGCAGTTTCAGCCAGTGCAGTTTCTCCATCTCCATTTCCTCTTCTACCTACAATAGATGTTTTCTGGAACTACAGTTATCTGTGCTCTTACCTGCCTTTTTTCAACCAGGCAGTTGGAAGGCAGTGAGGCTGCATCAACAGTGTCTGGTGACAGGGAGATGTAGAGACATGTTGTTGTCTACCCAAGTGACCTCACAAGAAAAGGGAAGGTGAGGGAATAGATTTCTGCATAACACATGAGAACCTTCAGAACATCTGAACAGGTTCTCAGAATGATGCTTGGATCTCTGAGAGGAAAGAAGAGAAGCATCAAAATGCAATCTTATCTACTCCCATCACCAGGATCTGCAGGAGAGTCTCAAAAGTTTATGGTCAATAGCATCAAAGGTCGCTGGACAATTACAATACAATCTCTGCATGGAAACCTGAGTTTCCATAGGAGAAGATAATCAGCCAACAAAATGAATGGGTACACTCTGTTTAAACCCAAGCCAAAAACCTGATTGAAAGCAGGAAAGTCAGACAGAACACCAATTACTTTTGTCCCCTTTCCCAGAAAGGGGAAGGTTAGAGACATCAGGATGGCTTTTAACTGCTGTTTGAGGGAAGTTGATAACCAATATGTTGCTCCTTCCCATAGCTTAACTTCTTAATAGCTTACGAAAATTAAGCTAAGTGCTTTCCTGCTTTATATATGCATCCAAAACACATCTTAAAGCATATTAAGTTTGCAAAGTCTGAATTAAAGCTGCTTGTGTTAAAACTTCATTTGGCACCCTTGCATTATGATTTAGACTTTAATTACATGATTACATACTATTATTTTCCACAGGGCCTCTGTCTCATTCAGGGAATGGGTAGTTACTCCATGTTTCTTTTATCCTCCACATTCCCTCCATAACTCTTCTCTTATGCAATCCCACCAGCACCCTCTGCTCCTATCTACCCCCATCACCAGCTACTGCATCCCTCTGACCCTCCCCCTCCTCCTGCAGTCCCCTGTGTATTTCAGCCAGAGATGCACAAATAACATGATACATTTCATCTCAAAAGGTTAAAGCATGGTAAAGTTATAAGCAACTGAAAACTTGTCCTATCATGGAAAACGTTAGGCAGTCTTAACTATAGGAGGTACTACCATCTGTGTCTATAATTCACCTTGATTAAATAGAGCCCTTAGCAGTAAGCAGAGCTTGATATAGTTCAGTAGCAAAATGTCTTTTTTAATAGACTGCTTTATTTAAATTCTTGTGCATGAAAAGATATCTGTATGCGTCTAACTGTGTAATAATTGTGGTTCATCCTTAAACCTTTGGGGCACAAACTCTGACCCAGTGAACTCCTTTTATTAACATTTTTGCAGGCAAAAATAAACCTCTGAGATGCATCTGATGTATATCTATAGTCAATTCCATCCAAGAAGCTTTTAAAGCTTTTAAAGCTACAGTACAAGAAATGAGGAGTCCAGATCTCATCATTCTTTTCAACTAAGTGGAAGTTCATTACAACTGATGTTGCTGATTTTTTTTTCCCCCTCCAAAGCCCCGCTCAAAGGAATACCAAAACAAGCTCCATTCAGGAGTCCCACAGCACCTAGTGTATTTAGCCCTGCTGGAAACAGAACCCCTATACCTCCTTCAAGAACACCTCTGCGCAAAGAAAGAGGAGTGAAGGTAAGTAATAGTCTTTTTAAATACTCTTGCATTTTCCCATCAGTCCCCAGCCTCTGATCAAAAGTGAACTATAGTTTGTTGGCACTGGTTATAGAGCAGTTAATATTTTTTTTGTGAGTTTCCAAAGTATTTCATCAAATAGTACAAATCAAATACTACTTTTAAAAATGAAAAATCAAATGCACAATTACAAAATGTGGAATAACTGTCTAGGTTTCAGTACTGCTGAAAAGGATCTGGTGGTTGTAGTGGATCACAAATTGAATATAATCTGACAAAGTGATGCAGCTGCAAAAAAGGCTAATATTCTGGGGTGTATTAACAGGAATGTTGTATATAAGACATAGGACGTAATTGTCTTGCTGTGCTCAACAGTGGTGAGGTCTCAGCTGCAGTATCGTGTCCACTTCTGGGCAGCGCACTTTAGGGAAGATGTGGCTAAATTGGAGAGTGTCCACAACAAAAATAATAAAAGGTTTATAAAGCCTGATCGATGATGAAAGGTTAAAAAACTGGGCAGGTTTAGCCTTGAGAAAAGAAGACTGGGGTTGGAGCGGGGATCTGATATGTTTTCAAATATGTTAAGGGCTGCTTTCAAGAAGACAGTGATTCATTGTTTTCCATGTCTGATGAAGATAGGACAAGAAATAATGGGCTTAATCTGCAGCAAAGGAGATTTGGATTCGATATTAGGAAGAACTTTCTAACTGTAAAGATAGTTTAGCTCTGGAACACTCTTCGAAAGGAGGCTGTGGAATTGAAGGTTTTTAAGAACAGGTTGGACAAACACCCTTCAGAAGTGGTCTAGGTATACTTGGTCCTGCCTTGGCACAGGGGACTAGACTTGATGACCTCTCAAGTTCCCTTCCAGCCCTGCATTTCTGTGATTCTATGAAATACGTTTTGTAAGGCATTTCAATTCAATAATGAATTTTTTATTTTTTTTTGGTAGCTACTAGATATCTCAGAGTTGGATATGGTTGGTGCTGGTCGTGAAGCAAAGAGAAGAAGGAAGACTTTAGGTTGGTACAGCATGTCTGTAAGGTGTATAAATGTTAATAACTGAAACTACCTTGAGAACAAGAGCCAGATATATCCTATCAATTTCACTTTCTTAAATCCAACTTTTAATTAAAATTATCAACTCAGATGGGTTTAAACTTGAAGGGAGGTTCCTCCCTTTGAAAAAATGGCTACTAACCTTCCATAACTACGGTTCTTTGAGATGTGTTGCTCATGTCCATTCCAAAGTAGGTGACTCCCAAGCCATGGCACAGGTGAAGGATTTGGAGTTTATTGGCACGCTGATTGTTAATACCGCTTGGCTGAAACCTGCATCATCTCGAGCCTGTTGGGTGATGGTATAATGGTCGTCAATCCACTATTTTGCATTCCATGGTGCTGGTCTACAGATGTCCTGGTTAGGAACTTGAGCTACAAACGCCACCAAAGATGCTTGAGCCCTCCTAGAATTTTTGAAATGATTTAGTCTTTCTACGTAGGCCAGTGCACATCTGACATCCGGTGAGTGGAGTCTCTGTTCCTCCCTGTTGATATGCAGCTTCGGATAGAAGACCAGTAGGAAGATATCCTGGTAACTATGGAATTGTGAGACCACCTTTAGAAGGAAGGGCGGATATGGCTGCAATTGAACCGTGTCTTTGAAGACTGTATAAGGTGGTTCCAAAGTAAGGACTCAGATCTCCCAGACCCTCTGGCAGAAATAATGGCCACCAGGAAGGCCACCTTCCAGGATAGGTAGAGCAGAGATCACGTTGCCAGCGGTTCAAATGGAGGTCTTGTTAGCCTTGCTAACACCCAGTTTAGGTCCCAGGGAGGGAGTGGCTGCCATATCTGGGAGTATAACCTCTCCAGGCCCTTAAGAAAATGACGACAATTAGAGTTTGAGAAGACAGAATGGCGAATCACCCATGGGTGAAGAGCCAAGATCGCAGCTAGATGGACCCTAATAGATGACACGGTTAGGACTTGTTATTTCAAGTGGAGTTGATTGTGCAGGTGAAACACACTTCTGCATAGACCAGTTCAAGAATCTTTTCCACTTTGGCAGGTAAGTGGCTCAAGTGGACGGTTTTCTGCTCTTTAAAAGCACCTCACAAACCAGCTCACAGCATGCTAGCTCTGTGGGGTTCAGCCACGGAACTTCCAGACCGTGAGATGAAGGGACGCTATGTTCATATGATGTAGACGGCTGTGGTCGTAGGAGATCAGGTCTGGAAATGGGGGCAGGCAGATTGGCGTTTCCATCGAGAGGTCTAGTAGGATGGTGAACCGGTGCTGACATGGCTACACTAGGGCTATCAGATGCATCTTGTCCCTTCTGACCTTCAGCAAGTCCTTGTGAATGAGAGGGATGGGAGGGAATGCGTAGAAGTGGTGGTCTGTCCAGGGGAGGAGAAAAGTGTCTATGAGCGACCCAGGAAGGAGCAGAACCGAAGACATTTCTTGTTCTACTTCATCGTGAGCAGATCTATCTGGGGAGTCCCCCACTTCTGAAAGATGCCTTTTATGACATCTGGACAGATGGACCACTTGTGGTGGTTGGAAAAGGATCTGCTGAGGTGATCCACTGGCTTGTTCTGTGCCGTGGAAGATAGGAGGCTTCAAAGTGGATCGAGTGAGCTATGCAGAATTTCCACAAGTGAAGAGCTTCCTGGCACAGATGAGAGAAGCACACTCCATGCTGCTGCTTTATATAAAAGATCACTGTCATGTTGTCTGTAAGAACCAACATGCACTTGCCCTTCAGATGGGGTTGGAAGGCCTGACAGGCTAGGCAAACCACACTGAGCTCCTGATATTGATGTGTAGCAAGAGCTCCTTTGGAGACCCTGACTCCTGAGGGTCCCCAAGTGACCTCCCCAGCCCATCACTGATGTGTCTGTGATGAGAGACATTGATGGTTGGGGTCTCGAGAATGGGACTTGGTTTGGTCTAACCACCAAAGAAAGGAGGCGATCACCAATGAGGGAAGTGTGATGACCATGTCCAGGTATACCATGCCTGAAGGGGTCTGTGCTGTAGTCTTGCATGCTTCACCACATAAGTTCATGATCCCATCCCATCATGATCCGTCCCAGCCATGCTAATGGGTGGTTTCTGAAGCTTTCGATGAGCACCCATATTGCTTGGAACCAGGCTTCCAGGAGGGAGGCTCTGGCTTGGACCAAATTGAGAATCGCCCTGATGAATTCTGTCTTTTGAACTGGGGAGAGAGTAGACTTCTGTATATTTATTAACAGACTAAGTCCTAGAAAGTTGACTGTGCTATATATGTCTCCATCTGGGCCTTGCTCCAACCTCTGATCAACCAGCTGTTGAGATAAGGGTAGACCTGAATCCCGTCTCCTCAGGAAGGCTGCCATGCACTTTGTGAACACCCAGGCGGCTGCGGACAGGCCAAATGGGAGCACAGCAAATTGGTAGTACACATTATTCACAATAAATCCGAGGAACCTTCTGTTTCCCTGAAAGATTGAAATATGATAAGCATCTTTCAAATCCAGGGCGGCATACCAGTTCCCTGAATACAGGGAGGGGATGAAGAAGGCATTTTGTGCTAGAAGTTGCTTGTGAGAAGGGTCCTTGAAGAGAGACGGAGGATGGGGTGCAAAAGAGGGGAACAACTGAATTGAAGGGTGTATCCCAGTGTTATCGTGTGTAGCACCCAGTGATCTGAGGTAATACCATGCCTCATAGAAGTGGGACAACCGGTCCACAAAAATTGGGGAAATCTGATCCACACATTGACCTCGTACGTTGTCCCCGAGTGTCCGATCAAAAGGTCTGCCAGCCCGCCGATTGTCTTGGGGGGCAGGCATGGAAGCAGATGAGGACTGGGATAGAGGTCTTGTCTTGTAGCCCCTGCTTCTCCTCATACTATAGTCCTGTCAGGACTGTGGCGGGAAGAAGTGAGCTGGTTGGGGCTTTTAGTGCATCCTAGAAGGGGCTGGTGTATGTAGCCCTAGGGACTTCAGGGTGGCTCTTGAGACCTAGAGGCTGTGCATTTTGATGTCTGTTTGCTCTGAGAAGAATGACATACTCTCAAAAGGGAGGTCCTGTAAGGTCTGGTACACCTCATACGATAGGCCCAAGGATTGACACTAAGAGCCTCTCCTCATAACTACTGTCGAAGCCATTGATCAGGCTGCAGAGTTCACCGTGTCTAAAGCTCCCTGTAGGGATGCCCTTGCCAAAGACTTTCCCTCCTCTGCTTGGGCTGTGAATTCACTTCTTGACTCCTATGGCAATAGTTTCTTGAATTTTGCCATCAAGTTCCAAGAATTAAAATCATAGCAACTCAGGAACACTTGCTGGTTTGCGATCCTGAGCTGGAGGCTGCCAGTTGAATACACTTTTTTGCCCAAGAAGTCTAATTTTTTGGCATCTCTGGTCTTAAGGGTTGGACCTTGCTGACCCTGTCGCTCCCACTCATTGGCCACTGATACCACCAGTGAGCTCAGTGGTGGATGAGTTTGAAGGAATTCAAACCCCTTTGCTGGAACAAAGTACTTTTTCTGTATCCTTTTAACCGTTGGTTATAGGGACACTGGGGTCTGGCATAAGGCCTTGATGGGGTCCATAATGGCTTCGTTTAAGGGCAAAGCAACTCATGAGGGCCTGATGCAGCAGGAATATCCACCAGAGCATGGGAGGACTCTAATCTCCTCTATGTATCCCCAGGTTTTGAGCTACCCTTTTGAGGAGCTCCTAGTGCTCCCTATAGTCATCATTATACAGGAGGGTGCTATGCTTGTTCCCACCACTGCCTTGTCAAGAGAGAAGGAAGAGGAGGCCTTTACAGGCAAGGGGCACTGTTCCTCATTCTGTGCACCGGCTCGGTCTCTCAGTGCTGGATCTTGATATTTGGCACCAGGCTCAGTACCGGAACATGGGCCCTGTTCCGAGGGACATGGTGGGGGAGCTCCAGACTCTGAAACATTGGAGTAGGATTTCCTGGACAATGACCTCTGGACTGGTGGAAAGGCCCAGGCATTCCAGAATAATCATTGTAGTGGCATTTGCCACTGCGCTGGTGGCCAGGCCGCTGGTGGAATGCCCTGGCCCATGTCAACCATTGGGTAAAGCCGACTGGAGCAGTGCCGGCTTCTGCGGGAGACATACAACTCTGCCTCTGAGTCAGACTCCGAGGACTCCCTTCCAGCTGACCAGCATGGAGCGGTGCTGACAAGTGCCGGTGAGCGGTGCTGGGAGGGAGGATACTGGTGCTGTGCCATCATGGCCGGTTTCCCTTCTGATGGCATCCTGGGCCACGGTGCTGTGGGAGCTCTTGTCTCTGGTGCCACCTCTGACAGCTCCTGTACAGCAGGGGATGGCGGTCCCGGGAGCAACGATTCCTCCCTCACGGCCTCAAACACCTCTGGTGTGGATGGCATCACCAGAGTAGTTGGGCTCTGATGGACCCTCCACCACGAGAGAGCCAAAGGTGCCAGACTCAGTGGTGCCTTTCTGGGGCTGGAGTCAACAGTACAGGGCGAATTGCTGGCGTCTTAGACCCGGCATGGGTCGCAGTCTGCCGGTGTCTTTGTGTCCCACAGATCTTGGGGTTGGGAATCGCTCCCTGTCCATCTTCTTCTGCTTCTTTCTCAGCACCGGCGATGGAGAGTCCCTTACAGGAGCGATCTTCTTTGGCAACAGGGATGACTGATGGTGCCAGGAGTCCTGAAAAGCAGAAAGGCACCAGAGAAGCAGAACGGCGCTGCATCTCTCTAAGAGAAGCCTCCATGCGTCTTATTGAGGCCAAAGTACTCGGTGCTGAGTCGAAGTGGTTCGGCTCCAAGGGAGGTTGAAGTGCCTCCACCATGAGGAAGAATTTAAGTCTGGTGTCCCTGTCTCTCTTAGTGTGGGGCCTGAACCCTTTACAGATTCTGCAGTGCTTCTGCATGTAGGCTTCCCCCAGACATTTGAGGCAGCTGGAATCGGGGTCACTAACAGGCATAGGCTTATGGCATGACACACAAGGCTTAAACCCTGGAGACCGAGGCATGCCTCGCTACTAGGGGGTGGGTAACCCTGCTAAACAGGGTACCATAATCTAAATAACTGAAACTTAACCACTACAAATAATTATGTACAACTAGAAGAACAAAGCCCACTGAGAGGGGTACTTGAGGGAAAATGCAAGAATGAGCTGAAGTTCCAGCGACTGGTAAGAAGGATCGGTAGAACCCTTTATAGCAGCGCTATGAGCACGCAACTCTAGGGGGCACTGGAACCAACATGACAGATACCACTGAGTGGCGGTGCTTGGGGTGAGCACACACCTACTTTGGAATGGACATGGGCAAGCACTTGAAGAATTAAAGGTAGCCATGTTTGTTTCTGAATTCCACTAATTAAAATGCTATGTGCCCTGGAAATATGTTGAGAGAGTTGAACTAACTATCTGTGCCCTTTTGAACATACAAACATCCCAACAAAGATGAATATGACATTAGCTTTTCCTTTTGTGTTGCAGTCAAAAAAAAGTTCTGAAACATTTTTGTGTATTGTATACTTTTACTTATTGCATAACTAAGTGAAATTTTTAAAGGATCAATTTTGAATCTTTTATCTATATGGTATACAAGCATCTTAAATATTTATTTTGAATGATCTTAAAAGAATGAAAAAACAATTAGGCATTATTTAATAATCATCCTGAATGAGAAGACCGGGCTACTTAAACACATGCAGAAAACAAATCAGGTGGCATGTTTTTCCTGGAACACTTTCTTCATTTTGCAATTTGCTAAATGAAAACAAATCTCAGTTCTTTTTTGTAAGATCCAAAACAAGTTAAATACATTTTTATGAATGAAATCACAATTGTAAGAAGCATTGTGATGGATAGCTGTGCTTGGTTTATCTAAATGCTCAGATTCAGTATCTTTGTGAAATGTAAATTTTGTGGTTAATTTAAGCATCAGCGTGATTATGAAACCACGTGGGTATTTTATATGGAAAAACGTTGATTTTACCAGAATTGTAACAGATGTGTTTTCTAAGTAATTTTTATCAGAATTTTCTTTTAATCTTTTACATGGATCACTCTAAAAAAATTTAGTTCAGGAATTAGGAAAGTTAACTTGAACAAACTCCTTCTTTTCTATCCAATAGATACAGAAGTGGTGGAAAAACAAGCCAAAGAAGAAACAGTAGTGGAAAATGCAACTCCAGATTATGCTGCTGGCCTTGTGTCTACCCAGGTAGGACATTAAGTTGCAATGAAATATAAAATTGTGCTGCATAATGCTGGGATATTTTATTGTAAAGACTAGTTCTGTATCCTCTTTAAAGCTTACCTCCAAGTGAATAATTATTTTATAACGATTCCACAAAATAATGTTCTATTCTTGATGTATTCTTTGCTGCTAATATACAATGCAGAATGAACACTTAAATGTGTTCTAGGAAAACTAGTGAGAGCTTTTTTCATAAATGTAACTTAGGGTCGATCTTCTCTTCTGAGGGTTAGAAGGGGATGCGAGGAGTTTGTGGAAGCCGAAAGGTGGATTATCATTGCAAGCTGCTAATTCTGTCTAAACTTTGAATGACTGACAACATCTCAGGGAGTTTCTGGTGTTCAACGACTAATGTGCACAGGGAAGTTATACCACTAAAAGGTAGGCTGTGAATTCAAACTGCACTAGTTACACCAGTATAACTCCCTGTATGAACACTCTTCTACCAGACTAAGAGTGCCTTTTTTCAGTTTGGTTTATATTGAGTTGGAAGCCGTTTAAGATAAGGCACTCTTATTCTGGAATAAGAGTGTCCACGTGAGGATTTACTGATATAATTATAGCAGTTAACTATAATTGTATAATTGGAAAAATCTCCCATGTACATACATTGTTAAGCAAGTGCCAAAAAGAAAGCGCTAATAGAGAAATAGAGAAATGACAAAGTTGACATTGTATGTAAAAGGTCAGAATTTCCATGCAGTCATGTCATATATGGCTGCAAAACTGCAAAACCATTTACTGTTTTACAGAAACTTGGCCCTCTGAACAATGAGTCTGCACTACCTTCTACAAGCTATTTGCCTGCAACCCCCAGCGTGGTTCCATCTTCCTCCTATATCCCAAGCTCCGAAGTGCAGCCAGGTAAAATAATCATTTTTGCTACTGGCACTTTATTAATACATTGGTTCTCTCATATATTTTTTGTCATTCATTTGTAATTACAAATGCAGGGCACATTCCTTCAACTATCCCTGGTGTAAGTAATCTCATTGACTTCAACAGGACTATTTGTGTAAGGGTTGCAGGAGAAGGCCTCTAGTTTTTTAGTAACAAAAGACACATCATTTACATTATTTTTAAAAAAATTCTCACTTTAAAAGTAGCTATGAAATCACTTTTAATTATAGATCTGACAAAGGCTAAGGTACTCTTTATCCCCCTAAATGGTTCATTTGCTTGGTCTTTTTATAGGAAATCTGATTGTAAGCCATTAGGAATGTACATTAGTCCAAAGATTGCCTTGTGGCTTTGGGTGTGTGAAAGAGAGAGGCACTTTCTCAAGTGTTAAACGATAATTGTATAATTTATTAAAGGGTTACTGCTTTAACACATGGTGTTCAACCACAACCTATCACCCTCTCACCTTTTTCCTTTGCATTTTTATGAAGGTCTATTAGGTACAGTTGAGTGCTTAAATTTTTCAAAAATCAAATTACATTCAACAATAGAAAACAGGGAAGTGTTAAAATAAGTGATTAGCCATGGGATTAAAAGGTTTAACCCACCCTCCAATCCTTCCCCCCCACCCCCACCCCCACCCACAACGGAGCAGGGACTTGTCATCATACAGGTCCGTAAGATATCTAATACACCTAAATAATAGTGATTCATTAACAAAGCACTTTGGGATAAATTCAGTCAACAAAGAACTGACATTTCAATTATATGCAACATTCTTTACCCTGGTGCTTGTGTACAGATTCCTACCATAGCAATGTTTACTTTTCAGTTCAGGAACTTTGGCACAGTGGTCACTGCAGACGGGCACATGTAGAATGTACACAAGCTTGGCTCAGAAGCCCTGTATAAATCTCTCTCTGGCTGCAACTTGGCAGCTCTGGAAAGTACATGGCCTGAAGCATCAGCAGTGTCAGCAGCTAGTGTTGTTTTCTAGTATTAGCATTGTATCTAACTGCAGAAAAACCATCATGTGATGTTCCGAGCCTTGCTAGTTGCATTTTATTTTTCATTCCTTTTGGATCATGTGTGTTATCTAGCCAGGGGAGTTTAACATTGTCTTGTTTAATTAAAGTACATATAATGAAGACCAAATATTTTGGTTTACTTTAATTTGAACTTAGAATCATAGAATATCAGGGTTGGAAGGGACCTCAGGAGGTTATCAAAGCAGGACCAATCTCCAGCTAAATCATCCCAGCCTGACCTTGAAGGTTTTTAAGGAAGGAGATTCGACCACCTCCCTAGGTAACTCATTCCAGTGCTTCACCACCCTCCCAGTGAAAAAGTTTTTCCTAATATCCAACCTAAACCTCCCCCACTGCAACTTGAGACCATTACTCCTTGTTCTGCCACCTGCTACCACTGAGAACAGTCTAGATCCATCTTCTTTGGAACCCCCTTTGAGATAGTTGAAAGGAGCCATCAAATCCCCCCTCATTCTTCTCTTCTGCAGACTAAACAATCCCAGTTCCCTCAGCCTCTCCTCATAAGTCATGTGCTCCAGCCCATTAATCATTTTTGTTGCCCTCCGCTGGACTCCTTCCAATTTTTCCACATCCTTTTTGTAGTGTGGGGCCCAAAACTGGACACAATACTCCAGATGAGGCCTCACCAATGCCGAATAGAAGGGAATGATCACGTCCCTCGATCTGCTGGCAATGCCGCCACTTATACAGCCCAAAATGCCGTTAGTCTTCTTGGCAACAAGGGCATACTGTTGACTCCTATCCAGCTTCTCGTCCACTGTAACCCCTAGGTCCTTTTCTGGCAAAGTACGGCACTGACCAATTTAAAATATTTCCTGCCACAACAATGAAACAAAATGTTTAAAGAAAGAGGTTCTTAACCTTGACCATGAAAACCAGCAAATGCACTGGCAAATGCACTGCTGCCGAGCCACTCGGTACCTAGTCTGTAGCAGTTCATGGGATTCCTCCGTCCTAAGTGCAAGACTCTCTGCACTTGTCCTTGTTGAACCTCATCAGATTTCTTTTGGCCCAATCCCCTAATTTGTCTAGGGCCCTCTGTATCCTATCCCTACCCTCCAGCGTATCTACCTCTTCCCCAGTTTAGTGTCATCTGCAAACTTGCTGAGGGTGCAATCCACACCATCCTCCAGATCATTAATGAAGATATTGAACAAAACCGGCCCCAGGACCGACCCTTGGGGCACTCTACTTGATACCAGCTGCCAACTAGACATGGAGCCATGGATCACTACCCATTGAGCCCGACAATCTATACACCTTATGGCTTTGAATGCCCTGTCTGGTTTTCATGGTCAAGGTTAAGAACCTCTTTCTTTAAACATCTTGTTTCATTGTTGTGGCAGGAAATATTTTAAATTGGTCAGTGCCGTACTTCACATATTCAGGATCTAATTGCTTTATTGTTTGACCTTATTTTTTTATGTAATACAACAAACTGTGCATTTTGCATCACTTTAGCTATTAACAACCTCCAAGATTAAAGCTGTTAATGTGGTGTCTTGCTGAAATCCCAACTCCTGCACTTACATTCTGCCAGTTTTTTCTCCTTCTTTTGCCCTCTGTGCCCCCCAGTCTAGTTTCAATTGAATATGGTCACATTCCTCACTTCCTGCCCTAAACTGTTTATAATGATGCTTAGCATCGTTAAATAGTAGTAGCATTTTCAATAGCCCCTAAGTCACTTAGGAGTCAGCTTCTTTGTTTAAGCCAAGAGTAAGTTGCATGTCATGGTAAGCTAAGTGATTAATAGATAGATTCCGTTTGTAAAGCCTTGTGGGAGTCTTCAGATGACAAGATTATAATTTGATAAATTGTAGAAGCTGTGTCTGGCTGTGGCGGATATAGTTGTCTGGGATTTTCCTCTAAAATGTTTTGAGTTCATACTGGATTTGAAATAGTTACTGTGTGGTTTTGGGGTTTAATTGTACTAGTTGGTTATCCACTTTGGGAGAGAAGGGACAGTTCATCTGTCATTCCAAAAGCAGGTCTCTACAGTAACCCTTTCCTTTTCAGTGGTCCTCTAAACAACAGCTGATCCAGGGACTGGATTTTAATTCTATAATTCCTGTTGTTTAGCCTGTTTTTTCAGTCTTTCTTCTCAGTAGTCACTGACTGGCTGAGACTGGGAATTAATTCTGACTTCCTTTGGGAAGTTGCTTCTAAAATTTAGTTTCTCTAATCTCAGCTCCTGCATACTAGGTCTTCGTACAATAATTGTGCTATACTTAAAATTATGGAGTAGAAACTCAAAAATTTATAAAGCAGACTCCATTAAATACAAATTTCACTGCTAAGTATAGTGCAATGGAGATTTGCCAGTTGGAAGTCCCCAAGCTTTCTCCCATTATTGGTAAAGGAAATGCAGTGGAAAGGGAGAGAGAATGTAGTTTTTCAAATGTAATCCATAAATAAAATAAATGGCTCATTTAATCACATCACTAAAACGTGGCTCTCTCGAACTCTTGTCTGTCTGTATCTAGGTACTTTTAAAAGGCACTGTAGTATGTGAGACCCTTATCCAATTGCGGGTGATTTTTTTTTAATTGTTACATTTGTTCATGCAGCTGGATCTGTGCGAGAGGCCATACAGGCTAACAGGCAACCCGAAGAGTCTACAGCTCCAAACACTACTCCTCTTCCTGCTCAGTTCAAACAACGAACACCCATGTACAACAGTAACTCAAATCCAGCTGCAGCTACACCTACTTCACCCTTAACACCTACTACGCCTCCTGCCATTTCCCCTGCTGCACAACCTCCACAAGTAGTCCCCCAAACTCCGCAGCAGCCACCACCCAAGAAAAGCCTTTCTCTCACGGTAAGTAATAATGTATCTGTAGATGAAAAGCAGTTTTCATTCAGGATCACAAATCTTTACTATTAATCTCAGTAGCATGTTAATTCTTCAATGGCTTGGCAAATGCTGAGTTTTGGCATTCAGGAGGCTGTGGAAAGTACATCTTTTAACCAACGAAAATAGAAGTGCTCTGCCAACTAGTTAACATTGCTATTGGATGTTTTCATGTGTCTTGTGATTTCTATCTGTGCAAACATAATGGTTCAGTATGGTAGACTTCTTTACCTGATTTCCTTGTTTTTTAAGTTTAAAAAAAAAACCCCAACAAATCATTTGTTTTTCATAACGGTAAATGGTCCTAATGAGGAGGTTACAGTCACACATTGAGACAAATGGGATGGGGGTGAGTTTCCACCATAACTGCCACTCATGTTTGGCTGAAAAGGACTTATTTTATAAACCAACACAGATAGCAGTGACTGTACAGTGGAAGAAGATAGCAATTGATTGTTCTAAAGAGAAAGCTTTAAATGGTCAAATACTGTAAAATGCAGGAAAAGTCATACTCCAAATGCTGGACTACATCTCTTTTCTGTTGCTGATTAAGGTCACGATCCTGTAAACTCTAATGCACATGCCTGAAGTTAAGTACATGAGTAGTCCCAGGTCATAGAGTTCTAAGGCCAGAAGGCACCATCAGATCCCTAGTCTGACACCCTGTACGTCACAGACCACCAACACCATCCAGCAGCTGCACGCTAAACCCAGCAACCAAACTTATACCAAAGTATTACAGCCTACAAGGGGACTAGACTATTATGTGCCACAGGCAGAATGGGAGGGACTGAGGTATATCAATATCCAAGGCCCCTGCAATGGAAGGGAAATGGTTTAACTGAGAGAGACCCAGATAATCCAGGCAAGTGATTTTTCATGGTCCAGAGGAGGGAGGGAGAGGGAGAGACACACACACACACTCTCTCTCTGTCTCTCTCAATTCCTTCTCAACCCCACATATGGTGATTAGTTAAACCCTGAGCAAGAACCGGCCAGCTAAGCATGTGAGAGGGAAAATGTTCAGTGCCTCCTAAGAGCACAGGCCCCATCCAGTGTCCCACCTCCAGCTGTGGCCATCTCTGATGCTGTGGAGGTAGCAGATCAAACAAAATAGAATATATTGGGGGTGGGGAGCTGGAATTCCTTCCTGAGCCCTGCAGGTGACTGGCTGAAGCCCTCAAGCGTGAGCTTTAGGTCTTCAGTGTTAAGCACGTGCATAAGTGTTCAAAGAATCAGGGCCTTAAGAAAGGGTTGTTTGACCTTTTTGTTTTCTTTTTAATGAGTTTGCTATGTTTAAATCTCTCTCAAAAAATCTCTTTCATGAAACTGTCCCAGCAGCAGCCCCATGGCCTATCAGTCTGGGTAGGAAGAATCTGTAGTGTCACAAAAGGGATGGACGAAGCAGATGCTCCTGAACATTCTCAGTGATTTTTCATTCACATACAGTTTTAACACTTTGTTCCCTTGCCACCTCTGCACGCACACAAGTCAGCAAAGCAGACTCTTCCCCCCATAAAAAGAAATTCTTCACCACATGGATTTTTTCCCCTTAAAAAACTTTTACAGCAGAAGCAGCTGAAGTTTGAAATGTGAAATGTGCTGGTGTAGTCCTTAAGGAAAAGTGGAGTGGAGGTGTCACTGAGAGGTCTGTGCTCGTCACAAAAAGTGACTGCCCTAAAATTGTGTGAAAATGGGGCTTATGTGAACTCTTTTGCAACCTCAAAAATGTGTGCCACTATGTGCCTTTTATGAAAAGGAATGAGTGGACTTATTTTCTATAAGAATAAAGATCACTATGTAGCCTGTGTCTTATCTTTGGATGTTGAATGTAATTTACTGTGTTCTTCAGTAGCACTTTCTCCACTGAAATATACACTTGCTTTAATATGTTGCAGAGGGAGCAAATGTATGCCGCACAGGAAATGTTCAAGACTGCAAACAAAGTTACCAGGCCAGAAAAGGCTCTTATCCTTGGGTTCATGGCAGGATCCAGAGGCATGTATTACAACTAACATTATTTTGAGGACCAGTAGATGGCGTGAAGCACCACTAAAATGTAAAGATGTGCTGCTTTAGTGATAATCTGGGCAGGATCTTATTTTATGGCTTAAATGTAAAAATTGGGAGGAGCAGGGAAAGCCTCTGTTTTAAAGGTATGGAGTGCCTCACTACACTGCCTGGCAACAGCTGAACTATACAGTTGCCCCTACAACAATGCACGGAAAGCTTGTATGGCATGGCTGTGTCAACATACCAGCCGAAGTCTAAAATCTTGTGAGTGGTGGTTGGAGGGGTGCTGACATCTGACTGCTCTGACAAACTGTATTTTTGTAGTTACAAAATGTGCCCTTCAGGACATGCACATGCTTCAGTAAATAACAAATAACCATAATACCATTGCTCATACAAAAGCATGTGGTGGACCTCGGGGGGGGGGCACCCACCCCTACAGACCAAACTAGTCCACACTCTTGTCTTGTGAATAGGCCTTGCGCTGTGCTCAGAAGATCAGTGAGTGTGGGTGCTGTCAGACCAGGACGAGGAGGGAGCTCAAGAGTATAGACCCTCTTCTTTAATGTTTTAAATGTAGCAAATATTGACTCAAGCACATCAGGTGACCTCAAATGCTATGCAAATCCTATAAATCTCAGGGAGAGCCCTAATACCCACCCACCTACCCCGGTAACCTTGCTAAATCCTTAATTTAGTCCCTCAGGGTTCAGTTCCCTTTGTTAACTCAAACCATGATCTGTGAAAGCATGTGGCTTCCTGCTTTGTTCCAGGTGCTAGTGATACTGTAGCTTGTCAGGTTTCTGGTTTCCTCCTCCCTCTGGCCCTGGCAGAGCCAAAGCTTTTCCATACCCTTTAATTTTGCTAACAGGCTGTGTTGAAATGTGTCTTAACTTGCAGTTTGACTAGTTTTTATTCTTGTCTCCACAGAGAATCCTTGCCAAGAGCAAGGCGACATCATTCAGATTAAACTTAGCGAGCATACAGAAGTTTTACCAAAGGCCGATGGCACTGGGAGCACCACCATGTTAGTTGACACAGTCTTTGAAATGAACTATGCTACGGGCCAGTGGACCAGACTCAAGAAGTACAAACCTATAACTAATGTTTCCTAAGAGATTCAGTAACAACAAACTGTGGACCAAACCAAGACTAGAATCAGCCAGCTCCTCTAGAGTGCGTCCGTTGTACAAAATGGCATTCATGTGTAGGTTTCTTATTCCCTTCCAGAATACAAGTTGTAGCTATCCAAACTAACTGGGCTCAGGTGAATGCAGTATGAGGATGCTGTCAAACTGACAGATTTTTATTTTATTTTTTATTTTTTTTAAGGAGGGGGGAAGTTAACATTTGTGATTTGTTAATCTGTGATTCAGGGTGCCAGACATTGAGATCACAGCTGAAAAATGTCCTTTTCACTTTGAGAGCATTTCAGTTCCAAGCACTGAGGAAAGAACAATTACAGAATCACAATTTACCACTAAGCAAGGGCATGGATTTTATTGCAGAAATATTTACTTTGACTACATGGGTTCCATTTACATATGGACACTTGCACCACCACAGGTATTTGCAGTTATTCCTGCAATTTGATTGATTGTAGTAAGTCTAACTACTGCAAGTGGTAGATGTCTAATGGCACCCACTGTGTGTTTAGCTTGTCTCTTCCAGGGTCATAGGGTGGGTTTGAGAAGCTTTGTTAATCTTACTGTATTGCAAATGTTAATGCCCAGCACGAGTTAATCTGTATTTGGCATAAATCAACTGAGATGGAGGGGAACTGAATATCTTAACCTTTTATGCAGCAAAATTTATAATTTCCTTTAGTGTCAAATTTAAGATTGCCAGACGGAATTCCCACCTTGCTTATGGGCTGCTTCAGGATCATAGCTCTTTGCTACCACGTGAGGCGCACAGTGGAGATTAATCTCTGGCTCGTGTACAGCAGGCCCCCTGGGCAACATATCTTTCTCTTGGAGGGAATGAAGCTTGTATTGTGCTTTCACGCCTCTCAAGAGCAGTTGAATTTTACTGCAGTCTTAAGAGTGGCTCCTCCAGCCACAAAGTGAGTTACTGTCACATCTGTGAATGTGGAAGGTTAGCAAGACTCTGCCTTTATGGCAAATTCCTTTTTTTTTTTTTTTTAGTGCAAGTTTGACTAATCAGCCACTGGGCACTTGGTGACCAAGGCCTGAGCTACACACAGGTTTTTGTTCTGGTACAACTGTTGGGTGTGACTTTCTTGAAAACTGATATAGTTATACCAGTAAAACCCCTAGTGTGAATGCAGTTATACCAGAGTAAAGGGGTCTTATGCTTGTATAGCTTATTCCCTTTCCCATACAGGAATAGCTATACCATATATGCACACATACCAATATAATTGTACCACTTTAACTGAACCGGTACAGTTAAAGGAGTACATCTTGTGTGTAGACCAGGCATAAGTAGTGACTTCAGAATTTGGCCCTTAGTGGAGACTTGCATTAAATGTCCATGTTAAATTTCTTTCAGCCAGTCTCGTGTGGAATTGCACTTGCCTGGGAAGGTGATGCTGGGGAGGTAGAAGTACAAAGATAAGTCACATAGCATTGTGAGAGACTGACATGGGGCCTTGTGGTGACTCAGGGTTGGCCTTAAAAAGGAATGTTAATCTATGACTTTTAGGCCAACACGATCTTTTTCTAAGATAAAAGCAAATATCCCCTAAGTGATACATCTGTGTGCCAACACAGCCTATAGATTATCCAGCTATGTGCCTATCAGAACAGGGCAAACATTAATGAGGAAATGTATTTACAACATTTTATTGTGATTTGATCAAAAGTATGTATATTTGCTCCAACAAAATTAAGGTCCAGAATAACCTAAATTAACCATTCTAACACTTAATGGTTGAGTTGTACTGTTGGTACCTGCATGGAACTTCCATTATCATTAAGAAGTCGTGTGCATGTATAAGTGAGAGAATGAGACTCCTCAGCATAACTGTCACTCTAGAAAGTGCCCTCTACTTAATTACTCCATTTCTGCAGTGAGGTAGACTATTTTCCGAGTGATACAAATCAGCCAAACAAGCAACAGGAGCAAGTTAAAATGAGTGGAGGGTTTTCGTTTTTAGAATGAATTCACTATAAGGTGTGTTCACAATGGTTATAACTTCTTTGACTTAATACATTACAAGTGAAGGGCTAAAGTCAGAAGTATTTGTCTTTTTAAAAATGTGTAAGGAATAAATTGCATTCCTTTTCAATCTCGTTTGCTTTCAGGTTTTAAAATAGTCCATGTGATAACTAGTTTTCTATAAACTAAACCAGTGTGACGCTTCTGTCTTAACTGCTGCTGCTTTAATACATTTAGTCTTCTGCTAATAGAGAAATTAGATGAGGGGTTTGTTTCTTTTTATAAGAAACAATGTTTTTAGGAGTGGACACCTCAGGGGATGTGCATTCGCATCCCCAGCTATTGGTTCAAAACTCATTCCCATTTGGTAGTGATCAGAAGCTGCCGTTTGATGGCTCTTCAGTTTACATGCGATGAGTTGGGGTTCTCAGTCCAGTGTCTAGTGGACAAATTCCACATCCCCAAAATTCAGCTATCAGCAGCAAGGAGGAGGACTGCGTAGGCAAGGAGATGCTCCCTCTCTCTAAGTAGTCTCTCCAGAACTCGGTTGAAGTATTAGAATGAAGCAGGATGGGGGAAACTTACACTGCTCTACCTGCTCTGTACTTAACTGTGTAGATGGACAGACTTAATCTCCAGGCCTATTCATCGAAGACTAGTGATATGCACTAAACCAATTAGTTTTTAAATAGAAACAAAATATTTTAAACTCATTCTCACTGGAACTGAGACAACTTAACATTGCTAAAATAATTAGCAGTCTTATTTTTAAATACAAAAGCTTTCTCTTGGCTGGATCTAGCCCTAAGGACTGTAACTTTATTTCAGCTAGCTCTGAGTATCTAGTGTCCTTTTTAAAAAGAAAATATGAAATGAAAGTAGCCATTTAAATGTTTTTAGAATCATTACACTGTTGAAAAACTAAACTACATCGAGAGCCCTGCATCATAGCTTGGAAACACTGAACCAGTGCTTTGAGAAGAGTACATCTAAAGTACCAGAAAGTTCAGGAAACAGCAGAGCAAGCACTTGAATTCCTGTATATTACTTAATCTTTATTTTTACAAAGCAAATCTGACTCCTTGAGCTTGATAATTTTTGTCTTCACCTAGCATCTAAATGACTGAAAAGTTGATTTTGTACATGAGGCTCAGCAGTGCATTGCAAAGCTAAACAAAAACCAAGTTAACTCTAGAATGATGTGCTGAAGCCCCCACTAACTAGGCGTGGGAGATGCACACATTGTTCAGGGCTAACATTCTTTAAATCCTTTTTCTTGTTTCCCTTTACTGTAGCCCAACATTCTAGGCCCTAGTCTGTGAGCCAGAACGTCACATGTGCATTGTGGGGTAGCTTCAGCAAACAAGAATGCCCTGGGGAATTTTACGCTGGGGGCAAGGAGGAGACCATTGTGGGTGTTTTGTTTTTTAAGGCTGTGAAAGCCCCCCCAGCGTGGTTACTGAGGGGCCACACAGAATTAGTTTCTCTTATTTAGGATTCTAGGGTGAAGTAAAGGGTAGAAACAAGTAACATGGCTCCTTTCATCTCTTCTGAGGTGAGGAAACACCTTTTCCTGCCAAAGCGTTCTCTAGTAAATCCCATCCAACTCCCCAAAACACTGCCCAGTTCTTAGGATGACTAACTCTTCAGTTCTGGATCAGTGTCCTAAGGGGTCTCAGTTTTTATTTGTAGTTTTGCTGTTAACCTTTCAGTCAAATAAAATAGGGTGCTGGATGTGATGGGGAAAATCTTCTTTCGAGTAGTTAATAAAATAGGCCCCTGTGAAGTTGCTAATTTCCCCCACTGAATCATGTCAAAGTGCAGACCACTTACATAGAAAAAAGGAGCTTGATACTTTGACACTGTAGAGCTTGAGGTTGGCTCGCACGTTCATAGCAAGATCTGACTAGAAAAAAGACTGAAAAATGTTAAGCCGGAGCCCACTGGGATCTGGTGCCTTTAACAAGAAATGTCATTTTGTAAAATGTTACATCTATAGCATAGCCCATATGTTTTCTATTTGTTTTTTGTACAGTTGTAAATTCAAGATCTTCTGTCTTCGGGTACGTATTTTCAGTGTACTACAGTATGTATAATAAAAGTTTAGATTTTCTAAAGAAACTGTAAGGTCAGTTATTACAATCTGCAATGGCATATTTCTACATATTGAGCTAACAGTTGAGCTAGTAGTGTGTAGTAGCTGCCTGACAAAGTGATCTTCTTGTATTGTGGTGCCTCTATATATAGCCGAGCTTTAAAATAAACTCATTGGATTATTTATAGTACTTTATGTAGTTACATTCTTTAAAGTTAGCATAGAACAGTGGCTCTCAAACGTTTTTTACTGGTGACCCCTTTCACACAGCAAGTCTCTGAGTGCGACCCCCCCCCCCTTATAAATTAAAAACACTTTTTTATATATTTAACACCATTTTAAATGCTGGAGGCAAAGTGGGGAAAGAAGTGGTTCGGGACTATTTAGAAAAGCTGGACGAGCACAAGTCCATGGGGCCGGATGCGCTGCATCCGAGAGTGCTAAAGGAGTTGGTGGATGTGATTGCAGAGCCATTGGCCATTATCTTTGATAACTCATGGCGATCGGGGGAAGTCCCGGACGACTGGAAAAAGGCTAATGTAGTGCCCATCTTTAAAAAAGGGAAGGAGGAGGATCCTGGGAACTACAGGCCAGTCAGCCTCACCTCAGTCCCTGGAAAAATCATGGAGCAGGTCCTCAAGGAATCAGTTCTGAAGCACTTAGAGGAGTGGAAAGTGATCAGGAACAGTCAGCATGGATTCACCAAGGGCAAGTCATGCCTGACTAATCTAATTGCCTTCTATGATGAGATAACTGGCTCTGTGGATGAGGGGAAAGCAGTGGATGTGTTGTTCCTTGACTTTAGCAAAGCTTTTGACACGGTCTCCCACAGTATTCTTGCCAGCAAGATAAAGAAGTATGGGCTGGATGAATGGACTATAAGGTGGATGGAAAGTTGGCTAGATTGTCGGGCTCAACGGGTAGTGATCAATGGCTCTGTTT
Organism: Natator depressus; assembly: GCF_965152275.1. NCBI lineage: Eukaryota > Metazoa > Chordata > Testudines > Cheloniidae > Natator > Natator depressus. The sequence goes on from NC_134237.1 coordinate 122,894,961, forward strand.
ATTTCCCCCCCACACCCTCCACTGCTCCTCAGACATTCCTGTTAACTGCTGGCAATGGCCCACCCTGATTATCACTACAAAAGGTTTTCTTCCCCCCCACCCCCGCTCTCCTGCTGGTAATAGCTCATCTTAAGTGATCACTCTCCTTACAGGGTGTATGATGACACCCATTTTTTCATGTTCTGTGTGTATATAAATCTCCTCACTGTATTTTCCACTGAATGCATCCGATGAAGTGAGCTGTAGCTCACGAAAGCTTATGCTCAAATAAATTGGTTAGTCTCTAAGGTGCCACTAGTACTCCTTTTCTTTTTGCGAATACAGACTAACACGGCTGCTACTCTGAAAACTGTATGGTTAAGTTTGTGTTTCTTCCCCCCTCCCCCCCCCCATTTTTCCCAGTTTTCTGTACCTTTGCCCTTAATACACTTAAGGTTTGCACCATATTACCTTGTCGTTTCTTCATTTTTATTACATCGCACAGGAAGGAAGACCCTTATTGTAAGCTAAATCCACCGGTGACATATATGGAAGGAAGTGGAGTCTGTCCTTCTGAGAAAAGGGGATTTCCTTTTATCTCCCCTCTACCATTTCTAAAGTTTTCCTTTCTAAAGTGTTGCCTTATTCCGCTTGAGGTAACAAGGGGTAAAAAAAATTTAGATTTTGGAATCGAGAAGCACCCTCCCCCGCACCTAGTCTTGCACCAGGGCCCTCTGGGGCCTTGTTATGCCACTGTAAATGGAAGAGCTAGCCTTTCACTGCCAAACTTCCTAAGGGATTTAAACCAAGACCAGAAGATGATTAATTAGCAGCAGCACCTTCCAATGAGCCTAAAGGGACCACTGCCCTTTTTCATGCAGCTCTTAAACAACACACCAGTTCTGCAGGGAAATCCAGGGAACCAGTAGCATAGAGAAGGAATCAAATAGGCCAGAGTTCAGTGCAGGGCAATGCTAGCAGAAACAGAAAAGTTTGAAGAGCCATTATTCCAAAGTGTCAACAAGCCATTGCAGCACGGCCAAGCTTTGTGCGGCTCCACCGTGACACCCTCCTAATAGGAGAACAAGTCAATTATTTACCTCATAGGGTTTCCCCTCCTCTCTCCTACCCTCGGGAGCTGTGACAGCAGGTGTGGGAAGGCTGGAACCGATTCCTCAGAAGCAAAAAGGGCTGGGGAGTTGGTGGGAGGGAGCGGGAGCTAGAGGCAGCTGGGAAGCCAACAGGGATCAGGGTTTTGTAGGGAGTCAAGGACCACTGGGAGGGTGAGTGGGTTGGTTGCTGTATTATTGGTGGGAGAGAGGGGAATCCAGGGGCAGCTCGGAGATAATGTAGGGCAGTCGGGGTGGGTTGTGGATGGGACAAGAGGCTGGGGAGGGCTTTTACGGGGCAATGGGAACTTGGGGCTGCCTCCCTCATTCTGCCTTCCCCCCCCAAGAAGCCTCCCAACTGACTCCATTTTGTTCCTGCCTCCTCCCCACACCCCATGTACCTGGTCACCTTACTCACCAGATGCTGCCTTAGCCACCTCCCAAAGGCTTCAGGCTGGTCTGGTGCAAGTTGGGGGAGCACTGGGACTGCCTGGAACCTAGTGCCCCTTATGATACTACGCCCCCCATATTCTTCATAGAGATATTATGATATGAGTATGGCATAATTATGATGTATTTTGTGCAAGATAAGGCATGTGAGATATCATTGGATAGGTTATGATTATCCTATTTGTATGCATGTATCATGTCTGTATCTGAAGTTAGGAATATTGACTATGTATCAATTACAAGTGTGTTTACACCTGGGAAATGCCCCCAGACAGAATGCAATCAGTCTAGATGGCTCGCTGTGAGGAAGAGCCATTAGAGAGAACAACAGGTCTTTGAAGATGCTAATCTCCCACCTTCTTGGGAAGCTTTCCTGGGGATGCTGTAAACAGCCTCCAAGTCATGGCTGCTATGGCCCTACAGAGGCATGTGATCAAGTCACCTGATACTGGAATCCATCTTGGAATACCAGTGTTTTTCCACTGACTGGCCTGGGAACTAAGTTTGGAAACAAAGGGTTCCCGCCATATGCAAAAGTTATTTAAATCAGGGGAATGATATAATCTGAGTTCGTTTTTCACTGTCTCCCTGCTGAAGATGACTGCTGTAAACACCTAAGACTGAACTGGGAAAGAAAGGACTGAACCCAGGCTCGAGGGTGTCTGGCCTGTGAAAAGAATATCTGGAGTTTTAAGCTGCAAGGAAGTCTCTGCAATCTGCCTGAATCATCATTTAGGGTGAGAATTTACTACTTGTAAACCAATTTCTTTAGTATATTAATCTTAGATTACATTTTGTTTTATTTGCTGGGAAATCTGCTTTGATATGTTTGTTATCCCTTATAATAATTTAAGATCTATCTTTTGTAGTTAATAAACTTGTTTTTGTTTTGTCTAAAACCCAGTGTGTGGAATTCATAACTGGGAGGCAAAAAGCTGTTGCATCTCCCTCTCCACATTGAGAGAGGGGGTGAATTTCATGAGCTTACGCTGTACAATTCTTTGTGCAGCGTAAGATGGTACAATTTTGGGTTTGTACTCCAGAGGGGGGTGTGCACTTGAGTAACAAGGCAGTTTCTTAGTTGAAGCCTTCCCATGCAGGGGCTAGTCAGAAAGCCTTTTTGCATGTTAGAACAGCTGGGTGTGCCCCTACCTGTATGTGTGCAGGTTCAAGTGAGAGATTGGTAGTGGGTCTGCAGCTTGTCACAGCAGTACAGTGTAAAGGGAGCCCAGGCTGGTGGGTCAAGCGAGCTCAGTGGTACCCCAGTTCCAAGTGGCACCCTGAGGGGGGAACCCATCACATCCTGTCAGCTGGGAGGAAGAACCCCAGCTGCCCATGCCTCACAGCCCAGCTACAGGCACAAGATCACAGCTGGACTGCAGGCAGGCATGACAGAGCTGCTATATGTGAGTGTAACTTTTGGAGCCAAAAACAGCTGTGTGTCTCTCTTTAAAAGCGGAAGGAATAAGAACACAAACAGAGGTCAGATAAAACAAAACTTTTAAAAAACTGATTTTTTTTTAAAGGCAGAGTTCAGAGTATTTCTCCCCCTTACCCCACATTTCAATTTCTGGTTTCCACCTAACCTGACCAGAAGTGATTAAATACCATGTGAGACTGCTCTCAAGAATTTTGCTGGGGGGGAAATCTCAACAGGAAATACCAGAAATCTCTTGAGAACTTTCGCATAAAAACTTGCAGCCCAGTATGGACGGCAGACTCTGGAGGTAGGTAAGTATCAGAGCCCAACCCTGAATCCTTTTGAGGTGCTGAACAAAGTAAGAAAGAAACAGTGCTCAGACACTATATTTAGCTCTAAATGATTCCTTACTGGGAAAAACAGATTAAAAAACAAAACCACAACAAGCTAAACGGCTACTGATCCTTCACTGAAGTTTCACACTAACCATACCACAGTTTAATTACACAAACCACAGACAGACCCTTTCCAAATATAGAACCAGTGCTTGCAATCATGCAATACTAGAAACTGGGAGACAAATACCCAAGAAATCCAAGGATTGATTTTGGAATCAATATGGCAAAAGAAAAGTTGAAACAGTGGGATTTTCTAGTTAAATATATAAAATGAAAGTATATAAGATACTTCCCCTAATTACTAGAACTGAGTATAAGACAACAAAGAAAAGAGACACAGCAGAAACCAGCCTCAAACAATAATAATAATAATAATCTTGCACCCAACGCCTGAATCAGAAATGGGGCAGCAATGGGATATGGATTTGTTACATTAAACCTCTCACCTACCAAGCACTGTAAGATCTGTGCTACTCACAAATATTTGACGTATCAACTCTGGCAACTTTTGTCATGCCAGTAAACTTGTTTGAGGTTGGCCACAGAAATCATCTGACCTTAGTTACATCACCCTTAGTGTCAGTTACAAAGGGAACTTCTTTGGGCTGTTTCTGTTTGTCCTGTTATGGGAAATCCTGAGTATGTCAAAAGTGATGTAATGCTTGTCGATGAGGTTAAGATCATGGGGGCTGGACAGCAGCCAGCCTCATAGCCCCTCTGAACTCTGTATGCTGGATCCAACAGCTGCTTATTCTGCTCTTTGCTTCTTCCAGAGAGCTTCTCTGGTACATGTATTTCAGTGCAGGTACTCAGAGTGAACAGAAACCCTTCTGCACGATATTTAGTTTGGACTTATGCTTTTGAAACACAAGACACTTGTCAAAAGTAAATCCTGCTTAGTTTGTTGTGGGGGTTTGGTTTGACTCAACCACATGATCAGAGTCAGGTGATGGAATTGGGAACAAAAACTAAAAAAAGGACAAACAGTTAGCTGTAGGAGCTTAGCAGCTGCTCTCACTTGGTGAGGAGCCGTGACTCACTTGGAAAATGGGTTCATGTCCTAGGTCTCTGCTTTGGAGTTTAGGTGCAGCTTGTTTGATGGGTGAGTAACTACTTTTAAAAATGTGACACTTGTTCTTTCTGGTCTAGAAAGATACTAGTTATGATTCTAAACTGTTGCACTGGGATAACGAAGGGGCTTTGCATTTTCATACAGTTCCTGGTTTCTGAAGCAATGTATAACAGCAGGGAAAAGGGTGAGGGAACAGAGGAAAGGAAAACAGGCTGCAAAGACATGATTAAAAACATTTAGTCTTGCAATTGGATATAAATATATACAGCAACACTCAGCTGGCACAATGGCCCTGAAAAACAAATATGGCTGGACCCATTGCTCAGCTAAGTTTAAATATTTTGGAAGAAAGACTTTAGAAGTTGAACTAAATCCTGAATAATCAGGAAAGTACTTTGCTTGCAGAATTGCAAAAAAGCAGGAGGAAGTGTTAGAAAATGACCCTTGCAGCTCCAAGGTACACAGAATAATCAGTCTTTCTGCAAAGTAAAGCATAGATACAGAACATACTGCAAGAGGTTTTTACATACTTATCTTTCTGTTACAACAGATGACATGCTATGGGCAAGATGTCACCCTCAGATACACAGCTCCCAACGAGTTCAATGAGAGTTGCTTTCATGTATCTGAGGGCAGAATGTGTCCCTCTGTTTAGTCTATAAACAAATATTTTAGATTAGTTTTAGTGTGTTTACTGTTGGGATTCCAAGAACTTGTATTCTTTACAATATGTATCATATTTATGCCAAGTGGCGTTGTCTGTCCGCATGGTGGAGGCCTATACCTTTAGATTGTAAGCTCTTTGCGGCAAGGACAGTCTTTTTGTACTATCTAGCACCAGGGGGCTCTGGGGCATGACTGGTGCTCCAACACACTACTGGAATACAAACAAATAATACATCCTGCTACTCCATTGAAACGGGCAGGCTTGCATTTTTAAAGCGACGTACCAGGGTGTTAAGCTGCTCAAATAACTAACTTTGTAGTTTTATCTGTCTGTCAAAGATATAACACATAAATGAGCAAGACTTGCAGTCCCTGCTCTGCCAGGAGTTAAGCAAATATGGATGCTCTCCCACTCAGAAGCCACTTGTTCACCTTTTCATTCTTTAGTAAAACAAAGGGGTTTTTTTTATACTCCCCGAGATATGTAGCTTCTGTTTTGATTTATTTCACTTGGATTGAATGATTATTTTCTCCAGATTTGCAGACAATGTATGGGGAGGGGGGCAAAGGTAGGAAATTCAGCAAACCACCAGGCTTCATTTGCAAACTGTAGGCTAAAGAATGCCTGCCTTACAAATCAATGGTTGCAAATACTGTAAGTCAGGAAGAATTTGGCTCTGTAATTGAAAGAGTTCAGTGAACTTCCAGGAAAAATAAAGGCTGTTTGGTCAATGTTGGGGGCCTAGCTGACATGAGTTGTCCCATCTTCAACACTTTCTGGATGTTTTTCAGCTGTATTTTTAGTGATCTTTTAAAAAAAAATCATTCCTTCCATCTAGAAAGCAGAACAAATCACCAAATTCGGTAAATTAAAATTTTCAATAACCATTTCAGCACCAAATTTCTAGAATGTTGGATAAAAACTACTTTTATAAAAGCACAATTTTTGTGAAAAATTAGAAACTTCAGCAGTTTTGTCAAATTTTGCCACCACCCCCCCTGCAGTTTTTGAATAAAATAGCTATTTTCAACAAAAGATTTCATTTTAAAAATGTCAACTGTCCTGTGCAATCCAGGGAACTTAAATCTACTTCAGTACTTGTGGCTTGAAGACAAACTTCTATGGCAAGACAAACATCCAGGAGCTGTTCTGCAGCAGGTCATACTACGTGATCATAATGGTTCCTTCTGAAAACTTATTCCAGGAGAGCCCAATGGTATGCTAGAGCCAATGCACATACCAATGCACCACTCAGCTTACTGTGAAACCCATTTAGCAAAACTGGAATTGGAACCAGGGCAGCTCATTGGCATGTGTTCCCAAGGGGAGAAAACTGACTTCAGATTTTAAGGTAAACTGAGTCAAAAGAGGGGGACTTCATGCCTAGGTCCTTGGTCAAGGTATGGACGGACACCAAAGTGCCCTTCCTTAAAGGTACTGCAGAATTGCTGTTTCTAATTAGGATCAGCATTGAATCCCATACATCTCAGAAGAGCAGCCATCAGAGGAAATAATCAGGGCTATGGAGGAAATGAGTCCTAGCAAGACCCCCGGCTCTGATGGCCATTGATAGAATTCTATCAAAGTTTCAAAGCAATTCTGGCCTCTAAGCTCTAATACATTTATGAAGATGCCTTCAAGAAAGGTACGTTATCGCCTACTCTGAGGGAAGCCCTAATTGCTGTAATACATAAACCAGGTAACGATGCACAAAAGTGTAATAGTTATAGACCCATCTCTTTAATCAATATTGATATAAAAATACTTTTACAAATATTGGCTAAGAGATTTGAAAAAATGAGAGATATGGTTCACCCTTATTGGGTGGGATTTAATAAAATATGCATGGTTCAGATAACACACGTTAGTTGATTAATGTTATGGCATTCAACACTCTCTAGAAATCTCCATGCAATCATTAAATCATTTCACTTGATGCAAAGAGAGCTTTTCACAGAGTGAACTGGCAATGTCTGTTTCTTACCCTGGATAAATCCTTTATTTCATGGATAAAGCTGTTATATTCCAAACACAACTCTTGTATCCTAACAAATAGTACAATATTCACAAACCCCGTCCTTGATTGGTTTCAGGGAATCAGACAGGGATGCTCCCTTCCCTGTCCCCTGTTCAATCTAGCATTAGAACCACTTGCAATACTAATTAGGGAACACCAAGGGCTTCAAGGGATCAAATCAGGGTCTCGAGAGACAAAAATCCTTCCCTATGCAGGTGACATCCTCCTAGTTATTAAAAATCCAGATCAATCCATTCCAAATATCCTACAAACATTAGATAACTTTGGCAAATTCTCTGGCTACAAGATAAATTGGGATAAGTCAGAAGCAATGAAGATCTCATTGGATCTAGTTGGAAGTGACTCTCCTAAAGGGACATTTAGATGGTAACAGACAAACCTCAGATATCTTGGCATCCTGTTCCCTAAGGAAATTAGAGATGTAGTCAAGGTTAACCTAGCTGCATTAATCATGCCCTTATCAAACAATTTCAATAGATGGCAGGCACCAACTCTCTGCCTTTGGGGACCAATAAACAATCACAATGAATGCCCTTCCCAGGATCCTTTTTATTCTGAATTCCCTCCTTATCCATATTCCTCACTTTTATTTTACCAAAATTGACACCATGTTCAGTCCTTCTTGTGTGGTGCTGGTAACAAACCCAGGCTTTCCTTACAGAGATTACAGCTCTCTGTCAAAACAGGTGGTTTCAGATTTCTCAACTTTGAACTTTACCATCAGGCAATAGTTCTCAGGCAAGCAGCACAGTGGCTCATTCCCTCATGCTGTAGAGGCCTGGATTGGCTCTGTCTGGAAGCAGAATTGGTTGCTCCTTTACCCCTTTCCAATGTGCTGCCTTGGGATTATTACTGATTCCCTAAAGAACAACCACCAGCTATTGTGGCAGCCAAATATACTTGGTGTCCACTGTTGACTAGACTTAAAAATCACCCCTTTTTATGTATCAAGGCCTCTATCTGGGATACCTCAAAATTATGTAAAACCCCATCATTTGGCCAGATTGTATTAGAAAAGTGACTTACTGGAAATGACACCTTCCTTCCTTTTACAATATTAAAAGAAAGGTTCAGGCTGGAGCCTAAGGAGGAGTGGCAATATATCCATCTGAAACATGGCGTCTCCCATCTGTTTGGCCCCATTGCCTGCGCTACCCCTGACTACCTGAACTGCTTTCACTTCTCCAAATATTACTCAGGCTGCCACGACCTATGGCAACGCTATATGCACACTTGGCTAGCAAATTTGAATTAAACACGGATTCCCTTAAAAAAAAAAAAAAAAAAAAAAAAAAAAAAAAGGAATGGGAGGAGGAACTAGGTCAATTATTGTCTGCTAACCAATGGAAACACATTTTAGCCAGTTCTCCAAACTGTTCCTTCGACCTCTGTTTAAGATTAATCCAGCAGAAAATCATATGGATGATGCATGGATCCCTCGCCCACTATTCAAAACATGTGCTAACTTAACCCATATGCTCTGGGAATGCTCCGATACCCTTATGTTTTGGGCAGAACTTAATTGCAGAGATAATTTTCTTCCTATCAAATAAAATCGTGTTACAAGAGAAACATATAATCTTAAAACTAATGGGTGTTAATTAGAAGTTGAATAAATCTGAAAAGCTTTGGCTCATCAGAGCACTAATAATCGCTAAAAGCCTAGTATCACAAAACTGGAAATCCAAAAAAACACCAACAATTGAAGACTGGAGCATAGACATTATAAGCTTGGCCACCATGGAAAGAACTGTATACTGTAACAGAAATACCCAAGAAAAATTCTCAGATGTCAGATGCTTTCCTGGAAGTATCTGAATGATCCTATTAAATGCACGGTCCCCGTTTCTTCCCCCCCCTCCTCTCTACCCTCTCCCTTTCCTCCCTGTCTGTATGCCCCTCCTCTGAACTTTGCTTCTATTCTTTATCTTATTTTAATAATTTTACTTTAACCAGTTGGAGTTTTATAAACAAATTGTGTTGTTTGTAAATTGTGTAATACAAATAATTGATTTATATTTTGATTACATTTGTTATACATACATATATATGATTACATTAATATTTTATATAATTAAATGTATCAAATATAGTTAAGGTGAAGTAGCAAATGGTTAATCTATTATAAAAAGTGTATGTATTATGAGAAGTTTACCTACAGTTTGTTTTTTCTGTATATACATTTTAAAAATTTAATATAAAGTTAATAGGAAAAAACGGCTCAGTACTGAGAGAGCCTGAATGGCCTTGGTTACACTACAATCTAATTTGCTACAGAAACATTTATTGCATAGCACCTCAAATGTGCTAAGCACTGAATATGCCCCTAGGAAAACATGCCATTAAGAGCTTACAATCTTAACAGACTAGACAAACAACAATCAATATGGAGCACGCATGGAGAATGGTTAAGATGTTAGGTACTCCTTGGCTTAAATATTTTTAAATTGTAGATCTCAGATTCCAAATCAACAAAGAAGTTAGTAAAAAGAAAAGGAGGACTTGTGGCACCTTAGAGACTAACAAAGTTATTTGACCATAAGCTTTCGTGAGCTACATCCGATGAAGTGAGCTGTAGCTCACGAAAGCTCATGCTCAAATAAATTGGTTAGTCTCTAAGGTGCCACAAGTACTCCTTTTCTTTTTGTGAATACAGACTAACACGGCTGTTACTCTGAAAGAAGTTAGTGTCAGTGTAACTCTAATCTCTATAAAGCACAGAAGAGTTTCCTTAACAGTTTTCATATGACTAAAAGGCCAGAGTTCTTAAAGGTTAACTGTCAATGGACCCATTTTTTCAGTTGTATGATTCTGTTTGTAGAAATTAAATTCTGTATTTTAGTCGTATTTCTCAAATGTCTTTAGGTTGCAAACCAGCTGAATTCCCATGAGGATGGTGTTGTTTGCGTTACAGTAGCCCCAGCAGTCCCAGCTGATTGCAGCCCCGTTATGCCACATACTGTACAAAAACATAGTAAGAGAGAGTCTCTGCCCTGAAAAAAAAATCACCATCTAAATCAGCAAGACAGAAAAAGGGTGGAGGGGAAAAGAAGCTCAGAGAGGTGAAGTGTCTTGCCTTGTCCCACACAGCAGGTCAGTGGCAGAGCTAAAAGTATAATCCTGGTCTCCTGACTTGCAGTTCAGTGCCATCCCCACTAGACCATGCAGCCTCCCCATGGGGTACATGTCCTGTTATTTCCATAGCTTATACCTCTGATGCAAACTGATCCATTCACTTCCTTGAAATTGAACATTGCAGCAGTTCTTAAATGTTGTTTAAACTTGTCCTTTCCCCTGCAACTTACATTTAAGTTCCACACACTCCCTTTATGCTGGAGCCTCCGAAATGGGTGCTGATTAGGACAAGGTGGGTAAACATCAGGTTAAGCAGAGGAAAATTCAATAAGTAAAATTACAGTGTGTGAATCACTGGCTTATTCTGAAAATTAAGATGTTATTTTTGTACTACACACTTCAACAATATCTTAGTACTGGATATGATCTACTATCAAGAGCTGTCCATTTATTCAAATTGAAATTCCCAGCAGTTTATGACAAGAATTTTGTTTATGTTTAATTAATTTCTCTTAACACCAGCACAATAACTTGTGAGCAGTTTTTGGACATTTTGTATCTATGCCTGATCCAGCTTCCAGACACTGATGTAACAACGATGATTCTTTGGCTAAGGCGTTGAGGAGGCGGGAACAAAGAAATCCATTAGTCATAATTGTGTTTTACTTCTTTGAGGTATCAGTTCACAAAATTTCAGCAGCAGCAGTTAGTTATTGTAAAAAGTACCTAAAAAATCCCCACGCCAACTTCCTGATCTATTGCACTCCCTCCTTCTACCCTGATGTGACAGCTGTTGCTGTTTTTTTGAAATGCCTTAATCATTATGTTGCTAAATTTAAATAATCTTGCTACTCTCTTTGCTTTTTACTTTAATGGGTCTTTCTCCCCTTCAAGGATGGGTAGCAGGGCCAAAATGGCTACTCCCAGGTCAAAGTCTTGTAGATTTCACTTTTAACAAGGAGACATATTTTAACCTATTACATGTAACAGCAAAGCAATCTGAACTGCAATCATTCCTGCAAGATTGAGGAATCCACCTCAAACAACACACGAAGCTATGCAGTGTAAAAGCAAAAGCATTAGGAACCTTACAGAATAGAACCTTTCAGATGCTGATCCAAGCATTGTACAGATGGTGATATAGTTCAGAATTATGATGCCCTAAAGGTGACCCAGTGAGGAAAAAGGAGGCTTTTTGCATGCAGAATTGTAGATTATATTTTTTAAAATGGATCATCCTCCAGTGAACAGCTCCTGCAATTCAAATATAATGCTGGGAGAGCCGTTTGTTCTGCCCCAGGTACGGTGGATTGCCTGCAGATACTTCCACAGTATCCAGTATTAGACTCATCCCATTTCTAGGAAAATAGGAATTGCTAAAGTGGTGGGCAGGGAAAAACACTTTGAAGAGTTTCATGCCATGGGGAGGTCTCTTTCAGTTCAAGCACATACTTACGATTGGTTAGTAGTTCAGTCCATAATTTAGGAGTGCTCTTGGGTTCCTCACTGACATTAAGCTTTCACACAGCAGCATCTATAAGTAATGCTTTCTATCATCTCTGGTTGGATAGGACTCTCCGTCCCACCCTGGCAGACAATGACCTGATCATCTTTGTCACCCCTCCTCGGGACTACAGCAATACAATATAGCTCGCCAAGAAATCACCAGCCCTTAGGAGACTCCAACAAAGTATAGAACATTGCAGTTCATCTGCTCAGCAAAATGGACTACCGCAAGCACATCAAACCTGTTCTCCACTCTCTTTAACCGGCCTCCCTGAGAATATTCAATCAAATCTGAAGGTTTTGGGCCTTATCATCAAAGCACTCAATGACCAGGTCTGGGATATCTAAAAAGATCACCTAAAGCACCATGATGAAGACTGTGGTTGACAACTTCGCTCCTTAGGTTCAATGGAACTTTCTAGTATAAGGGTAAACCTCATCTATGCATGAGACATAGCTTTCTCAGGAGGCCAGTCCAAGCCTGGAATGAACTCCCCCAGGAACTAAGGTCCATCATAAACCTCATCACCTTCAACTCCAAGTGCAAAATGCACTTCCGTGACCTACCTTCTCCAATGTAAACACCAAGCAGCATGGACATTAAAAATCCTACCAAAACACTATGCTGCACACACAATTCTCCCCCTGGGGAGGGGATATGAGAGAGAATGAACCATGTAAGTTACAGATGTTAGGCACATCCCTTAATGCACTGGTGGAAGGTACTCAGATATCCTGTTATAAGAACAATATAAGGAATAAAATGGAATGGAGCAGACCAGAAGTCCACCTAGTTCAGTACCTGTCTCCAACAGTGGGCTTCAGAGGAAGGTGTAAGAAACCCCAAAGTGGGCAGATGAGGATAATTCACCTTCCATTAACTATTAGAGATCAGGATGACATGTAGAGATTGACGTGAGCCCTGAAACATGAGGTTCAATATACCCTTCAATACCTGTTATTACAATTCTAGATATTCTTGTTATTCCTATAAATATCCAGTCACTTTCTGGATTTTATATTCTTCGCCTCAACAACTTCCTGTGGCAATGAGTTCCACAGTCTACCTGTGCACTTTGTGAAAAATATTTTCTGTTATCAGTTTTGAATTTGTCGCTTAATTGAAGGTCTCCTTGTGTTATAAGATGGGGAGAATAGAAGCACCCGAGTTACCTTCTCTAGACCACTAATTATTGTATATACTTTTATCTAGTTTGCTTCTCTCTGCATCACTCCTTGAGCATAATGGAGAAAATGTTTCCAAACAAACATCAAAAAAGCAAATGGATTTGGATTAACTGCTAGCTAAATGAGTCTCCACCGAGTTGTCTCCCCACATGGAGTACACTATCTGAGCCACTAACAACGACTTTTTCCCCTCTTAGGTATTGTTGTTGGACAAATGACCACTGCCCAGGTCTCTACGGGATCACCACTGACATCTGCTGGTGTTTCGTCAGCTGCTCCAAATGCAACCACTGTCAGGGTCTCTACGGTATCAACTACAGCTGTGACAGTAACAGCTGAAATGCTGTCAACCACTGCAAACCCCACGGAAACTACAGGGGTGCCATCTGCCACAACCGTATCCACTATTCCAAATGGGACCACTCTTCAGGTTTCTCCAGGACTAACATCAGCGGTGACAGAGTTGGCTGGGGTAACATCAGCTACCCCCAATGGCACACCTACCAGCATGCTGTCTACTGCTCCAAACGTGACAGCGTCTGCTGGGGTTCCATCAGCCACTCCATTCGTAAGCACCATGGATTCCACAAACTGCAGTGCAGTGAACACGACAGCGTGTACAGCTTGTTCACCAGGAACATTTCCCAGCAATGGTAAGATTCAAAAGTTTTCCCTCCCAGCTGCAGCTCTCTTACTTTGTCTATTGAGGCGATTGCAAAAGGGACAAAAACTGGGTGTGTGATTTTATTTTTTATTGCTGTATCATGCTACAAAAAAGGGCTCAGATTTTTCCCCCTACTCGTTTTTTACATTAGGACATCAGGCCTTGTTCACCCTGTCTAACTTGGAGGACACTGTGGTTGATTGAAGAAGTGGTAGGATTACAACCTAAAAACACAATGCCGGTGAAACGTAGCTAATGGAGAGGGGAAGTGATTCTAAGTATGGTAGATATGAACAAAAACAATTTCAAACTATTTGTTTCAAACAATCGGAAAGAAACCGCTGTTAAAGATTCAGTATTCCTGCCCCTTCAATTAAGTGCTGAGAGTGCTCCCAGTCCACCTCTGTTACACTGGAAGCCCCTCAGCAATGAGACTTGACATTTCTGATTTTCTAAAGTAAAAACTATTAAACAAGAAAAATAAGCCTTTGCAGACCCCTTTCATACCCTTTAAAGAAGCAAGAAAGGGCAACCTGCTTCCCCCTTTCCAGGTCACCTTTAAGGGTGAGTGTGCACTTTCTTTCTCATTTTTAAGCTCACTTTTTTAGGCAATAAGAATGAATTAAAAAGCTCCAATGAATATAAAGACCAGAAACAGATGGCAAATGTCTCCACTAACCAGCCTGTTGGTGGGGACCTCATCTCCATCTCTACACAATGCTGAATACCTGCTCTCTGCTAATGCCTAAAGTATTAAGAATAAGGATTCATGTTCCACAATGAAAAAATCACCCAAAAGGAAATTCTCCTTAATACCACATGTGGTCAACTTATGGAATTCACTAGAGCAGGAGATCAGTTAAATAAATACCATAGGTTTATTTTTAAAACCAGACTGGATAATGTTAGGATCGATAATAAAACATGTATCAGGGCATGCTAAGAGAGGGATAACCAGCTCTGATCCTTCGAGGCATGAGACAATCTCTGCAGAGGTCAAGAACTAATTGCCCACACCACCATATACAACTTCGCACAATTGGGTCCATTATAATCTTTCCTGTCTCACATGCTCTGTTGCAAAGTAGCAGGCATTGGTTCCTGCCAGAGGAACGATAACAGATTTGATGAACCAAGAGCTGGCATGGCAAATCCTACATAATTATTCTAAGTAGATTAAACTAGTGTTGTAGAGTTAAGACTGATAGAATTTTTATGATGTGGGAATAGTAATGTAGTTTCACATGCTCAGAAGACTGTTTCTTCTTAAGGCAGAATTCTCTACTTTGGGGGTTTCTGCTTCAGTTCTATTTCCTGCTAAACTTACATTAATCAATGATCAAAAGTAATTTTTTAAAATTATTTTTTAGAGTGAGGGTGAGGAAAAACCTCCTGGTCTCTCAAATTAAAAGTAGCCTTGTTAACTACAAAGATTCCACAATGGAGACAACAGATTTGAGATCCTGGACTATAACATACTCTCTGTTCAGCAATTGTTCTTGTGCCAATCTGAGCAGATTCAAGTACTCTGGGATTATTAAAATCTGATTTTTAATATTAAATTCAATATTTTTTCTTTTCTATCCTACCGTGTTATGTAGGGTGACAGATAGCAAGTGTAAAAAATCGGGACGGGGGTGGGGAGTAATAGGTGTGTATACAAGAAAAAGCCCCCAAAATCGGGACTGTCCCTATAAAGTCAGGACATCTGGTCACCCTAGTGTTATGTGAGGGTACATTATATATATATATATAAAATTTTGTCCGAGGCCCACTTAGACAAAGATATTTCTACATTCATGATATTGATCTGTGGTTTAAAAACTGGTGTTTTATCTTTGGATACAAATGTC
This sequence comes from Natator depressus, assembly GCF_965152275.1. NCBI lineage: Eukaryota > Metazoa > Chordata > Testudines > Cheloniidae > Natator > Natator depressus. The sequence continues at coordinate 122,910,380 of NC_134237.1, forward strand.
ATTTGTAAAAAAATGTTTATTCTGCTTTAGAGACATTGGGTTGTTTCTGCTGCTCAGAGGGCTCCTGTGCAGACCCTACTGATTGCATATCCTGTCCAGTTGGTCACTATCAGCCTCTAGCCGGACAATGGTCATGTCTGCTTTGCCCACAAGGATATTACACTAAGTAAGTCTCTAGACCACTGTTGTGATTGGGATTGTATTTTTGGTTAGGCACAGATTGTGTATTCTCTCTCTCATTACAATGGGGTCTACTACTTTGTGTTTGTACAGGTGCCTAGCCCAATGGGCTCTTGTTCTTGGTTCGCCCTTAGGCACTACAGAAATAAACATGATTAATAGTAATTTCCTGGAATAGGATCTCTTTTGCTGCCCCCAGTTGGGCTGCAGGAGCAGTGTTAATGGGGTTTCCCAACAGTAGAAAATGTAAGATTTTACTTAATCAAAAACTAAGGGTATGTCTACACTATGAAATTAGGTTGATATTATAGAAGTCGATTTTATAGTCGATTGCGTATGTCCACACTAAGCACATTAAATCCGCAGAGTGCGTCCTCACTACTGTGGCTAGCATAGACTTACGGAGCAGTACACTGTGGGTAGCTAGCTATCCCACAGTTCCTGCAGTCTCCGCCGCCCGTTAGAATTCTGGGTTAAGCTCCCAATGCCTGATGGGGCAAAAACATTGTCACGGGTGGTTTTGGGTACATGTCATCAGTCACCCTTCCCTCCGTGAAAGCAATGGCAGACAATTGTTTTGCGCCTTTTTTCAATGCAGACGCCATACCATGGCAAGCATGCAGCCCGCTCAGCTCACCGACACCGCCGCTGTTGTGTCCTGGGTGCTGCTGGCAGCTCTGCTCTCTTGCAGCTTGGGGGATCCGTTCTGGTCCTCCTGGGTGCTGCTAACCATCGTCATACACCGCTTCCACTGCAACTCTGCTCTGCTGCTATTGTCTCAATAGCGAATTTCTCCATGTTGTCTGTCATGGGCTCTCGGGTACGTGTGTTCTTCCTTGGGAAATGTGCACGGTGCTAATCGGCATTCTCCACCGTTTCCACTGCCAGTCTGCTCTCCTGAATCCACCTCGCAGGTCCTCTCGTCATTCTCTATAAATATCTATTCTTGTGGCATCCGTCGTCAGCCACCACTTCCGCTGCAACTCTGCTCTCTTACTCTCCTGCAGACGGCATACCGCAGTAAGCATGGAGCCCGCTCAGATCACTGTGGCAGCTATGAGCATTGTAAACACCTCACACATTATCTTGCAGTATGTGCAGAACCAGAACCTGCAAAAGTAGGTAAGGAGGCGACGGCAGCGTGGTGACGAGAGTGATGAGGACATGGACACAGACTTCTCTTAAAGCACGGGCCCTGGCAATTTAGCCATCCTGGTGGCAATGGGGCAGGCTCATGCCATGGAACACCAATTCTGGACCCAGGAAACAAGCACAGACTGGTGGGACCTCATAGTGTTGCAGGTCTGGGATGATTTCCAGTGGCTGCGAAACTTTTGCATGCGTAAGGGCACTTTCATGGAACTTTGTGACTTGCTTTCCCCTGCCCTGAAGCGCAAGAATAGCAAGATGAGAGCAGCCCTCACAGTTCAGAAGCAAGTGGCAATAGTCCTCTGGAAGCTTGCAAGGCCAGACAGCTACCGGTCAGATGGGAATCAATTTGGAGTGGGCAAATCTACTATGGGGGCTGCTGTGATCCAAGTAGCCAGTGCAATCACTGAGCTGCTGCTATTAAAGGTAGTGACTCTGGGAAATGTGCAGGTCAAAGTGGATGGCTTTGTTGTAATGGGGTTCCCTAACTGTGGTGGGGCCATAGACGGAACCCATATCCCTATCTTGGCACCAGACCACCTTGGCAGCCAGTACATAAACCGCAAGGGGTACTTTTCCAATGGTGCAAGCACTGGTGGATCACAAGGGACGTTTCACCGTCATCAATATGGGATGGCAGGGAAAGGTACATGATGTTTGCATCTTCAGGAACTCTGGTCTGTTTGAACAGCTGCAGGAAGGGACTTACTTCCCAGACCAGAAAATAACTGTTGGGGATGTTGAAATGCCTATAGTTATCCTTGGGGACTCAGCTTACCCCTTGCACCCATGGCTCATGAAGCCATACACAGGCACCCTGGACAGTAGTAAGGAGCTGTTCAACTATAGGCTGAGCAAGTGCAGAATGGTGGTAGAATGTGCATTTGGGCATTTAAAAGCACGCTGGTGCAGTTTACTGACTTGGTTAGACCTCAGCGAAACCAATATTCCCATTGTTATTGCTGCTTGCTGTGTGCTCCACAATATCTGTGAGAGTAAAGGGGAGACATTTATGGCGGGGTGGGAGGTTGAGGCAAATCGCCTGGCCACTGATTACGCCCAGCCAGACACCAGGGCGATTAGAAGAGCACAGCTGGGCATCAGAGAAGCTTTGAAAAACAGTTTCATGACTGGCCAGGCTACGGAGTGAGAGTTCTGTTTGTTTCTCCTGGATGAAATCCCACCCCCTTGGTTCACTCTACTTCCCTGTAAGCCAACTGCCCTCCCCCCTTCGATCACCACTTGCAGAGGCAATAAAGTCATTGTTGTTTCAAAATCATGCATTCTTTATTAATTCATCACACAAATAGGGGGATAACTGCCAAGGTAGCCCAGGAGGGGTGGGAGAGAAGGGAAGCACCAGGTTGGGTGGTGGATGAGGGGGGGAGGGAAGGACAAGGCCACACTGCACTTCAAAACTTATTGAATGCCAGCCTTCTGTTGCTTGGGCAGTCCTCTGGGGTGGAGTGGTTGGGTGCATTCTTGGGCATCTGGGTGAGGAGGGTATGGAACTCGGGGAGGAGGGTGAGCGGTTACACAGGGGCTGCAGTGGCGGTCTGTGCTCCTGCTGCCTTTTCTGCAGCTCCACCAGATGCCGGAGCATATCAGTTTGATCCCCCAGTTGCCTCAGCATTGCATACTGCCTCCTCTCATCACGCTGCCACCACCTCTCATCTTGCTCGTCCCTCCTGTCCTCGCGTTCATTTTCTGCTTTCCTGGACTCTGCCATTGTTTGCCTCCATGCATTCTGCTGAGCTCTTTCAGTGCGGGAGGACTGCATGAGCTCAGAGAACATTTCATCACGAGTGCGTTTTTTTTGCCTTCTTATCTGCGCTAGCCTCTGGGACAGAGATGATAGTGGGAGCGTTGAAACATTTGCAGCTATGAGAGGGGAAAAAAAAGGGAGAGTAGTATTTAAAAAGACACATTTTAGAGAACAATGGGTAGACTCTTTCATGGTGAACCAAGCTGTTAACATTACATAGCACATGTGCTTTCGGTACAAGGTCGCATTTTGCCTCTTATATTGGGGGCCTGCTGGTTTGGTGTGAGAGATCACACACACAGGGCCGGGCAACAGAATTCAGCTTGCAGGCAGCCATGGTAAGCCACAGTCTTTTGGCTTCTTCAACCTTCATAACATGTGGGAATGGTTTCAAACAGCAGTGCCCTCCTTTCCCATATCAAGCACCCGTTGGGTTGGCCATTTAAAAAGGAGGGGCTGTACTGGTCGTGAATGCATCCCAAGTCTTCAGGGCAAATTAATCATTAAACATGCTTGCTTTTAAACTATGTATTATATTTACAAAGGTACACTTACCAGTACCTGCTGCTGTGCGCTATCCTCCTCCTCATCTTCCTCATCCCCAAAATCCTCATGCCTGTTGTGTGAGACTCCACCTTTGCAGGTGTACACGGACAGGGGTGGGGTAGTGGTAGGGGCACTCCCTAAAATTGCATGCAGCCCATCATAGAAGCGGCATGTCTGGGGCTCTGACCCGGAGTGGCCGTTTGCCTCTTTGGTTTTTTGGAAGGCTTGTCTGAGGTCCTTAATTTTCACACGGCACTGTTGCGGGTCCCTGTTATAGCCTCTGTCCATCATGTCCTTGGAGATTTTGGCAAATATTCTGGCATTTTGTCTTTTGGAACAGAGTTCTGATAGCACAGATTCATCTCCCTATACAGCGATCAGATCCAGTACCACCCATTCGGTCCATGCTGGAGCTCTTTTGCGATTCTGGGACTGCATGGTCACTTGTGCTGATGAGCTCGCCATGCTGGCCAAACAGGAAATGAAATTCAAAAGGTCCCGGGGCTTTTCCTGTGTACCTGGCTAGTGTATCTGAGTTGAAAGTGCTGTCCAGAGCGGTCACAATGGAGCATTCTGGGATAGCTCCCGGAGGCCAATACCATCGAATTGTGTCCACACTACCCCAAATTCGACCCGGCGATGTCAATTTCAGCACTAATCCCCTTGTTGGGGAGTACAAAAATCGATTTTAAGAGCCCTGTAAGTCAACAAAAATGGCTTTGTCGTGTGGACGGGTGCAGGGTTAAATCAATCTAACGCTGCTAAATTCGACCTAAACTTGTAGTGTAGATCAGGGCTAAGGCTGGGAACCAAGAGATGTGCGTTTTTTGCTCCAGCTCTTCCACAGATTTCCTCCTGGGTAACTCAAAGGAGTCTTGCAAACTCTCTCTCTGCATCTTAGTTTTCCTATCTGTAAAAGGGGATAGTATGTCACTGGCTCAATTACGTGCTGTGAGGCTTAATTAATGATTGCAAGGTGCTACCGTGACTATCAAAATGCCTACAAATACATGTGTTGGCCCAAGAAACCAGTCCTCAGGTTGTCCAGACTTCATAGGCTAAGTGGGATCTGTGGTATAGTGCAGTCTTGACTTGGTTGCAGCTGTAATTTGTCTGGGCTCATCTGCTTTATCTTAGGTCTCCTGTAGAAATTAGACCTTTTCCCCGTGTGCAATGGTGAGTTGTGACTCACTGATCAGCTGTGTGCAAATATTACATTTGGAAGCATGTATTGGCCATTTACACACATTAGACATATACAAATGTGTACAGGCAGCCTCAGAGCTGCAGAATGCATTAGAACACTTTAATAAGAGGTCCTGTCACTGGGTGCCAAAAGCTTCAGCTGATTATGGTTTAGCAGCTAATTCTTCCTTCAACACAGTTTATGAAACCCCCATGGATGGTGGAGGGCTCTGCAGTAACTTGTTCTCTTGGTGACTTTAATTTAAGGCAGGGGGTTGGTCCCTTATCAAAGGCCAAGCTAGATTCTTGCAATTAAGCTATTACAATGGCCACAATTGGACTCCTGAGCTAGAGATTAAGAGATTACCAGGTTTCTCAATCTTACCAGTGATACCTTAATAAGAATCTCACAGTTCCAAGAACAAATGTTTCTGCCACTGAATCTATGTCTCCTAATTTTTACCTTTAATACAAATCTCAGCTGGAGCTAGCTGCTAGTCCACTGCAATGTGAACCTGCATTCAGTGCCTCTTTCCCCCAGCCAGGTATGCAGTGAATTCTACCAGGCCTCAGAATCAGTAACAACATGATATATCTGATCAGAATGCAAGTTCCAAGGTGGCATTAGTAATAGGGGATGGGAAAAGATACCTAAGGGGTCATGGAGGAGAGGGATCAAACTGAGAAGGAAATTCCTCATTTAGAAAAGTGATATGATTTGGATCTGCCTATAAGAAACACATTAGCCAGTATATGCACCTCTTCTCCTAAAAAAAAGGAGAGAACATATTTCATTACCATCCCCAGCTCCTGTTCAGGTCTCATTTAGGCTGTATGGCCAAGATTTTCAAAACTGGATACCTCAAGTTAGACTACTAAATCCTTGTTGAGGCTTCTATTGAAGTGACCTGATATTCAAAGGTGCAGAATATCCAGCAGCTCCCATAAAAATCAATGGTAGATGCTGAGCATTCTGCACCTTTGAAAATCAGGACTCTCGCAAGCCTGAGTATGGACTTAGGCTCCTAACTTCAGGCACCCATTTTAAAATCTTGGCCTAACTACCTTGAGGGCGGGACTTTGTAATCTTGTCCTCCCAATACTTATCCGTAAAGCTTGCAGCGAACTGCAGGAAATGCATATACAGTCTCTAGTATTAATGCAATCGAGAACTTCATTTCTTAACTGAATGTCTAAAGCTCAGGCTAGTTCCAGTTGGGTTTTCCCCCCAGAACTGCCTCATCCTCCTTAAACTATTTCTGTATTTCCTAGAGATGCACCAGATACAAGCAAACAAATAGGTCTGCCAAGCTCAGAAGCCTCCATTTAAGCAGCTTAAATTTGACTGAAGCTTTTTTCCTCATGAAAAATAGATAAAACTGAACTAACTTGATTCAATTCTCTTTTTAGTTTAGTGAAAAGTGTTGCATGCCTGCCCTGTCAGCCTGGCTCTTATTCCAATGAGTCTGGGGCACCAGATTGCAGACCATGTGGAAAAGGTATGCTTTGACTCTTATGCACTTCCAAGGTGTGCTGTGATGCCAGAATGTACAAGATTTTTCTTATAACTGGTTACAGTAACAGATTACTTAAAAGAAAAAGTAGCATTTAGTAACAGGATTTGCAAAAAGAAAAGGAGTACTTGTGGCACCTTAGAGACTAACCAATTTATTTGAGCATAAGCTTTCGTGAGCTACAGCTCACTTCATCGGATGCATACTGTGGAAAGTACAGAAGACGTTTTTATACACACAAACCATGAAAAAATGGGTGGTTTGTGTGTATAAAAACGTCTTCTGTACTTTCCACAGTATGCATCCGATGAAGTGAGCTGTAGCTCACGAAAGCTTATGCTCAAATAAATTGGTTAGTCTCTAAGGTGCCACAAGTACTCCTTTTCTTTTTGCAAATACAGACTAACACGGCTGTTACTCTGAAACCTGTCAGTAACAGGATTGTTTTTTCAGACCAAAAAACTGAACTATGGATTGCATTTCCTTTGACTGTTCTAATATATTTTTCTAATTTGATGGGAAAATTGCCATCAAACCATGCATATCACCTTGTTCTTGTGTGTAACAAAATAGCTTATACTCCCCCTCACACCTGTACTAGCCTGTGATAACGTTCCGGTAGGGTCGGTCTCTCTCTTCAGGTCCTCTTGATTTTCTTCAGGAGGGGAAGCCAGGTTTTCATGTACCCCGATTAGAGTAAGTTCCTCCTACTTCAGATGACTGGGTCAGAAGCACAGTTGCCTTTCCTCAGTCCAGGCAAAACATCCCTCCTTATAGCTTTTGTATGGGAAGGTAGGACAGCAACTGCACATCCTTGAGAACTTGCTGGTAGCCTATACCCAAACCTGCACTTTTGTCAATAGCCTTTTTCACCTTCACTCGATTCAATGTAAAATAGGGATGGAGCACTCTGTGCAATACCAGAAGCTCTGCAGGGCCTGTCTACCCATCACAGGTGCACAAAGTGTCACTTTGCAGTTCCTGACAGAGTTTTAAATCTTGGCAATAGCACTAGATTGAAGTGGAGTGTCTGAGCCTCCTAGATGTCACACTAGTATTGCAAGGTCATTATGATTCTCCCCTGGTTTTAGGGCTCCTTAAAAAAATTTTCAAACACCCCTCTCCCCCAGATCACTGTCAGGAGAACACACAACAAGGTTTTACATGTCATTGTTGAGACTCATCTTAACTCTTTGTAACCTTGATAATTGAGTGACTGGTGCCATTACAGGGAAGATTCCTCTTTTCTGTTTCTTTAGGGTATTTCAGCTTCCAGAAAAATTCAGCATTCTGCATGCCCTGTCCACGTGGATCATTTTGCAAGTAAGAAATACATATATGATTTTTCAGGGGTGCGGGAAAGGATAGTAGGATTCTTTTACTATTGGCAAATGATTCAAGAGACTAATTCAACTGGCAAAAAGGGAGGCATCCTTGTTTTTCACGCTGATTGATGAATATCTCCCTACTGAGCAATGTTTTAAGGGGGATCTGGCTGTTGGAGAGAGTCTCTTAAATATTCCAATATTCTGTTCTCCTTAACTGAAATTGACACTGTAGTGAACACTGACTTAAAGTAAAAGATCCTAAAAATTCAGTGGGTCAGTGATGATGAGCGAATGGTGACTCTATACATGCATTTCAGTTGTGCCATGAGGCTGGCCCAGTGATGGTGCAATGGCAACATATTTAGCTGCTGCATGGGAGGTTTCAGTTCAGGATTCCCCTTCTACCCAGACTACGCTGTCGTGTGGCAGACAAGCAGCCAACAAAAGTGAATAGAATTAGAAACTCCCATCAGTTGACAGTCACACTGCAGTCCAAGATGTGGTTTTATATTAATGATTAAACTCCATGGATAACAAAAGAGGTGAAGAGGGCAGCAGATAAACTCCTCGGTGCAAAGGCATGAGAATAATTTTGGATGGAGAGGAACTTGAGAATTCACTATCAAAAATTCCTCAGGGGGAAGGAAGGGTGAGAAAGAAAATAAGTAATAATGAGCTGGCAATACTGGCCTTTTGTTTTAAGAAAACTGGGGCATTTGGTGATTAACTATTTGTGATGAGCTTGGATGCTGAGAAGTTATCAGAACTAATTAGTATTTTGTGAAGGTTTCACATCCCATAAGGCCACTCCCCTTTTCTTTCTCCCCTTCCCCATTGTTGTTTTTTCTTTTGATGTGTACCTTTAGGCCTAGGCTTTGTCTACATTAGGATGCCAGCCACTGGAATATAAATCCCTACTGTAGATGTGCTGTAAATTGTGACTTGCATTGGTGTAGCTTACCTCAGCTACAGGGTCTGCACTAGAAGTTTGTACCAATGCAGTCAAACAGCTAGCTAAAACCCTAATATAGACAAAGGCCTCAGCTCTTAATTTAAGGCCCGAAGGGGAAATAAAGCTAGCATTAACATCCAAATAGTTTAGACCTAGTCAGCTTTTGCTCAGCGTCATGCAGTTTACATGCTGTATCAGATGATTCAGCTAGAGTTCAGCTATATTTGTAGATTTCTTTTCCTCTCTCCTCTTCTCTCCAAAGTACTACCAACTGCAGCAAGTGTACAGTGTGCCCCACTGGAGAAGAGGCCCTTGGAGAAGCATCTGAAGAATGTGCACTTTGTCTGCCAGGTAATTAATTAAAAGAAGGGAAATGCAGCTGATATTCTGGCTGAGGACAATGAGCTTTATTTAGAGAATAAAACTTGCAGACGGTTTTGGCTGATCTCTATTTGCAAACTGGCCAGCAGCTGGCACCTGACATGGGTTTATGGGCTAGCGTTTGCAGGACACACCATTTCATCATTAATGCAGAAGAGTTCTTGCAACTTTTATTTCTACCACGCTGGCAGGAAAACTGCTTTCAGCACCAGTACATCAGGATTTTGGCTGGTAATCATGGTCAGCAATGGCTTTGTTCGCTAGTACCCTAGGTTGGTTACAGCAGACTCAAAACCACTTCTACTTATTCCTGGGGGAATTCTGTGTCAAAAAGTTAAAAATTCTGCACACTATTTTAAAATTCTGCATATTTTATTTGTCAAAACACAATATAATTGTGCCAGTTTCAATTATTTTGGTAATTTATTTCAAAATACCTGTCAGCAAGTATGTCTGTAACAATGCAGACCAAAAATAAAATAGTTCAAGAAATGTTTGTTTGACAAATGGACTCCCTACTAGGCATATTAATACAGAACGTTGAGTAATTCATTTAAACTACAATACAGAAATGTATTTCCTGCCCCTCTCAGAAGCAGTGCAAGGCTTAGGGAATCGGGGTAATGGAGGAGCTGAGGAAGAAGGAAGGATCCTGGGAGTGAACCTGGAGGGTTGTTGGGTGTGGGTGGGAGAAGTATGGAACAGTTGTTTTTTTGGTGGGGAGAGGGATTATTATGGAGTTGGGGAGCCTCCCCCATGCAGACCCTAGCTGACATTTTTCCTGATATTAGGAAAAACTTTTTCACTAAGAGGGTGGTGAAACACTGGAATGCGTTACCTAGGGAGGTGGTAGAATCTCCTTCCTTAGAGGTTTTTAAGGTCAGGCTTGACAAAGCCCTGGCTGGGATGATTTAACTGGGAATTGGTCCTGCTTCGAGCAGGGGGTTGGACTAGATGACCTTCTGGGGTCCCTTCCAACCCTGATATTCTATGATTCTATGACCCCTAGCCTCTTCCATTCCCTCAGGCACATCTGCCCCATCCTCATATGGCCCTGTAACCTCGCTACCCCTTGTGGCCCTGCAGCCCCCTTCCCATTCAGTCCCTGTCTCAATGCTGTCACCCCACTAGCTCCTGAGCCCGTCTGTCCCCAGTGTAACACCCCGCCCGCCAAGAACCCCAAGTGCCCCGCTCTGTCCCTCCCATGCCTCCTTACCTGGCCCCACTGTGAGCAATGCAGCCTCTTTCCCCTCCCTATCCACTAGCTGGCTGCTGTCTCTTCTGGGATCACAGCAGCCCTTGGTAGGCAAAAGTTGTAATTGCAGCACCTCTCCAACAGAATCTATATTCTGTGGAGAAAAAGAAATCTGTGGGGGACATGAATTCTGTGCATACGCAGTGGCACAGAGTGTGATGACATGTAATCCCTGACTGATACAGCTGTTCCAGCAAAAAAAACCCCTAATACAGTGCTTTTGCCTGTATAATTTATTTTGTTCACAGGGGATGAATTAAGCTATATGGGCAAAAGCACAGTCACTAAGTGCTCCATCCACTAGAAGAGCTTTACTGGGATAGTATGCCGGTATTCTTATGCCAGTACTCACATTGTAGACCTGGCTTAAATCTATAAACAAGCAGCTCATGAAGGGGAAAATTAGAAAAATGTGATTTCTAGCCTCTATTCAATACTGTCTCATATAAACACCAAGCAACATACGAGTCAGTGATACGGCATTATGCTACAGCCCCTGTAGCAGGGCTAAAAATCACCAGGAAGTTCCATAGTGAAGTAGTGTTTTCAAATACACAAGATACATTAAACATTAAATGCAGCAAACATACAGTCCCACAATTTTAAAGACCCATAGTTCTTATGAACATTGAAGTTCAGAAAATGAAAAAAAATTAATCATCATTTAACAATTTTTAAACAGCTATCAACTTTCACTTGGATAGGAGAAATGGATTCAAACCACAGTTATAGACAAACACCTCTGAACTTTGGATCCAGCGTAGAACGTTGCAACTTGTTCTCATCATTGGTTTTGAAATATGTGAAAATGCAGAATAGTATTTCCCTGTTTTCTACTGAACTCATGACTCAAACTTACTCTTTGCCAAGTTTAAAAATGCAGGTTTCCTCCCTCTTCCCCAAGCCCATGTGTTTTTAGTTTTCTCTGCCCATCACCATAGAAAGACCAACTGAGAGCCCAATTTTTGCTTCGTGCATTAAATGTTTTCAGCAGTTTTCCTCTCTCACTCCTTTAAAGCATAGGTCAACCATGCACTGATACCAAAAGCCCCAATAATCTAGTTCTACCCCTCATTTTGTGCTTCTTTTGAATTGTAGGTACATATAAAGGCGCCAGCGACAGCAAATGTGAGATCTGCAATATAGGAGAATACCAAGTACAAAGGGGCAAGGAGAGCTGTGACAAATGCCCAGAAAATTATTACTGTCCTGTAAGTCTCTCTAAGCCGCAGCAGTGGTCTGTCTTACCAAATGTAGCTGATCTATTACAATTAACACCATCTTTATTCAATCCCCTTCCTTTGTAGGGTTCTTTTAGTTTTTTGCTTTAAAAAAAAATGTAAACACAGCCATGTTAGAGAGGTGTAGTCACAAATGTTAGCCACCTCTAGAGTCATGTACCTATCCTTGCTCCACACATGAAGCTTCCACTGATCCTCCATTGGGAGTTTTGTGGGAAACTAAAGACTGGAAAGTGGCCCATTAATTGTGTTACTTGAAATATGGGCAAGGCAGTGTAACAGACCTGTTGCTCTAAATCCTACAAGTAATGGTGCCATCCTGAGTGTACCCGTGCATGACTTGAGTCTATTTAACCAACCTGAAGTTACCACTCTTCACTTGCTGTAAATTTCAGGCAGGGGTTCTCAACCTTTTTCTTGCTGAGGCCCCTCTCAACATGCTATAAAAACACCCAGGCTCGGTGGGGGAGGGAGGGGTAGCTCAGGGTTCTGGGCTGGGGTGGCCTCTTGGATATAGACAGTTTTACTTCTATTTAGGGGTCCAGGGAGGGAGCGCCACCTCCACCCCCTGACTCACTCAGGTGGCCACCCAGCCTGTCTGGGCTGTGTGGGGACGCAACCAAAAAATATAATTCAAAGGGGGGACTCAGTTCAAAAAGTTTGAAAACCACTCAGGGTGCAGCTAGGGGCTGTGTATGGGCGGGGGGGGTCTCCCAGTGCAGCTCTCAGTTTCAGGGGCGGGGTGCTGGGGCACCCAGCTTCAGCCCCCACTGCTCCTGGCTTATTTAGTGTCCTGCACCATGCTGAGCAGTGTCAGTGCTTAACAAATAATACAGTCTTACCTGTCTGATGAAGCTACCTATTTTGTATTTTCAATTCCTTAGAGCCCAGATGTGAACCCAATTGCATGTCCTTCTAATGCCTTCTGCCCAGCTGGGAGCACTCAACCACAGTATTGTATGGAAACATTTCTTTATAAGGCAGGAAACTCTTGTGAACTGGCTCCTCTAACCATTGTACTACTAGCCATTTCTTCAGCAGGTGAGTAGTATTTATGCTATAGTAAAAGTGGAATACAATCCACCTGCAACTTGGGTAACTTCTTGTTTAAACAAGTGGAGGTGTTCCCTTGGTGGTATATTCTTGACTAGTTTTCTGACATCTTCATTTCTTGTGTGGGTTCTCTTCTTTTGGCCACTGCTTGTTCCTTGCATTTTTGTTTTCAGAGGAATTAATTTTGTGTCGCTTAATTATGGTCCCTCCTAGGATTCTTTAGCCTATTTTCATTAGATTTCTTAATATCCCTAAAATATTGTCCGAAAACACAATAGTACATTATGATAAAAGTATGAGACAGCAGCTTTAAAGACATAAGAATAGCTTCCGGGGTTGCAGTCCAATCTCTAGTCACCACTTGCCTATCGAGGGTGTAACATTTGACAGAAGTCGGTGGGTTGTTCTTTACAGCTGTTACATATTGGCACATTTCTGAAGCAGGCCAAAGATGCTGCCTGTGCCTTGGTGGAGGGTGCCCTAATAATCAGAGGGAAAGAGGCTGAACACCTAATGACACACTGTGATCCATTTAGAAATTCTATGATGAGATGGCTTGGCCATTCAACAAGCCAGATATAGCCACTGAGATGAGGAGACAGACTTAAAAGGTCTAGTCCTGTCCTGGTAATAGAATAAGGCTCTGCAAACATCCATCAAGTGTAGCTTGCGCACATGTGACTTCAGGAAGAACACTGGTGCTTTACTCAACTAATCAGGTGAAACTCTAGAGACCATCTTAGGGATGAAGTTAGAGTGCAGTCTCAGAAACACCTTGTCCCTGTGAAAGGATGCGTAGGGAGGTCCTGCTTTAAGGGTTTGTAGCTTGCTGATTCTGCGCTGAGGTGATGGCCAATAGAAAGACAGTTGTGAAGCTAAGGGGATTATAGAGCACAGAGCTGGTTGGGAAGTTTTCAATGAAACCGACTGTCATCAGTGATGCCTAGTCATTACACAAAGTAAAAACTATTTCCCCATGCTAATTTTTCCCCTACTGTTACTCACACCTTCTTGTCAACTGTTGGAAATGGGCCATCCTGATTCCATTGTTTCTTTGGCTACGAAAGTTTTTTTTTCTCCTGCTGATAATAGTCAATTGATTTGACTTAATTGATTAGTCTCGTTACAGTTGGTATGGCAACACCCATTTTTTCATGTTCTCTGTGTATATATATCTTCCTACTGTTTTTTCCATTGCATGCATCCAATGAAGTGGGTTTTAGCCCACGAAAACTTATGCCCAAGTAAATTTGTTAGTCTCTAAGGTGCCATAAGTACTCCTCGTTCAGTATACTTAGAGTAACTCCACACACTCAAAGGGCAGGTCTTTGTTCATGGCCTACTCCTTCCTAGGCATGCCTGATACTTAGAACCATGATGCTCTACACAGCATCACCGCCAAGGCCACAGATCTAGCTGCCAAGTCAGAGGCATCCATTACTGCCTGTAAAGCCAATTTGGCCTTCCTTAATTATTTTCCCAAGTTCCTCCCTGCTGTCGTGTGGGTGTTTTGAGGGGAAAAGTGTCATCATCGATCCCAAGTCAAAAAAGTTATGAGGGTTTTTATGAAGGGTTTGATGAAATTTAGCCAAAGCTAAGAACTAGCAGGTCATACATGTACCAGGTTCTGTCTTGCTGCCCTGGGCAATAAGAGGGAACTCAGGGAGGGTCACAGCCACCCTATCCTGCACAGCCCCAGTGGACACTGCCATCAAAAAAAAATAAAATAAAAAATCTGATCTCGTGCATCAGGTATGTGTGCATCTACAGTGGGATCCACACGGATACATATTCAAAGAAATGGCAGTAACAGCATTGCCAGTTTTCCCAACTTATACAACAAGATTGTTTTGGCCCCTATTTCAGGAACTCTTGCTGGCCACCTGATGGTGTGGAGCTCCCAGCTTCTTCCCAAACATTCTACTTAATTCTGTGTCCCCCCTCCAGCTCCAATCTCTGCCATCACAAGCTCAGCGAATAATTCTGCCCTCTTCTCTCCCTCCCCCTACCTCTTGTCCCTCAGTGCTCCTCCAAGGTTTCTTCTCTTCCACTCCCCACCCAGGCCTTGGACAGCATTTACAGTGATCCCCTTCTTAGGCATGGTGTTCCAGGGATGGGACGGGCGCACAAAGTGTGTGTGCAGGGAGCAGAATGACCCACTTTTCACTGAGGGAGAAGAGGGAGCAGAGCTGCCCAGACCTGCTGAGCTTCCACTGCTTCCTTCCCACCCCGCCTTAAGAGAATGGTGTCAGCCACTCCTTTTCCTCCTCCCCCAAAACCTCCACTCAGCTTCCAAGAGGAAAGGGGAGAGCTTTGCCTGTTTCCTGCAGCAGACCTGATTGGCTGCTCTTCCCCAGGAGGTGGGGATGTGGTGAAGGCAGCCAGTCAGATGGGGTTTTGCCTGGCCGAGACAGGAAATCATTTGAAGGCTGGATTGTCTCCTCCTTCAGCTCCTTGCCATGCTGGTTCCAGCAGGAGTCAAAATAGCATTTCAAGTGTCGGGAGCCCTGTATGTTCAAAAGTTGTCATGAAAGTAGCAGTTAAAATAGGTATTTGGCAGGAAAATATATTAAAAAAAAGCTTGTGTGAAAAAGACTGTCCAGGTTGGCCTCACCTCCTACCACTCCTGGGCTTTTCCATCAGAAATGCTTTTGAAGAAAACCATTCAACACTCAGTTAAATTAGCCTGAACGAGGACTAAATAGAAAAATACCAAATTCACAAGAACTAGGGAATATTTCATAAAGGTTCATGGGACAAATTCAGAGCTGATGTAAACCCACACATTTACTATGGGCTTGTATTTGCTCACTCAGAATCTAAAAGTTGGACATCTTTCTGCCCCGGGTGAGCATGTTGGTGCATCACAGCAGAGGAGCATAAATGTGTAATTAAGATCAGTTTCTCTAGTGTGGTTCTCCCAAAAAGCAACTAAAAATAGCATTGCAGAGCTTGATATGTCAATTATTTCCGTGTCCAGCATGCTCAGTTTAGAAGTAACTTTTTTTCTGACAATCCTGCACTAAGGCTAGAATCAGTCAATCTTGGTTCTTTCCTCCTTGTGCCTCATTACAGGATTATAGGGATTCTGCAGGTCAAACTAATTTCTCAGCCAAGTCTTTCAATAGATGTGAATACGTATAACTAACTCAGAAAAAGAATTCTGGGGATGTATGTTAAATAGAAGCCAGCCCTCTTTCTACTAGCACAGAAGAACAGTGAAAGAGCAGCCAAGTTAATTTTGTCATTAAAGTCAGCCAATGAGACTGCATATCAAAAAGGAAATTTGAATAAGATCATTTTTATACAGTCACCTTTCATAGTAGAATTGCACTTTCAAAGTTGTGTTATGAGAACTGAAATTATACCTACCCATAATAAATTTGCACTAATTTACATGAAAATAAAGCCTTAAGTTGTCAGAGTGTGAGACTGCTTTATCAGTAAAGCTCAGAATAAATAACCTCTGACATTTGTTCCCTTCCCTCCTGAAAATAATTTTCATTCTTCATTTTTCCAGGTGCAGTCCTTCTTGTGTCTGTAATAATTCTGAAACAAAGGCAAGAAAATGGCAGGAAAACTTTAAAATCTCCATTACTATCAAAAGGAGTGAGTCCACACACAACTTATGGTGTGACTGGGCGCACAGAACCAGTATATGCCGGCTGGTAGTTGGCTAGGATTGTACAGAGTTGTAAAAATCACAAGCATTTTCTCAGTTTTTTTTCTCATGTCTGGTGATTTGACACATATTTATTTAGTACTGTGTGTCTGGGCAGAATGTAAGACATTATTAATCTATGGGGATTTGTTTGTGTAGCCAAAATATTTAATTGTAGCCAATTAACAAAAATGTGAACAAAAATGAAACTTAGAAAGTGATTTGATTTGTGCAGGTCTGGCTTAATTCAAGAATAAGAATAGGTGCATCCTTGCACATCATCACTCCCACTGCCAAGGAAGAAAATTGTGTGTCATGGCAATCCTCTCAATTTCAACAACAGACAATACCATGAGTGAGCATGTGGTAGCATCATATAACATGGTCTCTTTACAGTATGCTAGCTATTCCTACCATGGCAGGACTTAACACAAACATAATTCCTCTTAAGAGCATATAGAACCTCTTCTTCTACTCCAAAAACGTGACTGTTTCCCCTAGGCAGGAGTGGGGCAGAGAAAGCTGCATGATCCCAGATTCACCCTTCTCCCATACCTGTGAAAGGATATCTGCAGGGAAAGTGATGGGCAATTATGGAAAAACACCTCTCCAGTGTTTGCTGCTAGTCCCCAGTGGAACTGGCTGCAGAAGCTGCTCACTATTATAGGGCTCCCTCATCAGGCAAGCAGCCCAACAGTCATTTCCTCCTCTTTCCTGGCACTCAGCTCTACATGCAAAGCAGACCCTCAGAGCCACCGAACTGCACATAGCATTGGGGAGAAGGAGCAACAAAAGGTATGTCTACACTGCAAAAACAGACCCATAGCAGCAAATATCAGAGTCCATGTCAACTGACTTGGGCTTTCAGCACGCACCCCCGGCTGGGTTTCAGAGCCCAGGCTCCAGCCCGAGCTCAGATATCTACACTGCTATATTTTAGCCCCCAAGTGTGAACCCGAGTCAGTTGACCTGGGCTCTGAGACTCACTACTGAGAAAAGTCTTTTTTTTTTTTTTGGCCACATACACATACCCAAAAGGTGAAAATACAAGATAAGAAGATAGGAGCAAGAGAGAAAACAGACAGACAAAAGCAGATACAACAACTAAAGTGTGAGGAGGTGGCGATGGTCTTTCCTCTATTCCATCTCAATCAGACGTCTGTTCAGAAAACGTTGGGAAGCACTACAGTAATTCAAAGCAGCTTTCTACGCATCTGTCATAGGACCAACCAGAACTGTACTAGATACTGTTACTGGAAAGCCTATGACAAAATAATGGCCCTATCTGTGATGACTGATCAGTCATTACAACATATGCAGTGCTGTATTTGATCTGTCCCAAATTGTACAGAAAACTTCAGCCACTGCTAACAGCAACCATTCTTTAATCTACCCATCCTCATGAGACACCTCTCTCCAAAGAAAAAAGCATGTTGATGCACCTTTACTGGAAGTGATTTTTAAAAACTGTGTAAGTAATTTCTTTCTGTGTAAGAATGAGGTGAAGAAATCCTAATCCTATTTAAGTAAGACTCCCATTGACTTCCGTGGGGCCAGGATTTCAACCATGGTGTAATGCCACCATTCTTTGTGCATTATTGTCACTTTCTACCAGGGTGGAATTCATACAGTTAGAGGGCCCATGCTAGCTGTCTTGCAAAAGCCCTAAGGAATGGACAGAACAGCCCTGGTGGGAAGTTACTGCCCTCCCTTTGCGTCACAAAGGTGTACTTCACCTACTTTAAATACATTGACAGAGCAGCACTGTTGAGAGGGCAATAAGTCATGCTTGTACATGGATGCAGTTAATAGGCACCCCATATAAAGCAGCCGCAGCAACTATTCCAGACCATATGTTGCAGGAGGAATAGGGGATTGTATTTTAACCGTGTTACCTCTTGCACTGGGGATGGAATCTGTCTTCACTCAGCCCCACTTTACTCAAGCTTTGTAGGGACGGAATGAATTTCACAAAAACCACTCCTTCCAACTACGTCAGTGTCGAGGCTTTACCATGTGTAGTCTCTCTCAGTGAAGTATTTAATTTTTCCAAACCATCTGTGTATGAAGAAATTGCTTTCATCTCCTCACATGTATTGCTGTTCTATCATCTCAGAATACTGGGTTCTCCTTTCTGTATATATCTATTTTACAAAAATGTGCTGTGTATTACACATATTAAAAAAACCCTGCTGGTGTATGAAAGACCCACATAAAACACAACACACTATCTGACTACAAAAGGTAAACATATGCAACATGCTGTCATGGATACAATATTTCGGGTCTGTGTAAGTTTCAAAGCTTCTCTCTCTCACCAATAGAGTTTGCACAATACAAGATATTACCTCACCCACCTTGTGTGTCTACTCTCCTGGGACCAACACAGCGACACCCACTGTATACAGGAATTAACACTTGCAACTAAGCCTGGGATCAGCTAGCTCCACCTCCTTACTGAGCAACAGAGGACTCACAGCAGATTCACCTCATTGTCCAGACTGCCTAACTGGCTACAGGAACCAAGAGGCACACACTTAAGCCCAGCAGCAGCATTAGGTCAATGACTGCTCAGAGCATTATCCCACAGCTGCATTAGTTCTTGTGCTTACTTGTCCCCAGCCTTGCTCTTGTCTTTTTCCTGCTCTGAACCCAGACTTGCCTCATTCCAGGGAACCCAGCTCTGACCCTCAACTCTGATTCCAGCTCTGACCCCTCACTCCAGCTCTGACCCTAGACTTCTATTCCGGGCTACCAACTCCTGCAATAACCACTAGGATTAACTCCTGTTCCAAGCAGTAGTCACCACAACCCACATTCCGGTCTCTCACATTGTGTTACTTTTAACAATACTAAGTTTTAAAATATTGGTGTCTGAATTTATAAGTTGATTGCATCCTTCTAACCATCTCAGTTTTTAGTCAATGAACAGATTTTACAAGTAATTTAGCTCAATTCAGTCAGGAGTAAGGGCCTGGTTCTATACTGGGTCCTCATCCTCTCCTATATAATCAGAGAAGTAATGTGGCACTGAACACCTATAAGAATCCCGATTCTGCCCTAGGGAAGAAAAGGAGCCAGAAAGCATGCCAGACTCATTGCCAAATGACTCAAGTACATGGGAAGGAACTGTGGAGCTTTTCTGTTTTCAAGTAAATTAGAGCAGGGCAGTTGAGGCATTTTTGGATTCTGCCGCCTGAAGTGCATTGTAAATTAGATTGTAAACTCACTGGGGCAAAGACCTTGGTTTATATGTTACTGTAGTATGCCCATCAGACACTGGAGCACTGTAAAATAAAAAAAGTACGGATTTTTCATACACTAGCCACTGCAAATGGGAATAAGGATTCTAAGTATAAGTGACAAGTATCAGGGGTAGCCGTGTTAGTCTGGATCTGTAAAAGCGGCAAAGCGTCCTGTGGCACCTTACAGACTAACGGACGTATTGGAGCATAAGCTTTCGTAGGTGAATACATCCGACAAAAAGCTTACACCCACGAAAGCTTATGCTCCAATACGTCTGTTAGTCTATAAGGTCCCACAGGACTCTTTGCCGCTAAGTATAAGTGAGCAGATTTACAGCTCTTCAGTTCTAGGCAGGCACAGTTTTTCATATTTAGAGCCTGACCCAACTCCTAATGAAGTCAATGGGAATATTTTGATGGACTATAGGGAGCTGGAATGACCCCTTAGTGAGAAATTGCTTTGGAACCAGGGATGTCAGGTGATGCATTTTTTCCCAAAAGAGCCATCATCAAACAGCAACATTCCACATGCACTAGTTTTATCTATCGGCACACATTTAATTAATTCACAATCATTCTGACTGGAGCAGAGTTTGGCCAGATGCCTTTACAATTATTCCTTTCTTTTCCAAGAGTCACAAAACCTTTAACTTATATCAAAGCCACAAAGATCTATATTATAGCCCTAAAAATAAATTTTCCATTAATTTTAAATTATATATAAATTTTAAAAGTTATGTTACTGCTAAGCATTTTTATATAAATAAATAAATATGCTTTTATTTATTTATAAATAAATATGCTTAGCAGCAACACAGTAACTCCAGTGAAGTGTTGGTATACTTAGTTGTCCTAAGATTCTTCTATCTTTAAAAAATGGTCAAGTTCAGAAAATGCCCCACGAGTGTATTTACTCTTACAATATTACACAACTATTACATTTCCTTGAAATGAAAAATCCTTGAGGTATGCATATTAAGTGCCTGAACCTGAAAGTAACTGAAATACTGAATTAGTTCATACAATAAACATTTCAAATGGGTTGTAAGAAAGTCTTGTTTAAAACAGTTTTACATAGAAAATAGTCAATGTTATTCTGCTCAATTATTTTCTGTTTCAAGTCTTGTTTTCCACTTTTTTCAAGTATTAGTACTCAATTCAGAGTATAAAATACCTCAATATACTTAAGAGTCTGAATATGGCTAGTTTCATCTTTAAAAACTTATGTGAAACAAAAGTGGTGACAATTTGACATTGCTGTGTAGGTATAAAATGGAGCTGGTTCAAATTTAAGTACTAGAAAAATATAGAAAAAATTTAAAACAATGCTTTTCACAGATCCTTAGAGTAGGAATTCAACCTCATGAAACAGGACTGGGAACTTGGAGAGCTTTGGTACACATTATGCATCCAGCGTTGTTAAGTATCATAGTATAAAAATCTATTTGCAATTCTGCATCTTAGTTTCCCCAGCAGGCTCTGTGCCCAGACAATCTCAGTTTTCCCCATCCCCATCCCCATCTCATCTCACCTTCCCTCCACCCACTCACAATCCTAGTCCTCCCCACCTCT
Source organism: Natator depressus (assembly GCF_965152275.1). Taxonomy (NCBI): domain Eukaryota; kingdom Metazoa; phylum Chordata; order Testudines; family Cheloniidae; genus Natator; species Natator depressus. The sequence goes on from NC_134237.1 coordinate 122,931,407, forward strand.
ATTTAATCTCAGTTCTCCCCACTACTGCTCATTTGATCAGCCCCCTCACCCCAGTCTCTTACTCTCTCAAGGGTGCTTGTCCCAATTTCCTCTATTCATTCAGGTCTGGCTGCTCTTGTCCCCCCTCTGCATTTGAATAGGCCCAATTCCTCCTCCATAGTGCCTGGGCTCAGCAGGGTGACACTGAAAGCTCAGGGGAGATGGACTCCCTGCTCAGATCCTATGCCTGGTCAACAGCAGCAGCCACGAGGAACAATTGCAGGGTAGTTCTCCTGTTCAGTCCCTGCAACCCTGGGATGAAGCATGCTCAGTACATGCAATCTGCACAGAATTTAGCTGCCAAACTCAAACAACTCTCTACTGAGCATAAGCAATAGGAAATCTTTCAAAGGCTTATGACCTGGCCAAATTTGGGTGATTTTTCATGGGAAAAGCAAAAGGCACATTCCTGACACAAAGGCTACCCCTCCATATCCAATTTGAAGTTCCTGCTCCAGAGAATGAATGTGCAAATTTCTCAACAAAAAAAAAATGTGAAAATCTTTTTTCCAACATGGGCAAAACAACATAATTTTTCCTAATCTTGTTCTTGGGAATAGCTGACCATTTTCGCTGAAACTTAAAAAATATAAGAAAAAAATAAATATAAAAATTAGCCTGACAGTAACCTGGCATGGAAAATGATTAAAGTTTTGCAAAGTTATAAGCAACTGACTACAGAAATAGGCAAATTCTTCCTTATAATGGGAAGTGTTGGGCTACACTGCCAGCTCTGCCTATAACAAACTGAAAGACATAACAGTGAAGTCTAAAGCACAACCACTAATACCTAGATAAAAGCTTAAAATGGTGCTAATTCCCGTCAACCTTTTAAAAAAAATCCTGAAGCATAAATTTTCATTATGAAGCCACAGTCCTTTCGAGCCTTACTGATACAGCAATACACTCACGTATTTCCACAATATACACCATTTAATTGTTTTCTAAAAGATTACGGTAAGAACAGAGCCTGCACTATATTCACTTTTCCAAACAAGAATTTCAAAAATTCTGGCAATTTCAAAAATAAGATAACTAGGAATGAACTTTAATATTTAATAAGACACTGAAATTTCTCAAAGGGTTGTCAAGGAATAATGACTCAGCAATATAGAATATCTCCATTAATACTTCTCTAAAGTAACTCCAGTATTTAAAATTATTAAAATAAAAGCCCCTAAAAACTTACCATGAATGCAAACTACAGAACAAACCAGCAATGCAATTCAATTGATTATATTTTCCAGACTGTATAAAAATACTTCTGATATGTTTTAACTGAAACTGTACTTCTATACTGTCTCTCATTTGATCAGGAAGCAACAACCTATTTTAATTTGCCTATTGTATACCGACTTAAGTGTAGCACAATTCACTGGAAAAAAATTAGCTTATACACCTCAGTGGCTGAGATGAAATGTAAACATTCTGATATAATTTCATGACATGCTTATGTTGCAACTGGTATTTAGAGTACTTTACAACTGGATGCCCAACCTTTGTAGATGTTGGCTACTAAAGGTTCTTGTGTCCCTTTACAGGAGACCGTCTGTTTTTTAAGACTTAAGGTGTAGAAAGTATTAATGAAAAAAGATGTTTTAAAATATCTTACTGAACCACAGACTAAGTTATACCCTGAGCTGCATTCAAAGCAACCCTGCTGAGCTCAGTAAGGTTGCATGGGATATGAATCAGGGGAGAATTTGACCCATATTTGAAAAGGATATCAATTTCAAGAGTAAGTAATCAATAGAAGGAATAGGTTTTTCAATAATTAACTAATTTAACTAACTTTAAGTAAACATCTAGAGGAGCAGGCTCTAGAGTTTATTCTTCTCAGGGATGCAGGTAACTATTGGCCCAAATAATTTAGGATTGGGAAGAAAGTAGAAAGATTAAACCACAGACAGCAGGAAATCACTCTCTAAATTTTGAAAAAGTGTTGGAACTGACAGCCATGGAGACTGAAGTCTTTATTTATCCACAGACAAGCACAGCATGAATGGTAGTAGTGCACACTGCTGCACTAATGTGTTTCAGAACCTGACCAAGAAGGTAAATTGGCAGATTCCACAATCATTCAGTTTTTGGTCTCTGCAATGGTGACAATACCAGTTCTGATGGTGGTTTCTGTGATGGGGACATCTGCCCATTAGGAACAGGACCACAACTATTCCAACACTGGAACTAGTACAGCAATGAGGTGATACAAAGCTACAAACCTATGAACAATATAAAAATTTTAAAGTACTAGAATTCAAGGTAAGTTTTATAATAACTTATTTAAAAAAGTATACTTATAAACCTTTCCTCACAGGTTATTTTATCCAAAGAAAACAAATATTGAAATATTCATTCTTATTACGCCACATTCCTTCATTTTGCTTGGAAGTGATCAGGAAAAACTTTTTTGCTTTTGCTCCCTCCCCTCTACCCTTCAAAAGATATCTAACTTCCCTTCCCCATCCTGAAAGAATATACAGCATACCTTTTTGGTTTTCATTTTAGGTACCTGTCTATGCTTCAGCCTTGGCAATATAAGAATGGACCTCAGAAGAAAGAACGTTCCTCACAGACAAATTTGAGAAACCTTCAATTTTTACATCATGTGCAACTCTTTGTATATTGATTTGTTAAAAGTGAAGTAAAAATCTCATAACCACTAATGTAACACTTTTCCCTACACTGAACTGTGTTACTTCAAGCAAAGGATTAGTTGAAAAAGGAAGAATTAACCTTCCAACAGTGTTTATAAATTTTGATTAAAAAAAAACAAAGCAGTTGCTCAGTCACAAAACAAAAATAAAAAGATTTCAGATTTCACCATGGGGTAAAGATACATTTTAGAATTGTTTCAATTAAAATTTTCTAATAAAATGACAGTCACAAAGTTTTCATATACGGGGAACAGCTGTCGATTTCAATAATTAAAGCTAGATCTGCAATCAAGCCCTGAAAAAAAATATACATTTTTATGATATAGCTATGGTTCATTAAAAAGGAGCTACACAGAGGTTCCGCACTATTAAAGGCAAACTAAGCTAGAACATATAAAAATTATTAAATGGGCATAGGAGTGTACATTGCATTTATGTGGGCTGAGTTATGATTGCACGAGTCAAAACCTGTTTGTAACATTGCCTAACCATATCGCAAGTAGACAAAAATAGCATCAAATAGTAAGTAAAATTTCAGATATTTTTCTTTACCCCCCCCCAATTCTATAATAATTTCCATTTAGCCTAAATAGTGTATGTATGTATACTGTAATTTTGAAAATCTTATGGGAGTCAAAAAATTGAACCAGCTTTGCTGAAATAATGGAGTGGTGGTAAAAAGCCAGGTGGTGAACTCCTAAACCAGTAAGAAATGACTTCAAGTAATCTGCCCTATCTGAGTCAAGTAGTCATTTGCATAAAAGCTGTTGAAAAAGGAACACAATCAGGTTAAATTTTATATTTAATTATGTCATTTGTGTTAGTTTAAAGTCTATTTTACTTTTAAATTTTTTCCTGGCTTTTTCATTTAACTGACTATTCCATTTCATATTTTGGTTTTTTTGCACTAACATGATGCAGTGTTTGCATTGCAAACTGCAGAGAAATGTTTGCCTCTGAACAAAAAAATGGTCACAGAATTTGAGAAAAAACAGCTTTTTTTAAAAATTAAAAACACAATTATCCTAAATATTGGGCCTTGATTGCAAGACAATATCACTTAACTCTGGATTTGTATAGTACTGCAAGATCAAGTGTATTTCTGTTTAGCTGAAATTAAATAGAGGGGAAAAAAAGAGCACAGAAAAAAATCTCTTGCAAGGTTTCCCCTTGCTAGTACAGTGTGCTTCTTTCCACCATGCACCATATTTCTTGGTGGAAGGATATTTAAAACCAATTAGACAGCCATTTTGTTAAGAGTAAGAACAAACTGTAAAGTCTGTGGTTATACTGAGATATTCTCCTGGGTTGTGCATGGCACTCGAGCACTTCCTCCACAATGAATACAAGGCAAGCAGATCTCTTTGGGACTGCATACTAAGCCATTTCTTATTTAAAACAACTTGAGAACTAATAACATCTTTCAAGGATACACTATTTTAAACATCTGTTGGCTGGCAAATACTATCTCAAGAACTAAGTTTATATACCTACCTGGTTTGATTTTAATTTGCCTCCAAATGGAAAAACATTGGAGGGAACCTTTTACATTTGTAAAATTCAAGTGTAACTGTAATGCTGAGTAAAAAGTTTGGTTTGTCCTGAAAAATTTCTGAACTATGTATGCCATAGTTCGTTATCAGTGCAGATGCAGCAGAAGACTGCTGTGGTTGGCTCAGTCGATTAAAAAATGCTTTTCACCCAAATGTAACCTTTACAGAATATATGTAAAATTGTGTCCTTCCCTGGCCCTATTCACAACTTATCTACAAGATAGTGTTGGCAGTAGAAACTGCAGTTCATTATTATTTGCATTCAGCTCTCATCCATCTGTTTCTTCGCTTTCTCTTAGGCTTCAACTTGGTCAATTTTTGGGGGGGTTTCTCAGTCTTCTGATTTTCAACAGAATCTACCCCAAGAACATGTTCAGAGCAGCATAACTGTCCATCTAATGTAGAATTTAGTACTGTCCCATCTTCGTGTTCCTTGCAGAAAGAATTTGGGCAGAAGTGGCAAAAAGAAACAGAAGGCTTGCCACAAACATCACAGTGGTGCCAAGGACACTCCCACTTTCCTGTAATTAAAGAGGAAGAACATTAGATAAATTGAGATTTTCTTTGTTAACAGGAGAATAAACTTCATGTTGCAAAAAGGCAAAGTATAACTTTAGTGTTTTAATGTCTGCATGATAAATACTGACTTTGCTTTAAAAAAGTGGATAGTTATAAAAAAAATATAACTGGAGATTTTAACTGTTACTAATTACTCTGTTAAAAGCAAAATAGTAGAGTACTTTTAGGTAAGCTCAGTAGACTGCATTGAACAGCACACTTGACCCCATTTTACTTAAACAGCACCAGAGTCAAATCAGTATAAATTATTCAGGGGGTTACTTGCAGTATCTTCTGAGTTCCAGTCCAGTATAGTAAAAGCTTTCTGCCTTCTAATGAGAACTTCTGTTCATGTGGAAATCAAATAAAGTCAGTGAACTCCATGCTGTTGCTCTTTTGCTTTGCTTAATTTGTGGTATATGGAAACCTCTATCCATCCCAGAAGTTCCAGCACCAAACTGACAGACATCTCTAAATCTATTTTTGTGTCACATTTCTGTGTGCACATCTCTCTTTTCCCTTTTCTGAAGTTTCTGACTACCAAAAACAAAAACAAACAAGTGGTGCAGAGTTAAATGTAGGGAAAATTAATTCTTCTTTGAGCATTTTCTTACATGGATATTCATTGCAGGTGATGCAGATACCACTGAAACTATCCACTTGCAGTGTCCTGGGGGGATCTGTAGACACCCTATGTCCTCAGCACTCTACTTCAGGATATTATGTGGTACAGCTCCAACCACCTCTCAGTCATTTCTAACCATAGTAGGCAATAAGCAAGATTCAGCAGCATTCATTGCTATCCCCATCTGCTCACTTTCCAGAAAGTTTAGAATTTCTCTCAGAGTCATGCACTTAGGGACGAAAAAGAATTTCTGCTATAAGCTGGGGGCTAATCAGTTGGAAATAACAGAAGAGGAAAAAGTCCTGGGTGTGTTGATTGATAACAGGATGATCATGAGCCACCAACATGATGTGGCCAGAAAATATGCAAATATGATCCTAGGATGTATGAGGTGAATTATTTTCAGTAGAAATAGGGAGGTATTAATGCCATTGAACAAAGCACTGATAAGATCTCATCTGGAATACTGGGTACAATTCTGCTCCCCACGTCCAGGAAAGATTCATTCAAACTGGAATAGGTGCAGAGAAAAGCTAGTAGAATGATCAGAGGAATGGTGAGTCTCACAAGAGGAGATAGAAAAAGCTTGGATGTTTAGCCTTGCTGAGGGGATAGGATTTTTCTCTATAAATATATCAGGGGGATAAAGCGCAGGAGGGGATAAGCTATTTAAGCTAACGGACAGTACTGAACCAAGAGCAAATGGCTATAAACTGGCCATGAATAAATTTAGGTGGCAATTAGAAAGTTTCTTACCATCAGAGGAGTGACTTTCTGTAGTCTTCCAATAGGAGTAGTGGGGGCAAACAACTTCTAACTAGTTTTCAGATGGAGCTTGTTAAATTTATAAATGGGATTATGCACAGGAGGTCTTTTCCAGTCCTGTGTTAGTTCCTATTCCATGCCCACCTTGGATAGCACCATATCCATAACAACCAAGACAGTCAGGCACAGGAGGGGCACATTCTTGATCAGTGTTCATTGTGCAAGGTTTTTAACCAATGTGCAAGGTTTTTATCAACCACAAGGAAAGTGATCATCTTCCAGGAGTGGCTATGTCAGCATTGTCTTCTGGAACCAACTGTCTGAAGCAGGGTGGATTGATTTAAATCTGCTGTTTAAATCACCAAGTGGAAAGCCTCAATTTAAATCATCCACTTTAGTCAACTTTTCCATTTGTACTTCCGTTATTTTCTAAAGAAAGTGCATTCTCATTTGTTGATATAACCATTAAAACATGTTGATTTATAACTAAATAGAATCTTTACACTAGATACAGGTACATAGTGTACCCTCTTAGTTAGCAAAAAAATAACTATAATTATATAGCTTAATATTTTCAAATTCCTATTAATTGTATATTTTTATTATGTTAGAAAATGGTAAATGATATGTTACTTGTTTACTAGATAATTAACTTTTTGCTCATAATTTGCATTATGACAGTAACTGGAATTCAACTGAACATATAAAACAGCATATACAATTATTTTATTAAACAAAACAACCTTAAATGTTTTGATAAGAGAAGTTGGTGTCCAAAATATGTTTCACATTTACAACTAAATGATTTACTAAATAGAGGGATTAACTGTAGTTAGTGAATTAAACTAAAACTAATTATTTCAGGTTAGCCTGGGAAAATGTTCAAACATGTCTAAGGGAAAATGACTGGAGCAAAAGTTCCTAGTCTCACGAAAATGGAAGTCCCCTAAATTACATAAGCTTTATAAATATGGCACAGTAGGTCAACAGTTAGATTCCCACCTCCCCCAGTTCTTTTTTATATAGAAAAGCAGGCTATAACTCAAAGTTTTCGATAGAGTTATGAATTCAACATATTTATTTTTTATTTTAAATGTTTTAAGAGATTATAAAAAATTTAGTCTTTAACATAATTCGTATTAAATTCAGATTTAATTTCAAACAGGCTTATTTTAAAAAAGAAAAAATTATAATTCAAATAACAAAATCAAAAAATCTCATTTAAATTTAAAAAATTGCACTTTTTTTTTTTAAATTATTGATTTTTATCCACCCTAGTCTGAAGGAACAAACATCCAATTCCTGGAATTGATCTGTCAAGTGGCAGTGAGCAGCCAGATGGATTCAAGGGCCTAAAGAACAACTAGATGTACATGAACTTCACACGCCATCCTGCATGATAGACTGTGTTGAGCAGGCTCATGCTAAATCATCCTCCCAGAGCTGTTCCATCTTGTATTCAATTCCCCGGCAGCGTAAGCTGGAACATCAACCTAGGCCTGGTCTACACTATGGGGTTAGGTCGAATTTAGCTGTGTTAGGTCAATTTAAAAATGAATGCGTCCACACAACCGATCCCGTTCAGTCAACTTAAAGGGCTCTTAAATTCGACTTCTGTACTCCTCCCCGATGAGGGGAGTAGTGCTAAAATCAACCTTGCTGGGTCAAATTTGGGGTAGTGCAGATGCAAATCGACGGTATTGGCCTCTGGGAGTTATCCCAGAGTGCTCCATTGTGACCGCTCAGAACAGACTTTCAACTCCGATGCACTAGCCAGGTACACAGGAAAATCCCCAGAAACTTTTGAATTTCATTTCCTGTTCGGTCAGCGTGGCGAACTCAGCAGCACAGGTGACCATGCAGTCCCCCCAGAATTGCAAATGAGCTCCAGCATGGACCGAAAGGGAGACACTGGATCTGATTGCTGTATGGGGAGAAGCATCCGTGCAGGCCGAACTCCGTTCAAAAAGAAGAAATGCAAATATATTTGCCAAAATCTCACAGGGCATGTTGGACAGAGGCTACAACAGGAACACACAGCAGTGCCACGTGAAAGTCAAGGAGCTGAGGCAAGCCTACCAAAAGACAAAAGGAGGCAAACAGTTGTTCCGGGTCAGAGCCCCATACATACCGCTTCTATGATCAGCTGCATGCCATGCTAGGAGGGGACCCTACCACTACCCCACCACTGTCCGTGGACACCTGCAAGGGAGGAGGAGGAGGAGAACGTGCAGCAGGCAAGTGGTGAATCCGTTCTCCCCAGCAGCCAGGACCTTTTCATCACCCTGGAGTCAATACCCGCTGAAGGCGGGATCTCCGACCCTGAAGCTGGAGAAGGCACCTCTGGTGAGTTCACATTTGTAACTACAGTACAGGGTTTAAACGCAATAGTGTTTAATGTCTGATTTGCCCTGAAGAATTGGGATGCATTCGTGGCCAGTACAGCTACTGGAAAAGTCTGTTCACATGTCTGGGGATGGAGCAGGAATCCTCCAGGGACATCTCCATGAAGCTCTCCTGGAGGTACTCTGAAAGTAATCTGGAATCATTGCAGCACAACGCATGGCAGTGAATGGTCCTGGGTTTTGGTCGCATTCAAGCAACATTCAGTCTATATCTTTCTGTGTTAGCCTCAGGAGAGTGATATCATTCATGGTCACCTGAATGAAATAGGGGAATTTTTGTAAGGGAACAGTAAAAGGACCACGTTCATGCTGGGCTGTTTGCGCTTGGCTAAAAGGGATCATCCCAGAGAATAGACACGTGGTGGGGTGGGTGGAGGTGCCTGCTGCACATCCACCGAAAACCACAACCCCTCCTTTTAAATGTGAAACCAAACCCATTGCTTGCTATGGGAAAGGATGGAGCTGCAGTTTGAAACCATTCCCACATGTTATGCGTAAGAAGCCAACCCCGCATACCCTTTGCCTTACCATGGCTGCATGGAAACCGAATTCTGTTGCCCAGCCATATGTGATGTGTCACCATACCGGCAGGTGCTCAATATGAAAGGCAAAATGTGACTTTGTACCTAAAGTACATGTGATGTCTGCTGTGAATTGCTTAATTCACTGTGAAAGAGAGACTCCCTTTTGTTCTCAGAAATGCAACATATTAAAATTTTACTCTACCTTTTTATCTCTCCCCAGGTGTAAATGTTTCTAGGCTCCCCCTATCATTTCCGTCCCTGAGGTTATCGCAGATTAGAAGGCGAAAAAACGCACTCGCGATGACATGTTTTACAAGCTCATGCAGTCCTCCCGCACTGATAGGGCACAGCTGAATGCATGGAGGCATTCAGTGTTAGAGGCTAGGAAAGCATTAAATGAGCACAAAGAGCAGAGGCAGGAGAGAAGAGCAGAGGCAGGAGGCGATGCTAAGGCTAATGAGGGAGCAAACGGACATAATGAAGCATCTGGTGCAGCTGCAGGAAAGCCAACAAGAGCACAGACCCCTGCTGCATCCATTGTACAACCGCCTGACCTCCTCCCTAAGTTCCATATCCTCCTCACCCAGGCGCCCAAGAACGCTGGAGGGGATGGGGGAGGAGAGAGAGAGAGGGCGGGCTCCGGGCACCCAGCCACTCCACTCCAGAGGATGGCCCAAGCAACTTTAGGCTGTCATTCAAACAGTTTGATTTGTTGTGTGGCTACAATAAGCAGTGTGGCCTAGTCCTTCCCTCCTCCCCCACCCCACCCGGGCTACCTTGTCAGTTATCTCCCCTTTTTTAAAAATTAAGAAAGAATGCATGGTTTCAAAACAGTAGTTACTTTATTTCGAAGGGGGGAGGGTGGTTGGCTTACAGGGAATTAAAATCAACAAAGGGTCCAGGTTTGCATCAAGGAGAAATACACACAACTGCCACACAGAAGCCTGGCCAGTCATGAAACTGGTTTTCAAAGCCTCTCTGATGCACAGCGCGCCTTGCTGTGCTCTCCTAATCACCCTGGTGTCTGGCTGCTCAAAATCGGAGGCCTGGTGATTTGCCTCAACCTCCCACCCTGCCATAAACGTCTCCCCCTTACTCTCACAGATGATATGGAGCAAACAGCAATAACAATGGGAATGTTGGTTGTGCTGAGGTCTTACCTAGTCAGCAAACAGCGTCAGCGAGCTTTTAAAAGTCCAAAGGCACATTCTACCACCATTCAGCACTTGCTCAGCCTATAGTTGAACTGCTCCTTACTACTGTCCAGGCTGCCTGTGTACGGCTTCATGAGCCATGGGAGCAAGGGGTAGGCTGGGTCCCCAAGGATAACTATAGGCATTTCAACATCCCCAACGGTAATTTTCTGGTCTGGGAAGTAAGTCCCTTCTTGCAGCTGCTCGAACAGCCTGGAGTTCCTAAAGATGCGAGCGTCATGCACCTTTCCCGGCCATCCCACACTGATGTCGGTGAAATGTCCCTTGTGATCCACCAGTGCTTGCAGCACCATTGAGAAGTACCCCTTGTGGTTTATGTACTGGCTGGCAAGGTGGTCCGGGGCCAAGATAGGGATATGCATTCCATCTATCGCCCCACCACAGTTAGTGAAACCCATTGCAGCAAAGCCATCCTGCACATTTCCCAGAGTCACTACCCTTGATAACAGAACGTCAATGATTACATGGGGCTGTTGTGATCCAAGTAGCCACACAGTAGATTTGCCCACTCCAAATTGATTCCCAACTGACTGGTAGCAGTCAGGCGTTGCAAGCTTCCACAGGGCTATCGCCACTCGCTTTTCAACTATCAGGGCACCTCTCATCTTGGTATTCCTGCACTTCAGGGCAGGGGAAAGCAACTCACAGAGTTCCAGGAAAGTGGCCTTACGCAGGCAGAAGTTTTGCAGCCACTGTGAATCATCCCATACTTGCAACACTATGCGGTCCCACCACTCTATGCTTGTTTGCTGGGCCCAGAATTGGCATTCCACTGTATCAACAAGCCCCACTGCTGCCATGATGTCCCAATTGCCACAGCCCGTGCTTTCAGGAACGTCTGTGTCCATGTCCTCATCAAAATCGTCCTCATGCTGGCGTCTCTTAGCCCGGTTCAGCATATACTCCATGATAATGCGCGAGGTGTTTACAATGCTAACATCAGTGGTGAGCTGAGCGGGCTCCATGCTTGCTGTGGTATGGTGTCTGCAGGAGAGCAGAGTTGCAGCGGAAGATGACAACGGATGCCACGAGAATAGATATTTATACAGAACGACGAGAGGACCTGCGAGGTGGATTCATGGCACCAGGAGAGCAGAGTTGCAGAGGAAGCGGTGGATGACGACAACATGGAGAAATTTGCTATCGAGACTGAGCTCATTTACAAGAGCAGGAGAGCAGAACTGCAGTGGAAGCGGTGGATGATGACAGCTAGCAGTCATACTGCACTCTCTGCTGACAGCAGCACCCAGGACAACAGCAGCAGTGATGGTGAGCTGAGCTGAGTCGGCTCCATGCTTGCCGTGGTATGGCGTCTGCATGGAAAAAAGGCGCGAAACAATTGTCTGCCATTGCTTTAATGGAGGGAGGGGCAACTGATGACATGTACCCAAAACCACCCGTGACAATGTTTTTGCCCCATCAGGCATTGGGAGCTTAACCCAGAATTCCAATGGGTGGTGAAGACTGCGGGAACTGTGGGATAGCTACCACAGTGCACCGCTCCGTAAGTCGATGCTAGCCACAGTAGTGAGGACGCATTCCGCAGACTTAATGCGCTTAATGTGGACATACACAATCGACTGTATAAAATCGATTTCTAAAAATTGACTTCTATAAAATTGACCTATTTTCGTAGTGTAGACATACCCTTAGAAACAATGAGTGCAGACAGTAGGTCTACTGAGTTCAAGGGTATTTTTATTCCTTGGAGTTAAGGTAAAACCATGAAATGACCCTCCTCTGCACCAAGATACTGAATAGATTTAGATCATCCTTAGTGTTAACATTTTCAGCAACTGGTATCTGTGGTGTCTTGGCACCAATTGTCTTCTGGTACAACTGGTCCCTTCATTCCAAGCTTTGGTCACAGGCAGAGTTCCCACATCACCAACTCCATGTTCACCCAACCCCTCGTGCTCTGGGAGATTGGCTTGATCATAATTTTACTTGGCTTTGAATAGACAGGTTTTGCTTGCTTCTCCTTTTCATGTTTCACGTAGCAGGTTCAGTTCTGGGACCAGATATCTGTAACAAACCTCACTCAACCACATTTGAGACAGAACTTGAGACCCACCACTCCAAAAGTCCTTGTACTTACCTCAGCCCAGATGCTGCTGCTTTTCCTTTAGCATATGCATCTTTGAACTATCTGGGTTTATGAGTTCTTCTGGGGATGATTTCACTTTCTGTGTGATAGCAGAACCCTGGCCTAATTGAGTGACATGAGTGCCACTGCCTGGGTTCCTTAAACTAAAGGTAATTTTCTCAGAAAGGCATGAGAGAGTGTACTACTAGATCTTCATCTTCAAGAAGGACTCCTACCCCATTTACAAATATAGCACTGACTATAAAAACAAAAAGCCCTTGATTTCAGAACAGGGACAGTCCTGAAAAGGTGCAGTGTATAAATGAATATTTTTGCAAGCCCTGTATGAGACATATTTCAAGACAGTAGTTTATTATATATAGCTTCCTTCCTTCCCCACCCTTCACAAATGCTTTACTCACCAAAAGGACGTTTCACCAAGTCAAGACAGGAGAGATGGTATGCCTTAGTGCAGGATTTCCTGTCACACAACACAAGTTGACCTCCATCCCCACAACGGAAACAGTCATCTTCAGACTCTTTCTTTCCCTCACTTTTTGTTTTACGTCTCCGAGTTCTTTTTTTGGTCTTTTTGCCTTTTTCCTCTGAAGAATTAGTGGAAGAATTCTAAAGAAGGAAATTACAAGTTTTTAGATCCCAATTTTGAAAAAATATTTGGAAATAACTCAGAAAGAAACATTTTAAAAAGGTAAACACATCTGGTCACTTGATCTTTAAAAAATTAAGTTGCAGTACTAGAAAGGGCCAAAGAAGGGAAAGAAGGATGATTGCAGCATGCAAGGCTTCTGTGCTAGAAGAGATTAAGACAGTTTGGGCTCCCAGTTCCCATATGTTGGCATTAACGGACTTCCTCATGGGTAGTCACAACAGGGAGGCCAAGGTCTGATTCACTACTGGGATACCCTCTTATCCCGAGATGATGTCCTTGCAAAGTCAAAGCTGAGACAATGCATTAGTAGGACACTATGAAGAAGCCTGCTTTACTGCCACCCATGTGTGCATGTTTGGTGGATAGAGGACTTCAGTCTCTGGGGCTGTCAAGTTTTTCTAGCAGTACCAAAAGAATACATAGAAAAAAATGTTAGAACTATATTTTACAAAGCAGAAGAGTGGCAGCATATAAAATAAATGATATCGAGAAACTAAGTGGGTATTCCTACATAATCCTTTCCATGTTATAAGATCAAGAGGAGCACTCAATATTAAAAAGGCAAGAAAAATAAAATGGATTTAAAAAATTCAAAACTTTCTTATATATTTGCCGCAACAGCCTAGAAACCTAGCCAGTGAGTTTGCCAGCTAATTGTATGTTGCATAAAAATATTTTTAGACAGTCACTTGAATTAAGGAGAACATCTGCAGTTATGATAGCTATAAAAAAAAAGTTACAACAGTCTCAGATTTTAAAGCAAAAATGGTCAATTTTATAATCTGATCTGCTAAATCTAGGTCACGTAAACTCATCCAGTACTTCCTGCATTAAGCCCATTAATGTCTGGTTGAGCTAGAGCATATCTTTTAGAAAGACATCCCATCTTATTTAAAGACTTCAAGGGATAGTAATCCACCACATTCCAAGATGTGCTGTCTCAATGATTTATTATTATCACTGTTAAAAATTTGTACTTTATTTCCAATATGAATGTATGTAGCTTCAACTTCCAGCCACTGAATCTTGTTATGCCTTTAGCTTAAAGGCTCCTCTACTATTAGGAATCTCCTCCACTCAGACTATGAGCAAGTCACCTATAAATCTTCTCTTTGATAAACTAAATAGACCAAGCTTATTTTAGTCTCTCACTGTAGAGTAGGCTTTCCAGACCTCAAATCACTCTTACAGTTCTTTCCTGATCCTCTTCCAGTTTTTCAAAATGTTTTTGAAGAGAGGACACCAGAAATTAACACATTATTCCATGGTCTCACTGATGTTGTACACAGAGGTAATACTGCATCTCTACTGGATATTCCCCAGGTTATACATCCAAGGATCAAATTTGTTGTCAGTCATAGCATCACACTGAGAGCCCATGTTCAGATGGTTATCTCCCATGAGGGACTTACATATTTTGATCCTGGCTGTACATATAACCTCACATTTGGCTGCATTAAAACATGTTCAAATAAGCCCACCTTACCAAGCAAACCAGAAAGCTTGCTAAAACTGACCCGTGATGTTTAATTTCTGCAGGGTTCTGTGTGTGAGCTGATCACAAGCTGGAGTGAAAAAACCCTTCTAAAAAGGTATAACTAGGGGCACTGTGGAGGTTTTACATCCTCCCTCTGAAGCGTCTAGCATTGAGCAATATCAAGGACCAAATATTAGACAGTAGCCTCTCCATAGTTAAGGTTGAAACTTTCTTTCCTTTAGGAGCTTGATTTTCCTTTCCTCTGCCATTTCCCCCTAAAAACTGCAATACAGATTATTTTCACTTCATTTTTGCATTTGGCCTGTGCCCAGATTACAATTTTTGACCAAATTTGAGGTGATTAAGATGCCATTCCTGTATACAGTATAGGAAAAACACAGATGTTAGTTACATTTCAAATACTTCAAAACTGCTCGTTCAGAAAAATTCATATGGGCTTTTATTGAAAGAACTTTGAGAAATCTAGTGCACAAAATTATAATTTTCAGAGGAGGAAGTACTGGTAAACTATAATGTCAGAATGGCCTGTTGGGCTATGGTGGACTTTAAAAAGGGGCCAAGCAACTATTGGAGACCTAAACTTCCATTTTAAGAAAGAAAGTCTATTGTTTTTTCTTTATGAAGATACATTTCAAAATGTGAAACTGACATGGGAAGCTTGTTGCAGTGATTTTAAAAAAAGAAAAAAAAAGTCAGCATCTTCTTTCCACCCCCCACTCACAGTGCTCTTGCCAGTTCCTCAATCACCAATAGCCTGAGCTCTCAGCTCAATTTCTGACTGCTTCTAACATCCTTTCCTTTCTGCCACACTCTAAAGGAGACATGCAACAGTGGAAGGCTATTCGCTATGCCTCCTCCTACCTATGTTTTCCACTTGATTTCAGGATCTAATGACAGTTGGTCTATCAATGCCTCTCCCCTAATAGCTGAGCCAACTCAGCTTCTCCCCACTTCTACATAGAGAGAAGTTAAGTTTTACTAAGGGGATGTCTCCTGAAGAAATTTCAGGGTGCTTAGAAAGTTTTGAGGAAATTCCCTCAGGAAATCAGTTCCCGTGTCACATATTTTAGGATATGTGGGGATAAAAGAGATGACTGAGAGGGAGAGGTTCTCTTATCCAATGGCAAAATCTTCAGTCTTTTCCTGGTAGGGGTATGTCTTCAGCACCCCTCAAAGGGGAGGCAAGCAGCAGCAGAAACCTCACCAGTCCCACTGAACCTCTGCATAGAAAATCTGATGGCAACATAATGTTCACACCTTCCCATGAAGGGAGTGGACAGCATAATGTACATACATGCATACACACACACACACACCCCCCTCAGAAAGAGGAAGGGATATATGGTACTATTTCCCCCATAGCAATTGCTATGGATCTCAGGAGCAGATCTCTGATCGTTTTTAGAGGATGCTACTTTATTCGCTAAAGTTTTCATACAATATAACCCCCCTCCAACTCCCATATACTCAAACATACATACTGCCACATGCATTTTTGAATACTTACAATATTTTTAACTTAGTTTTAGTTTTGAAGGATAATACTTTTAAATTCAGACTACACTTTACATACCTTTGGTCTATCCCCAAGAAATCCACTGCAGTTTGGGGCACCACATTTACAGACAGTTTTTTCATTGCCCAGACAGTCAAGGTTGTAGTTAAAAGTCAGCTCTGTCCCTGAACAAAAGATAAGAGACTGTTTATCATTTCCCTTTAATAAATGAGAAATACAGAACAACAAAATCCATCAACAGTTAATCCACAAGTTAATGTTCTACTCTGCTTCTCCCATTTTTGTGTCTGGTCTCTGATCAGACATCTTATTTTTCCCTCTGTATAGTTCACAAACATTGATAATGACTAGGTAGATGTCCAGTACAGACTTCTAATATTTATCTTATTCAATTATACATTTTATATAAACTGATGTGAAACCATCCAGGTGTGCACACAGCTGGCCTGTGTAAACATGTTTTTATTACTGTTTGTTACATCCTCCCTTCCCCACTCTGATTGTTACACCCACATGCTAAATCTCATCTCAAAGAACAAAATTATTTTTAAGACAAGGACCATCTTTTGCTATGTATTGGTAAAAGAGCACAGCACAGTGGGACCCCAATACTAAATGGGGCTTGTAGGAGCTACCATGATACAAATAATAAGCAATAATAAAAAGCATCCTTTTCTAGGGTTTTCTAAGGTGCAATAATAAGGATGAGCTTACTAAAGGAAATGAATGAATCCACATTCTCTTTTCTATGAAAAGAAAACAAACTGAGCTCCCTGAAGAACACTTGTTCTGAATTTAATCAGTTAAATCAAACCATAACTGTCTCACATCAAGTCTCATTTGACAGAAATTCAACAAAGATTTATGTAGCAGTAGGTTTAAACTTCATGTATTAAAACACAAGCATACACACCTGCAGGAATATCACACACAGCAAACAGGCCTACACGAGTGTCTCCATTCACTGTCCATTTTAGAGTCTCACAATTTGGTTGGCAGCTGTGATTCATAAAACGAGAATAGTTTCCTTTGGGGCCAGCATCAATAATACGGTCCTGGAAATTAAAGAGTAATAAAATGAAAATTTTATTCATCAGAAGAAATTACATAAGTTATTTTAAAGTGTTCATGTAATTTTTGAAGGATATGAATGCTCTTTTCACCCAAAAGCACGCAAACATTTCAACTTTACATGTTGTACTGAAAACTGTTGTGTCTCTCATAAACTGGAATGAGACACTCCCAAAGCAATACTCATGATCTTGCTCACATTTTTCCAACATCTATCACAGTCACATGGCAGGATAGGTTTGCTTGTGAGCATGCTGATTTATACAGGTAAAAGCTTCAAAAAATAAAAAACCAAATTAATCAGTTTACCTTTAACTCTATATTTGAAACACTTATGTTTTGAAAATACCGTATTAAATAGTATTTGTCAATTAGCCACTTGTTTGCAGGCATTACAAGTTCCTCACAGACTTCTTAAAAAAAAAAAAAATCCTTGTCCAAGCCAAAAAAAATGTTTAGTAAATTGTCTTTAAGCAACTGCAAAAAGAACAGGAGTACTTGTGGCACCTTAGAGACTAACAAATTTATCAGAGCATAAGCTTTCGTGGGCTACAGCCCACTTCATCGGATGCATAGAATGGAACATATAGTAAGAAGATATATATATCTTCTTACTATATGTTCCATATATGCAATTTCCACCTTCTCTGTATGTATATATACACATCTTCATCGGATGCATAGAATGGAACATATAGTAAGTAGATAGATAGATATGCAACTTCCACCTTCTCTGTATGTGTGTGTGTATATCTATCTATCTTCTTACTATATGTTCCATTCTATGCATCCGATGAAGTGGGCTGTAGCCCATGAAAGCTTATGCTCTAATACATTTGTTAGTTTCTAAGGTGCCACAAGTACTCCTGTTCTTTTTGTGGATACAGACTAACACGGCTGCTACTCTGAAACCTGTCTTTAAGCAACTGCATCCTTACACCCAGTGGTCTTTTAATTTCCACAACCCCAAAGACACCATATACAATAAAAAAATGAAATAATGAAAGTAGCCCAAAATAGTTTTGAAAACATGACTCCTTGAAGAGCTCTTTAAGAGTCCTCTATATTTAGGTAAGTTTTTTAGCATCCTATGAGATCAGACCCATGAAAAACTTATGTGAAAAACACAGTACCATTATATCTTTCAAGTAGAACAATAGTTTAAGACAGGAATAATAGATTCAGAGTTCTTAATTTTTTGAAGCTGGGCAGCGGACGAAGACTTTATGTTGCACTTTACTGAGTTGGGAGGCAAAATTACTTACTAATTTGGTGCATTCTGCTGTTATTTCAAAAGCAACATATCAGAAAAGGAAAGTATTTAAATGACGTTATTAAAACGTCATCCTTGTAATTTAGGGCCAGTTTATATTGCATGTGTGTAATTATTCTGACTGTGTGTGTGTAAATCTAGTAACTTTGTCGGCAAATGGCCAGTTACAGGCTTAACTGGTCATTTGCATACAGTTATCACATCTGCATGCACATGCTGGGCACGCAAATGTATGGATATTTTTGAAGCGGCGGTGAACCAGCTGAGCAGCGGGGAACAGCAGAGCAGCACACAGCAGGAGTTTGCCTGGGATTGGTGAGTATCTGAGTGCGTGTTTGCTGAGTGAGTATCCGAGTGTGTGTTTGCTGGGAGGGCAGTTTGAAAGCCTGAGCGAGTGCCTGATTGGGTGGTAGCCTGCAGGGGGCGGGTATTGGGGGTGTCTGTTTGTTTGTTTCAGAGAGGCCTGGCTGTTTAAAAATAGCCAGAGCTCCGCGAACCAGCTGAGCGGCGGTGAACCAGCAGAGCAGCGGGGAACAGCAGAGCAGCACACAGCAGGAGTTTGCCTGGGAGTTCGCTTGGGGTGAGCCCAGTGAGGCTTACATCTTGCCAGCTTCTCTGAGGAAGCTCATAGTAGGAAGGTGATATGGGGGTTCAGCTGTTGTTACCTGCACAGGATGTGCCACGTTTGTCTTTCTTCCACAGGACAGAAGCGACTTTGTCTGCACAAAGTGCAAGCTAGTATCCATACTGGAAGAGAAGATCGAAGGTCTGGAGCAGCAGATATCGACCCTGCGTTGCATACGAGAATCTGAGGATTTTCTGGACAAAAGTCAGGATATGCTTCTATGGGCACAAAGCTCTAAAGATTTAGAGCAAGTTGCAGAGTGGAGCCCAGAGGCCAGTGAAGAAGCTTGGCAACATGTGACCTCCAGAAGAAGAAGGGGGAATGTCCAGGTACCAGCAACACAGACACAGGTCAGTAACCGTTTTCATGTTCTCTCCACAGGTACCATTGCGGAGAGTGGACCAGATGATACGTCTGGGGGGAGAAAGCAGAAGGAGACTCCGCTGGTTGGAAGGCATGAAATGCGCTGTCCTGAGGTTGGGGGTTCCACGACCACCACTCCCAAGAGAAGGAGGCGGGTGGTGGTGGTCGGGGACTCTCTCCTCAGAGGGACTGAGTCATCTATCTGCAGCCCTGACCGGGAAAACAGAGAAGTCTGCTGCTTGCCAGGGGCTAAGATTCGCGATGTGACGGAGAGACTGCCGAGACTCATCAAGCCCTCGGACTGCTACCCCTTCCTGCTTCTCCACGTGGGCACCAATGATACTGCCAAGAATGACCTTCAGTGGATCACTGCGGACACTGCTCTGGGAAGAAGGATAAAGGAGTTTGAGGCGCAAGTGGTGTTCTCGTCCATCCTCCCCGTGGAAGGAAAAGGCCGGGGTAGGAACCGTCGAATCGTGGAAGTCAACGAATGGCTACGCAGCTGGTGTTGGAGAGAAGGCTTTGGATTCTTTGACCATGAGATGGTGTTCCATGAAGAAGGAGTGCTGGGCAGAGACGGGCACCACCTAACAAAGAGAGGGAAGAGCATCTTTGCGAGCAGGCTGGCTAACCTAGTGAGGAGGGCTTTAAACTAGGTTCACCGGGGGAAGGAGAGCAAAGCCCTGAGGTAAGTGGGCAAGCGGGATACCGGGAGGAAGCACAGGCAGGAACATCTGTGAGGGGAGGGCTCCCACCTCATACTGAAAATGAGGGGCGATCAGCAGGTTATCTCAAGTGCCTATATACAAATGCACAAAGCCTTGGAAACAAGCAGGGAGAACTGGAGGTCCTGGTGATGTCAAGGAATTATGACGTGATTGGAATAACAGAGACTTGGTGGGATAACTCACATGACTGGAGTACTGTCATGGATGGTTATAAACTGTTCAGGAAGGACAGGCAGGGCAGAAAAGGTGGGGGAGTAGCACTGTATGTAAGGGAGCAGTATGACTGCTCAGCGCTCCGGTATGAAACTGCAGAAAAACCTGAGGATCTCTGGATTAAGTTTAGAAGCGTGAGCAACAAGAGTGATGTAGTGGTGGGAGTCTGCTATAGACCACCAGACCAGGGGGATGAGGTGGATGAGACTTTCTTCCAGCAACTCGCAGAAGCTACTAGATCGCACTCCCTGGTTCTCATGGGCGACTTTAATCATCCTGATATCTGCTGGGAGAGCACTACAGCGGTGCATAGACAATCCAGGAAGTTTTTGGAAAATGTAGGGGACAATTTCCTGGTGCAAGTGCTGGAGGAGCCAACTAGGGGGGGAGCTTTTCTTGACCTGCTGCTCACAAACCGGGAAGAATTAGTAGGGGAAGCAAAAGTGGATGGGAATCTGGGAGGCAGTGACCACGAGTTGGTCGAGTTCAGGATCCTGACACAGGGAAGAAAGGTAAGCAGCAGAATACGGACCCTGGACTTCAGGAAAGCAGACTTCAGCTCCCTCAGGGAACTGATGGGTAGGATCCCCTGGGGGAATAACATGAGGGGGAAGGAAGTCCAGGAGAGCTGGCTGTATTTCAAGGAATCCTTATTGAGGTTACAGGGACAAACCATCCCGATGTGTCGAAAGAATAGTAAATATGGCAGGCGACCAGCTTGGCTTAACGGTGAAATCCTTGCGGATCTTAAACATAAAAAAGAAGCTTACAAAAAGTGGAAGATTGAACAAATGACCAGGGAAGAGTATAAAAATATTGCTCGGGCATGTAGGAATGAAATCAGGAGGGCCAAATCACACCTGGAGCTGCAGCTAGCAAAAGATGTTAAGAGTAACAAGAAGGGGTTCTTCAGGTATGTTGGCAACAAGAAGAAAGTCAAGGAAAGTGTGGGCCCCTTACTGAATGAGGGAGGCAACCTAGTGACAGAGGATGTGGAAAATCTAATGTACTCAATGCTTTCTTTGCCTCTGTCTTCACGAACAAGGTCAGCTCCCAGACTGCTGCGATGGGCAACACAGCATGGGGAGTAGGTGGCCAGCCCTCTGTGGAGAAAGAGGTGGTTAGGGACTATTTAGAAAAGCTGGACGTGCACAAGTCCATGGGGCCGGATGCGTTGCATCCGAGAGTGCTAAAGGAATTGGCGGCTGTGATTGCAGAGCCATTGGCCATTATCTTTGAAAACTCGGGCAAACGGGGGAAGTCCCGGATGACTGGAAAAAGGTTAATGTAGTGCCAATCTTTAAAAAAGGGAAGAAGGAGGATCCTGGGAACTACAGGCCAGTCAGCCTCACCTCAGTCCCTGGAAAAATCATGGAGCAGGTCCTCAAGGAATCTATCCTGAAGCACTTACACGAGAGGAAAGTGATCAGGAACAGTCAGCATGGATTCACCAAGGGAAGGTCATGCCTGACTAATCTAATCGCCTTCTATGATGAGATTACTGGTTCTGTGGATGAAGGGAAAGCAGTGGATGTATTGTTTCTTGACTTTAGCAAAGCTTTTGACACGGTCTTCCACAGTATTCTTGTCAGCAAGTTAAAGAAGTATGGGCTGGATGAATGCACTATAAGGTGGGTAGAAAGTTGGCTAGATTGTCGGGCTCAACGGGTAGTGATCAATGGCTCCATGTCTAGTTGGCAGCCGGTATCAAGTGGAGTGCCCCAAGGGTCGGTCCTGGGGCCGGTTTTGTTCAATATCTTCATAAATGATCTGGAAGATGGTGTGGATTGCACTCTCAGCAAATTTGCGGATGATACTAAACTAGGAGGAGTGGTAGATACGGTGGCAGGTAGGGATAGGATACAGAGGGACCTAGACAAATTGGAGGATTGGGCCAAAAGAAATCTGATGAGGTTCAACAAAGATAAGTGCAGGGTCCTGCACTTAGGACGGAAGAATCCAATGCACCGCTACAGACTAGGGACCGAATGGCTAGGCAGCAGTTCTGCGGAAAAGGACCTAGGGGTGACAGTGGACAAGAAGCTGGATATGAGTCAACAGTGTGCCCTTGTTGCCAAGAAGGCCAATGGCATTTTGGGATGTATAAGTAGGGGCATAGCCAGCAGATCGAGGGATGTGATCGTTCCCCTCTATTCGACATTGGTGAGGCCTCATCTGGAGTAGTGTGTCCAGTTTTGGGCCCCACACTACAAGAAGGATGTGGATAAATTGGAGAGAGTCCAGCGAAGGGCAACAAAAATGATTAGGGGTCTGGAACACATGACTTATAAGGAGAGGCTGAGGGAACTGGGATTGTTTAGTCTGCAGAAGAGAAGAATGAGGGGGGATTTGATAGCTGCTTTCAACTACCTGAGAGGTGGTTCCAAAGAGGATGGTTCTAGACTATTCTCAGTGGTAGAAGATGACAGGACAAGGAGTAATGGTCTCAAGTTGCAGTGGGGGAGGTTTAGGTTGGATATTAGGAAAAACTTTTTCACTTGGAGGGTGGTGAAACACTGGAATGCGTTACCTAGGGAGGTGGTAGAATCTCCTTCCTTAGAAGTTTTTAAGGTCAGGCTTGACAAAGCCCTGGCTGGGATGATTTAATTGGGGATTGGTCCTGATTTGAGCAGGGGGTTGGACTAGATGACCTCCTGAGGTCCCTTCCAACCCTGATATTCTATGATTCTATGAAAAACTGACTCTAATGACCACAGGCTGTTGGCTACATCAAGGGTCAATTACAAATTTCCAGTATTGATAGTTAAAACTATGTAGTGGTGTGTTCGATTTTTACCCCTTAAGTGAGCTGTAGCTCACGAAAGCTTATGCTCAAATAAATGGTTAGTCTCTAAGGTGCCACAAGTACTCCTTTTCTTTTTGCGAATACAGACTAACACGGCTGTTACTCTGAAAAGTAACTGGATGGTTATAGCTTAATCTTCATTAGGTGATGAGCTACTTCTTTGATAGTAACTAAATCCTACAGGACAAAGTAAGAGCATCTGCAGAGACACAGAGAACTGTACTATGCATAGTGAAGATGATTGGAAGTGAGCAATATGCAGACAGTACTTCTGGAAAGAGCTTCTACAAAAGAGCATGGTGTTCCTGGGTGTCTTTCTGCAGATCCCTGCTTTAAACAAAAGGACAAAGGTAATGGCTGAAAACTCAGATTAGAAGACCAAAAAACCTGAACTACCCTGCCAGTTACAATTCCTCCCTCC
Organism: Natator depressus; assembly: GCF_965152275.1. NCBI lineage: Eukaryota > Metazoa > Chordata > Testudines > Cheloniidae > Natator > Natator depressus. The sequence continues at coordinate 122,955,017 of NC_134237.1, forward strand.
CCTTTCAAGTGACCTGTTTAATTTTTAATTCACAGACTTACTATATCTAACAAACGTATAAATTTTCCCCTATGATTTTAAATGGGTATATGCTTATCTTTGCTGTGCTTTGCTGCAGGCAAGAAAGTAAAAATGACAAGAATCTTCTATAGACATTTCCAGAAATGCTTATCACCTCTTTTCTAAGTGTTGAATAAAGCAAACATCCACAAAGTGAAAAGAATTTTGAGTGTGAGGCTACAAACCAAAGCATAATTGATAGGTCAAGCCTTCTGGCCTACTATCTTCCATACTGTTTTTCTTAGGAAAGGAAGTCAAAAGTGTATTAAAATTATAATTACATTCAAATAAGAAAAATTGTAGAATACTGTACCTTATCAATAGTGAGCATATAGAAGTGAGTGATGTCATTTTCATGTGCATATTTGATTCTTGCCCTACACTCCTCTTCATCGATTAGTTCGCCAACATATTCATTCACAAACTCTCCCTGACGGATAGAAGAATGTCACTAGTATGAACATACCAAGCACACCAACAGCGTCACAAGCTACCAATGCTTCATTAGGGTGGAATGAAGAGTTCTCTTTTTATTTTGATGTTCACGATTGAGCAAATAAATTCCTTTCAGAGATAAAGATTGAAATGTTTTTCTTTTATGTGCAACATAAAATATCCCCCAAAGTAATTATACAAATTAATATTCCATAATCAGGAACTGAGAAATGTCATGATTCCTACCTTTTTTATGTCCCTCTTAGCGACCAGACCCCACCCTTTGCCATCAGTTTTGATGATCTTTGTCTCAGGGTAATGGCGTTTGGTAAAGCACTGATTTTGGCACCGTTCTCCAGCTGGACAAACTTGTGGATGACATTCATACATTAGCATCCGGTTTAGACACTCAGAATCAAAACCACAAGGGTTTTCATCTGAGGGTTTGCAGTTGCACTTGGGAATCTCAGAAATGTCAGCAGTATAAATCTGAACTTTACCACAAGGTTTGTTCACCTGAATAAAACAAAAGTAGTTCAAATATTATTTTAAAACACTTGTTAGATTAAAAAAAAAACATTTATAGGTTAATATATATTCAAGTATAAGAGTTTATCCAGTACAAGCTCTCCTCCCCATCTCACAACCCATTACATGCTCTCCATCATCAGTCTTGGACTTAGTCATATCTCTGATTCATCTCTAACTCTTGTCCCATTTCATCCCAGCTACTGACCTCTCTCACTCCCTCTCTTCCATTCCCTTACACTTATATTCAAACATGGTCTAATACCCTCCTGATCCTAGTTATTTATCCAAATTCTTCTCCATCACACCCTTCTCAAACGCCTCAGAGCTCTTTGACTGTGTTGTCTAGAAACACCCCCATGTAATCCAGTTTTCACTCTTCACTCCACTGAAACTGTTTTTCTTCTTAGAGTATGTCTATACAACCCGCCAGATTGACAGACAGCAATCGATCCAGTTGGGGTCGATTTATCATGTCTAGTCTAGACATGATAAATTGACCCCAAGCGCTATCCAGTCGACTCCTGTACTCCACCGCTGCGAGAGGAGCAGGCAGAGTTGACAGGGGAGCGGCAGTAGTGAAGTCACCGCGGTGAGTAGGTCTAAGTATGTCGACTTCAGCTACATTATTCATGTAGCTGAAGTTGTGTAACTTAGATCTGACCCCCTCCCTCCCCCCCCAGCGCAGACCAGGCCTTAGATAGCATCTCCATTTCTGGAGGTTTGCAACCAGGGTAGCCCATTCTGTATTATCCTCTTCTAATGTCTTTGTGAATGAATAGTCCTTCTGATACACCCAGGATACCACATCGTCCATCCAAGATCATCTTTTTCTGCCTCATGTTTCTTCTGTCGTCACAACATTACCTTCCAGTGCCCATAAAACATACATGAACCATTAAATTTCCTAAAGCATGCTCTTTAAATTGTCTCTTTTCATAAGATCACTGACCAGCATTTGCTCAGTTCCAATCATCTCCAGTACTTTTTCTCAGATTATGCTGTCTAGTCATGATATTTTCAGAATTATTCTACAACACCATAATTCAAAGGATTGTAGTTTTTTAAATTATCAATTGTTTGAATGCCCATATTTCACAGCTGTGATTTAACACAGGTCAAATCTAAGTTTTTAAGAGAGATGGAATTTAGTCTTTAGATTTATGTCCCTTCTCATCAGATGTTTATTCTTCCAGAATGTCTTACTGTTGTGGTGCTGATTTCAGTATCCCTATTTTCATGGTCTGTAATGCCACCTCCTAAATTGGAATAATTTTTCACTTGCTGTACAGCTGCATCATTCACTTGAAAGTGTGCACATTTTCCCAGTATCCTTGTATACCACCATAGTTTTTGTCTCATCCACATTCAACTCTAGACCATATTCATATATAATCTTCTATGAACTTCATCAGAATCAGCCAAAAGCACTGTCATCTGCACAGCAAATGCAATTCGCCCATTATCGATTCATCTTAATACCTTATGTTTCTTTGATTCATTTAATCAAACACTCTCAATAAATGCTGAATAAAGTCAGTAACATGAAACAACATTTTCTTCTCTTGATCTCTCAAATTTTTATTTTTTTAATCTCCCATTATATTTATCTTCTGCTTCAAGTACAATTGTTTTATTATTTGGTGCTCATATCCATCAATCTCAGAGATCTTAATATGCTGAGCAATTTGTAGTTGTAGATTCTGTCAGATGCTTTTTGGAAGTCAATAAAACGTAATATACTATTTTCCCCATCAACGGATCTTTCTAATAAGAGCTTCAAGTTCATAATGGCATTTATTGTGCTTGTTCCATATTTGACACTATTATTGTTCACTTATTTCCTTACCAATCTTTCCTTGTATTTGGTCTTTAACAACTCACAAAAGTATCTTAGAAGCATGCGATGCTAGGCTGATTGTTCTGTAGTCTTTACAATCCACAGTGTTGGTCTTTTTTGGTATTTGTATACAGTGAGGTTGTAAAAAGTTTTCTGGCAATTCTCCTGTCATAAACATATTCTTCATTACCTCTTGACAGGCCTTTCAAGCTTGTATCTCGTATGCTTTTAAAATTCAATCGGTATTCCATCCTAATGTACCACTTTTCCATTCAGAAGTCTTTTTATTTATGACATGATTTCATCATCCATTACTGGCAGGCTTACTTGAGTCACATCTAGCTGAGGTTTTTCAGGCTTATCATCACTATAGAGTTCCTTGATATATTTTGCCATCTCTCGTTCTTGTCTTTAGGATCTGTCGTTTTTGTCCTTAGGTGACCAATACGACCCTTTTCTTCTGTTAACTGAAGGCTCTTATCTTTGAATATAAAATTCACTTTGTTAGTGACCTTTTCTGTTTTCACTAAGGTCATAAACTTGGTCACAAGGAGTGAGATAAAGTACCTCTTTTCTCTGTACATTTCCTTAATCCACCTGTTGCTCCTCAGAGATGATCATTCTCTCCCCAGGTTTTTGTGACTGTATACTCTTTTGCTTTTCCTCCTACCTTTCCATCGAATCTTTCAGTGTCTTCTCTTCAACTACTAGTTAGCAACCCCAATTCTGTTTTCAGATGCCTACTTTAAACATTCCAGACGCTTTCAATTCTGTTTCTGAGCGAGCACAACTGCTCCCACAGCTTCATAATTTACATGCTGACTTCCCCCAAATCTGCATCTCTCATGGTGACCTCTTCCTGTGTTCAATCTTTTTCTAGATGTCCTGCTATCATTTCAAACTTAGCATGATGAAAAAAGGCTTATTCCTCCTCCTAAGCTCTCTTCTCATTCCCTCCTCTTAATTGTAGGCACTGCCATTGTCCTCTCAGCTACTCAGGATTGTAGCTTCAGTGTCAGATTCATCTCTTCCCCACCTTCATAGCTCTTCTTAAATCCTGCATCTTTCTCCTCTCCAAGATTTTGAAAAGTCATCTCTTTTAAATTTATCACCAAGATCCTTCTCCAAGTCCTGATTGTTACCTCTTGCCTCAACTGCAACCTTCTCCTTTGTGGTATCCCCATCTCACATTGCCCATCAAATCCAAACAAAACACTGCTGCTCACACCAACATTTCAATATTATTTTCCCCAAAGACAGATCAAATTATTTCTTTCATTCTCCAAAGATATCTGCACCCCGGTCCAAAGATTGGCCCTTCACTGAGTTTATCATGAACTGTGTCCAATTTAGACTAGATTCCCTAGGGCACTGCTAGAGATCAAATATTAAGAGAAATGCATTTTTTTAAAAGTTGTTTTAAGTTCAATATTCATACATGTCAAAATAAATTCTGCAACTTCAAATTTGTCCACCTTTTTCTCCTCCACAGCAGAGTTCCTCAAACCTTACCTTTATGTGTTTGTACGGTGGAGGTTTACGTTCATTTTCTTGGGTTTCTTTGGCTTCTCGCTGAAGTTTTATTTCTCGAAATCGAGATTCAGCTTCTTGCAAGGCTAAAAAACAGTTATATCATTAGAACTTGTAGACAGACTATTATTCCCTGTAGCCCGCCATGCCCCTCCTGGTTTTTTTATTTAGTTAATCCCATAGTATCTTCTACCTCTCCTTCTAGACGCTTTAATCCCCTTCTACAGAAACAAATCTAAGTATCTGTATAGAAACGCCTCTCTATAGTAAGGATATTATAAGAATTGCTAAAATAAAAGAGTAAGAAATAAAAACAACTGGGTTAGTTCAGTGACATACTGGGAATGCTGAGTGGAAAGGTAAAACATGAGTACTCTGTTTCCTAAGGGGGGATATGGAGATGCTTCAGTAAGAGTAGAGTTCTTTGTCTCTTTATGCAGCCACAATGTACAATCCAATTTAAAAGATAAAGATATCCATTCTGGAAGAAGTCCTGCACCCTCCATTCCAAGCAGAAGAAACAGTATGATCTTAAATTCAAAGTGGAATATAGGTTAGAGGTAAACAGCTGAGATCCTCAAGATCCAGTCTGGATTGACTTTGAGCAGTTAGAACCATGAGAATTTTACACGATTAATCAGTGTATGATATCTGAGACAAGGATTTTATTGTAGTGGTTGTAAAATTCTGGTTTAGCTTTGTGATGCTGGCAGATGTGCCATGGCACCAGGCCCCAATCAACACTAACAAATGCATAGCTGGAAACCAGTCTGGTTAATATTGTTCAAATAGATATCAGAGTAAGAAGAATGTGTTTAGACTTTATTGCTTGTAGGATGCCGCATATATTAGTTTCACTTATCTGTACCCAATGTTATAGAGCAATAGCAAATGTTTGCATTATAAATCTCTATAATTCTGTAACTCACCAACAGGAAAGAAGCATTAACTACTGTAAAATTCTGAGGCTGCAGAAAAGAGGGTCCATTGAAATCAAATGAGCCATTGTGTAACATAAAAGGATGAAGACTATGTCAATTGCCCTTCCACTCACATGAAGACAAGACAGCTCAGACACTTGTGTTCTGTCAGTCTGAACTCTGTGGGAGGGGAATAAAAATGCCTGACCAGAAGAAACTTGTGGTCATCCACTGCTTGAACTCTGAGGGGCAAGGATTTCTAAGCACAAGCAAGGAGTCCCCAACCGTTTAGCTTGGGTTAGCCTTAAAGGACATATAAAGCATGTATATTATAGCAGCTGCAACCAACTTTTGGAACCTGAGACTGTATTTCATTTGTGTGTGTATATCTTTACCTGTTTTAACCTTGTAAATAACTCTCATTTATTTTTCCTAGTTAATAAATCTTTAGTCAATTATAGGATTGGCTACAAGCATTTTCTTTGATTTGAGATCTGAAGTACAGTTGACAGGGGTAAGCAACTAGTCTTTTGGGAATAGGAGTAACCTGAATATTGATATGATTTTTGGTGTAAGCAAGGTCCAGCGTTCCTGGGTAGCAAGATAGACTGGAATACCCAAGGGGACTGTCTGTGACTCCACGGTAAGAGTGTTATAGTACTTTAGGAGTTCACACTTGTTTCTGGGTTGGTGAAATTCAATTACAGAACATATAACAGTTTGGGGGTTTTGCCCTGGGCTTGACAGTCTGCCCTGAGGCTGGCACTTACTGTCGTGAGCCACTCCAGATGGTGTGCCAAGCTTATGCTGGTATTTATTATAAATGACACAATTTACTTTGTACCCAAGACTGTATCTTCTCCACCCAACCAGCTTGAACTGTTTTTCACAGAATGCATTCTTGTACATTCAAAAGCTAACATACATGGGTATTTACACAGATGACTAATATGCAAAGACCGCTGAAACAATTTTCTTTACACTGCAAGTGAAGAAAACTAGAGTTTACTTACCTGTAATGGGAGGTTGAGATGTATGGTTTCCCCATCTGTATTCCACTCTAGGTACACATGTACTCCACGTGCCTGAATCCATAAATTTTTACTAAGCCGCGTCCGTTGGTCCACACACAAGTAGTAGTTCTCTTTGTGCTCCAAACAGAGTATAATTAGACAATGCAGACTGACACATCTCCACTTCCTTTTCTTACTGCAAATCTGGCTATCGCGTGGGTAATGGAATACAGATAGGGACCACACATCTCAAAAAACCTCCAGTTACAGATAAGCAACATCCACTGATACCACAATAGGAGGATGAAAAGCGCTGATTACTGCCAGATTGACCCATTGGGAACTGATAAAGAGACCTGATGTCTTAAGGGTCAATCAGTAAACTAGGATAGCAGGGAACTCTGGAAACAACTGATGATGTGACCAAGGAGGAGAAATGCTTCCCATTTGGCTGAATAATATTTCCTGGCAGACTCCTTCCTGATCTGATTGACACTGGATTGAACTGCTATTGAACATGAATGCTGTACACCTGATGTCCATCCGAATACCATGTCTTGAGCTGAAGATCTCGTTAAAAAAGGAATCGTCAATCTCCCATTTGAGGTCTGTTGAAAAATGTCTGCTGAGACCTTATCGGTATGCTGGTGAGAGAGTGATGTAATATCTGATTAACTAATTCCAGAGGTCGACTGTCTATATACACAGGGGGAGGTATCCTGTTCCCCTGCTTGATTACACAGAAGACAGTTATGTTGTCCAACATCATCTGGCTATAACGAGATCAGATGAGTGGGAGGAATGCACTGTAGGCACAATGGACCACCCTTAGTTCCAGCAAATTGAACCTGTTGCTGAGGAAAGGGGGGTCTGGCCCACCCTATTCTCCACGTTGCCACCGCGACCCTTACCAGGAAAAGTGGCATAAAGGAAGAAAAAGAAAAGAAGCTTCTTACATGTGGATTCATATGGGAGTTTATGAAGTCTGTCTTTACAGTCTGCAAATTTGACATAATTTAGGAGACCATATTTTGTTACCACCACCTGGTAGTTAGCAACTCTGAACTGGAGACTAGCCAAAGAGAATACTTTCCTACCCAGAAGGCTGAGGCATTTAGTGACCTTGTCTAATGGAGCAGTCTTGGAGTACTGCACCCTGGACCTTTCTGTAGCCAACTGCACCACTAAGGAGTAGGGCACCAGATGAATGAATAAAAACTCTTCCCCACTAGATGGCACAAAATATTGTTTCCAGGCTCTCTTCAGGGTATGGGACAAGAGGCAGGGGTGTGCCATACTGATCTGGTGGGTTCCAAAGTGGCTTGGTTAACTGGAAGGGCCAATCTTGAAGAGCCAGATGATGTCCAGTAGGGCCTATTGTGTGTCCTAGACCTCTGCAACAACTCCTGGTTGCTTGTGGTCATTGGGTGGAGAGGGAGATGAGGATGCAATCGCCTCACCCAGTGAGGAGGACAACATAACCATCAGAACTCTTGGGTCCAGCTCAGCTATCTCGTCTTCAAATTCTGATGGAGCCAACTGGCATCAGTTGGGAACGGAGGGTCGGTGTGCTTCCTGCACAGATCCAGGGTGCCTGCTGTATGGATCCCACAAGCTTCCTTAAGACCAGAAAGCTCAACCAGAGGGGGAGGCCTCAAGGCACTGGGTACCAGCAGCCCCCTGTGTAGCCATATTTGGAATGAAGCGGATAGTTCCAATACTATCCTTGGCCTCCGACTGGGCTTGTTTCTCTTAGGGGAGAAACCCCATCTGTAGTATCAGATTTTTCTTGATGAAATGATAGGCTCCTATTCGATCAATGATGTTGACAGTACCAGTGGGAGGATGTTCTGGGTTGTGGTTGCAAGAAGGCAGGATACTCTTCCCCTCAAGATGTTTTTCCCAGGTGTAGGGATATCTCTAAGAAGAGCTGGACCCAATATTAGGGAGACTGTGTGCCGAACAAGGTGAATATCTCCTCCAGCAAGGTAAAGGCTTCAGTCCCTCCCTGGTGTTTGAGGACTCCTAAGAAAAGTACCAGAGGATCAGATCATAAGGTGGTCTAATGTTAGGGGAAACCTCATGGAGAACATCAGAGCCATCAGATGGGGTCCCAGCATTGAACTTCCAGATGGAATCATTAGGTACTGCTCATTAGGTTGTGGGGTGGAGTTGAAGCTAGTATCACACCTTTCCTTCTTGGCTAGGTTTATATGGAACTAATTCTTTAGGGCCCATTCACGAGAACTTGCCTGACTTTGACCGACTGGGGAAGGATCCTTTCTATTAGAGGCAGATATGTACCTGCCTATGTTCTCATCCCCTACTCAACTGTGAGAGTTTCTTAGGCTTAATAATTTTTGCCTTGACACCAGAGCTTGTGTCCAGAGGGGAGGGAAGGATGCTGCACTTGGTGGCGATATAGGCTTCCCCAAGGCAATAAAGGCAGCGCTGGTGGTCATTGCTGAAGAAGACGGAACAGGAGCAGGGGAGACAATTCTTGAACCCCAGTCCCTCTTTACAGGGAGAACAAACTATGTTAACTATGAAAACACTAAAAAACTAAACTATTAAAAGCTATTTACAAATTGTATTCATAGGTTCACAGTATAGGAAGATCAAAGCAAACATGGAGGATGCCAACTCAGGCCGTGTGGCAATAAGAAAAGGAACAGGAGAGGCATTGGTCTGCACTGCCCTTTACATTCTTGATTTTGAGCACTAGGAGAACAACTATGCATGTGGAGACCAATGGACACTACTTGCTAAAAGCATCCAGACTCAGGTATATGTGTACCCACATGTGCAATACGTGTAGGAACCATCACTTGAAGAACGATCAGATTCACAGATTAACTGCCAATGTAAAATGGCTTTGCATGAGTGAAGTAAGTAGTATTTATTCTAACTTCATAATTATCAGCTTTTAAGCCTCTGCTGTATTTCAATGTTACAGCATTCTGTTATACACACATCCTTGTAAAGTACTGTGTACAGCAAAAGGAGGTAGCAGGGTTAAAACTCTCCTTATTCATAGGATGTCAATATATTTAAAGGATTTTCTTAAAGTTTTGTGGATGGTCATTTATGCTTAAGGCTTGCCTATCAGAAAAGCAAAATTGTCAATGCACTGCTTAGGTTATACTCTGCTAGAAGTCTCAGAAACAAAGCTTTTAATTCAGCGTAATAATAGTAACTAAAGCGTTCTGAACAATTCTCCTGTTGTATATTGTGACGTGAGATACTACATAAGCAGACCTGGGCTCAGTATCCTATTTAAAAAAAGCAAAGCATACACTCCACAAGATTAATTATTGTTTGATTAAAGCTCTATACCAGTTTTGAAGACTTTCCCAATTCCTTTAATTCCTTGGTATCTACTTCCTCTGTCTCCCTCCATATATGGAAACACACGAGCTTGATGTGTCCAGTAATAATCCTTAGAACCAAAGAAAAACACCGGAAATTCTCCAATTTCATGCTTCATTTTCTGGATATTTGGGGGAACATTTTTTGGATGGCAAACTTCTGCAGGCCACCATCTATCACAGAAGTGCAAATAAAACAAAAAGGACAGCATTTTAGTTAAACCTTCCTCCAAAAGACAATTTAGCAACAGTAGCTTAATAGTAATCAATTATTATTACTTAATGGACTGTGAATAGGGTGTCATGTAGAACAAGATTTAAGGGTGCAAGTCACTTGACAACAAAACACAATAGAGCAGTTTTAAACCTACTCCCCCCCAAAGTGGCCCTGCTCTCAGTGCAGTGGCATTTTAAACACTGCATCCAATCAATTCTCAAATTTCAAGGAATGTTCTAGGTATCAATGGGTAGAACACCTTATTGATTTTGATTAAAGTCAAAAACCAACAAGGAGAAACTGGGGGACACTAAGCTGCTCACATCTGAGTAACAAAACCAACAGCTTTAACCAGGTCTTTAATTGTCTATAGATCAAAGAACTGGTTGATGGTTCCATTAATACCTTCCAGCAAAACACTCTGCCCCTCAAACTCAGTTCTACTCATTGTTCCAATGGAGTTTAAAATGCTGACACCCTGAAAGACTTCTCTTCCAAACTGAAAAGATATAATCTAGCCAGCTACAGATTATACAATCTTAATGCATATTTACATATGTCTCAAATAGAGGGGGATATGAAAGCTGCACACAAAGACCCTGGGAGGGAAGAGGAGGTTACTTACCTGCAACTGGAGGTTCTTTGAGATGTGTGGTCCCTATCTATATTCCACTGATGGTTATACGCATGTGCCCTAGTCAAGCCGGAGCTTTTGAAAGTAGTAGTGTCCCTTGGTCTGCGCATGAACTCTTGCTCTGCCTCACGGTTTCGACAGAGGCAATAAAGGGCTAGGTGGACCGACCGCACCCTCAGTTCCTTCGCTGCAAATTGCATAGCAAAGGGTAAAGAGTGAACTATTGGAATGCAGATAGGGACCACACATCTTGAAGAACCTCCAGTTATGGGTAAATAGCTTCTTAGAGTGATTGTCCCTATTGTATTTAACTGAGGGTGATTGCCAAGTAGTACCTAATTAGGAGGAAGGTGTGAGGAAGATGACAGAACTATGGAAAGGAGAACAGCCACGGTAAATGAGGCATCCATCGCAGAGTCCTGCACCAGGGCATAATGGGAAGACAAGGTAAGTACCAAACTCCACGTGGCCTCCCTACATATGTCACGTGGTCTCCCTACATATGTCCATGAGTGGTATATTGTGAAGTGCGGATATAGTTGATGCTTGCACTTTTGTGGAGTGGGTTCATACCCCAAGAGGTGGAGACAGTCCCAATAATCGATACAGGGTGATGCACCCCAAAACCCACTGAGAAATCCTTTGAGTGGAGCTGGCCTGCATTATAATCCTTTCCTCTATAGCAACAAATAGTCCTCTGCAGGTTAAAGGCCAGGGACCTACAGACATCAAAGGGGTGAAGGAACCATTCCTCCACTGAGGTGTGCGGCTTCGGAAAGAAGGAAGGTAAGCGTATGGGTTGGCTGAAGTGAAAGCCAGAAACAACTTTCAGAAGAAACTTGGGATGCAAGGGCAGGGAAATTTCATGGAATGAAATGGAATGTGGTGGAACTTTATGGAATGTGGTGGTTGTGGGGGGTGTCTGCCATCATGGCCCCCAGTTCACCCACCCTTCTCACAGAGGCAATATCTACCAGGAAGGTTACTTTCATGAAGAGAACAGAAGCATGAGGCCTGAGGTTTGAAGGGCGATTTCATCAATGCTGTGAGGACAAGGTTAAGGTCCCACTGGGGAACGATAGGGAGAATAGGAGGATATGTTCAGATGAGGCCCTTTCAGAACCTTGCAGTCGATGGGCTAAGGAAAACAGACTGCCGTTCCACAGGGGGGTGGAAAGCACTAATGACCACTATGTATACCTTAATGGAGTTGAGAGTGAGTCCAGATGCCTTCAGGGACAGGAGATAGTCTAAAAGGAGACGAATGTCTGCGGCCTCATGGGAACAGGAGACAAAACATTTCCACTTGGTTTGGTAGGACCGCCTCGTGGACCCTTTCCTGCTACTCGACAGGATGTCTTGTACTGCCGATGAACACTCATTCTAGCGAAGATGCCCATCCAAAAACCAGGCTCTCAGGTGAAGCATCTGCAGAACAGGATGTCTGATCCTGCCATTGTGTTGTGTGAGCAGTTCAGGGAACGTCAGTCGTGGAAATGGAGGATGCTTCAACATACAGAGAAGAAGGGGAAACCAGAACCGGTGAGGCCAGAATGGGGCAATCAGGATGACCATGGCTCTCTCCCGCTGAATCTTGTGGAGGACCTGGGGCGAAGGGTATGGGGGTGGGATGGGGGGGAAGGCATAACTGATATGATTCGACCAGCAAATGACATGGACATCACCTTGGGAACAGGCTCCAATCCCATCCCTGGAACAGTCCTGGAAGCATTTGGTGTTAGCGTGGGAGGCAAAAAGATCCCTGTTTGGAGTCCCGCAATGGTCAAAAATGACCGTGACCACAGAGTCGTGCAGCTCCCATTCGTGGTTGGCCATGAAATTCCTGCTGAGAGCATCCTCAATCATATTCTGAGTCCCTGGGAGATAAGCCGCTGACAACAGAATACTGTGTGCGATGCACCATTTCCAGAGGAGAACTGCTTCTGCAAAAAAGCACTGGTGACCTTACGCCCCCTTGCTTTTTTATGTAGTAAATGGTGGCGGTGTTGTCTGACATGATGAGAACATGACGGGAGCAGATGGGAGAGGAGAAATGCATGGCATGCTGCTCTCATCATCTGAAGTTCCAGGATGTTGATGTGCTTCCTGGATTCCCAAACGGTCCAACTCCCTTGTATAATGTGTTCGCCCACACGGGCACCCCATCTGTCAAGCGTCATGCTTGGGGAGGACAGAAGAAAAGACATCCCGGTGCACACCTGAGCTGGGTCTGTCCACCACCAAAGGGAGGAAAGAACCTTGGGGGTGGGGGACAGTCAATAGGTTGTCCATGAAATGGAGCCTCAGGAATGGACTCTCTGTAGCCACAGCAGTAGACAGCAGAAGTGAAGGTGAGCGAATGGGGTGATGTATGTGCACGCCATCTTGTGGCCAAGTAGAGAAAGGGTTAGATAGATATTTACATGGAAGTAAGTGCCCTGCATATCGAGAGAAATAAACCACATGCTTCTTTCTAGTGAGGCTATGATGGCTGCAAGAGTGACCATACAAAACTTTGGCTTGTGTATGAAGTGTGTGAAACGACTGAGATCTAGGATTGGTCTCCATCCTCCCTTTTTCTTGGGTACCAGGAAATAGGTAGAGAAGACCCCTGCACCCTGAAAGGTTGTGGGAACAGGTTCTATTGCTCTTCTCTGAAAGAGGAAGTCCATCTCTAGGGCGAGGATACTGTCATGAAAGTGGTCTCGAAGGTGGGATCAGGACAGGGGATATGGATGGAGGTAGCATCATGAACATGATTGTATAGCCATATCCGAATGACATCCAAGACCTCACTCCACACTGGTAGAAAAAGAGTGCTAGGTAGCTCCCAAAGAGGGTGGATAACTGTGGGGTGCAAGGTGGTTGACAGCTCTCTTAAAAGCCACCCAGAAATATTGCTTACTCAAACATGGAGTGTGCGATGTCGAAGACTGTGCTGACGGACCAGGCAGATGGGGCCACTGGATATTTCAGTGCTTATGGGGAGGCTCAGATGGACGAACTGAGGAGCTCTGAACCATTGTGCTGGAGTGGACAATAGAATTTGTACTTGGGAGCTGGTGTAGAAATGTCAAGCAATTGCAGGGTGGCTCTAGAGTCTTTAAGGGAGAGCAGGGAATCAGTCTTCTGGTTAAAGAGGTGAGATTCATCAAAAGGGAGGTCCTCAATTGTGTTCTGTATCTCCCTTGGGAAACGAGACTAATGATCCTCCTCATGACAATTCCTGTGGCCACAGTGCGCAAAAATGTGTCCGCTGAATCTACTGCGGCTGGAGCGTTGTCTTGCCGACCCGTTTGCCTTCTTCTAAAATAACCTGGAAGCAGGTACGATCCTGCCGGGGAAGCTTGTCCACAAGGTCTAACTGGCCATAATTCAAAAAGTCATATATTGCCAGTAATGCCAGGTAATTAGAGATGAGAAACTGAAGGCTGGCTGAAGAAAAGACCTTATGACCTAGGAGGTCAAATCTCTTATCCTCCTTATCTGTCAGAGTGGAATGTGGGTGTTGTTGCCTAGCCCATTCAGTAGCAGCCTGAATAACCAGAGAATTGGGTGAGGCGTGAGAAAAACAGAAACTCAGATCCTTTTTAGAGGAGTATATCTTTTTTCGCCCCCTTCGAGGTGTGTGCGCAAGTGGCCAGAGTATCCCAGACAGTGCGTGCCCGCTGAAGAATGGCATTGTTGACTGGTAGCACCGCCCTAGCTGGTAACGACGCATGAAGAATGTCAAGTAATTGATGTTGGCTGTCCTGCACCTCCTCCAGTGAAATGTGGAAGGCATCAGCCACCCTCTGTATCAATTCCAGGAACTGGTGGTAGTTGGCTAGGATGGGGAGGAAGGAATTTACATTGCTGCATCTGGAGACAATGGGAACAGCTCCAGATCCGGCGGCACCGGAGTCAGGCTAGCCGGTGCATCTTCCCAACCCTGGTTCTGAACATCTACTAGATGAAGGCCCGAGTGGCGAGATGGGGGGCTCCTCTCAGCTGGATGGGGAAAGTTCTGAAGGGGGGATATTGGGGCCAAGACAGTACAGCCAACCAGAAAGATCCGGCAGTTGACAACACAGAATGGGGTACCAGTGGCTCCTGTGCTGAGGAAAGAGAGGATATTGCTACTGAGTAGGTTAAACCTTCTGGTATTTATGTCAGCGGTACAGGAGAGGCGGACCTGGTGTTCCATCTCAGTCCTCCAATGCTGAGAAGTCACAGCCTTGTTTGAATTGCAGTGCTGTCAGAACCAAGTGAGTCACAGGGGTGCGCTCAGGAACACAATCCAAAGGCAGCAAGTCCAATGCAAGGGAGTGGGGTCTCTTATGAGGCAAATGCACTGGGAGATGTGGCGATATCATCTCATCCAGGACAAACAGTTCATGAACAGAGAACTGCCTCAGAACCGATGATTCCTGTGACTTTGGTGGTACCGATCCAGAAGGCGCACATGGCTCAGTAACTGGGACCAGCAGGTCCAGCGTTCTATGCGACTTCTTGCCATGCTTGTGAGCCTGGGAACGCACTGCTTTTCCATGACTTAGAGGATGCAAAGTCCTTCTCGGGCCTTAAGGAAGATTTACTGCCATGCTTATGACATGCTTCCTTGCCTCATGGCTAGTCCCTGGCATGGGGTCCTTACCACTGGGAGAACCAGATTGGGACTCCGCAGTAGGAGGCGTGCTCCTCGACTGCTCAAGCCGATGTACAGGGGGGTTCCGTGGCCTAGATCCAACCGCGGCCTCATGGCGATCTCTATGAGCTGCTTCTTGAAGCGGAGAGCCCGGCCTTTCTAGGTATGGGCTGGGAAGGAGAGACAGATATTGCACCTTGATACAACGTGGACTTCCCCCAAGCAGTAAAGGCAGCGTTGGTGCTCGTCACTGATCAAAAATGAGCGAGGGCAGGAAGTGCAGATCTTGAACCCTGGAGTCTTCAGCATAATTCAGTACCCAAGCGTGGGTGCTGGGGAATGAAGGGGGTCAGTAAAACAGTACCCCAAAGTCCTTAAAATCCTAAAACCTACTGCTAACACTAAAACTACTACAAAAATAACAAAACACTGAACTGTATACAAGCATAAAACAGTCTTTTTTTCCTGTATTGAGGAAAGTGTGTCACAAGAGACTAGAGAATAGATAACGCTCTGAATCGGACCATATGGTGGCGAGAAGGAACTGAGGGGTCTGGTCAGTCCACCTTGCCCTTTATCACCTCAATCAAAACCATGAGGTAGAGCAAGGCCGCATGTGCGGACCAACGGACAATACTATTTTCAAAAGCTCAGGGTGCATGTGCATAACCATTAGTGGAATACAATAGGGAACGTCACTCAAATGAGAGAGGGATACAAGGAACTATTGATGTGTGCCATGAGCTTGGCCTACAGAAGCAGTGGGTGACACTCTAGTCTAGACACAGGTAGGCTAAGATAGGAGCAGTTTCAAGGGAAATGGGGGACACACACAGCTCCTAGCATGGGGGAAATGGGGATCCCTGGTAACGGAGAGGGGACACACAGAGCCCCTGCATGGGGCAAGGGGAGAATGAGTCACAAGAGTATGGGGGAAAAGGGCATGGGATAAACAGCTCCTGGCCGGGAGGGGGGGCAGAGAATTGAGGGGCACACAGAGCCCCTAGTTGCTGGGAGTCCCTGAAATAGAAGAGGATGACAGGGTAGCACATAGAACAGTTGTGGGGGAGAAAAGGAGTCGGGCAAGGAACCCTTGGTTCATGCAGTGACCTTGGCCTCAAAAAGCACCAAAGCATGCAACCCCCTAGTTTAACAGATTTCCACACACAAAACTTCGTTTTCAAGTTACTTTCAGCAAAAGTAATTTTATATTATATTTATATTAAATGAAAAAATGTAAGTCCATTAGTCAGACCTGTAATTTCCCAGTTTGACCCAAATGATATCCTGGAAACGGAGTTTCTTTCCTGCCCTACAGTCATTGCAGTACCAGCTACCATCTGGCATTTCAATATTTAAACAGTCTGGGTGAAACGCTGCAGGACATGACTCACAGCACAACAGGCTTCCTCCTGTACAAAAAAAAGATTGAAAGTTTAAGTTTCAAGGGGGAAAAAAAGTTTAGCATTTCAGTCTGATTTAAATCACAATAGCATGTAACTGCATACTACATTTTAAAAAAAACTAGTTAGAACATACTGATCTGCAACAAATGGATATCACCCATTCATATGAAAAAGCCACAGAAATCCTCATTAACTTGGGTGAACAGACAACTCTGATTACTAAATTATACAAACTAGCAATATGCTGTGTTTTTATAGTCCTATTTAGCTATGACACTGAGTGAGTTTTCTAGACCTGAAGAAGAGCTCTGTGTAAGTTTGAAAGATTGTCTCTCACAGCAACAGATGTTGGGCCAATAAAAAATATTACCTCACCCGCCTTGTCTCACAAATTAGCACGTGAACTAACAGTAAAATAAAAGCTAGGATAATGCATCACAAATTGTAATTACTCCATTTTAACAATTCCATTTTAATTTATGACGATGCTTAACAGTATGTAAAATTTTAATAAAAATTAGTATCTACAGAATTTTTCCAATAAAATTTTATCGAGGAGAGGGATATCACATCACTATTTTGCATGTGTCACATTCGGTACCCCAAAGCAACACTCTGGCAACCCCATATTCACCATGGTGATATAATTATGATGTGTTTTGTGAAAAGCATGCTTTGTGAGGTATCATTTTAAAAGTCTTGATCTGTTGAACATTAATATCTGGTTAGATTGTATGTGCTATCATTGTATGAGAAATTATGAAGTTTTGCTATATGTGTGTGTGACTGAAATATGTTGGGAAACACCCACAGCCAGCCTTTCAGGTACAACAATGGAGAAGCCAGACAGCATTGATGGCCCAGTAAGGGGCATAAATGCGCACAAGGACTACCCCAGGAACTATATACGATGGAGACCTCTCAGAAAGAACACGTAGACAATGGAGACTACTTGACTCACCTCATAGCAAAAGATCTTTCCAGCAAGCTGGAGGATCCTATAAAGGAGGGGAAGTGACATCATCATTTCTCCTCTCTCCCCCCACAACTCAACACCTGGAAACACATCTGGAGACAAAGACTGAACTGGGGAGGTGGTTCCAGGCTGGAAAGGAGAATCCCAGCTTGTGTATTAAGGAACTATACCATCAGGGTAAGAAACTACTTAATTCATATCCTGTCTAGTTTATAGAACTCAGATTGCGATTTTACTTTTATTTCTTAGGTGACCAACTTTGATCTGTATGCTTACCACGTATAGTCACTTAAAATCTTTCTGTAGTTAATAAATCTGTTTTATATTTTACCTAAAACAGTGAGTTTTGCTTGAAGTGCTTGGGAAATCTACTCAGGAGCAAGAGCTGGTGCACGTCCTCTCCACATTGAGGTGGTGGACTGGGTAATAAACTTACACTGGTCAGCCTTCTGACCAGGGCAAGATGGTACAGCTATGGACTTTAATAGGGTTTAAAAACAGAACTAGATAAATTCATGGAGGTTAAATCCATAAATGGCTAGTAGCCAGGATGTGTAAGGAATGGTGTCCCTAGCCTCTGTTTGTCAGAGGGTGGAGATGGATGGCAGGAGAGAGATCACTTTATCATTACCTATTAGGTTCACTCCCTCTGGGGCACCTGGCATTGGCCACTGTCAGCAGACAGGATACTGGTCTGGATGGACCGTTGGTCTGACCCAGTATGGCCATTCTTATGTTCTTGGGTCGTAGGGCTTGGGATGTGTGGGGAATTGGCTGGAGCCTCTCTACTGTTGATTCATGAGTGGCTAGCAAAAGTATTCATGTAATGCAGCTGCGTGTGTCCCTGCCTTTGGACGTCTGTGTTAAGTGCAGTACCTGGGGAGGTCTGCAGCTTGTCACAGTGTGAGAGGAAGCCCAGGTTGGTGAGACATACTACATTTCCAGGTTGCACCCTGTCACAGTGTGCATGAATTTTCAAGTGGGAAGCTAAGCAAACTGTGGCTTAACAAGCTTCCACAGTGTTTATTTAATTTGTCATCAGGTGTGGTAGTTTGCTTCCTCCATGTTCTAATCAGCACTGTGCACACTGGCTGCACTCATTAAGCTTCTCTGCCTAACAATTAAATCAAAGGGTAGTTGGACAAAGTCAAGTAAAAAAACCTAAAAAACTTCATGACACCTGCAGCTAACAAGATACTCCAACACCTTCAACAACACTTTGAAGAAATCTGAAGTTACACCATGTGTCTGGTGTTTTTCTTTAAATATCTTAATAAAATACATTAAAGTGAAAAATGAATATTTAGATGTTGATTATACTTTTAGTAAAATAATAAAATAAAGATTTGTATATCGATTTACCTTTTGAGCACACAAAGCACCAGCTCACATTGATGTGCGCATGATGACTTTTTCCTTTCATGGCAGTGAAATGATTGGTACAAACAATGCTGTTGGAAGTGATCACTGCACACCCTGCAGCAATGCAAACATCTCCAGCATGGTAAGCGACAGGACAGCGAATACACCGCATCATTTTGCCTAGCAAAAGAAGAATACTTCTATGTTATCTTTCTTAACTTGCGATTTAATTGGGCTGCAGATATCATGCAAAAAAAATGTGTTTTATTGCTGCATAATGTAGCCTATAGACATACACACAAAATGTGACAAACACTATCTTTAAAAACTGTGCATTTAAATTCAATCAGAATATTGAATTAATGCAGCTTTTCTGCACTGAGTTTTGCTTTTAAGGAAGAAGAGATCCCACACTGAATTAAAGGCACTGTAACATTCTAATGTGAAGAGCTTCACCAAAGGGTCTCCAAATTAAGCATTTCATTGCACTATATTATTTATATAAATATTCCCAACGCTCTCTCACTTGCATTCTCCCATATCTGTCATATTTAATTTCTAGGCTGTTTAGGAAAGAGATGTCTACCTTTCAGTATTTATTTTGACACATGACTGGCGCAACTTGACAAGGCACAAGTAAGAATACTTATAATGACAGATAATTATGTGTGTACTTCTACATGTAGTTTTCCAGATAATACACACAATATTGAATATATGTGTGGAGATCTGCAATTAGCACATACTAAAGGGCAAATTCTGCTACTCTTACTCACGTAAGTACTCATTCGTATGAGTAGTTCAGCTAACATTAACAAGACTATATATGCAAGTGCTGAAGGAATGGGGCCTGAAGCAGTAATAAAAGTGGTATACTACATAGGTGCCTTAGGGCATTTCAGTCTATTTTAACATTTTTTCCAACCATTTTTCTACTTTACACATAGCACACACTCCTTCTTGAGTTGTTCTGAATTATCAAGGTGGGAAAAAAAAACATTTTTATTAGGGCAGTTGATTAATCACAGTTAACTCACGCGATTAACTAAAAAAAATTAATCACGATTAATCGCAGTTTTAATCGCACTGTTAAACAATAGTAATCAACTAAAATGTATTAAATATTTTTGGATATTTTTCTACATTTTCAAATATATTGATTTCAATTACAACACAGAATACAAAGTTGACAGTGCTCACTTTACACTACTATTTTTTATTACAAATATTTGTACTGTAAAAATGATAAAAGAAATAGTACTTTTCAATTCACCTCATACAAGTACTGTAGTGCAATCTCTTTATCGTGAAAGTGCAACTTACAAATGTAGATTTTTTTTGGTTACATAACTGCACTCAAAAACAAAATAATGTAAAACTTTAGAGCCTACAAATCCACTCAGTCCTACTTCTTGTTTAGCCAACTGCTAAGACAAACAAGTTTGTTTACATTTAGGGGAGATAATGCTGGCTGCTTATTTACATCATCTGAAAGTGAGAACATGCGTTCGCATGGCAGTTTGGCACGTAAATACCTTGCAATGTCAGCTACAAGTTATGCTAAACATTTGTATCCCCCTTCATGCTTTGGCCACCATTCCAGAGGACATGCTTCCATGTGGATGACTCTTGTTAAAAAAATAATGCGTTAATTAAATTTGTGACTGAACTCTTTGGAGGGAGAATTGTATGTCTCCTGCTCTGTTTTACTGAGCCTGGGGGAGGGTGTTGGGGTGCAGGAGGGGGTGAGGGATGCAAGCTCTGGGAGGGAGTTTGGGTGCAGGAGGGCGCTCTGAGCTGGGGAAGAGAGTTGGGGTGCAGGAGAGGGTATGGGATCCTGGCTCTGGGAGGAGGGTCAGGGCTGGGGCAGGGGTTTTGGGTGCAGGCTCCCGCCGGGTGGCATTGACCTTGGGCGGCTCCCGATTGGCGGCACAGCGGGGCTAAGGAAGACTCCCTGCCTGCCCCACGCTGCTCTCAGAAGGGACCAACGTGCCCCTACGACCCCTGGGTGTGTATGTGAGGGGAACGGGACGGGCCATGTCTGTGGCTCCGCGCCTTGCCCCTCTGCAGGCACTGCCCCTGCAGCTCCCATTGGCTACAGGCCCCATTCCTGGCCAATGGGAGCTGCAGGGGTGGTGCTTACAGGCAGGAGCAGTGCACGGAGACCCCTTCCCCCTCCTCCCCTGGGGCTGCAGAGGTATGCTGGCCGCTTCCAGGAACAGCGTGGGGCCAGGGCAGGAAGGGAGCCCCACTACACCGCCGGACTTTTAGTGGCTGGAGATAGCAATCGACTGGGAGTCTCCAGGATCGACCAGTCAATCACGATCAACCGGTTTGTGACCACTGTATTATTTAACAGTGTGATTAATTGTGCAATCAATTTTTTTAATGACTTGACAGCCCTAATTTTTATTGTTATAGATAAAATAAGTACATAAAGAAGAAGCAGCCATATGGAATTTTACTCAACTTAGGAAAAAAATTACTTTTGATCAGGGATCCATCATGAAATACATAAATCTGAAGATAATTTTTTTTCAGAAAACTATAACTAGGGCTTTGAGTGAAAGCGCCTCTTTAATTATAACCAGAGTTCTCCTACCACATCACTATAATAAAGTATGTTCAATGAGTTGAACAAGATTAATAGCTCAATTAGCAGAGGTACCTTTAATTCTTTATGTACAACAAAAACAATAGCAACTCAAAGTTCATTAAAAAATTCTGAAAAAAATGAAGGAATACCTTTTGATATTCTTGGATTTGAGGGGTTAGTAACATGACAGCTCACACAGCTGTGGAGAGGACATCTAAAACCTCTGTTCTCAAACACAGTAAGATGAAATTTTCTCACACAAGCTTCATGGTAGAATTTACCGCACTGGGATACAATACACCGTTTCACATCTGCCTTTCTCTCCTTACACACAAAACACGTGTGAACACCTAAAAATAAAAGTAAGAAAAGTAACATCCTATTTCTTACTTGAGTTTCTGTACTTAGGCTATTTTTGGCGGGGGGGGGGGGGGGGGAACATATAACTTTATGACTTTGAGAATTAAAGGGCTTCTAATCTACCCATCCCAAAACAAATCAAATAAAATATAACTACAATATAAATCAATTACTGTTTAAATTGTACACAGTTAAACTCCAACTCCTCAATCACTGACTTGCTTACATATTCTTATTTAACGAACCTCTTACTACCACAGGAGTACAATAAGGGCAATTGTTTTTAACAATGAAGTCAATAACATCGGTTGCCTGTGATTCTGCAGAAGCTAAGATCAGCCTACAATGTGAGAAAGTTTATGAAGCTTATTTCTGTGCCACTTGAAAACCAGGTCTTGAAAACTTCATTATTATGCTTCACAGTTTTCTTCAACAAGGTTCAGTATGTTTTCTGTTTGAAGATGCAACAGGACTATAATAATTTTTAAGTCATGTTTAAGTATTATAAACCAGCAGTAGTTATTACAGGAGAAAAAGCAACCAAGATTAATAGCAAGAAATACAGTTAGGCTTTTTATAGGACGAAGAGGAGATTGAAAAATGAGAAGATTAAGGGGAAAAACAGACCAAAAAAAAAGAACAGGAATTGTTGAACCTACTTCTTTTACCTGATTGTAGGACTTCTTATGCTTTCCACAGGTTTTGAGTCTTCTGGAATTACATATGATGACAAGTATTCTGCAAGTGTTATGATTATGCACTGCACATGCTAAACTAGCTCAGGGTGCACGTAGTTTCAACTAAAAATGCTGGGTACCTGGATATTCTAGCACTTACATGAAGAGACAAAATTAATGGTAATGTGAGCTCCCATCCTGCCTGGCACCAGGAGAAAAATGGTTCCTTCAGATATACATACTCTGAGCTAACAAGATTTGTTAGGACAAATGATATGACTACTATGGCTTTTTATTAACAGAAGTGGACAAGACTTGCCTGATGTACATTCACGACAAATGAATTTTCCTGCTGGTCTTCCAGGGAGCCCAAGGCAGCTTACATGAAAAGCTCCAAAGCATAGGCCTTCACACAGCAGGAGATCACCTGGTTTTTCACACAGCTTTTAAATCAGAAAAGTATTGAGGGTTAAAAATGCGCACATAGGATTAATTATTTTCTTCATTATTTCTCTCACCCACTTCTCCTCTCACTCTTCCTATCTGAAGTGGAGGAAAAGACACTTCTACAACCATCAGATTATCTAGTTTCCAAGCAGAAATGTTTTTTCCATTCCTACAAATATTTAGGATGTATTTAGTAAACACAAAATATTTACATGCACGCCCTCTAGACACACACATACACAGATAGCGCTAAATAATGTAGATTCAATCTAATAAATACAAAAAGATTTTAAACAATTTTCCTACATGTGGAAATTGCAGACTATGTAAGGTTAAAAGCAACCTTATTTTCTCCTTACCAGGAATCATTAACTTAACATGCTAGGCCTTGTGATACTTCCATGCCTGAATTGTCAGCATTGGCACATGAATAAAAAGCGCTTACCTGCATTTTCGTAACTGTTGTTCTCCGAGATGTGTTGCTCATGTCCATTCCATTTTAGCAAAAAGAAAAGGAGTACTTGTAGCACCTTAGAGACTAACAAATTTATTAGAGCATAAGCTTTTGTGAGCTACAGCTCACTTCATCGGATGCATACAGTGGAAAATATAGTGGGGAGATTTTATATACACAGAGAACACGAAACAATGGGTGTTACCATATAGACTGTAACAAGAGTGATCAGGAAAGGTGAGCTATTACCAGCAGGAGAGCGGGGGGCATCCGATGAAGTGAGCTGTAGCTCATGAAAGCTTATGCTCTAATAAATTTGTTAGCCTCTAAGGTGCCACAAGTATTCCTGTTCTTTTTGCGGATACAGACTAACACGGCTGCTACTCTGAAACATTCCATTTTAGGTGTGTGCACGCCCACGTGCACAGTTGTCAGAGATTTCTGCCTTAGCGGTATCTGTAGGGCCAGTATGAATGGTGCTCCCATGTGTTGGTATATCAGGCACTGCTGGCCCTGTGTCCTCTCAGTTCCCTCTTGCCGGCAACTCCGACAGAGAGGTAGGAGGGCGGGAAATGGAATGGACATGAGCAACACATCTCAAAGAACAACAGTTACGAAAAGGCAGGTAGTTGTTTTCTCTTTGAGTGCTTGCTCATGGAGATTCCATTCTAGGTGACTCACAAGCAGTATCCACGGAGGTGGGCTCGGAGTTCACAGCTTAGCGGCTTGCAGCACTGCCCTACCGAAGCCTATCATCCCAGGCCTGCTGGGTCAGTGCATAATGGGACGGAATAGTGTGGACAGATGACCAGGTGGCCACTCTACAGATGTCCTGGATAGGCACATGGGCCAGAAAGGCTGCCGAAGAAGCCTGTGCCCTGGTTGAGTGGGTGGTGACAATCGCCGGGGGTGGCACCTTCGCTTGGTCATAGCAGAAGCAAATGCAGGCAGGGATCTAAGAAGCTATTCTTTGAGTGGATACAGGGCGACCTTTCATTCTGTCGGCCACAATGACGAAAAATGTGTTGATTTACGGAACGGCTTGGTCTGGTCAATATAGAAGGCAGAGCCCCTTCTGAAGCCTAGGGCATATAGCCTGCGCTCCTCCTCGGACCTATGTGGCTTCGGAAAGAAGACTGGTAAGTAAACGTCCTGGCTCGAAATGAAACTTGAATGAGACTACCTTGGGAAGCAACGCCAGGGGCGGCCTTAGTTGGACCGTGTGCAAGACCATGTAAGGTGGCTCCAAGGTGAACAACCGAATCTCGGATACCTGGTGGACCGACATCACCACAACCAGGAATGCAACCTTCCAGGAGAGGAGAAGGAGGGAGTAGGAAGCCAGCAGCTCAAAGGGAGGACCTGGAAACTGCGACAGCACCAGATTCAAGTTCCACGGAGGGACGGGGTCCCTGACATGCTGGTAGAGGCACTCTAGGCCCTTAAGGAATCTGGCCATGATAGCCTGAGCAAAAACTGACCTGCCCTCGAACGGCGGGTGGAAGACCAAGATGGCCACTAGATGGACCTTGATCGATGAGAGGGACAAGCCCTGGAACTTAAGGTGCAGGATGTAGTCCAGAATAAGCTGCAGCGAAGCCCGCTCGGGATGAACACCTGTCTGCAACCAAGAGGTGAATTGTTTCCAGTTGGCCAGGTTGTTCGCTCTGGTGGAGGACTTCCTATTTCCTAATAGAATGCACCGAACCTCGGCCAAACACTGCTGCTCCTGTGCGTTTAGCCACGCAGCAGCCAAGCTGTCAGATATAACACCGCCAGGTTGGGTGCAGAAGACTGCCATGGTTCTGGGACAACAGGTCCAACTTGAGCAGTAGCTGGAATGGGGTCACCACTGAGAGGTCCAGCCGATGGTGGCGCACCCACGCCGGCACCCTGAGGATGACCCTTACCCTGTCCTGTTTGATTTTCATGAGGACCCTGGGTAGCAACGGCACAGGACAGAAGGCTTACATCAGAACCTCCGACCACAGGAGCAGAAAGCCGTCCAACAGCGTTCCTCTGTCCATGCCCCCAGTCGAGAAGACAATGTGGCATTTCCTGTTTTGCCTGGACACGAACAGGTCCACCCAGGGAGTTCCCCACCTGCGGAAGATGGAACTGACCACGTCCAGATGAAGGGACCACTTGTGGTGAGAAGAGAACGTCCTGCTGAGGCGATCTGCCAAAGCGTTCTTGGACCCTGGAAGGTGAGCAGCCACGAGATGGATGTGATGTAGGCAGAAGTCCCAGAGCCAGAAGGCTTCCTGGCAACGGGCAGACAACCAGGATCGGCCCTGCCTGTTGATAAAGAACACCGTAATCATGTTGTCCATCAGGACCTGAACCACGCTGTCTTGTATATGAGGTAGAAGGCTCAGCAGGCTAGTCAAACAGCCCTGAGTTCTCTGACGTTGGTTGAGGTTTTCGATCTCCTGAATGAGGAGCTGCTTGTGAGAAAGGTCCCTGAAGAGGGATGGGGAAGGAGGGTGGGAGGGATGGTTGGCTATAAACTGCAAGGTGTAGCCTCTTAGGCCCTTTGTCCTTGTCCGTTCCATCTGTAGAAGCCAGACCTGGGAGCCCTGCAGAACCTAGACTGCGTCGGAAGAGGCAGAGGATGGAACGGCTTCCTGGACTGCTGAGGGGTGTGCAAGCCCAGGGATTGGAGCGTGGCTCGGGAGTCCTTGAGCCCACGGAGCCTAGAGTCAGTTAGCTCAGAAAAGAGCACCAAACCCTTGAACTACAGGTCCTTGATTGTGGTCTGCATCTCTTGGGACAGCCCAGAAGCCTGCAACCAGGAGCTACATCTCATGGCCACTGCCAATAAGACCACCCTAGCAGCCGAGTCCATTGCGTCCCAGGCCACCTGGAAGACTCCCCGGGCCACCACCATGCCTTCGCTCACCAATGCGGCAAACTCTTGGACACAATCCTGTGGAAGGGCCTTCGTGAACTTATTAAGGGAGTCCCACAGCTTAAAGTTATAACGTCCCAGCAGGGCATGGTGCTTAGAGACCCTAAACTGTAAGCTGGCTGTCGAATAAACTTTCCTGCCAAATAAGTCGAGTCTTTTGACCTCATTTTTTGGCATTCCGCAGGGGTGACCCTGCCTGTCCTTTTCATTCACCACAGACACAACCAATGATGCTGTGTGGGTATGAGTGTATAGATACTCTAAGCCCTTTGCAAGGACATAGTATTTCTTTTCCACTTTCTTTCACGTCGGCAGAATAGATGAGGGGTTTGCCACACTGATTTGGTTATTTTGAGCACACCTGGGTGAACGGGCAATGCAATTTTTGCCAGTGTGGTGGCTGAGATGACACTGAAGAGGCTGTCTGCCTCCTCAGTGACCTTCTCAATCTGCAGACCTAGATTTTCAGGCACCCGTTCAAAGAGGGCCTGGTGCTCCTTAAAATCGTCCGGGGGACTTCTGGTATGGGAGGGTCTGGCCACCGCCTCATTTGGGGATGATAAGGACGATTGTGTCACCTGAGAGATGGTGTCACCCCCTCCCTTGTCAGGGGAGGGCTCCCTCAATGCCAGGGTATGGGTGCACGGGCTCTGCTTCCACCGTGGAACCGTGTTCTGATTGCGGCACTGGCAGTACCTCAGCTGGCCCAATGCAGCCAGGAGGGGTTGGGAGTACTGGACCGGCATCATCGGCACCTCCCACGGGTTCCAGTATGGTAACTTGGGGGGGCCACAGCCCCTGCTGTGTTGGAACCATGGCCGGAGCCACCTTGCTCTCCTGAGTTGAAGGGAAGTCGCCACGTCTTGACAACGGGCTAAAATCAGTCTGACCCTGACTACTGTCCCTCCGGTGACCATGGCGGGTCCGTTGAGGCCTAGGTCTGCCTACTGAGCCTGGTAAGCAATCGACAGGGGAAACAGGAGTAATGCCGCCTGCCAGAGGAATGGTACCAAGGCGAACACGAATGACGTCGAAATCCCGAATGAGACCTCCAGGATAGAGGCCAATGACAAGGAGACCTTCTGGGAGAGGGTGTTCAGCATCTAGGCGACCTATGGCCAGAGGGTCGTCAGTACAGGGAGCCGCGCCACGAAACCGGAGTCCCTTGCCTAGTAGAAGGGGATATTGATGGAGATCTAGGCGTTCTGGCTGGCGAGACAGGCTGCTGTGCTGGGTCTCGAGGTCACAGCAACAGGGACTTGCGCCTGCGATCCAGCAACTTGGGCTGTTACACCAGTCTATGCTGCAGCACCCCAGTGGTTTTCCCCTTTGGTGCCATAAGCGGAGCCGTATCAGTCACCTGTCGCGGCACCTGTGGAGCCGGTCGGCCTTGCACCTTAGCCACTGGGACCACTTCGGACACTCAAGGCCCCATCACTGGCTGGGAACCCCTGCTGCTGCCTGCGGTGGGAAGGGGGGCCCTGGTGGGTCCGACTTCTACAGTACCCCCATGAAGCCCCATAGCAGGCACATGACCTGACACAAGTCCTTTGCCCGTGGCCCCTCTCTCCTTTGGTGCTGAGGGCTTTCTTTTCTTCAGCCTATTCTTTGGCGTGGGCGAAATGGAACATGCAGGCGATGCACGCCAAGGCTGAAGCATTGGGTGTGGGTGCCGCAGTGGAGCGTTCCGATGCCGGATGAAGAGCAGCCTCTATCAATAATGACCTCAAGAGAATATCCTGCTCTTTCTGGGTCCGCAGGCAAAAGATGGTACACCTGTCTTTCCTGTGGCCTTCACCCAGACGCTTAAGACAGCTATCGTGCGGATTGCTGATCGGCACTGGCCTGCTGCATGACGCACACAGCTTGAAGCCGGGGGAGCGGGGCATGCCCCGCTCAGGGTAAACTCCCAAGTGGGACTCTGTTGACTATCACACGCTATCAACTAACTAACTATGAAACTACGTACAACCACCACTAAACCAGTCAATGGACAAACGCTGCTGCTCTTGCAAAGCAAGACAAGGTGCTCCAACCAACCTTAACGGGCAGTAAGAAGGAACTGAGAGGGCGCAGGGCTGGTAGCACCTGATAATTGCACCAGCGCCACAGCCAACCCAACGGATACCGCTAAGGCAGAAATTGCCGATAACTGTGCACGTGGGCGCACACACACCTAAAATGGAATCTACATGAGCAACCACTCGAAGAACTACTAGAAACTACCACGCTCTAATGACAGCACAGTTTAAGTGATTAGTCACCTCAGCATTTTAAAATAAATGTAATTTCATTATACTATATGTAAAGAGTCAGATAGAGAGAGAATTTGCTTATTTGGCCCTTGGAGACAAACCAGATATTCCCTGATGTACGCTACCTCATTTCACAAATAATGATCCCTTTTTAAATACTGGTAGCAGCATTTAATTTTTTTAAAAAAAGCCTGACTATACCAATACCATCATTAAAGTGTTATTTATATTACAGTAGTGCCCAGAGGCCATAATCCGGGTCTCACTGTGGTAGTCACTGACACTTTACAAATACACACACACAAAGACAAGTCTCTGAGCTGTAGGGTTTACAATCTAACACTAACTAGTTACCTGCCCTCCTTTGAGAAAGGTATTATGTTTGTTTTGCAGTTATGGAAACTAAAGTGGAAAGGCTACATGATTTGCCCATGGTCAAATAGAGCAATAAACTAGAATTCAACAATCCCTCTCTTCTAGTCTAGTGCTCATATCACTAAACTATTCCTCCCTGAAGAGATGTAAATAATCCAGGCTCGGATGAAGCATTAACTCCCCCCGAGTCCCCAAAACCCTATTTCCAGTCTCAGTTTTGTATCTTTAAGAAAAAAAATGTTTCTAGAGAGAAAATCCAACAGTAACAAATGACTAACTAATGTCTCTCACCTGACACACATACTCCTTTTTTGCTGCTGCTCCTCGCTCAGATTTTTTGGATGATATAGATGCTTCTGTCTGAGTCTCATCTGCACTTTCATAAGGTGACTCTGATCGCTCATCTCCTTGACCATCCGAGATCTGAAGATTAAATGTATGCATTAAATCTATCAAATTCACAGAGGAAAATGGCTGAGTGTAATCAGTTTTGTGAGAGAAAGTTACTAAAAGGAAACATGAAGATGAAAGTCTAGACTAAGACTGTGTCAGACTATTATTTGCTTTGCCACCACAAAAGTAAATTTTCTTAAAAAACTGAAGTTACATGTTGGTGGATGCCCTATAAAAAAGACTAACCATTGTTTTCACAGACTAAACAAATACTGTAGATAAAAATCTCAAGTTCTTGCTGCATGCCATTTTAGAATCAATTTTCTATTATAACTAGTCAAAGGTAACAGATTGTACCATATGCACATGAATGGTCAATGTGTTGTCTAAGGCAAAGAAAACACATGTTAGTAAGTGTTTCTTTGAAGAACGTTGTCTGCAAATTCACACTTATTAGACTCATATAATCAGTGCTGTTGAGATTTCGATACCTTGCAGAAAAAGCACTGCCCCACTGGTACAGAAGAAACATCACTTCATAAAACTGAACTTTGGTGCCCCGCCTAGAACATGTGAGGACATCCCCAGCTACCGTGACTTGCTCCACTAAATCTCAGTCTCATGAGTGCACAGCTCCAAGGAAAAGGGAAAGGTAGGTAGGCCTGTAGAGTGAATATGCAGAGGCAACACTCTCAGAATCACCTTTATTTATAACATTTTACCCCCTTTTTCAGGGTGGCCTCTGCATATTCCTACCAGCAGGAGTCTAACAAGCAATCAATTCCTCCCTCACCCCAGAAGAGCAGTTGTGAAGAGCATGTTGTGAAGACTTCTAAATAAAAAGGACTGCAAAACTGTCCTCTTAAAGTAAGCATCAGACCCAGAAGCCAAGTCAAAACAGTAGTGCAGCATTCCTGAAGATTTCTACAATGAAAACATTATGGAGGCAGGCTATCAATGCCACTTTAGCCCTACACTAAAGCGAAGCTGAAGACTTCGGGTACTTGTCATCCTAGCTAACATATTTCAATACACAAATGAATTCTCTTGGAGACATTCCATGAAAATGAAATGGCCCTTTATGCTGACTCCAATAGCTACAAAACATCCAGCTGACTTCCTAAATGCTCTAGTCCTATTCCAAAAACAGGAATTAAAGCCCTTTTGATATCTATGGTACAGATATTCAAATTTACCATTGTGAAATACAGTGACAGGAAAACACCTGCAAGCTCATCTCTCAGATGTAACTGGAATTTTTTTTTAAAAAAACCCTATTCTTTAGGGTACATGCTCTACATCTGGTGACACAGCTGGCTCCCTAGAGCAGGGTGATCCCTAGGCCTGATTGTTTAAATCATCGAAAAATTAGGAAAAAAACCCATTTTTTAAACCCAGATATCTATATATTATCTTAGCTTATCTACACAGTGTTCACACTTAAAATATTTCTACCTATTTGCAACTTCTACCTGTAAAAGATATTTGCTCTACAGAGAAGACTGCTAAAACTGGTAAATGCTTTCAAACAGGTAAGAGATGTCTCCACTCTAAGGCCCAAAATGTTTACCTACTATAACTGTTGTAAATATGATCATTTGGATTGTAGAGAGTTTCTGTGGTCCTGGAAACTTGGGGGAGGGGGCGGTTTGCTAAATGCAGAAAGACAAAATTGGTAGGCAAGGACATTTTATTTCAAACTTCTAAAGTTTTACACAAAGGCTCAAATCCATATATTGCAATGGGAAGAGAGGGAGGAGAAGGGGAAAAGGTGTTTCTTCGAATATGTTCAGATACAGTTTTGGATAACTGAATGAATGTTAATGTTAACTGATGTAAGAGATGATCCTGATTTGGATAACAGGAAATTTCTTATAATTGAGGTCCAGAAAGGCTGTAGGATTTTACAAATAATTAATTAAAAACGGTAATTTTAAAGACAAAAACATAGTCTGACAATGTCCTTGTAATCCTCTTGGACTGCGTATGTGTGTTTTACATCTATACTCACATATTAAAGGATTTTTCCCCATTTCAAAACACTGAAGAATTTTGTTTAGCAGTTTTAAAAATCTCAGCATTTAAATAGTTAAAGGAAACTTTGTTTCTCTGAGAAAAGTAATCAATCAATTAAAATAATTAGTTTCATATAGTTTTAAGCTGAAAATGAAATTTTTGAGTGCACCACTAGCAGCAGCCATTTACTGAAAAATGAGTTTGAGACAGACAGTATTTGGAGTTTGTGGCAATACAGAACCATTTCCATCCTGGTTTAAATTATCTGACACGCTGACCATGTTTAAGATAATCACATTTTTAATTTGCATGAGCAGTATTTAAACCGTTTTGTATTCCCATTTTTTCACCTCCTAGTATGTTCACATTACAGATGGCTCAAATTGATCATTTTTAAACAAAACATGCAGGAGCTGTTAAGTTTTGATTCCTTTCAGAGCACCTAACTCTGCTCTATATGATTTAACAATAAAAAAACCCCACAAACTACCAAATGTAAAATTAATAAAATACAGCAATACTAGTTGCTCCCCAAAGAAAGATCATCAAAAAGCATTCCCAAAAACTTGAGAGATGAGTGGTGAAGTGTGCTTTAAAGATTAACATAGCCTCTGCTGCATCAAAGGGTAAGAATGTTCCAGAATCCTCACCTGGAAAATGCCTTCCTCATTCCCAGTCTCCTTTTTCTTTAAGCCAGAGCAATGTTAGCATAAAACCTTCTCTGAATTTTTTTTTTAAATTAAAGATATGCTCTAAGAATTATTTTGGGGAAACTCTATAGGCTGTGTTATACAGGTGGTCAGACTAGATGACCACACATGGTACCTCCTGGCTTTGTAATCTATGAAATATTTCAATGTCAAAACAGCAGACGACAAGTGCTAAACTATTTGGGTTTTTATACCTTAAACTCAACCCAGAAGCTAAAAGGAAATCAGCATAGACCCTGAAATACAACAGTCATGTGCATAAACACTGGCACCACCAGAAAGGATCAACCCACGCACCTCCATGCAACTGCGGTGATGGACAATCAGCCCACTTAGGGTAACAAGGCAATCTACAGTCTATACCAATACTAAAGGCATCTTACCACCTTCCAGGGATATTAACATAACATAGACACTCTCAGCCAAATCTAGTTTTGAGGGAGACCACCTACACAGAACCAAAAAGAAAAAAAAAAAAAGCACAACTATACCACCATTCAAATACCTTTCCAGACTGTATCATATATCTGAACAGAGACAAACCCATCAACAATGGCCCTACAGTGTCCACTGATCAGGTCTGTTATACCTGTATAGTATAACAATACACGAAACTAAGGGCAAGTCTACACTACAAAAGTAAGACAACCTAAGTTATGTCGACATACAGCCACCGCAGTAATTAAATTGCTTTTGCATGTCCACACTGTGCTCCTAGTGTCGGCAGTGAGCATCCTCACTAGGAGCGCTTGCACCGATTTAACTGTCAGTGTGAGGCATCATGGGACGGCTTCTGAAAGGCAGCAAGAGTCAATGTAAGCAACATTGTGTCCACACTAACACTGCGTCGATCTAACTATATCGACTTAAGCACTATACCTCTCACGGAGGTGGAGTTATTAAGTCGGTACAGTGGGTGTGTAACATTGGTGGAAGCTAAATTTTAGTGTAGATGCATACAGAGTTAGGTCAACGTAAGCTACCTTACGTTGACATAACTTTGAAGTGTAGACCAGAGCTAATAGAACTAAAATCAAACATATCAGCTTTTCATTATGTCCACAACACAATTTCACATAACTTGCTTACGTCCACAACTACCATACAAACTGACAGGCAGAGCTTCCCATAATCCCTCTTTCTATCCTCCAAGTGCTTCATGTTTTCAATGCATAGTAGCATTGTTCAACCCTGTCACTTTAAGGTAAGCCTGGGCTAGGTTACAGAGTTAGGTCGATGTAAGGCAGCTTACGTCGACCTAACTCTAAGCGTCTACACTGAAATGTAGCTCCCATTGATGTAACTCGCCCACTACGCCGACTTAACTCCATCTTAGCAAGAGGCATAGCGCCTAGGTTGATGTAGTAAGGTGTAGATACTACATTGCTTACATCAACTGTTGCTGCCTTTCAGAAGCCGCCCCCACAATGCCCTTCACTTACTGTTAAATCAGTGCATGTGCTCAGGTGAGGATTTGCACTGCTGTCACAAGCAGCACAGTGTGGACATGCAAAAATGATTTAATTATTGCAGTGGCTGTAAGTCAAGTCAACTTAATTTTGCAGTGTAGACTTGCCCATAGTCACTGAAAGGACACAGCTACCAAACTGGGGGCAGACTGCAAAGACCTAACGAAACACTCACCCAAACATGACTATTAACCACTTCCACAAAGTAATCTCTCCAACAATCCAATTCCATCGAAGCTTCTCTCCAAACTCATCAGTCTCATATGTAGTCAGTAACAATACCCCTATATCCCACTCTGCACCAAAGCCTCCAAGTGCCTCATGTGGGCTGCTGCTATGAAACAACAGTCTTGCTGCCACTTAGGGCAAGATGGTAGATGGAAGTCATTCTGAAGGTGGAGAAATGTGTCTCATAACCATGCTTCATGAACCTCTCATATGTAAAGAATCTCACAAGTATCTGCCACATCATAATCTTTATGTTCTCACATTCTTTAGCTCTCATCTCATCAAGATTTGTTAGCGAGTTCAACAATTTCCTATCTCCAAAGTTATCCAGAAAAGAGGATGGAAATATCTGGTACATGTATTAAGAATAAAGCCAAAAAGTGTCTGCTATTGCAGGCATGCTATTGGGCAGCAGGAGGTACATGTAAAAAGGAGCCAACTGAAAGAAACCCTATGCCAAGCAGAGAAGTGAAAACTCATGGGACTTGACATACGGGACACATGCAAAGTGTGACCCAGGCTAGACAGAGATGGCAGTGCCTTGCTCATGCCCTAAGCAATGTCTGATATTGTGGGAAGGATTCAGATTAATCTGGGTGATGAAAGAATTTCATAGCACTTTTTTTTAATCCAAAAGTGTTTTTTTTTTAAACTAACAAAAGTATAATTAAGGATCAGTTCACTCACTGTAATGCAGTCACCTCTAGAGTGGAACATAAGTAAGAAGATTACTATTTTAATGTGTCTGTTAAAATATTTCATAGTGAAAGCATCAAGCAAAAGATCAAGCGCAAGCTTCTAGATTGCACTGCTCTGCATATTTAGTACTTTTTTTGATGGGTGGGTTGTGGAGGGTTAAAATGCAAGCTCCTATTTACTAGAATTTACCCCAAGTCCACTAAATGAGCATGTATTCATAATACAAATTGTAGAGTAATCTCCTTAATAAGGCATAAATTGCGTACAATTAACTTCTCTTTCTTGATGTTCAATCAAAATTGAGGGTGACTATCACTCATAGTGGCAAGACCAGATATTTTTAGTTATGGGTAGCCTGCAATTTTAATTTTATTATGTGTCCTTTAACACCTACAAAGGAATATTTTCCTCCTCACACACTCAGTACTACTTAAAAAAAAACAAACCAAAAAAAAAAAAAAAACCCCACTAATGGGAAAATAAGCTGAAGTCAATGTAGACATTTGTTTAAAATATTTATTGTAAAAATTGGCAGTTTTCTTCAATGTGGCCTTACTTAAAAGTTCAGTGTTCCATTACTCTTTTGTGCATTGTGTACACAATAAAATGTGAGTCATCAACCTATATAGAAACATGAGTACTATCAAAACTTACAGTTGCTATAGGGTAATCAGTAAAAGATTTTATCAGTCTCTCCTTAACTCCCCTCCTCTCCCAAGTTGTTAGGAAGGACAGCCTCTGAAGCATCTACCCAGCATAGTATTGACAAAGCAGCAAATGATTTATAGTCAATTGACAGGGAGGGAGTTTTAGAAATCAAATATATAATTTCTTCACTGGAAACTGGGGGAAAGGAGGAGTGAAATTCTGGCCCTATTTAAGTCAGTGAGAGTTTTGCTGCTGACTTCCATTGGGCCAAGATTTTACTTTGGGACTTTGCTCGGCACCTAAATAGCAATGACCTCATTAATCATTCAATTAAGTCACTTGCAGGAGTAACAAATTCTCCTTTAGTGCCTGAAGATCTCATATTCCCTGTGCATACTATACACTAAATATTAAGTACATGAGATCTTTAAAAAAGTGAGTCTATTCAAGAAATTTAAGTGCATTGCTTTTTAAAATTTAATTTCTCCATAGTTTTGTTATTGACAGACTTTGTAGTACTGAGTCAAACTGAAAGAAGCAGAATTTCAGATGCATTTATAAAATATTTTGTTTTAATATTGCCATGTTTCTCCTAATTTTCAGCAACTGAAAGTTATGTAAAGCTATATAAAACATGATAGTATATAATCAAGCAAAGCATGTCATCAGTAAGCCTGATTCTCTTCTCCCACACATTTTGTATTAGTGCAATACCATTCTCTTCAGTGAAGTTACTGCAGATTTATACTGGTGTACGAAAGAGCATATTCAGGCCTCATCTCCTACGAAGTTTCCCCCTCCACCCTCCTTTTTTGAAATACACCTTTCAGTTGCCTTACAGTCCTTTGCAGGGTTACCAAAGGCAGAGTTCTAGTGGACTGTCTTTGTCAATGGTAAACATACTTCTAAGAAAGCTACATAAACAATTTTTATAAAAGCTCTCTTCACTATTGTTTCCTTACATAACAAGAATGCTTTGTTTACCACAGTATTTGATGCACAAACCTATTGTAACTAAACCAGTAACAGACCCTAAATTTTGGTTCATATTAGTCCATATTTATGGGTATAATTTTGCAAATATTGGCCCAATATTTTCTACAGTATTCTATTACTTTGGCCGAGCAGCATTGTGCAGAACGAGTACATAATAATGCACAATAAAACCTCAATGGACCTTACAAAACAATGAAACAGTTCTGTGGACTAATGCAGTTTCCTTCCTGAGAAAACAGATGTTGAAGAGATGAGGGTATGCTCATATTCAATTTTTGTGGGGGGGTACTAGGGAAGAGTGAAGAAGGAAGAAATAAGGTGTTTGTCTTTACAAGCTGAGATAACTTTAAGGCCCAAGAACCAGTGTATATTTTCTGGAGTCAGTTTTTCTAATTTTAATGTGTCTAGTGAAATTGTTTGGCAGTGTGTTTTCTTCTGGAACAAATGGGAAAGGGGGATTAAAAGTAGTGTTTATGTACAAAAAAGTCAGTTTTTTCAATTTTCTTAATTTAAAACTCCTATCAGTTGCAAGCTATAATTATTTTACCAACTAAAAATCATTCATCAGAAGGGTCTTGGCTCAGAGGATAAGTATTTATGACACTGCAATAGATACCACACGAATGTTAGGCATTTTATCTAAATTTGAGATAAAGCAATTCCTTTTACAAGTAGTGTCATTTATCACAATGTTTTTGTATCAAATATCTGATGCCAGTTCCATCATTGTATTTAACGGATATCGATGGAGCAGCAAGCCAATTCACCATACCATAGGGAACTAGAGCAAATGATCTTTTAAAATTAAGGTTATCTGCACACACCCACTTCACATAATAACTAAGTGGATGTATGCCAAGTATTAACATGGGCTCCACACCTGAACAAAGGAATTTCTCATGTATAAAGTGAACTGAACATATTGATTTAATCGGTTTGGCCTCCAGCCACGCTGTGATAAGCAGTCAGGCAGCGCAGACAGGAAATCTTAGCCTGAGTTTCAAATGAGCACGTACCAAAGTAAGTTATTTCTGAAGTTTCATTTAATACAAAAAAAACAAAAAAGCATGTGCAACATACACTCCCTCCACATACACACTTCTTTACAGAAAAACATACTACTTTTTAAACAGTTAGCTCCAAATATTAAATACAAAAACCTCAAGGGGCCAATGCAAAACCATCAAATGCTATAGGTTGGGGGAGGGGGGGGGGGAGAGAGAGAGAGAAGGGTATAGGAATTCTAGGTACCAGAATGATAAGCAAAAGAAGGCTGCACTTATCCAATCTGCAGTCCAAGAATTTAAAATAAAATAAAATAAAAGGAAGACAAGAAAATGCAATTTGTTTTTCTCAGCTGGCCCTTAGCCTACAACAAACCTAAAAAATTAAACATTAAGATTTTTTTGTCCTAGGTTTATGATTATCTACAAATTTAAGAATTTTTAAAAATGTATTTATAGAGCCTTCTTGAATGTCTCATTGTCCATGTATTTTTCCTTAAAAAAACCCCCAAAACCAAGACATCACTTAGTTTTAAATGGCCCAGAAAAAAAACGCAAATATTTGCTGATGCAAGAATATGAAAGGAAACAGAAGCAAGTTTTGAATATTGTCCATCATGTGTTAGCAAATGCAGAGCTAGGAAGGGTTAAGTACATTTTCTGTGCATAGCATTAGTATTATGAACCTTTCCTTCTTGTCGCCCTGACTTACACAAGCTTTCCCAGAAACATGCAAATCCTCTCTAGCATAGTAAGGCTCAAAACAAACAGCATTTTAAAGTGTAAAAATGTTAGTTATGTTTTTACTATTTGTTTTCCACCTTTGATACACAGACAGAATGGAATCCAAGGTAGAGTTAGCCCCTCACATAGCCAGTCTCCTTTCAGATTTCCAAGCCACCAGAAGTGTAATTTTAGTTTCAACTATTTTTTCCTTAGACTCACCCTTCATGTTTTTATTATTTAATTTTTGCATAAAATGCCTGTTATAATACCAACACTGTGCATGTGTAACAGCACTTCCCCAAATGCTATACAGCATGTGGCCTTAGATCTCACACTGTACCCAAGACATGTTCAGTCACAACTTCCTAGTTACGTATTGCTTGCTTTTATCATCTTCTAACATTGTG
Organism: Natator depressus; assembly: GCF_965152275.1. NCBI lineage: Eukaryota > Metazoa > Chordata > Testudines > Cheloniidae > Natator > Natator depressus. The sequence continues at coordinate 122,993,304 of NC_134237.1, forward strand.
CTTATGCATTTTATAATCAGACAGCTATCCAAGAAATTAAAGAAAAACGTTCCCAGTACCAGAAAAGCCAGCCCTCCCAATTTCCCATTTTAACTAAGCACTGATGTTTAGAATCACAAGCAATCTAAAAAAATACTCAGCAAATTCATTTTTTTAATAAATGGATATTTAAAATGAAAACAGGGTATGTCAAAAAGGTTTCATTTGCTCCTACTGTTGTCTGTTAAACAAATCATTTCTACAGAATTACATACAAGACCAACTCAAATGCCTTGCTTTCCCTAGACATCCCTGGACCTCCCCCATCTCCCCACTAAACAGTTTGAGTTTTCTCAAGACACTGGGCTGGCTTAAGTGGCATCCTCGATCAGGCAGCCTCCCTCTCCTTTACAAACACATTAGTAGGATTACGATCACACAGAAATCAAGGTTTAGAAGTTGTTTCAGGAAGTCTGGACTTGAAAGCTGGCTATTCACTTCCACGACTCTTAAGACTAAGGACATCCACCCTTTAAGCCCTGAAGCAACTTCTAAGACTTGATTTCTGTGTCATAGTAATCCAGGAAATAGTTTTCTGTGTAAACTTGAGCATGAGGGTATGTCTACGCTACAGTGGCACACATACGGCACTGCAGCTGTGCCACTGTAGTGTAGATGCTTCCTACAGTGATGGAAAGAGTTTTTCTATTGATGTAGGCAATCCACCTTTACAAGAGGCAGTAGCTAGGTCACCTTAAAAATTCCAGTTGAGTCTACAAGGGGGTTAGGTTGACGGCATTGCATGGGGCACAAAATTTTTCAAAGCCCTAAACAATGTAACAGGGTGAATCTAATTTTTAGGTGTAGACCAGGCTTGAGACTTCTGACAAACCAAAACTAGGTTTTCTATGGTAAAGAACCTACTTTAATTGTTTGTTCACCTTTTCAAACTCTTAACTATTGTGGTTTTTCAATCTAAGTAAAACTAATATGGGAATATCATAGCTCAACGTGCAAATGACAGACTGTATTCAGAAGATAAAAATCTATTGTGGAGAGAGACAGAAAAACTGACAGAGCCAACTGAGTTATGGTTAAAATTTCTTTTATTTCAGTATAGGAGATCCTGAACTGAAGATTTATGTTTTGGCCCGAACTGTTAAACTGGGTATGTTATTCTCTAAATATATTGTGCCATAAGTGTACACGGTACTATGATAGTAAAAAGTCTAGGACATGTTTCACCTTTTATCATTAGCAGTGGCTTGAAGTTTCAGATAAGGTATGCATTGCTGAATATTCCTGGATTATAAACAACAACTATGGAACTTTATTTAATATTATTGATTGCATACATGTATTCAAGACACCCTGGTGATGGATGCGGAATAAAAACCTACATTATGTGAACATGTAATAAACAGAATCTCAACTTTTGGAAGTTCAAAGAGCTTACAAGATGAGAATAATACATGAGAAATTCAATTTTCTATTTAAAAAACGTGTTGCCAAAGAACAACATTCAAGCTTAGAACTTCCTCATGTGAACATGAAAGCATCCAAATAAAGCAGTAAGGTATGGCAGGCAACGCAGGTCTCTTCAGTTACTGCAGGCCTTGGGTGATGTTAAGTAGTAAAAGACTAAAATTCTGTTACTTGCAATGATCTCCCATTTCAGATGTTTATTGGTGGCATGAAATAGGGAAAAAATATCAAAAAGTTAATCCCCCCCGCCCGCAAACATTTCTTGCTAATGTGCACAGGACAAAGACAAGAAAAACTCCAGTAGACATTGGATTTACAGGTTGTGGAGGGCCTCCAATGATTTTTCATTTTGGTTTATTCTTAAATATTGTTTTGCAGAGGGGATTATCTAGGATAGCTAGAAAAAACAGTGCTAGAAATACAGATTTTAGTTTTCCAGGCTTGCAAGAACAGCTTGAACTACTTTTCTTTAGCACAGTAATTTCTTCAAAATCCTGTGAACTCATTTCTCCCTATCCTCTGGGATCTCTCCTCCTAAGATAGTATCTTTATACGTTTTTAATCATTGTATTTTGAGGATTCTATCTGTATACTATAGTAAAATTAGACTGCTGTGTAGATAAATGGAATTGAAGTGGTGTTTTAATTATAAGTTGCACATGTTTTATTGGGATTGTCTTCTTAATCAAATATCTTACCTTGTCTTAAGATTTCTCCATTGTGTGTGTATTTGCTAACACCAGTAAAAACAGATGATATAACAAATCTGCCACAAATTGATAGTGACAGAATTATTTACTGTATGCAAAAACAGTACAACTTGAAGTTGATGTTTTGGAACATTATGTCATTCTAAACATTGTATGTTGTAGTTATGAACAGAAACCCACCTTGTTTGATACTGGGTGTTAATTAAGTTAAGAGTTTTCTCCATAAGAGGACAAAGAATTTACTATGCAGTATTAATATAATACTGTTAAACTCCTTGCATGGGAAAAACCCTTTCATGGGTTTCTTTAAAATGCTGTATGATGGCCAACTCAATTCATTGTTCCCATGTGCGTGAAATGACAGCCTGGCTAAGAACTTACAATACGCTAAGTCCCATACTTCTTACGCTTTTTTCCATGTCAGCATTTGGGAATGTACCTATACCTTAAACTGCATGAAGATGATACTTTATCTGTTTTGAAATATTAAAAAAAAAGTCTACCCATTTTACTGAATGCAATCTATATCCATCAAATTTGATTGAAATGTTGAAAAAGGTATGCCTCATTGCAAACACATTGAAAGATGTGTGCCAGTAATCTACCAGTCCTAGGGGCCTGGAGCTTAAAACAAAAACAAAACAGTTGCACTCTAAGGGAACCAACATGCAATACATAAAAATTTACCCATTACTCCATTTTTTATGTAAAGAACCAAAAAGTAAAACTAAACACCACTTGTTTTATCCTCTAAAAAGAGATCAATGACATAACTACATGTCTTCTCATAAAGATCATGAAACTTTCATGGTGTTATACCAGTTTGTTCTATATAATATACAAGACTTTTCTCATTCTTTATAGCCTTGCAGTGTTACAATAAAATTCTAATTCTATTCCACAATAGGTAATTCGTTAAGACTTTCACTTCAAAAATAACATTTCATACGGGATATAAAGACAAACATTTCTGATGCAAAGTGCATATACAGAAAATTAACTACTTCTCTCTGAAATTAGATTCATCAGTAGTTTTATTTCTGAGGTGTTGATCTACATTAACTACAAAAGAATTAAAAACTAAGTTTCGTCCGGTGATGCAGCCTAAGATTTTCAAAAGTGACTAGTGATTTTGGGTGCTCAACTTAAGACACCTTGAAGGGCCTGATCTTTCAAAAGTCTAAGCATCTATTCTCCGAAAAATCAAAACCCTTTAAGGTATTTCAAGTTAGGTACCCAAAGTCACTATTAACTTGAAAATCTTGGACTTAATTGATTATTCATGTGAATTTTATACAGAATTTTTTTAAAAGTCCCTTTTAATATAACTAGTTTATTTTCCCTTGTTTTAAACTAAAATACTTCCTTCATAAAAATTAGTAGCAATGAAGACAAATGTTAGAGGGCTCAATGCAGCTTCCAACAATCCCAGAAAAGTATTTTGTTGTATTTGAATCTGGTCCCATCCTGGAATCAATCTACAGTCATTTACTGAAAAGAGCAAGAAGGCTAGAATTTTTTCCACATTGCACTGTGAATGTGAATGTGTGTGCATACATAAGCAGGGTATGTGTTATTTTTCTCATCCACCTTAAAAGACAATGTCTAACTCAACACTAAGCTATAAAAGTGACCACAAAAAATATAAAGCAGATCAAATATATTTAATATAAAAGAATTGCATCCTATCAATTAGCTTTGCACCACTCTCACATAAAAACGAATATCAATTTGCTTAATCACCTCATCTTTTGTTTTATATTTATTTTTGAACGCTCCCTTTCCTTTAACAACCAGGAGATTTTTCTGTTGATTAACACCCTTAGGCCACATGTCTACATTGCCAAACATGCAACCGCTAAAGTAACATTACACATTTTTTTTAAACCACCCACAAGATCCGAAGTTTATTTACATCTTATTTTGTTTCACAGAAGAATCACTAATAAATTCAAAAGCAAATGCCTAGCATGTTTTCCTTTTTTACTGGCATAATAGCTATCATCATAGAAAACTCACTAGGCTAAATCCTTAGTTGGTATAAGTTAAAGTCAGTGCTGATTTACACCAGATAAGGACACAGCACATGACCGACTATTATTCTGAAGTCTCCATTGTTTGTGAAAAGTTTATTTTAAGTAATGTTAAGTTGTCAAATTTCTTTTCAACCTCTCTTAGAAAACATTAAAATAATTCACTTCCTTGTTTGCAAACCTGTATTGTGTAAGCACAGCTCTGGCAATAGTGTGTATTGCTCTTCCTCCTTTCCTCTTATCTCATTTGCAATGCATAGTGCAGAGTTTGCAGTGGAGATTTCAGAGAGGTTCCAACTCAGCCCATGAGCTTGCACAATTTGGCTCACAATCATTTGTAGGTGGAAACAGAATTTGACCCTAGGTTTTCTTAAGTCCTAAAACAACTGAGCCTTTGAAAAAAGATCTCTGGACAGTGAATTTTTTTAATTGATATTTAGAAATCAGAGAACATGTCTTCCCAGATTACAACATCAAGAGACGTACATTTTAAACCAAACAGATTGACAGTTTCCTCCTTACGTGGATCTGGCTGACAAGTCAAATTCCACAAACACATACAGCATTAGGCAGAAAGGCTCAACTGTTCCCCCAAAAAAGTGGAAAGCTTAAGCCAAAAGAAGGAAATCAGCTGATTCAGATAAAGATGAGAACTAGTATTACCTAGGCATTCCTTCCTGAGGGTTGTTGTATTTTTTCGTTGTTGTTTGTTTGTCGTTATTGTTTTTTTTGGGAGGGGGGGATGACATTTTTGAAGTCATAGTAACTATACACAGCAGTTAATGTGCAATCATTCCAATTTGTAAAAATAAACCATTTACAGAAAACAGTCTAGATATTATATTATATTGCACTCATGATGGTATCTGAGCACCTTAGATTTTCAACAAAACAGTGAAATGGGAGAAGTGAAAGGAACTGCAGCTTGAAGTCCTATTGCCTTGCAAACAAAACACTAATTCTCTACTTTGACTAACCTAAAACCTTCATGATTTTTTTTTTTAACATTTGACTTTTTAAATATGAACTTCTGAGGTTGCCTATGTCTGTTCCTGCTAAGTGTTTGGAACCCCCTTTAGAACAGCGTGCATAGGTTGTTCTCATGCTACCATTCTTTGGCTGTTTGTTTTAACAGTACAGATGACCGGTAGAATGGATTCCATTTATTGTATATGAATATACACTTAATTTATTTTATGTCAATTGAGAGAGTTACAATACCAAATAGGCAGACCTAAGACTATGATAAGTAAATATCAAAAAGATACATCCTTCACTGCCTGTTTAAGTATGCTGGAGATTAAGTTATTTGCACCACAGAAATAGTACCCAATTGAACAGATCGAAAAAGATTGAGAGAATAAAGGCCACTGCTCAGAAAACCGTCCAAGACTGGTGTAGACCAAATACAGAGGATCAAGAAACTTGCTTCAATATAAAACCTATGGCAACATGACAGTTTTGTTACACAATGTAATTAACATAGTTGACACTTAAATAAAATCCATGGAAGAAAAAACACAACACACTGGCATTTTACTTTGCTTCTAAGAGAGGGTTACAATTCAAAAACTTTTTTGGTAAATACATTTAAAAAACACAATATCTGAGTCCCTAAGTGGACGTTTGTTACAATAAATGAATTTGCAATACACACACTAACAGGTTTTACAGAGGCCAGAACTGTAACTCATCTAGGAGCAAGGTTAGAGAATTTAATGTTATTTTTTTTTGTTCTGTGTTTTTAAAAAAAGATTTACACCTGATACTTTTTGTAACTATATGGCTGTGTGTGAACACCACTTTTTTTTACCTCATTCTCAGTTAAGGAAGCTGAAGGAGATGAACTCTTGCTAAAACCAAGAGTTGAAGATTCTGCTGCTGAAGCCCGATTTCGCTTCTTCAGTGGTTTACATGCATCAGACAGATTTTTCGTTGCTGTAAAATAATTTTGGTTTACAAAGTGAAGTTTGGAACTTTAAAACGTTATCTCCCTGAAGCCATTTAAAATATTCCTTCAGATAAGGGAAGGAATTGTGTAGGTATGTCTTCTGGGCGCCTATGTAGTACTGAGTAAGCAGTGCACAATTAAGTTTTTGAAATAATGATGCGTTTTGTTTTGAAGACTCAAGAGATCTCCAATTAAACAAATATGTACTAAAAATATTGTTAAAAATTTCCCAAAGAGCTTGCTAAATATTTTTAAATTACAATACTCTGTAATTTATGACTTTTTAAAAAGAGATGTAACACTAATTTGCTCAAACATTACTTAGAAGGCCTATATGATCTCAGCAAAATCAGATTCACTTTGTTAACATCCCCTTTTAAAAAAAGTTATTTTTAAAGGAACTGGATGCTTACACTAAAAATAGCAACAATACCACGTATATTAGTTTAGATCTTTTTGCAGTGTATTAACACTTTTGAAACTGAATGTAAGAATTAAATACATGTGTTCTTGTGTTCTTATAAAAAAGTTACCTTAAACATGTGCATGATTAACAAATCTGATCAATGAACCATTTAGCACACAAGATTGTTTTACAACTCCCTCTCAACTCTCCACATTGCCTCCCATCAACCAATTGTTATAAAGAAGTTCTTGAATCACACATGAATTTAAGTTTGATGGTCACTATTTACTATATACACTTATTTTATTGGATAAATGTATAATTAATCATGCATTTGAACAGCAAGGTTTATATTGCTACTTTACAATATCAATGGGCAACAGTTTTAATTTGGTGCCATCAAATGGTGAACTTCAGAACTGCTGCTTTAAAATCAGCAATACACAATTTCAATCAAATATAGTACTGCAAAATGCTGGCAGTGCATAAAAGAGTGCAACCCCTCAAAATGGGGTTTAATGAATATAACTCAATATGGCTTCAGCAAAGTTTAGATGGCTGTCTCAGACAACCTGTTTAGTTTAAATGATTTAACTGAAAAAGTTAATTAAAACTTATTCTGACCACATTACCTGACTGGTTCTTTTGTGAAGAGAAGGTTTCTGTGACCTTTGTTTTTGCTGTTTTGTCATTGCTTGTCTCCCTCTGTCACAAAATAAAAAGAAAAAAGAAAAAAGAAAAAAAACTCCTAATTTATGAGTGATTGGATAAAGGTGGCAATTACTTTTGGATTTCTGTTATTAGAAAGACAATGTCTTTGCAAACATCCTGGTCTATATTGTAATGTAATTCAGCTATGGTAACTTTCCATTTTAGGCATGTTTATTTTTTATAAACCACCAACTGCAGAGGCTATAAAACTGTCAAAAAAAACAAAAAACCCCAACTTGATATTCAATGTCTAACCTATCCATCTGAAACTGAAATACGAACCCCTGCATGAAAAGGAAAATGCTATATGAAGACAAAGCATTTCAGTCAGCTTTAATATTCTTTTGTCCAAACTGGTCAAGTTAAAACCTTTACATTACTAACGTAACTGCAGCAGAAATATATAAGTTTGAGGATCAACCCTGCACTGAATTTTAAGTCTCGGATACTTGTCGTCAACGTCACTACTTGTAGCAGTGTCATTTTTTTGCACTGTTATTGTTAAAGGTTGTGCCAGCATTTCCATTATAAAATACTATTTTCAATGGAATATTGATATTGCATAAATTTGTGTCAGACTGAAACTTGTCAAATATTTTAGGCCAAGAAGTATTTTGAGAAATTTGGGAACTTACATTCAGCTGTTTGACTGTGGACATTGCACCTGGTCAAAAATAGGGCACCTCCCTTAATTACTTAAGCAACAGGGATTGCCATGAATATCTTAACTATGAGCTATGGATCCACTGAGGTAGTAAATCATGCAAATAGTAGCCAACGTTGCTTAACCTTAAATTGATGCAGATCTGATCAACAAGACGGGCATTATGGAAGGACCCAACTGCAAATATATTTTGATTTTCTAAAGGAAGCTTAAGTGTTTATTGATTTTCCTCAGTCAATCCATCGTTGAGCTGGTAAACTTTTGTAGAATACCTCAATGCCAGACTACAGAGTAAGAAGTGGCCCTGCTGGATCAAAAAACCCACCTTAATGGAAACCAACAGCAGTTTTGCCTATCCATAAGCCATATTCTTTGCTGAATAAGTCAGTCTGTGTTTACATAAACTTCCTATCACTGAGACAACTAGAAGCTATAGTTCCATCAGGTTAATAAATATCTTGATGTATTTTTTAACAAGATGATTGAGGATCCATGGTCTGATTCACTCTTCACTGAAAGTGTCCTTGCTTGTGTTACATATTTATGCTCCTTTAATACAGCTCCCATTGTGCCGATGTGATTTCTATATGCGCCATAAGTTACAAATTTTTCAGACAGAATCTATGAATATGTATTATTACCTAATCATTTCGTTCTATAACATTTAATTTCATAAAGAATAACTAAGGGCACAGAATAGCAATAGCAACACACTGCTCCTTCACAAGGAGCAAAGGTTCATGATCAATCCCAAAGCTTCTTACTCCCTAGGACAGAGGATATTAAAAATCTGCCACTGAGTTGAAACTAAAGAACGGGAAGTGCAGCTTCAATGCTCTTCACCACTCCATAGGTGGATGACAGCTAAGTGATCTTTAAATTGTTTATGGTGATAAAGTGGACAGCTGGAACTACTCTAGGTTTCTAAGAGGAGGAAACGGGTAAAAGGCAATTCATACAAAGTAATAAGAAAGCAACCATTCTGCTATGTCTGAGACCTTCTGGAGCTAAAGGCATAACAAGAGCATTCACGTATGTATTCAGGGCTCCCAAATTACTTACTAAACACTGGATCACAATGCTCCTTCCCCCAGGGGATTCACAACACTATTTTACAAAAAGTCTTCATATACTATATTACTAAGGCCTGATCTGGAAAACACTTACATACGTGCTTATGTTTTCATAAGATTAGTCCTACAGAGTTTGCTGGGTCTACCCACATGCAAAAAGTTAAGCACACGCCTAAATGTTTGCAAAGTATGGGTTCACTGTTATAAACAGAATCCCTAGTGATCTAGGCAAGTCTATAAAAGAAGTTATTCACCTTGTGTCGTAAAGATGGTTCTTCAAGATGTGTCCCCCAGTGGGTGGTCCACTGTAGGTGTGTCTGTGTCCCTACAGTGGAGCACCCATATGGACACTACTCAAAGAAGAAGGAGAATGATCTAATTCTGACAAACAAGCTAGAGACTGAAGAGGAGCGAGTTAAAGGCCTGCTATCTGAACAACAAGTTGTTAAATTTAGAAATTGCAGTGTATATATAACAGATTGGAGTTCAGGACACAATGCTAGCCTAAACTGCTTTACAGGTTTAAATTTGATTCTTAGAAGTGTTTATTTGTACTTTATTTATTTTTAAGGACACAGTCTTTGATTCAGACAAATGGTGGTAACATTCACATATACATCTCTACATTTTGACACACAGTAAAGGGATGAAATTGTAAAGCAAGAAAACCAGTGGGCTGAGCCCTTGCCCTTGGGAATTGAATTCTATTACTATATTTTTTCAGCTAGGTTCAAATAACTAGCAAGGACCTCTTTTCAGATGTCTCCACCTCAACACTAAATTAACAAAATCTTTTTAACAAGTGCATCCAAACAGACATTTTTACAGTTGCTTCATTTGATGCAGTTAAAAACCAGTAAATATTAAATCCTGAAAATGGAAATGCTGACAAACTTAACTATAGCAGAGTGATTGATGCTGCTATAATTGACTTAAACAAACCAATGATATAATTACCTTCCGATTATTCTGTTTATCCATCCTGAGTCTTTTCCTAGGTGCTTCCTGAACTTCAAAATCTTCTGAAGGTTCCTTTGTCCTCTTTTTTTGGTTTCTTTTATTTCCATGTAAGTTACCTTGGGGTGGGGGATGGGGGAAACTTACATGAAAAAAATCTAAAGCTCACTTCGAAATTATCTTAAACTGATCTAAATTATATTTCTTTTAAGTTATTTTAAAAAAAGATTAAAAATGTTAACAAATTTGATTAACCCTTGATGCCTAGGGTCCAGTTTTTATTACTGAATGCTAGTTCTAAAATGTATCCAAACTCCCAATTGCTAATCAATCAACTTATTTAGTAAGACAGATCCATCTGCATAAGCACTAGTCTAAAATCTGAATATGTAATTTTCCACATTTGTGTCCTATCAAATAAAATAGAGCTGTTCTATAAAGCTATAACTGTGCTTTACCACTGAACAAAAGTTTTTAATGTCTTCCTCATTCTTTTATTAAGTTTTCCCAAGGATATAGATACAGGTACTGGAGACTGAAGACATCTATTAAGGGGCCTCTGTCAGAGACAGGATATCACCCATCATATGGACCATTGGCCTTTTCTTGCATGGCAATTCCTATCTTTAAACATACAAGTGTATAGAAGGCCTTAAAAACTCCATTATACTTCTGTTTTGTGAACCAAAACCTTAAAGAAGATTTAATAAGATTACTTAACTTATTGTACATGAATTCTTTACATCATAATTCATTTGATTAATTTCAATGTAAAGCTCAAACACAAAAGGTCAGTGACTGGTCTACATAGCCACTTACTAAGTTTAGTTATCTACCTTTTTGAGGTACAGTTGGTATGATAATGGCTTAGAAAGAGGTCTGGTTCATTTATGATGCATGATGGGACCTAGTACATTTACTCTTAACATTGACTCTCCAGTTGAGAGGCCACGTTGCATGTTTAACATGGAGAAATTACAGAGTCCCAGACCATAAATTTATTATCTAAAAATCTTTCACAAAAGTACCATTTTAAATTTGTTCTACAGCTAGAAGTGTGCTGTTTCGATGGGAACTGATTTCTGATAAATATTTCAAATAAAGGCAGCAACCTTAAAAATAAGAATAGTTGTCAAATTGGGTTTTTTTCTACATCCAATTGATTTAGGACTTTATTATCTTAAATTCAACGCAGCTCTGAATCTGCAAACTTAAATTAAAATGGCTCCAGGAGAACCTGCTATTTACAAAAAGCCAGCATTAAAAAACAAAACAAAACAAAAAACCCAATACGTTTTCTGGTAAGGTCTGGATGGGGGAACGATTGAACTGACATGTTTTCATTTATAGAGAACTGAAAATGTACACAAAGATATGTACTAGCAACACCTGGTACAGGTACAATTCCAATTACATTTCTTGCAATATGACACTGAGGAAGTTGAACAAAATTCGGTACTACAGTGTTTAGATATTTAATTTGGGATCCATTAAAACTCTAAAGTTAAAGACGACAACATCTGAGAAGAAATAAAGAGGTTATGATACGTGGGTGATTACATAAAAGGTACACTCAATAGCTACTTATAATGATGAACTAATTGCACATAACACAAATTTCAATTACTTCTGGATCTTGATCTCCTTTTAGGTGAGTCTTGAAACACTTTACGTTTGGCCTCTCCAATATTCTTCAATGATGAACCTTGAGAGATACAGAATGTTGTTGTTGTTTTTTTAAAAAAAGGATATCCAAATATTTGACACTTAAAATTGTTAAAAAGTTCGTCAATTTTCCACAAAATGTTATTTCACACACAAAGATAACAAAACTGACTGCCATTTTTATACAGTTTTCTTTTTCCAAATCTGACGATCTTTCACACACTCCCTCTCATTCTTGTCACTGCCCAAAGCAGCACCTGGTAGCTTCAAATACTTCCTCAACAGGCCTTCCTATAGTGCTGTAAAACACTATGTATACCAGACATTTATAACTGGACTGAGAAGGGTCAAGAAAATGCCACACACCCTCCATTCTTCCTTCTCAAGGAAGCTACTCCAAAGAACTCAAATTATCATATCAAAATTCTAAATAAACTGTTGTTTATCAAGACCATGAATCTTAGCTAACAGCAAAAAAGTTATCTTGCAATTTCTTATGCTGTCCTAAAAGCTTTGCAGTACACCACAATAAAAATGCCAAAATGGAAGAAAGGTTTAGAATAAAGTTTGGAATACTTGCTTCCTGAGCTAATGAATGTTATGAGGTAACACTTTTTTAAAAATGTGTGTGTGTGTGTATATATATATATATAAAGAAAAGACAGTACTGGTTATATTTTATAAACCACTTCTTAAACTATTCTTAAGAACTAACCCATACTTTTACATTAACAAAAATGTCTGATTTTCCCATTCCCACCACCCACATTTAGTGGGCAGTGAAGATAATGGCAACTGCTTATGGGCAGAAGAAGAAGGAGAAACCACCAATCTCTAAACAGTAGAATGTTTACATATAACAACTTTGTAGAACAATGAGCAAGGAATGTAGACTTCATGGATTGCTTTTATTGTAACCATTGGCATTCTTTTCCTATTGGCACAAACACCAAGAATTAAAACCAGAAAACAATGATAGCTGTGTTCCCTACAGGTCTCAAATATGTGCTTAGTTTAACATCACTATGTATATCAAATTTAGTTAGAGTACACTAGCACAGTTTTACGTTTACCAGAGTCTTCTTCAGATTTGGGAGAGGTCACTATGGCAAACTTTGTGTTATAGCGAGCTTTCTGTTTTTCACTAAGCATGTTCCACTGCGATTCAAGCAGTTCTTCAATCTCCTCACGTGAAGCATCTGGATGTTCAGCAACCACCTGTTTATGCAAAAATGGTGCATACATTAAAGAGATAAACATTAAAAGAGTGCTGTACACACTTGTATTATTCTAATACAGTGGTTTAATACATAGAAACCCACTTAAAATTTCTACTATATTCATAAAGAACTACTACAGTACAGATTGGAAGATTCCCTACATATCCCATTTATCCCTACATATCCCATTTATCCCTAAAAATAAGGTTTTAGCAACACAGATTTCAGCAGCATGAATTATGAAGTACAGTAAATAATTCTAAAAAAATAACTTGGACCCCTTTTAACATTCAGAATACTGAGTACGGACGAACCACATCATTGAAAAAAATCCTTGTAATTTCATAGTTAGCAAAATTTAAATAAATACCACAATAAAAAAATTAGGTGAACACTACTGGAATAAACAAGTGATGGCCTTCATAGATTCCACTAAACTAATTAGAAGTATTTAGAAGTAGTTTGGCAGATAGATTCATTATTATACGTGCTGGCAATAATTTAGTTAACATTTTCCCAGACCACTTTACATATTTTAGATTACATTCTGTATTTTCTTTTTAAACTTTGTTTAATCTAATCAAGTATGAAGAAGCCCAAGTGTGGTAGGTATCCTTAGGATACAAAAACATTTGAGTTTTAAGCATAGTGACCCTGATTTGATCGTATACTCTTGGAAAGTAAGGTAGCATAGAGAAGTCTGTTTAACAAAATTGGAAAAGCGGATACTAAATTTAAAAGCTTAAAAATATTAAATGGGATACTAAAGTGATATCAAATATGTGGTTTAAAATCATGCAAGTCTTCTGGTCTGAGAACTGAATCATAACCACCTTCAGATGTTCTAGACTGAGTACTATTCATCCTCCCAAATCCCAGCTATCACTGGTCTGAGGAGGCATCCCTCAAAAGCACCACACACACTAGGAGAAACCCGAAGGCTAGGCCCCTAAAACCACATTCTCCAACAGTAAAATCACTAAATGGAGAAGGAAACAACAACCCAATTTTTCTGCTGATGAACACAAGATCAGCCACCAATAAAACCAGCACCATTCATTATCTTATTTTCAGTAAAGCACCCAGCCTTGCTTACATCACTAAGATTTGGTTCAATGTCACTTCTAACCCTATCCTAACATACCCCACCCCACAGCATATACCAGTGTTTCGCAGCCCCAAAGGGGCCGCAAGCTGGTTTCAGGGCCCCGTAGGGCCCCGCAGCTGAAACCTAGAGCCCCGAGCCCCAGTGCTCTCGCAGGGCTGAAAGCTCCGAGCCGCGGTGCCACTCATGGGGCTAAAGCTCTGAGTCCCCCAACCTGTGGGGCTAAAGCTGGGAGCCCCGAGAGACAGAAGCCCCTGAGCTCCCAACTCCACAGGGTTAATGCCCCAAGCCCTCCTCCTTGCTCAGTGGCTGAAGTCCAGAGCCCTGAGGGCACCCCGCCCTGTGGCTGAAGCTAGAAGCCCCAAATCCCCCGCCCCGGCAGCTGAAGCCCGGAGACTGCGCCCTGGAGTTTTTATAGCATGTGAGGGGCCCCTCAAAACAAACAAATAAACAAAAGGTTGAGAACCCCTGCTCTATACAACCCAGGACAAAGACAGACACTGGTGGGGGTGGGGGAGAGAGAGAAGAGTAGCAGTCCTGTTTCCCAACCATCTCAGTTGCAGAAGACATCCCACCCAAGACAAAAATATTTATCCCATCCAAGACAAAAATATTTGAGTGCACCTATATGATCTATGAGGAGAAGGACAAGATACACTTAGGGTGCTTAGTGGTGTACAGAGGTCCATATAGAAACCTTCTCAACTTCCTGGAAGAACTCAGAATGACTGCCCAATAGTACTGGAATCTCCCCAATTCCTTGTCCTGTTATTTCAATCTCCATATATGGAATGCAAGTTATACAATAGTACTTGATCTAATGGCTTACATGAAAACCATGGGATTCTCCTGGAAGTTTCTGCACCTACACATGCAACTAGACATAGGTTTAAACCTATCTTCAGCTCAGGAGTAGATATGGGAGACGTTGCCAACGTTTCACTTTCCTGGTCTCACCACCACCTCATCAAGGCAAAGATCAGAGCCTTCCTTCCTACCCATTAGCACAGTGAACAACCCAAGCTTGTCCACTCCCAGGGACTCTCCAGGTTTTCAACTTAACCTAAAAGAACAAGCCACACAAATACAAGGCCAAAGCGTCAATGAGTTAGCACAGCGGTCCAATCACATGATATCCAGTACTACTGATACCAGCCCAAAACCCCTGAGATAATTAAGGTTCACAAAATCAAGTGCAGAAGCAGAAAGAGTGCAAGCAGCACAAAGCACATTCTGAATCCATTTGCCAGCAGCACATATCACTCCTACAGGAATGCACCACTGCAATAAAGGGTACAAAACAAGTATGAAATTCCTCCGCAATCGACCCAGCAGAGCTATGTCCAGCACAGCTATTCTCTGTTTTGAACAAGCTCTCATCAACCCAAACTGCATAGCCCAGACATCAGACCCAAGCATGGGCTGCTCTTGAGAGCTGTCAGCATATTTCATTATGAGATCAACTGAACATGTATGGTGATAATCAGTAACAAGAATTCCACCCCAGATCAGAGAGTATCATCGACCAAATCACCCTTACTGAGTTTGGCCTCCCTACATATACCAAAACTCAAGCAACCCAGGAAAGTTTTAGAGCCACAGTTTGTGAATGAGATCCATGCCCCTCCCTTCTAGTAAAAACCAGCATAGAATAACTATGCCCACTACCAATGGAAATAGTCAATGCTTCCCTTTCAGAGAAGCCCACCTAACAAACTCCTTGAAAAACACAATAGGTGGCCCAATATTCAAGCAGCCATCACTTGACCTTGCAGTTTACTCCAACTACTGTCCAATCCCTGGGCACAATAATTGAGGGCCAATTTCACAAAGCAGAAAACAATTATGAGCTAATTCAGCTGGAAAGAAGAATTTAATAAAAAACTTGAGTGATAACTGGGAATCACGTAAGAATACCTTATTAGTTGCACAAAAAGCCACAATCCCACTAGGTTCTGCTGGTTACAAAAAATGAACCTGTTTTAGAGAGGAAGCAAAGGCAGCTATAAAAAATAATATATAAGGCATGGAAGAAAGGGGAAGTTGATTAGTAATCAATATAATTCTGAAGTTAGGAATTGCAGAAAGTGACAAGGAAGCAAAGGGATACAAGGAGAAATTAATGGCCAAAGTTAAGGACAACAATGTGTTTTTTTTTTGTTTTTTAAAATATATTAGGAACAAGAAGAATGGTATTGATCCATTACTAGATGGAAATGGTAGAATGATCAATAGTAATGCAGAAGACAAATATTTCTGGTTTGTATTTGGGGAAAAACATAATATAGCCTCATCATATGGTGATGAGAATATTCTTGATTCCACTGTTATTTCTGGAGGATGTTAAACAGAAACTACTAAAGGTGGACATTTTTAATAAGCTGGTCCAGATAACTTGCATTCAAGGGTTTTAAAGGAGCTGGCTGAGTAGCTCACTGGATCATTAATGCTGATTTTCAGTAAGTCTTGGAGCACTGGGGAAGATCTAGAAGACTGGAAGAAAGCTAATGTTGGGTCAATTTTTCAAAAGGGTTAATGGGATGACCTGGATAATTATAGGCCTGTGAGCCTGATATTGATGCTGGACAAGATTGATGCTGGAATGGCTGATACAGGACTCTACTAATAAAATAATTAAAGGAGGGTAATATAGATAATCAACATAGGTTTATGGATAATAGATCCTATCAAATTAACTTGATTTTTTAAAATACAGTTACAGGTGTGGTTGAGAAGATAATCGTGTTCTGTAAGTCATCTGACTTGGTACTACACATTTTGATTAAAAAACTAGAATGATATAAAGTTAACATGGCACACATTAAATGAATTATAAATTGGCTAACTAATAGATCTCAAAATATAATTGTAAACCGGGAATCATCATCAAGTGCATGTGTGTCCAGTGGGGTCCCGAAAGGGTTGGTTTTAACCATATGCTTTTTCACATTTTGATCACTTACCTGGAAGAAACCGATAAAGTTTGCAGATAACACAAAAATTAGGAAGTGGTAAATAATGAAGAGGACAGGTCACTGATACAGAGCAATCTGGATTGCTTGATAAAACTAGGCACAAGCAAACAAAATCTGTTTTAATACAGTTAAATGGAAATGTATGCATCTAGGAACAAAAAATATAGACTATCTTTATAAAATGGGGGGACTATCGTGGGAAGCAGACACACAAAGAGATTTAAGGGCAGTGCTGTATAGCCAACTGAACATGAGCTTCCAGTGTGATGCTGTGCCCCGAAGAGCTACTGTGAGCCTGGGATGCGTAATCAGGGAAAACTTGAGTAGGAATAGAGAAGTTATTTTACCCCTGTATTTGGCACTGGTGCGACTGCTGCTGGAATACTGTGTCCAATTTGGCGCCCAAAATTCAAGAAGGATGTTAATCAATTGGAAAGGGCTCAGAGAAGAGCCACAAGGGGAAGTTACTCACCTTGAAATAACTGAAGTTCTTCGAGATGTGTGTCCCTGTGGGTGCTCCACTCTGGGTGTCGGTGCGTCCTGGCACCATTGATCGGAGATTTTTGGTAGCAGTGCCTGGTCGGGACGCAGGCGCTCAGTTGGTATCTCCCGTCTCATTGGAAACTTCCTGAGCGCCTGTGTCCCGCACCCCCCTCAGTTCCTTCTCTACCGTGGAGCGATTATACTAGTACTCCAAAGTAGAGGGGAGGAGGGTGGGGAGTGGAAGACCCACAGGGACACACATCTTGAAGAACTTCAGTTACTGCAAGGTGAGTAACTTCCCCTTCTTCTTCGAGTGCTGTCCCTGTGGGTGCTCCACTCTAGATGAATGTGTACCAGTACCCACTATGGTCAGTGGGACTTTGGAGATGCGACAGTGAGTACTGTAGAGTGTATTGTACGGCCAATTATGGTGTCTGCCGTGGTATCTTGCGTGATAGCATAGTGTTTGGCAAATGTGTGTGCAGATGACCCTGTAGCCGCTTTACAGATGTCAGAAATGGGTACGTTATATAGGAAGGCAACAGAAGTCGACATAGCTTGAGTGCAATGAGTTCTAATGCCTTCGGGCGGTTGAATATTTTGAATACGGTAAGAGGATCTGATGCAGTCAGAGATCCACTTGGACAGATGTTGTTTAGAGATAGCCGTACCTTTCCATCTTTTGGTGATGGAGACAAAGCCGTGGAGATTTACAAAATGGCTTAGTTCTATCTAAGTAAAAGGCGATTGCTCGCCTGACATCGAGAGTATGCAGAGATGTCTTGTGTGGAGTCTTGTGAGGTTTGGCATAAAAAGTAGGCAAGTATATCGGTTGGTTAAGGTGGAAAGTGGATACCACCTTAGGGAGAAATTTAGGATGTGGTCTTAGAGTGACTGTCTTTGGAGAAGATTGTGTAGGGAGGATGGGCCATCAGGGCACTTATTTCACCTACTCTCCTTGCTGATGTTATTGCAACTAAGAAAGCTACCTTCATGGACATATGGAGAAGAGAGGAGGTAGCCAAAGGCTCGAATGGAGGTTTCATGAGAGCATGAAGAACGAGGTTAAGATTCCACGTAGCTGCCGCTGAGTAAATTTCAGGGTAGAGATTTTGCAGGCCAGTGAGAAATCGTTTTATGGTGGGATGGGTAAAGAGTGAATAACCTTCTAACAGGTCATGGAAGGTGGTAAGTGCCACCAGGTGTACTTTGATGGAGCTGAGCGAAAATCTGTCCTGTTTTAGTTTCAGGAGGTAGTCTAGAATGTTAGGGAAGATCACCGTATTGGGCATTAAGTGATTATGTGAGCACCAGAGGGCGAAATGCTTCCACTTCTGCAGATAAGTTTTATGAGTGGAGTCTTTTCTACTGTGCAGGAGGACGTATCGGACTTGGTCGGAAGAGGCTAGTTCATGGGTTTGAAACCATGAAGGAAACAGGCTGTCAGATGGAGCTTTTGGAGCTGTGGGTGAAGAACCCGTCCGTTGGCCTGGGAAAGGAGATCTGGCCTGTTGGGGAGAGCCCGTGGATGACGGGAGGACATGCGGAGTAGGTAAAGATACCACGTCTGTCTTGGCCAAGCTGGGGCTGTAAGGATGACCCAGGCCTTGTCGGCTACAATCTTCCGAAGAACACTGTGTAGCAGAGGGATTGCTGGGAAGGCATAGAGGAGAGAGCTGTTCCACGGGATGAGGAACGCATCTCCTAGGGATGCGGTCCCGAGTCCCGCTCTGGAACAAAACAGCCGAGATTTTCAATTCTCCTTGCCACAACCCAGGTGTATTGATGGGGTGCCCCAGAGGGAGAAGAGCTGTTTAAGTATTGCGGGATGAAGTTCCCATTTGTGTTCTGTTGAGAAGTGTCTGTTGAGTGCGTTGGCAGTAGTGTTTTGGCAGCCTGGTAGGTAGGAAGCGATGATTTGTATTTGATGTTGTATGCACCAATTCCATAGTCGGATGGCTTCCATGCAAAGGGAATGTGATCGGGCTCCCCCCTGTCTGTTGATGTAGTACATATGTGCTATGTTGTCTGTTAAGACCCGAACAGATTTGTTCTTTATGAGGGGAAGAAAGCGAAGGCATACTCGCCTCACTGCTCTGAGCTCTAAAAGAGTTATGTGTAGGTGCGTCTCTGATGCGGACCATCCGCCTTGTGCCCCCCTAGATGCGCTCCCCAACTGATTAGGGAAGCGCCCATGGTGAGCATGAGCGTTAGGGATCGTTGCTGGAAGGAAACCCCCGTGCAGAGGTTTTCTGGTCTTGTCCACCAATGTAGGGAAGCTAGAACATTGGGAGGAGGAGTCTGCAGCGTCCCTAAGGTGTGTCTGTTGGGTTTGAAATTGGAATTGAGCCAGCCCTGAAGACATCTCATGTGCAGCCTAGCATATTGGATCACGAAGGTGGTGGCTGCCATGTGACCAAGGAGCTGTAGACAGATTCTTGCCTGTGTCCTGGGACGAATAGAGAGCTTGTGTATGAGCTGCGTGATAGCAAGGAATCTGTGATATGGGAGCAAGGCTCTGCTCTGGATTGAGTCGAGACGAGCTCCGATGAATTTGATCTGTTGTGTAGGTGTCAGGGTGGATTTTTGGATGTGTATTTGGAGGCCTAGGCTGTGAAAAAGGGATATGGCGAAACGGGTAGCTTGAAGTGTCTCGCCATAGGAGTTGCCCTTGATGAGGCAATCGTCCAGGTAGGGGAAAAGCGTGATCCATGTTTGTAGAGGTGAGCCACGATCACGGCTAGAGTTTTGGAAAAGACTCTTGGCGCTGTGGAGAGGCCAAAAGGAAGAACTCTGTATTGAAAATGGTCATGACCGATTGTGAATCGTAGGAAGTGTCTGTGAGCTGGATGAATTAATATACGAAAATAAGCATCCTGTAGGTCGAGGGCTGTGAACCAGTTCAGGAATTACTGTGCCCAGTGTGACCATCTTGAATTTTTGTATCCTCACAAATTTGTTCAGTTGGCAGAGATCTAGCACAGGCCTCCATACCCCGGTCTTTTTCTGGGTCAGTAAGTAATGGGAGTAGAACCCTCTCCCTCGATGTTGTGTCGGCACAGGTTCCACTGAGCCTAGCTGGAGAAGGTGAGCCACTTCTACGTGAAGTAGGTGCTCGTGAGAGGGGTCCCTGAAGAGGGACGGGAAAGGGGGAAGGATAGGAGGATAGGATAGAGTAACCGGACTGAACTATTTCGAGGACCCAGAGATCCTGTGTAATATGCTGCCAGGCATTGGAAACTCTGGAGGCGGTGGCCAAATGGGCAAGTAGGCTGTGGAATCAAGGGGTGGTCACGCAGACCCTCGACCAACGTTTCAAAATTGTTTTTTATTCCCGGATGGGTGGAAGGTGGTTGCTTGAGCTTGATTTTGTCTGCGCTTAGAGGGTCTACAGCGATTCCTATTTAAGTCATATGGTTTGGGTTGAGGCCGATAATATTGTTGTGTGCGCAGTCTTTGGTAAGGTTTGTATCGTTGTCTCCTGGGAAGAGATGGGTGAATACCCAGGGTGTGCAGTGTTGCACCAGAATCTTTCATGGTATGAAGTAGTTCATCGGTTTTTTGGGAAAACAGTTTGTCTTTATCAAAGGGGAGGTCCTCCACTTTGGTCTGCAGATCTTTAGGGATGCCAGATGCAGAAAGCCATGAAGATCATAACCACAGCAGTTGCAATAGTACGGGCTGCTGTGTCCACCGTGTCTACAGAGGCTTGTAGGGCCGTTCTGGAAATCAATTGGCCCTCTCTCAGAGTTGATTTAAAGTCCGCTCTCCTATCTTCTGAAATGTAGGAGGCAAATTCAAAAAGTTTATTGTCGTTATCAAAGTCGTAGCTGGCGAGGAGTACAGAGTAGTTTGCAATTCTGAATTGTAGAGTGGAGGATGTGTAAACCTTGCGACCCAAGACGTCAAGGCGTTTTAGGCCCTTGTCTTGCAGGGTGGGCTGATATTGTGGCTGTTTCGCCCTTTGTGCGACTGCATCCATGACGAGAGAGTTCGGTTGTGGGTGAGAAAACAGGAAGTCAGCATTCCTAGCAGGAACATAGTATTTACATTTGGCCTTTCTGTAGGTAGGTAATAAAGAAGCTGGAGTTTGCCAGAGAGTGTCAGCTGGTTGCAAGAGTGCTTCATTTATAGGGAGTGGTAAGAGGATGTGGCCAAGGCATAGGGTAGGAGAACCCAGGTGCCGTCCACGGGGGGGCAAAGTAGGGAAACTGAGGCTGGTGGCTGTGGACCATAGCCTGAGGTTCCAGTGGAGGAGGAGGGGCAGGTGGGGAGAACTCCGCCTGCTGCTGTATATCGGGTTCGCTGTCAGTGAAGGTAGCCAGTTAGGTGGTGAGAGTGACTTTTTGAAGAGTGAGCCCTGCATATCCAGGAGTGGAGAGTTAGGCTCAGGTGGCACTGAGAAGTCACACTGAGTGAGGAACTGTTGCTCTTGCTCCTGCTCCCTGGGCTGTGCTGAGCCTGGACTGTGCTCTAGCGCATTAGTAAGTGAAAGTGTCAGCGGTGCCACGGCTCTGTTGGAGGTGCCCTGCAGGAGGTCTGCTGCTGATGCTGAAGTAGGAGGCAGGCTCAGTGATGACATTCTTCCTGGCACCGCGGCTATTTTTAGCGCAGAGGGGGTCGGTGAGGACGTCCTTGTCGGCACCGGGGCAGAGTGCACAGCCAGCACCAAGGCTATTTTTAGCGCTGAGGCGCTCAGCGCCGCAGAAACCTTCCCGGTACGGGAGGTCGGGTTCCTGCCTCTGCGGAAGCCGCAGCTGAGACTTTAGAAAGAGCTGAGGCGCCTGCCTGTGGCACTGTCAGCCAAGAGACCCTTTACCCTTGTCAGAGTCCTTTCTTGCCTTTGCTCCAAAGAGGGTGAAGCAACATTCCCCACTGGCTTGGATCTGGCTGGGGAGCACGTAGGAGCGGGTTTAACTTTCCCCGTCTCCGAAAGCGGCTGCAGGGATTTTTCCAACGGAAGCATTTTAAGCCGCAGGTCCCTGTCACACTAAGCCCTTGACTTGAGGCTCGTACAATGGAGGCACATTGTGTGAAGTGCACCGGGGAAACCCACATTCCCACAATGTGAGTGCCCATCGGACCGTGGCATGGAGTCCTGACAGGAAACACACTTTTTGAATCCTGAAGCCCCTGGCATTGTGAACAGGGGAGAGTGTCTCAGCAGGAGACAAGTCTGAAGTGAATTTTTTTTTTTTTTAAGCTAAGTAACTGACTATGTAACTACACTAAAGGAAGGGAAACAACTGGGATGTAACTATTTCTATATTTTTTGTTACTTTTTTCCTACAGAGACCAGGGAAGAGAAGTAGCACTGCCCCAAGTCCCGTCTTCAGCCGGGGACGGTTGAGAAGGAACTGAGGGGGGTGCAGGACGCATGTGCTCAGGAAGATTCCAATCAGACAGGAGATACCAACTGAGCACCTGCATCCCAACCAAGCACTGCTACGATCTCCGATCAATGGTGCTGGGACGCACAGACACCTAGAGTGGAGCACCCACAGGGACAGCACTCGAAGAAAAACGATGATTACAGGATTAGAAGACATGCCTTGTTATGAGTTACGTTGTTTGTTATGTCAGAGTTTAATCTATTTTGCGTAACAAAGAGAAGGTTAAAGGGTGACTTGATTACCGTCTATAGGTAACTATAATGGGGAAGCAGAGGTTAGTCATCCTGTGCAGTAACCGTGGTTCTTCAAAATGTCCCTCCCATGGGTGCGCCACTTCAGGTGCACATGTACCTCTTGAACCCTTGATAGGTTTTCCAATAGCAGTGTCTGTTAGGCCTGCACATGCAGCATATACATCCTCATATCGCACACTGAAGCTACACAGGACTGCGCAGAACTGCCCTCAGTTCCTTCTCCATCCAATGTCCCACAGAGAACAGTGCAAAGCAGAAGGGAAGGAGGGCACGTAGTGGAGCACCCATATCAAAGAACCAGTTACTGCACAGGCTGGGTAACCTCATCTTTTCTTTTTCAAGTAGCATCTGTATGGGTGTTCTGCTTCAGATGACTCCCAATAGGGAGGAAGGACCTTCAGAATTGAGTCCAGAACTGAAGACAGGACTGAATTACCGAGTACTACATCTGCATTAAAGGCATGGATCAAGGCACAGTGATTAGAAAATGTATGTACTGTATGACCATGTAGCAGCCTTACATACCTTGGACACTGGAACGCATCCACCCCACTGTGGGGATTAAGCACCAGCTACATCATAACAAGCAACCACACACACAGAGATCCACCTTGACAGTCTCTAGGCAGAGACCTCCTGGATCTGTTTGTGATGGAAATGAGCAGTCTAACAGACTTCCAAAATTACTTGGTCCCATCTACATAGAAGGTCAATTCCTATCTAATATCAAGGCCCCAAATTCTCTGATTCTACAAGATGACGTGATAGCTAAAAAAAGGTAGTCTTCATGGATAAGTGAAGCAAAGAACAGGTTGCCACTGCTTTGAATTGAGATCTTGTGAGACCTTTAAGTAGACCTTTAAGTTTCAGACAGGTTTCAGACAGTTTCCTTCTGAAGTTCGAGGACTCCCTTGAATGGTCCTGACTAGATCTGATAAAGTTAAGAATCTGTCCGTGGGAAGGTATGCCCTGGCTGTCAATGAACTCTATTCTCTGTACAGGGGTCAACATGGACTTTCTTACATTGAGCTTAATTCTTGGGAAAGAGAAAGGGCCGTCTGAGTGGATGACAGTACTGCTTCATGGAACAGACCACTGAGCAGCCAGGTGTCAAGGTACAGGAAGACTAAAATCCTGAGGAAGGTAAGTGGCCATTACCAACTAAGTTCCCTCTAAGCTGCGTGGCCACGGGGCTGGGCAGCAGGCTATCAAGGGCTGCACAGGTAGGGAGAGGTGCCTCTCCCCCAGCCCCAGCCTAAGCGCTGCCATGTCTGGGGAAAGGGGCCTCTCCCCCGACCCCGGGCTGCTGCAGCGAGAGAGGGCTGGGGGAAGTCCTCTCTCCCTGCCACAGCCCGGTGCAGCCTGCACCCCAAACCCCTCATCCCTGACCCCACCCCAGAGCCTATACCCCCAGCCAGAGCCTTCACTCCACCGCACTCAAACCCTCTGCCCCAGCCCTGAGCCCCCTCCCACACTCCGAACCCCTCGGCCTCACCCCCACCACACCACCTCCATATTGGTGCACATAACAAAAGTCATTCCACACACGGATGTAAAAAATTAGAGGGAACATTGATTACTAGTAGGAGCTTTAAGAACACCGTTGGGGCCAAGAAAACGCCAAAGGGAAGTACTCTGTACTGATATCATTCCTACACTAAAGTGTAAATATTTTCTGTAAGATGGGTTTATCGCTATGTGGAAATAAACTCCTTGTAGGTCAAGAGCCAAAAACCTACCTCCTGTCCCTACTGAAGGGATTACAGCAGCCAGGCTCATCATCCTGAAAAAACGGTTACTCACCTTCTCATGACTGTTGTTTTCGAGATGTGTTGCTCATGTCCATTCCAATTAGGTGTCACCAGAAACTTTTTCCCCTAGCAGCATCCGTTGGGTCGGCTCTGGAGCCCCCTGGAGTTGCACCTTCATGGCATGGCATATAGGGCCCTGCTAACCCGCCACCTCCCCAGTTCCTTCTTTCCAGATACTCCGACAGAGGGGAAGGTGGGTGGGTTTGAAATGGATAGAAGCAACACATGGAGAAGGTAGGTAACCGTTTTTTCTTCTTTGAAAGCTTGGTCATATCAATTCCAATATGGTGACTCCCAAGCCTTACCTAGGAGGTGCGGTTGGAGTTCCTGGAATCACTGACTGAAGCGCAGCCCTGCCGAACATTGCATCATCCCTGGCTTGCTGGGTGATCTAGAGTAACAGGAAGTGAAGGTGTGGACTGAGGACCACATTGCCGCTCTACATATCTCCTGGATCGGGACCTGGGCCAGGAAGACCACTGACAATGCCTGAGCTCTGGTGGAGTGCGCAATCAGAGCGGGGGCAGTGACCTTTGCCAGCTCATAACAAGCCTGGATACAGGATGTAATCCATGATGATATCCTTTGTGTGGACACTGGGAGGCCTTTCATCCTGTCTGCTACTGCAACAGAACAGCTGGTTCGACTTGCGGAACGGCTTAGTTCATTCAGTATAAAATGCCAGTGCATGCTGCACATCCAGAGAGTGGAGCCTCTGCTCGCAGCTACTGGCATGAGGCTTCGGGGAAAAGACCAGAAGGAATAGGTCTTGGTTGGAGTGGAAATTTGAGACCACCTTCCGGAGAATGCCTGGTGAGGTCACAGTTGCAACTTGTCTTTGTAAAAAAAATGGTATATGGAGGGTCAGATGTGAGAGCCTTGAGCTCGGACACCCTTCTGGCTGATGTTATTGCAACCAAAAAGGCCACCTTATAGGAAAGGTAGAGTAGTGAGCATGTCGCTAGGGGCTCGAACGAGTGCCCGATCAGTCTCAAGAGTTCCAGGTTAAGGCCTCAAGCCAGGGTGAGACGCTGAATATGAGGATATAATCTGTCCAACCCTTTGAGGAACTGTCACACCATTTGGTTAGTGAAGATGGAGCGGCCACGTTCTCCTCGGTGAAAAGCTGAGATGGCAGCCACATGAACCTTTTATCGAGGAGTGAGACAAGCCCTGCTGTTTCAGCTTTAGGAGATAGTCCAAGATAAAGGGGATTGACAACTGTGTCGGAGCAATACGGCTCTGCGAGCACCAATTCACAAATCTTTTCCACTTGGCTGGGTAAGTAGCTCTGGTTGAAGGTTTTCTGCTACCCAGAAGAACCTCCCCAACGGGGTCTGAGCATGTGAGCTCTAGCGGGTTTAACCATGCAGCTTCCAAGCAGTGAGGTGGAGAGATTTGAGATTGGGGTGCTGAAGACCGCCGTGATGTTGAGTGATGAGGTCCAGAACTAACGGTAGAATGACTGGAGTATCCACCGATAGCTCCAGTAGCATGGTGTACCATGCTCACATGGCCAGGCCAGTGACACCAGGATCACCGAGATTCCGTTGCTCTGGATCTTGAGGAGGACCTTGTGAACCAACTGTGTAGGAGGGAGAGAAGAAACACACCTGCCAACGAACCTGGGCTGTGGTTCAGGAAGGAGTAGAATTGTAGGCACTTCCTATTGCCCCTTGTGGCAAACAGATCCATCTAAAGAACTCCCCACCGTTGGAAGATATTGTTTATTATGTCTGGGCGAACAGACCACTTGTGATTGTGAAAAGACCTGCTGAGATGGTCTGCTAGCTTGTTCTGAGAGCCAGGGAGATAGGAGGCTTCCAAGAGTATGGAGTGTGCTATGCAGAACTCCCAGAGATTGAGGTCTTCCTGACACAGGGGAGAGGAGCATGCTCCCCACTGTCTGTTGATATAAAACATCGCTGTTGTATTGTCTGTCAGGACAGATATGCACTTGCCCTCCAGGAGAGGGTGAAAGGCCTGACATGCCAGCTGGACTGCCCTGAGCTCCCTCACATTGATGTTAAGCATCAGCTCTTCCAGAGACCAGAGGCCCTGAATTCTGTGCTCTCCACGGTGTGCCCCTCACCCCATGCTGAGGCATCGGTGGTTAGACACAGGGAGTGATGGCGTCTGGAGAAAGTGATCCCTGCACATACCAAGTGTGGGTTGAGCCACCAATGAAGAGACTTGAGAATCCCCGGTGGAAGGGTAACTACCTTGTCTAGGCTGTGCCTGCTCTGTTGATACACAAATGCTACCCAAGCTTGGAGAGATCTGAGTCACACATGTTGTGCTACATATGTGCAAGATGACATGCATCCTAGGAGTTTCAAGCAACTCCTTACTATGGTTATAAGGAATTGTTTGAGGTCCTGTAGGCCGGATGGATGTGGATGTGAAAATAGGCATCCTATATATCGAGAGCTGTAAACCACATGCCTCCTTCCAAGAATGGAATGATGGCTGCTAAGGTGACCATCCACTCACCCAAGTTTCATATGAAGTGATCGAGACAACAGAAATCCAGGATTGGTCTCCAACTGCCCTTCTTTTTGCCTTTCAGAAAGTAGGTAGTAGCCTGTCCCTAGATAGTCCAGAGGAACCTGCTCTATCACCCGTCTTTGCAGTAAAGAGAGTCCACCTCTGGGGTGAGCATGCTGTCGTAAGAGTGGTCCCTGAAGAGGTGCCAGAGATTGGGTTGCAGATGAGGTTGCCTTATGAATTTGATCATATAGCCATAGTGGATGATATTTAGCATCCACTTGTCCATTATTGAACTCCAAGCTAGTAGAAAGAGTGCTAGCCGACCCCCCGAACGGTGGGATAGTTGACAGCTCTCTAATGTTCCTCAGAAATATCTTCTCTGAAAGGGTTGCATGTGTGAGGAGGAAGGCTGTGAAGGCAGACTTGAAGGTGAGATTGTTGAATCTTTCTACATTTGCGTGGTGGCTTGTATGGTGGAAAAACTGGGAAGTCCTGTACGGTTGTGTGGGTGGTGGTTGGTAGAAATTTATGATTGGGTGCAAGTGTGTAGATACCCAGCGAGAGAAGTGTGGCTTTTGAATCCTTTAGGGTGTGGAGGGAATCATCTGTTTTCTGATTTAAAAGATGAGATTCATTGAAAGGGAGGTCCTCAATAGTATTTTATACCTCCCTGGAGAAACTAGAGCAATGATACCATGATTTCCTCCACATGAAATGCCCGCAGCCATCGAGCATAAGGAAGTGTCTGCCACATCTACCGCTGATTGAAGCATTGTCCTCTCTAATAGTTTCCCTTCCTCCAAGATGGGCTGGAACTGGGTTTCATCTTGTTATGGCAGTTTCTCAACTAAATCCTCCAGTTTGTGATAATTCAAGAAGTCGTATTTGGCAAGCAATGCTTGATAGTTTGAAATCCTAAACTGGAGGCTTGCTGAGGAGAAGACCTCGTATCCCAGAAGGTCCAACTCTTTGCTCTCCTTATCAGCCAGAATGGAGCGTGGGTGTTGCTGTCTGGACTGTTCTGTTGCAACTTGTATCACAAGGGAATGGAGGGAGCGGGGGAGGTGTGGGTGAAATGAGGAAAAAAAACTCCGATCCCTTAGCTGGTACATAGTATCGCTTTTCTACCCCCTTGGGGGCAAACGTGCACATGGCCAGAGTATGCCAAACTGTTTGAGCTGGCTGAAGAATGGAATTGTTGATTGGCAGGGCAATCCTACCTGATACCAAAGATTGAAGCATGTACAGGAGCTGATGTTGCGTGTTCTGAACTTCCTCCAGAGCGACGTGAAGGTCACCTGCCACGCTACACAGATGTTTGAACTGCCGAAAGTCACCTGGGGCGTGAGAGGAAGCTGAAGTCACTGCAGCATCTGATGAGGAAGATGGAAAGCGCTTATGCACTGGAACTGGACTGAGCAGTTCTTCCTCCATGATCAGTTTGGCGCACCTAATTGAGGGTGCTCTAGATGGAGAGAGAGGTGACGTCTCCCTTGCAGGACGAGCAGATTCGGAGGGTGAGTATTGGGGATTGGATCCCCAACTGGGCCAGCATGATGGATCCAGTGGGTGTTGCACAAGGCCTCAGGGTGTAGGGAATCAGTGGCTCCTCTGTGGTTGGAAAAGAGGATATTGCCACAATGTAGACCGTCTCTTCAGGTACTCGGAGAGGCAGTAACGGATGGGCTGACCCTGTGCTTCTTCCGAATCCTCTGAGCACAGAAGCTCAGACCCCGGTTCCATTGGCAGTACTGTTGGAACTGGTGGAAGCGTGTGGACCACTGCAGGATGTGATGAAGGATGCTTTGAGACTGTGGTATGTCTTGGGTGGGAGATCTGATCCCCCAGAGGTGGATGGAAGTAGAAGGCATGGAGATCACAGTTCTCTCAGGGCAAACAATTTGTGTGCCTCTGGCACTTTTCCGGACCTCCCTGGCATTAACGGCACCCTTTCCATAGCCGGAGCGGTGGACTTCCCCAGAGCCAACAGGTCCCATACCTTAACGGAGACCATTGACAATGTCATGGCTTGGTACCTGCACTGGCAGATCTGCTGGTACATGCATTTTCTTGTAATGCTTGTGTGTCTTGGAGCACACTGCTTCCCCATTGCTGGAACTCCTGGAAGGTGCATCTCCCTTCTTCGGTTTAGAGGAAGACTTAATGCCATGCTTATGTGAATGCTTCCTTACTTCTTGACTAGGCCCTGGCATGGGGTCCATAGTGGTGGTATCACTGGAGTCGGAATCTATCTATGTAACCAGACACACACTCCTGGCTATCTCAGGCTGATGCATGCGCCGGGTTTCCTGGCCTGGGTCTGACTGAGGTCTCATGGCGACTTCCATGAAGTGCTTTTTGAGGCGGGGATCCTAGCCTTCTTGGGTATGACTTGGGAAGGACTGGCAGACTCTGCACCAGGATGAAATGTGGGCTTCTACCAAGCAGTAGAGCCAGCATTGATGTTTGTTGCTGATCAAGAAGGAACATGGGCAGAAGGTGCAGCTGGCAGAAGGTTCAGATTTTAAAGCCTGGGATCTTTGGCATAGTCCAGTACCCATGCATGGGTACGGGGTGGAGGGTTTAAAAATAAACAGATTCCCGCTAAAAGTCCCAAATCAACTCTAAATAACTACTAAAATGAGTAAAAACAGCTAAACATTACAAAAAAAACACACACCCCCCCCCCCAAAAAAACAAACCCACTATACACATAAGTCCCTACCAAATTCATGGTCCATTTTCTCAATTTCATGGTCGGGGTATTTTAAAAAACAGTCAATTTCACGGTTTCATATGTTTACATCTGAAATGTCAGTGTTGTAACTGTGGGGGTCCTGACCCAAAAGGGATTGTGGGGGTGGGGTCGTAAAGATGTTGGGGGACCGGGGGGGGGGGGTCCATGAGACTGCTGCCCTTACTTCTGTGCTGCCTTTGAAGCTGGGCTCTGAAGGCAGTGCAGCCACAGCACTTCCTGCAGCCAGGAAAGGTACCTGGAGGTGGGTCTGAGAGCGGCCAGGTAGGGGAAGAGGAAGTCCCATTCCTCTCCAGCCCCGGGACTACTACTTGGACCCCAGGGCACGGTAGGAACACCCAGATGGATGCCCCCAGCCCTGTCCCTCCCCTTGCCCTACAATAGTTAGATTTCACAGAGATCTGATTTCACAGTCTGTGAGGCATTTTTCATGGCTATGAATTTGGTAGGGCTCTATATATACGCACACTATAATGCTGACCCAGACCATGTGATGGTGAGAATATGCGGTTGGTCCGCCCTGCCCTTTATCACCTCAGATGAAACCATGAGGAAAAGCAAGGGCGCATGCATGGACTAACAGACACTACTTCTTTCAAATCCTCCAGCTTCGGACACATGGTGCACATACGTAAACCCTCAGTGGAATACAATTGGGACTAACACTCCAAGAAGAACTGCTTTATTTGAAAGGGGGCGTTTGTTTTTAATATGTTTCTGATTCAAAGAGCATTCAAAGAGTAGTAATCCAGATGTTCCTAACTGCAGATTATTTCATCCCATTATCAAAAGCTTTCAAAACCCAGTTGGCTTTCTCTAAATATAGAAATGGTTGTAATATTGGAGTATAATGGATTCCAAAACCATTTGGTTGCTAGGTTACTCTAGATAGATTTCGTAGCAACATCTAGAGAATTAAGGTTGCCCAACAATTTCCTTTATAAATCAGTTTTCAGTTTACTTATAAAACTTTGCTGAACTTTAACTGTCTGGTTAAATTTTCTCATGCTCATTCAGGATGATCCTAAAGTCAGAGGAGTGCTTTTGTTATTCTGGTGAAAAATTTAACCAGATTTGTTCAAGTTATAAAAGTCAGGGGGATGATAAAAAAAAATAATCATAATTTACACATGCTAAGTAGAGCTTTTGCTTGCTGCTAAAATCTTGGAAGATTTCAGCTGTACTGAGCATGCTGCCATCTCCTCAGAGCTTCCTATACACCGCCATGGCATTCCCTAAACTGCTCTAGATGGTACACAAACAAAGCAGCAGCTGCTAAATATCTTTTAGTCTATGGGAATGTGGGCTCTGCTGGGAATCAGAAGATCATCAGTTGTAGTCTCAGCTCTTCCACCGATTTGCTATTAATTTCATTCACCTTACAGCCTATTATTATTGGGCAAGGGCACACACCCTAACCTTAAGAGGAAGGAAAGTAATATGTCTCCCTGCCATTTTACAGAGGTTGAACAAGGGAATTTCTAGCAGACCTGGAAATAGAAATCAGCTGTCTAATATGGCAGACCCAAGACTCATCCCCTTAGCCTTTCAGAATGAATGTGCCAAATCTATGTGCTTGATTAGGCTGCCTGTAAGCACTAGAGTATTCTCCTCTCCAGAGTCAGAAATTCGGATTCCCAGCATTCTTTGGCTGCCTAGCAAATAACTGATTAAGCCATTAGGAAAGTGTGTGTCATGTTCCCCTCTAGCGGCTAGACCACACAGAGGACAACAACCTACTACTGTTAACAGTTATTCCCTCATCTTAAATGGTAGAGATCTATAAAGGTCCTGGGATCAAGCACTGGTGAGGACCCATACTGCAGATGGTCAATATGGTTCCACATAGTGGAATTTGTGTTTTGATTTTTTAAAAGCTTAGGAAATTACATTTAAAAAACTGTCAAATAAAACGTTATGATAATATAATAAAAACTTTATTACATTAGAGATTATTATTTGTCCTAGAGGACACCTGCCTCATTCAGTGCACAGAACAAACAGAATGAGGAAGAGGGTTGCAGGAAGAGACATAATGTTCATGTGTTTAAGGCAATAGCCTAGGAGCCAGGAGAGCTAGGTTCATTTTTGGCTCCACCAGACTTCCTATGGGATGCTGGGCAAGATTATCATTTAAACACAAGATCATCCTTACTCCAGAGGGGTATAAGGAGGGCCTTTGTCCACATCCTATTAGACTACAGACCTCCACAGACTTTGGACAATTGTTGAGAGCTTTTTTTTTGTGGGGTGGGGTGAAAGATTGCAATTTCCCTTCCCTCCTAGGTAGCTAAGCAGAGCATTTGGGAAACTGGAAGACAAGGGTACAAGTAGTATTGAATAAATCCACTTACTTATGGGGAATGGTTGGGTTAAGGATAAACAGAAAGCCAGAAAGGGTACTTGGGAACATAAGTTTACGCATTAAAAATAAATGTAAAGAGGAACTAACAATGACTAAATAAAAGGTCAGTAGGGGATAAATATTTAAACGTAAATTAATAAAAAATGGCACTAAAACAATGGCACTAACAAAACATACCATCACAATCACTTTATTTTATGTTTATTCCTTCCTTAACCTCATCACCACTTTTTGTCTGTGTCTTTAGACTAGAAACTCTTCGAAACGGGGATTAGCTTCTTAAACATCTGTGGAATTCCTTGTAGGTTTTGGCTGCCATTGTAAAAAAATATAACTTACTTTTCAGGTGTTCTGTCAACTAAGAGAGGGAAGAGATTTCTATGTGTGTAAAAAACAGAACACAAATAGAACAACACTTACACTTATTCGCGCAACAAAAAAAAACTAACCTCATCTCTGTGCTTCTGACAAAAGACCAAAAACTGAGACACTGCATCTCCCTTTCTGCTTCGTGGAGTGGATGCTGCAGCTTTCTTTCTACTGATGGGAGAGCCTATCCCTCTTTTGGCTTCTCCTTGTTCAAATGCCTTTTGGGGGGTAGTATTCTTAGTCCCTGACTGACCACTTTCTTGTGCATCATTAGTCGCAAGCAATTTTGATGTCCTCCTCCTTCTCTTGCCAGGAATGCCAGACTCCTTCATCGATTTCAGACTTCGAGTGGTTTCTTCATTCGAGTAAGATGACTCATCTATTTCCTCTAACGGTTCCACAGCAATACCAGCCTCCTTTGCCACTCGAGGATTAAGATGAGGCCTGTCTCTAATGTAGATAAAGGTGAACTTGGCTTTCCGTTCTTCCACTGTCATGCCTAATGCTTCACTAGCCTGCTTAATGCCCATCTCCCACTGAGGTCGCAGTTTCCCAGAAACAGGCTTTAACATCTGCAAGAAGAATATAAGCCAGTTTGAGACATTTACTTTTTATTACAAAACATCAATACTAATTAAAAACAATTAGAAGAAGACTGAGTGTACAGTATGTCTATATTCCAAATATTCCAGTGGCATCTGTATGAATGGTCCTGATATAAAGGAAGAACTAAATCAATCTTTCTGTGCGTGAATCAGTGACATTTGTCAATTTGCAAAAAGTAATGAGCATTCACTGAGCCATCATGTATTCTGTGTTTTTAAATGTGAAATGCAAAACTAGAAGATGCTACAAAACAAGCAGTCATGAAAGTGTTCTAGATTGTGTTTCTCCAGCGGTTAGATACCAGATGACATTTCTATAACAATGTAAAAAGGCTGCAAAAAAAAAAAAAAAAAAAAAAGGGGTGGGGTGGGGGTGTGCGGGGAGGGCGGGGGGATGTAGCCTCTTACCTTTATTTTCTCAGCTTTAATGAGGGCTTGTTTTGCACTTTCCTGGCATAATTGTTCAAACTGTTGTTCTCCTTTGAATGACACAAGGCTCTTCTCAAATATCCAAGCTCGTTCTGGGGCATCACCAAAAAACTGTACATGATACTGACGAAAACTCTTTTTTTGTCCTGAAAATTTAACAGTAAGTTTATACAAGTTACTGGGTTGGTTTTGGTTTATAATACTTTCACACTTTGAAATCCTTCAGTAAATTGCAGCATGCAGAGCAATGACAAATATAGTTTGTCCAGTTTTCATTCTAAAATCCGATTAACAGTTTGACTCTCTTAGTAAGCTAATCTATGAAGCTTCATGTAAAAGAAATTACTCCAATTCCTATGTTAATCCAAACAGAACCCTCAGACGCAGGTAGAGCAGCAGTATGATCATTGTGCTGGCCATTTATTTTGGAAAAAGGAATGTTGGTCTTATGCTTAAGACACCAAAGTGGGACTCAAAAGATCTAGGTTCTCTTCCCAGCGCTGCTAAAGACTCCTTGTGTAACCTTGGACAAATAAGCTGGTCTCTATATCCCAGTTTCTCATCTACAAAATGTGCATAGTTCTAACTTTTCTCCCCTCAAGAATGCTTGGAGGTTAAATTAATGTTTCTGAGGCACTCAAACTTAGAGTGGAAGGAAACTTAGAGCAGAGAGCTGATCTATCTACACACGTTAAGGGTAAATTGGTCACATGGTAACTGAATGAATAGCACTTGGTGATCTCTTCAAAACCAGAGGTATGACATACATACTTGGGTGCCAGATAAGTGGGTTAAAATCAGTTTCTTCTGTTATAAACCAGGTGTTAACCTTAAGATTAATTTAGAGGATCTAAACAGAGGCTAGAAAGGCTCTTTCTTTTGCCTCCCACAATAAAATGTTTGGTTTAAAAAATAAATAAGGTAGGATAAGTTTAACTAGAGAACGCTGGGTTATTGGTCTGGATAGAAAGTTTCTCCTTACACCCATATGACACACAAATCTTTTATTAAACTGAAGTTAAGTTTGCAGGCTTTGGGAACTGTGGCTTTGGGAAGAAGACAGGTAAACAATTATTCAGACGAAATTCCAAGGCCAGCTTGGGATGAATTTTGGGGGAAGTTTCAGTACCGCTTTCTCTCTATTGACTGTTGTGTAAAGAGAATCAAACAAATTGCTATAGCTTGCTAGCTCTTCTCTCCAACAGGATTGCAACTAGGAAGACTGCCTTCAGAGTGAGATGATGGAGCGTTCTGAAAGATCGTCAAAGGGTGGCTCCAGGAGCCTCAGGAGAACTATACTGAGATCCCAAACAGAAGTAGCTTCTCTAACTGATGGGTAAGTATGGAAGAGCCCTTTCAGAAACTTGGACACCACTGGAAATGATTGAAAAAGACTGCACTAAGCAATGGCAAACAGATCACTACAAGACAGACCTTTAACTAAGTGAAAAGCCAACTCTTTAAAATGCAATAAGTAGTTGAGGAACTTCAGTACAGATGCCTGCACTGGGTCCAGCCCTTGCTGGGCCGTCCATATTGAGAATCAATCCTATTCTGATAAGTAAGTCTTTCTGGCTCATTACTTCCTGCTCTTTATCAGGATTTCCTGGACTGACAGGGAACAGTCTCTGTCCATGGTACTTAACCAGCCAACGCCTGTGCTGTGATTTGAGGTCTGGTTGATGTATCTGGCAGTGGTGTTGTGAAATCAGATGTGGGTAGTCTGGGAGCTATACGGACGTTAGATGGACATACATACCAGATCCATCTACCAAAACTGCCATGGCCAGTAGGGAGTCATGAGGCTGATATGTCTCAATCTAGAATATCACCCTGAGAAGCAGAGAAATCAGTGGAAAGGCATAAGGAGGCCTTGGGACCATTGAGAAAGGAGGAGTCCAGTAACAAATCCAGGCTCATGCTCCTTCTGGAACAAGAGTTCTGACATTTGGTATTGTTGTTGGTGGCATACATGTCTACTCTGGAAATTTCCCAATGAAGGAATATCTGTTCCAATGATGGACCTCTGCGGTGACCACTCGTGACTGGTAACTGACTGCCTGCTCACAAAATCTACCAACTTGCTGCTATCTTGTGAGAGGTGAAGAGCCATTAGGGTTATCCCATTTCAGTGGCAGCATGATCACAGTTCAATAGCTTCCAGACCAAAAGAATGAAAAGCATATAGCTCCTTATTTATGTAGTGCATTGTGGACATATTAGCCACCAGGATCTGCACTTTTGAGTTCAGGAGAACAGGCAGTATGGCTATGCAAGCTTGCCTGATGGCCTTGAGCTTCAGAGCCTTTACAGGAAGCTTCACGTCCTCTATTGGCCAGGTCCTTTGTATTCATAGGTAGTCCAAGTTGGCTCCCCAATTCTTCCCTGACATAGCCGTGATTAGTCACTATAAAGAAGGGAACCGACACTGGCACTCCTCCATGTATGTTCTTGGGTTCCTGCTACTACCTCAGTTCTGTGATGATGGGAAGAGGGAACCATGACTTTTTTGCTCATATACAGAGTACAGACTTGATATGAGCCAGAGTCACAGGATGAAGCCTAGCCAGTGGCATGCACACTGACATATGGCCCAAACAGCCCCACACGCATCTGTACCATCATACTCAGGTTTATCTACCCCAATTAACAGAGATTGCATTAACAAGAATCTGTCGTGGGAAGGTATGCTCTCACTGATGTGGAGTTGAAGACCCCAATGAACTATCATTTGTGATTAACAGGGTTAGTATTTTGTCAGTTATTTTTAGTACAAGTCATGGACAGGTTGCGGGCAATAAACAAAATTCATAGAAACCTGTGGGAATGCGGGAGTTGAGAGCTCAAGCCCCGCTGCAAGGGAGGGGAAGGCTCCAAGGCCCCCACCACCAAAGGGCTCTGGGACCCCACCAGCTGACAGCTCCAGCCCAGTCACCCCAGGGCTGAAGCAGAAAATGTCATGGAGGTCTCAAAGTCACGGAATCTGTGACTTCCGTTACAATCTTATCCTTAGTGATGAGATAAGATGATTTTCATAGTTCAGCAGAAGATCTAGCTGTTAACACAGGAAAAGGGCATTTTTCAAGCTTGCCATTGTCTCCTTTTGAGATACACCTCCGATCAGCCAATTGTCCAGGCAGGTGTAGATATGAGTGCTCTTCCTTCACAGATAGGCTGCTACTATTCACAGGCACTTTGTGAAAACTCTCAGTGCCATGGAGAGTACTGGTAATGATTAATGCCCACTGTGAATCTTAGTAACTTCCTGTGGGCCAGGTGGATGGCTGTGTGGAAGTAAACATCCTGTAAGCCAAAAGCCACGAACCAGTCTTGAATCTGCACAGATGGAATGACAAAGGCAGACACTATCATCCTGCATCTGAGGTAGCACATGTATTGTTCAGCCTTCTCAGGTCTAGGATAGGATAAATACCCCTTTTTTTCTTCAGGATAAGGAAATACCAGGAGAAACAGCCTCTTCCCTTCTACTCTGTAAGTATCTCTTCTATGGCTCCTAGATAAAGCAAAGGCCACTTCTGTTTGTAACAGGCTCTCATGAGAAGAATCATTGAAAAAGGATGGGAAATCATAGAATATCAGGGTTGGAAGGGACCTCAGGAGGTCATCTAGTCCAACCCCCTGCTCAAAGGAGGATCAATCCCCAATTTTTGCCCCAGATCCCTAAATGGCCCCCTCAAGGATTGGGCTCACAACCCTGGGTTTAGCAGGTCAGTGCTCAAACCACTGAGCTATCCTTCTCCCCCCAAAACCAGTGCTCCAGCTGAGGCAGAGATGGGAGTGGATTGGGGTAAGGAGTAGAAACTGATATGGTAGCCTTGGTCAATGACGTCTACTACCCATTTGTCAGCTTTGATGAACACCCAGGTGCTGTGGAAAAGGGGCAAGGTGGTTCATGGAGGTGGAAACACGCTCTGGATTGGCACATGTGACTCTCTATGCTCCCCTCAAATCTGGTCCCTCAGATGGTGTTGGATTAATCGCGTGGAATACCTGGACCTTTTCTTTTGTGGGCAGTCTGGCTCTCAACCATGGGAGTACCACAGTGTCCTCTATCCATGGTTTCCTATAGAGACCAGGTGTATAGGTTTTCAGGGACCATAGGATGGCCTTGAATCATTAAGGAAATAAGTACTTTGTTCTTTGGCTAAAGAGCTCCATTCCATCAAAGGGCCAATCCTCTACTGTGGCTTCTACCTTGTATGGTATCCCAGATACTTGAAGCCACGAGCCCGAGCTCATTTTGACAGCCATGGTCATCAATCTTGTAGCTGTGCCAAATGTGTCCATAACGGTCTGCAAAGATGTTCTAGCAACAATCTGGACCTCTCTGATAAAACTCCTGCAGGAAAGGAAAGTTAACAGGGAGTGGATGACCATCTCCCAGATGGGAAAGGGTTGTTTTGCAAACATATCCTGGTAGCTCACAGCCTGGAGCTCCATATGGCAAGGAATGTATCTTGCATCCAAATAAGACCAGCTTCTTAAAGATCATTGTCCTTAACTATGCCATTGTGGACTTGGAATTTCCCTGCAGTGACAACACAGCAAGCGACCCTCAATTTGTATGGGTACATAAGTTCTCAAAGTCTTTTGGAGGCACCAGGTATTTCTTCTCCACTCATTTGGAAGTGGGAGGAAGAATGGCAGGGGGTTGTCACAGTCCTTTAGCCAGCTCAAAGAACATCTTGCTGATAAGAAAGGAGATCATGGTCAGAGCTATAGAGCTTGAGACATCAAAAAACAATGGGACTTCTATATGAGTGTTTCTTCAACATATGTGATGTTCTCAGAGTGGGACAGGAGGTCCTGGAATACTTTAAAGTTGTCAGTTGCTGGCATGAAGACTAGTGCCAATGCCTCATCTCATGATGAGGATGACTCCTTGGGTAGAGATGGGGATTGCCACTGTCACTCCGTTTGCCTCATGTTTTCAGAAGCTATTATCTGGCTCAAGTGTTGGTGGTATAGCCACTGATGCCACTAGGGAAGGGTATCGCCTCCTCTTTCTGGATGTCTGAACGGTCTTGCTCCTAGACACTTGCGACAAAAGTAAGACCAATATAGCCAAGGTGGCACGCTATAGGAATACTGGCCTGGTTGAGGCTGGCTGGCCCAATGCCGTTCATGGATGGATGTCTCAGTTAGGGTAGCCTACTGTGCTCCCTAGTGATTCTCTTCAAAGGTGGGAGAGGGAGCTCTACTAGACATTGGAGAAAAGGAGTGGCTCAACAAGAGGAGGAGTAGATCTCTTCTTCAAACGGCTGTCTCATATCGTGATATATTTCCAGTGCCAGTCATCACTTCAGTGCAAGAGATGTCTCCACATGGGACACTGAGTTCTCCAGGCTGTAACACAGCCCTCTGCAGGGTACAGTCATGGGGAATCAAGGTCAGTACCTATTCTTGTACCCCACATGCTACTCCAGTTTTTGTGGAGGACATAGGAAGAGTTTTGTTTCAAGTCCTTCCTCTGGGACTGTCCTTGTCTGGAGCTATGTTAAGGCTCCATCTACCTGTGTCTCACCAAGTCACCTTTTCATGAGGAACTGGTGCTGGCTTTATTGCCAAATCTGGCTTGGTCACTGTACTCTTAGCCTTTTCACTGACTGAACCTGGAGTGTGGTGCCTGCTTGAGGGAGTGCTGGCTGATGCGGTTTTTTTCAGCCTCACTTTGATAGTCAATTACCTCTGGATCTGAAGTGACCTGCACAGATTACTAACACGTGGTACCATGAACATCCCCTGGATTTGCAGACCTTGCGGACAAGGACTTGTGCACAGACCATATATCTGGCATGTGGCTCTCTCCTAGGTAGAAGAAATATCAGCTATGTCCATCCTTCAAGGAATCAGTCCTTTGCAGAAACAAAGGGTTTGAACCCTTAGGACTTACTATCCACCACGAAGCGTGGTAGTGGACACAAAGCATCTGGCTCTGCTGTAAGAATGTATACAGAGGGGACTGACTTGTCCAACTGGAGGAAAAAGCAAATGGAAATGTGAAGGTAAAGTTCCTCTGCAACAGATAAAATCAAGTTCAAGCTCTCAAGAGAGTAGCAGGTCAGGCACTCGTGTTCTTCCTCACTGCCTGAGTGGTAAGAAGGAAGTTTGTGATCGCTCTGCTTTTTATGCTCTTACCCAGAAGCATGAGGTTGCACAGGACATATGCACCCCTGACAGAAACTGCTATTCAAAAGATTTTGATCTCAGGTGTATGCACGCCTACAGTGGAATCTGAGATCCATGCTGAAAACATACTCAAAGAACTTTTCCTTCTTTACTGGCAAGACATCTTAGTTCTCTGTTTAAACTTGACATCTCTTTGTGCAAGAAAAAAGGCTATTCCCCCCCTGCCCAACAATAATGTAAAATACAGGCCTCCAGCAGCCATTTGACATCACAGATAGGACTGGAAGGGACCTCGAGAGGTCATCTAGTGCAATCTCCTGCACTCATGGCAGGACTAAGTATTATCTAGCCCATCCTTGACAGGTGTTTGTCTAACCTGCTCTTAAAAATCTCCAATGGTGGAAATTCCACAACCTCCCTAGGCAATTTATTCCAGCACATAACTACCCTGACAGTTAGAAAGTTTTTCCTAATGTCCAGCCTAAACCGCCCTTGTTTCAATTTAAGCCCATTCGTTCTTATCCTATCCTCAAAGATTAATGAGAACAATTTTTCTCCCTCCTCCTTGTAACAACCTTTTATGTACTTGAAAACTTACGTCCCCTCAGTGTTCTCTTCTCTAGATTAAACAAACCCAGTTTTTTAAATCTTCCCTGAGGTCTCCCATATAATCTTGTGAAAATTTATAACCTACAGAAATGTTTCTACTGAGACTTGAATACTTTTCAAATATATTGTAATCTACTAAAAATTGGTCACCAGAACTCAGCCTAGGAAGCCTAGTAAAACTAGGTTCTCTCTCCTCCTTTCCATAACTTGCTGAACAGTAGCAAAAGTTAGAATGTTTTCAAACTCTATTGAACCCTACAATTTTTGTGACATCATTCTGAAACCTGTTGTCCAATTCATTTTGAAATCCATAGAATTTTTTTTTTTTTAAACTTCAACCCGTTTTGAGATTGATAAAACTGTCTGGATTTTAGAGAGGAGCCCGAACTGGTCACTCCATAATGAAAAACGTAAGGGAAGAGACAAACCAGCCACCCATCCTTCTAGCAGGCAGACAGGATTTCCTTTTTTGCTTCACGGGGAAAAGATTGTTTGATAAGAAAAGCTACAAGGCAAGGCCTTACCTATGTTCCTGCCCTGATGAAAAGCAGCAACAAATAATTATACTGACACTAAAAGAATTTATCCTGTTCACTGCTGACGTAACATCAACTTCTCTTTGATTTAACTGAAAACACAAACATTAAAATATTGAAAACAAGTTTCAAAATAAGAAGCTATACTGTGAATTTTCTCTCCTACTTCAGTCCTTTGTTTCTATTAATTCATTGTTATCGAAAGTGTTACCTTCATATTCCCTAAACTATTTTTCCAATTTCCGTTTAAATTAAGCTTCCCCAGAACACCACTTCTTTCCAGTGCAATCTGATGTTACTAGCTAGTAAGATGTTAACTGACAAGCAGCATAGACAAGTACTGAAGCACAAAGGATTTTGGTTTCTCAATTTATCTGAATGGACAAAATGAAGAAATGAAATTTCCAGAATTTAATGTCTCTGTGTCCATGAAAATGTGTGCAGCAATGAAGACGTACCTTTTAGTTTAGTGTGGGAATGAAGAAGAGGATCAGCTGAAACCATGCATGGCCACCACGGGTAACCAGACACTTTAGACCACA
This sequence comes from Natator depressus, assembly GCF_965152275.1. Taxonomy (NCBI): domain Eukaryota; kingdom Metazoa; phylum Chordata; order Testudines; family Cheloniidae; genus Natator; species Natator depressus. The sequence goes on from NC_134237.1 coordinate 123,035,029, forward strand.
CTAAATCCCCTATATTGTACTTCAACACATGGACTTTGTCTTCTTTCACAGTACTTGGAGTTGAATCTTTCTTAGCAGGAGTCTTTTAAAAAAAGAAAACATACACGGTGTTATCATATTTCCCCCTTCAAAACTGTACCTTGATTAATTAAATAGCATACACATAAGAAATACTAATTAATCAACTAACACAGCTTATAAAGTAAATTTTATTGTGTGAAAGAGGCAGATTGGGGTGATAGCAGTGACAAAAAATAGCATGGCAGAAGAGAAAGCAATAATGTTTGCCTGAAAGGGTAGTAAATAGATAGTATTTCACATGTATTAGAAAGGGTATTGAAAAAGGATTTTTTTTTTTAAACTGTTTGCATTTTTGTTTGTTTCTCTTTCTTCCTTTCTGTATATAATAAAATCTGAACTTTGGTTGGTTGCAGAATTATTTTTTTTAAACCTCTGAAATATCAGTAATGTAAAATTTAGTCCTTTCCTGGTTTTACTGGATGACCTCTGGGACATCAAGGACTATGTCTACCCTGCAACTAGGAGCAAACCTCCCAGCCCAGATAGACAGACTTGTGCTAGTTCAGCTAGAGCTAGCATTCTAAAAATAGCAGTGTGGATATTGTGGCTTGGGCAGTAGCTCAGGCTTTCAAGCCCACCCAGTCCCCTGGGTCTGAGTTAAGGTGGCTAGCCTGAGTCTCCACCAGAGCCACAACATCCATGCTATTGTTTTTAGCATGCTAGCTTGAGCTGAGTTAGCGTGAGATTGTGTATGTGGGCTGGGAAGCTCACTCCAGGCTTCAATGTAAATATACCCAGGGATGTTCAGTGTGAGCTCTAACACCCTAAATGAAGAGTACAGGATATGAAATCTTCAACAGTCTTTCTTTGTATAAAGTGTTGTTCACTAAAGTTTAGTAAATATTAAGACAAGCATGTCAAATGAAGTTTAAAAAAAAAACTACTGTAGATTCTTCCAGCTGACGTAGGACCTACATTTCTAAGCAAAAGGAAAAAGAATCCTCCTATATATCAGGTCGTCTTCGTATGTCAGAACATCAAACTACAGCAAAAGCCTACACGTTTTTTCCCCTTTTGCTAGTCACTTTTTTAAAAAATGCTTTCAATGGTAGAAGTAAAATCTTTAGAATTTAAGCTGGTCCCTCCCAAAGCTATTTATTTTAAATAATATGAGGAAAGCATAAATACTTCTGGTTTAAGGCTCTTTGCCAAGTTAACTGCAAAGCATTTAGAATAAACTAAAAACAATTTCCCCCTTGTAACTATATGTCACACATACTAACAGGTTTGCCATATCATAGTATAGTCGAGTTATAATAAAGACAGATTTATTCACATGCTGGCATAAGCCTTTCTTTACATGTTTTATTTCTACCGTGTCTAACTTTTCACTTTATCCAGAATAGATTATTTTCCTGTATTCGGTATCAACAGGCGTGTAGATCTAGTGCACGTTTTTAAATCTAGCATAATAAGTAATTAAAGCTATGTTTAAAGAAACGCTACATTTTGATTCACATTTCTAGTGGTCTGTTACTATTTAATTATGTAAAATGTGACATCATTAGCCTTTTGTAGCACCATTCCAATGTTCAGAAGGTAGACCAAAATTTCTAGGCTCTAGGCTTTTAGATTGTAGAATTGAGCAAAAAGGGAGAGAAGAGATGAGATGAAGTATCTAGGGTGTTTAAAATTGAATTAAGTAGCCTAGTGTTTTGAGATGTAGTACTAAGTCAGGATATTCACAGAAAGTCAGATGAGAATAGTACCTTCTGGCTTTAAAAAAAATCTATGACTAAGACATGATTTCCTAAACACAAACATTATCAAACCTTAGCTACACCATAATGATTTTAGATTATGATACTTAACTTTTTAACTATTGATTTTTTTTTTTTGGTCTAGTTGTGAAATAATGCCTAACGCTTCTTATTTTTGAAAAGCTTTCCAGGGTTGGGAGGAGGGGAACCCTTCATGTGATGAACGGGATAGCTCCTCATTTTCTAATTAAGCTTTTCTGAAGATCTCAGGACTAACTCTCTTGAGTCCATACCTCCAGTAAGAATTGTGTTCCCACTGCTCTCAAGCTTTTTGGCCTGTAAGACGGCCCCAAGTGTTCCCTCCCACTGAGGATGCTTCAACTCCAGAAATCTCAGAAGACCTGGAACATTCCAGCAGATAGTTTTCAAAAGAGAGAAATAAAAAGTGCTCCCTAGCAGTTAAATACAACAACATGAAAAATTACATCAAAGCCACATGTGTACAAAATTCCAAAGAACGGGTGCTGGAAAGAGTTAATACCCAGAATATACAATTTCAATATTTGAAAATAAGTAGATGGATAGCAATCCTGAAAGATAATGGATAAAATTCTCAAAAGCAACTGATTTACAAACCTAATACCCATTTCCAAAAATGATGTAAGTGCTTAATAATTAGGGCCCTACCAAATTCATAGTTCATTTGGTCAATTTCACAGTCATAGGAATTTAAAAATAGTAAATTTCACTATTTCAGCTATTTAAATCTAAAATTTCACAGTGTGGTAATTGTAGGGGTCCTGACCCAAAAAGGAGATGTGGGGGGGTTGCAAAGTTATTGTAGGGCATGTTCTGGTACTGCTACCCTTACTTCTGCACTTCAGAGTTCAGCTGCTGGCCTGCAGAACAGTAGAGCCCTCAGGCAGTAGCTGCCACTCTCCAGCTGCCCAGCTCTAAAGGCAGCGTGGAAGTAAGGTGGCAATACCATGACCCCCCTATAATAACCTTGTCCTCCCCCACCCCCCTGCAACTCCCTTTTGGGTCAGAACCCCCAATTTGAGAAATGCTGGTCTCCCCCCTGTAAAACCAGTATAGTATTGGGTAAAAGCCACACAAAGACCAGATTTCATGGTCAGTGACATGTTTTTCATGGTTGTGAATTTGGTAGGGCCCTACTAATAATCTTTAAAAGCAGAACTTAATGTGCTTTTGACAACCGTATCCAGTATCTCAAAAGTAAAATTACAAGGTAGTTAGTTTGCCCTTCCTTAAAAGGCACCAGATGCACAGGATTCTGTGGCCTGGTCTATACCAAAAATTTAGGTCAACACAGTTATTGTGCTTAGAGGTGTGAAAAATCTATATCCCTGAGTGCTGTAACTATGTCAACCGAACCTCCAGTGTAGGCACAGCTAGGTCAATGGAAGAATGGTTCCATAAGCCTAATTATTACTGCTTGGGGAGCTGGTGTTCCTACAGCAATGGAAAACTCCTTCCATCACTGTAGGCTGTGTACACACTATCTGACTAGCTACAGCACTGTAGCTATGCCACTACAGTCCCCATATAGTATAAACATGGCCCCAGCCTTAGAGTATTAAGCAGCCAGTAGATATAGCCCAGGGGAATAGATAAAGGATACCTCATGTCCACCTAAACAGCAGTGAGCAACAAGAGCCAGAGCTGCTATTGTTGGGCAGCTCTTACAGAGAGCTGCTTCACTGACTACAGAAAGGAAAAAGAACGGTCTAGAATATTCTGAAGCCTCTGGAAGCACTTCTTGGAGCATGGTCAGGGGGCTGGGCAAAGGTGAGGCGTAGACCAGTCCACAAAAAACGTATAGGTGCCTCAGAGGTCCAAAAAAAGACCAAAGAGTTCTTGTATAAGTCTGATTGAAGGCACAAGACCCAAGAGTCAAAATCCTGTAATGGTATCTTTAAGGATGATCTGTATAGCTCATTGTAGTTTTTTAAAATAAATTTAACTAACACTCCAGGACTTTTCTTTAACATCACATCAGTGGAAAAAACAGTGTGAAAGCACAGCAGAGTAATATTTGTTAACAGCAATTCTACAAGACCTCCTAAGACATAACATACATTATTGGCACAAGCTGTCTAACTCATTTCCATCCTAATAATTCCAGCTTAATGCTATTTTAGTTAGTCTGGGCATTCAGATGGTTACCGGGCTGTATTTAAAGGGCTGTCATGATAATGAATATTCCTACTGCTACCGAGGCGAAATTCTTGACATCTGTGGAATCCTAGTGTTCTGATATAAGAGATAAGGATACGTGAAGTTCACATTTTAGTTGAGCTGTTTTTCCTTAAACAAAAATCTGTTTTTTAAATTGGTAGTATATTGACAAAGAACTGAAGAATGGCAAAGTTGCTTTTGTGTTTTTAAAAGCACATGGGGGGGGGTCCACAAAAATAAAATAAAGGTAAAAACTTTTATTTCCAGATGATTTTATTTTGTATGGGAAAAATAATTCAAGTACTTTGACACAAACTTACCATCTAATTTCTTATAGGCATACAGCCAGTACATTAGCAACTGAAGCAGAAGCAGCTTGAATTTGAGCAGTGTGTACTCCCTGTTTTGCTAAGGAGAAGGACCTGTGTAGAGTGAGAGACTACCAGAGATATCCTTCTCCCCAAATTGGTCTCACTGTTTTGCCTTTGAGAGGAGCAAAGTTAACACATCACTCTGGGCTCAGACCATCTCCTCCCCCCCAGAGTATCAGGGCAAGTACCTTAGGTTCTCCTGTAGCTGGACAGGTAAGGCACAATTTACTGCCCTGCTCATCTTCACCAATAATTTTCTGCCAATTATCTGAGTGGAGCAGAGAAGGCGCACCTGAGTAAGATGTTACTGGCCTTTCCTGCAGAAGAAAAATGCTTAGATCCTTCCTCCTCCTTTAAGGGAGGTAGGAAGAAGACAGCAGAAGAAACTTCTTTTCTTCTGTTTTGGGACAGGATAAAAGTTGCTAATCTTTATCTAAGTGTTGTTCTTCCAGATTTGTTGCACATGTCCATTCCAACGTAGGTGTGTGCACGCCCCGAGCACAGCGGCTGGAATTTTTTCCCTTAGTGGTATCCGTTGGGTCAGCTCCAGCGCCCTCTGGCCACGTGCTCATAGCACCAGTATAAAAGGCCCCACCGACCCCATTCACCTTCAGTTTCTTCTTGCCAACAGCTTCTGAAAGAGGAGACGAAGGTTTTGGAATGGACATGTGCAACATATCTCAAAGCACAACAGTTACAGAAAGGTGAATAACCATTTTTTCTTTCAGTGCCTGCAATGAAAGTGACTCACAAGCAGTTGCACAGGAAGTGGGGTTGGAGTTCAAGCTGATTAACAAACTGTGAGCCCAAAGCTAGCATTGTCTCTAGCCTGCTGAAAATGGAATAGTGTGTTGTGAACGTGTGAAACAACAACCAGGTTGCTGCCCTGCAGATATCCTGAATTGGGACTTATGCTAGAAAAGCAGCAGAGGTGCTTTTGGCATGGACGGTTCCCTCAGGTGTGCCCTGCTTCTACTAGTGCCTGGTGTACTTGGAGGATCTCTAAGTGGACTAGGTACCGTGGGTGGCATAGCTTCCACAGGCATATGCCTCTGAGGGGCTGGTGAGTGGCCCAAATGTGGGTCGCATCTCGCCCCCAAGCTTTCCTGGTCTCCTTTAGGCATACTTCCTGTGCTGCTTTGCTGGTAGCAGGGAGGTAGAGTGGTGTTGGGAGAGCCCATGCCGGGAGTGCACTATGCACCGAGGCAGATGTACTCGGTGCCAAGTCCAAGCGGCTCGGCTTGGAGACCAGTCTCAGTGTGGCTTCCATAAGCAGAGCTTTCAATCTAATGTCCCTGTCTTTTTGACTGCGGGATCTGAAACTCCTGCAGACCCTGCACCTGTCCTTTACATGGGTCTCCTCCAAGCACTTTAGACAACTTGAGTGGTGATCACTTGTGGGAATAGGTTTTGTGCAGGACGCACATGGCTTGAAGCCCGGAGACCAGGGCATGCCCCATCCTGGGAACAAAGTCCTGAAAGGGGACTAACTAACTGACACACTACTAAAACTACCAACTATTTACAACAAGAGTTTGGAAAAAAAATCAATGGAAGAAACTGCTGAAGCACAAAAGAATATTGTTCCAGCAACTGTCATGGGTAGTAAGAAGGAAGTGAGAGGGCACAGGGCCAGCGGCACCACTTATTCCGCTGCATGAGCACGGGCCTCCAGAGGCAATAGAGTTGGCCCTATGGATACCCTTGGAGAAAAGTCACACACCTGACATGGAATAAACACGAACAAGCACTTGAAAGAGGGTGAGTATTTCAAAGACCCTGAATGTCTGGGGCCAGACTTTGCAGGACCTGCCAAGAAGCATGGGGGAAGAGGTCTGCGCCCGAACCCTCTGCTCTTTCTCCTCTGCTGGTCTTATCTGGCTGGCTGAGAAGAGTAACAGCCCTTCTGCTGTGGCCTATAATACTGCTTCCTTAACCCTGCTGGCACACAGAGTCCCAGGAATTTCAAAGTTGCCTTTGGAGGTCCTGAATAGTCTGTCACACCTCATGAGGGAGCCCTGAGGACTGCAACCAAAAACTCCTGTGCACTTTTACCGCTTTCACCATTGATCTGTCCACTGAATCAGCAGCGTTCGGGGCTGCTTGCAGAGAGGCATGAGCCAGTCTTCCCCTCCTCAAATTAGGGAGGAAAACTGTTTGGAGTCTTGGGGGAGTACATCCTTGAATTATGACATGGACTCCCACATATTAAAATCATAACTCAACAAGGCTTGCTAATTCTCTATGCGGAGCTGCAGGCCCCCAGTGGATGTGGAATATACCTTCTGTCTGAACAGGTCCAATTTCTTTGGATCCTTTGCTTTGGGCTAGGACCCACCTGTCCTTGGCAATCCCTTTCTTTGGCGGCTGCTACAACCAGGGATCCCAGGGGAGGGTGCAAGAAAAGGAATTCAAACCCTTTGGCGGGAACGAAATACTTGCACTCTGTGTGCTTTGCTGTCAGAGGGAGGGAAGCAGGGGTTTACCACAGAGCCTTGATTGGGACCATGATGGCTTCATTAAGTGGTAGAGTCACTCTAAAGGGCCCCACCGGTGACAAAATGTTCAGGAGACTGTGTTGTCTCCATGACCACTTCCACTTGGACTCCCAAGTTCAAAGCTACGTGCTTCAACAGGTCCTGGTAAGCCATGTGGTAGTCTTGTGGAGGGGAGATTCCTGGTCTCACTATCACCTCGTCCAGAGAGGAGAATGAGGCGGCTAAAATGGGCTGAGGAGCCTCTGTTGATTCCTTGACACGTACAGCAGCCTGTGGGGCTTTCTCCAGAGGCTTGGTCCTGTGCTCGGTACCAGAGTCCAGGTCTTTAGTGTCTCTGCGTGATGTTGGGGGCGCTCTAACCTCCAAGACGGAGATGAGGAGCTGCGGTGCAGAGAGTGTGTGTTGCCACTCCATGCCACAGAAGATCGCCGAGATGACCCTGAGGCTGACAACACGGGTTTTCCCCTGGACGGCAGCTGCAGCACCGGTCGAGGTTTGGGTGATAACTCTCTGTTGCTCAGTGGCACCTGAGTCCTGATCCTCCAGGGACCCCAGTACCAGTAGGTTGAGAAGGTCCCTGGCCCCTGCAAAAACTTCATGGGTTGACAGCACTGCAAACTGGCTGGTGTGTTGTCTGCTCAGAGGTGGCTCCCAGTAGGTGTCCAAGGGGCTTGCTGCGGCACCAGAGTTGCAGGCACCTGATGATGCAGTGCCAGGGATGAAGAATGGCCCGACACGGGTCTTGCTCTCTCCATCTCCTTTTGCCTTCCGTACTCTGGCTCTTCTCTTGCTGCTTACAGTGTTTCTTCTTAGACACCGGGGAAGAAGATTGGTGCCGAAAGTCCAGAGCCTTTGGAAGAGTGCTCTGCACCAAGGCTGAGGTACTAGGTGCGGAGTCCAAGCACGGCTCTGAGGCAGGTCTTAAGGCTGCCTCCAGGAAGAGGACCTTCGGTCGTGCAGCTTAGTCCTTCTTGGTCTGGGGCCTTAAGTCCCTGCAGACTTGGCAGGCATCTTTCCTATGAACTTCCCCAAGCACTTGAGACAGCTCGGATGTGGGTTGCTCAAAGGCATAGATATAGCTCAGGAGGCGCAGGGTTTGAAAGCCAGAGACCGAGGCATGCCCCAGCACCACGGAAGCAGACAACCCCACTAAGCGTGGGGGCATCCAAAACTGCCTAAGTTCTAAAAACTACTAAAACAAACAATTGTTTACACTAAAAACCTGGAGAAACAACCACTAGGAGGACTGCCTGAGCAATGAGGTTCCAGCAACTGTCATAGGCAGTAAGAAGGAACACAAGGAGAGCAGAGTCGGCGGGGCCCTTTATACCAGCGCTATGAGTCCGTGGCACCAGAGGACACTGGAGCAGATCCAATGGATACCTCTGGGGAAAAAATTCCGGCAGCTGTGCTCAGGGCACACATACACCTACACTGGAATGGACAAGTGCAAGCACTTGAGGAAAAATCATAAGATAATAGGATGCTTGGAGTATACAGAAGATGGCTGCCCGCTGGGCCTCTTTTGTCCCAGTACTGGCAAGTCCTGCAGCACTTTCAGATGGCCAGTAGCTGGTATGGTGGACATCTAATCCCAAAAGAGATATACCTTGCTTCCTGGATAAATCTCCAAGAGAAGCCTTTGATTTGAAAAGCGGCTGGGCTGCTTTTCATTCATTTTTTCTTAATTAAGAGAAACAGAGTTGCTTCATAATCACAATTAAGTTGAAGTGGAAAGTTATACTTTAAGGGTACCAGCTTTATGAAAAAAAGATGGAAGAGAAACGGGCAGGAGAGGGCTCAAAAGTAAAAGTTGTAATTTTAAATTACCTTCTCCCCTAGTCCTTCACATTTCAAATACCTTGGTTTTTATACTCAGAAATTTGATAAGCAACCACTGCCATTCTTATGGTTCATCCATAAGAATGTGTGACATCACTAGCTATTTTTTCTCAACCCAGAAAAGGTGAAACATGACAGCTTGCAACTTGATGACATCGCTATGTAGTTAACGCTACAGTTGAGTAAAGAATCCAATCTGTAACACTTCACTCACTGTATTAACCTGGATCTGGTCCAACTCCCAAATAGGAGAATTCTGTTTCAGGATGTCAATGGGATAGAAAATGTTACTTTATAAAATGATCATAAACATGTGGACATGTGTAATCTATGCCAAGCTGCACCTTTAACCTATGGGCAAGGGCTTCTAGTTTCTGCAGTAGTCTTGTGCAAGAGACTGGAAATTCTGCAATTTGGATAATCTGAAAAGTAATAATGCCAATTAGTTTTTCTTTGACTTTTGATAGACTATTTTATTCTGCTCATATATATTAAATTTTGGAAGTATCACAAATGTTTGTATCAAAATGTATAAAACTATCACAGAAGTTAGGTCCTGCACTTAGGACGGAAGAATCCAATGCACCGCTACAGACTAGGGACCGAATGGCTCGGCAGCAGTTCTGCAGAAAAGGACCTAGGGGTTACAGTGGATGAGAAGCTGGATATGAGTCACCTGTGTGCCCTTGTTGCCAAGAAGGCCAATGGCATTTTGAGATGTATAAATAGGGGCACTGCCAGCAGATCGAGGGACGTGATCGTTCCCCTCTATTCGACACTGGTGAAGCCTCATCTGGAGTACTGTGTCCAGTTTTGGGCCCCACACTATAAGGATGTGGAAAAATTGGAAAGAATCCAGCGGAGGGCAACAAAGATGATTAGGGGACTGGAACACATGACTTATGAGGAGAGGCTGAGGGAACTGGGATTGTTTAGTCTTCAAAAAGAGAAGACTAAGGGGGGATTTGATAGCTGCTTTCATCTACCTGAAAGGGGGTTCCAAAGAGGATGGATCTAGACTGTTCTCAGTGGTAGCAGGTAACAGAACAAGGAGTAATGGTCTCAAGTTGCAGTGGGGGAGATTTACGTTGGATATTAGGAAAAACTTTTTCACTAGGAGGGCGGTGAAACACTGGAATGTGTTACCTAGGGAGGTGGTGGAATCTCCTTCCTTAGAAGTTTTTAAGGTCAGGCTTGACAAAGCCCGGGCTGGGATGATTTAACTGGGGATCGATCCTGCTTTGAGCAGGGGGTTGGACTAGATGACCTCCTGAGGTCCCTTCCAACCCTGATATTCTATGATTCTATGATTTAAGTTGTCTTGTGAGTATGTGGAGGTGGGAGGAAACTGAGCATATAAGTAGCCAGTAAGGGACGAATAAAGCTTTTTTTACACCAAGAGAGGAATGAAAGGTAGTTTGGGATTGTGGAGTAAATATACTGTCTGAATGTTTCTTCTAAAATGATGAGCAGTGACATAGTTAACAATGCTAACATCTAAATTGTCCTTAGGTTTCAGAGTCTACATAAGTTATATGAATGGGCCAGCTGACACCTTACAACTATTGTTTCAAGCTGACTGCAGCATCAGAAAGCCAGTATGTCATTACTTTGTCATTCACATTTAGAAAGGACCTTCCTAACTATAAGAGCTTAGAAATCATTTAAAAACAAAACACACACACACACACACACACACACGAGAACACTTACATTCTGGAGCACAATTCTGCAACAATGAGTGGATTCTACAGCAAGTTCTGTGACCACAAAATGCACAAGGCTATGCCTAGGTATAAGAGATGCTGCAGGAAATCTAGTCACTCCCAGCAAAGAACATCACCAAGCAAAGAGAGTTGGTACTGGATATCCAGTTAGTCAGAGACAGTTGTTAAAGTAGATGAAAACAGGAGGAGAGAAATCAACAAATTTGTCCACGAGGGTAATGATATTATATGGGAATGTGATGTTACATCATCATGTGGCAACAACAACACACAAAAACAAGTATGGGAACAAAAGACATCTGTATCCAAAGTAGTTCATGTATCCAAGCAGGGCTAAAGCCAGCCAATTCCTAAAATGGCAGGGAGGTCAGGATTCTCCATCACAATGTCTTTCAATCAAGACTGGAGGCCCTTCTAAGAGACATGCTCTAGATCGGGGTCGGCAACCTTTGAGAAGTGGCGTGCCAAGTCTTCATTAATTTAAGGTTTCCTGTGCCAGTAATAAATTTTACATTTACAGGGCCCCCCGACGGAACCTCAGACTGGCAGTGGGCTGAGTGGGGCGGCAGCCAGGACCCCAGCTGGCAGGAGGCCGGGCAGCTGGAACCCCAGACCAGCAGCGAGGTGAGCGGGGCTGGCATCCCAGGCCAGCAGCAGGCTGAGCGGGGCCGATGGCTAGGACCCCAGCTGACAAGGGGCCGGCAGCCAGAACCCCAGACTGTCAGCGGGCTGAGTGGGGTGGCAGGCAGAACCCCAGACTGGCAGTGGCTCAGCCTGCCACCGGTCTGGGATTCCGTCCCCCGGCTCCTGCCAGCCGGGGTCCCGGCCGCAGGCCCCGCTCAGCCCGCTGCCGGCCTGGGGTTCTGTTCACCCAGGCAGGCAGCGGGCTGAGTGGGGCTGGCAGCAGCGTGCCAGTAAAAATTGGCACACGTGCCACAGGTTGCAGACCCCTGCTTTAGATCAACCATAAATTATGGGCTTCATACTGGGCAATATTGCAGGGTCTGTGGTACACAGGAAATCAGACCAGATAATAGATTTGTAGATTTTAAGGTCAGAAAGGAGATTTGATCTGAATGAAAAATCTGTATTGATGGAAACAAAAACAAAAATACAGGCCCAGAGAAATCTTCCTTAAACATTTTTAAGACACACAATACAATATATACGGTTAGAATTTTTATTTTTTTATTTTTTTTTTTTAAAGGAGAGACTTTTTTTTTTTTATAAACATGTTTAGTTTTAGACAACAGGCAATTTAAAAAGTGAGAGATAGAGGGCCCTGTTTTTTACCCCTGCCTAATTTTGTAGCTGGTGAATTTGTTGCAGAATTTATCCCTTGCCATAGAATTGTTCCCCAAGACCTCAAGCTTGCACTTTTTAAAAACCTGCACGTTTCTAGCATTCATGGCTGTGAAGAAAACTTTATAAATGAGTGTAAAACTAATATAGTGATCAGTTCCCAAGTCTGTAGATAGCCCAAAACAGCTATGAGGTACGAACAATCCCAATCATATTAAAGAGCATATCAACTTTGAAACCTAGAAAAATAACCCATGACATACTGAAAAATGAATATTAAATAACTGAATATAAATATCTGTGTTTATTGTTTTACTCAATAAAACTTCCATTAAAAAAAGAAATCTTTGAAGCTCCTGCAGTATTTCCAAAGTTTCTAGCAGAGAGCCACAGAATACACAGATCTTGATGCACAATAAAGGTCCAACTTTATTATGCATAATAAAGGCCATGAGACTTATGTTAAAAAAATAAATTAGAAATACGCAGAAGTTAAAACAGTGCTGGCTGCTGTGCCTCGACGTCGACCTGTCCAATCAAGACAAGTACCTCACATGGGCCCTTGAGGATCTTCGGTATATCGGCGTCAGTAGACCAGCAATCTACGACTTGTGCGGCTCGACTGGTACCAGGACCTAGAGCAGGCCTGAGAGCAGGAGCAGGCTGGTCGCCGGATCTCACAGACCGTGCAGATTCGTGTCTTGGCAACAGGTGCCGGCGAGTGACCAGTGGGTTTGTGCAACCGATCGGTTGCATGACTGGTGCCGAGGCATTGGAGACACAAAGGGTCTGTCTCGACGCTCATGATGGGGGGGTGCGTGCCTCCACAGGTCTGCGCCAGATTACCAGTGAGCCTCACCTCGAATCCCGCTGTTGGTGCCCAGGGTCCAGAGACCAAAGAGGGCTTCTCTGAGCCTGCCTCCCTACTTCTGAGGCATGACGGCTCTGTGCAGGTGAGTGCTGGTGGAACATCCCCTGCGATTGGGAATGGTGCCCTGAGGCGGGGCACGCAGAACAGTCCTAAGGCAGGTTTACCCCTAGACTTGGGTACTGCCAGAGCCGGTGTGGGTGGCACCGGTAGCGTCAGGATCTCCTGTGCTTGATGGGACTTCTAGTTGATGGAGGCCCTCGTCACTGTCCGGTGTGGCAGACATAGTATGAGTGGGGCTAGACTGCTTGACTTGAGCTGGAGGCTTACTCCCTGACTGAGGCGTTGAGCAGCCCAGTACAGGTCTTGGTTCTCCTTTGGCCCTCTTCTTTCCCTTATGGGAAGGAGGAGATCTTCCCCACGTGGTCCTTTTGGGCTTCTTGGCCGGGGATCACTGTCAGCTTGTAGATGGCCCTGACGGGGAGCTCCGCACCGATGCTACAGTGCTTGGGGCCGAGTCAGACCTCCACTCCAGAGTTGGCATGGTCCCCGGCACCATCAGGATGTGTCTCTCCTTTGTTGTTTGTGGTTTAAATGATTTACAGATGTGACACTTGTCACTTGTGTGTCCTTCGCCTAGACACCTTGAACAACTAACATGAAGGTCACTGATGGGCACAGGCCACTTACAACAATCACATGGCTTAAAGCCTGGGGACCGGGACATGCCCGGTCCCTAGGCCGGAGTCCTGTCTGGGAGCAACTAACACTAAGGGTAACTACTAACTATATACAATATTTTACAGGGAAAAAAGTTTGAGACGCACACTGAATGAAGTGAAAAGCTAGTCAAAGCAGCAGACATTCCAGCACCGTCACTGGCGGCAAGAAGGAATGGAGGGTGGGGGTAGCTGGTGGCATGCCTTGTATCACAGCATGTGTGCGCCACTCCTGAGGGCGCCAGTCCCCTACGTACACCACTGACGGAAAATGAGCACACACACCTAATATGGAATGGACATGAGCAAGCACTCAAAGAACAACAATTTTTCTCCATCTTTTTTATGGCAGCCTTTCAAGTACTTGAAGACCACTATTATGTCCCCCCTTTTCCAAACTAAACATACCCAGTTCCTTCAGCCTTCGCTTATAGGGCTGGCATTCCATCCCTTTGATCACCTTTGTCACTCACCTCTGGATCCTTTCCAGTTTCTCTACATCCTTTCTATACATTGGTGACCAAACCTGGACACAGTATTCCAGCAGAGGACTAACCAGCGACAAGCTATCAATAACCTCCTGTAACTTGCATACTATGAATCGCTGTTAATGCAACCCAAAATTGCTTTTGCTTTTTTTTTTTTTTTTTTTTTTTTTGCAACAGCATCACATTGCTGACTCGTGTTGAGGTTGTGATCCACCACAACTCCCAGATCCTTCTCAGCAGTACTGCTGCCAAGCCAGTTATCCCCCATTCTGTATTTGCACATTTGGTTTTTTCGTTTTTAAGTGTAGCACCTTACATTTGCCTTTGTTGAATTTCATTTTATTGTCTACAGTCCAGTTCTCCAATTTATCAAGATCCTTTTGAATTTTAGCCCTATCCTTCAAAATGTTTGCGACCCCCTGCCAAAATTTGATCATTATGCTTTCTATTCCTACATCCAAGTCATTAATAAAGATGTTTGGACCCAGAACAGACACCTGTGGAGCCCCACTTGAGACCTCCTTCGAAAGTGACATCATTCCATTAATATTACTCTTCATTTGCGGTTGTTTAACCAATTATTTATCCACTTAATGGTAGTTCTGTCGAGTCCACATTTTTTCCAGCTTACTTATGAGAATGTCATATGGGACTGTATCAAAACCCCTTGCTGGAGTCAAGGTATATTATGTCCACTGCATTCCACCTTATCAAACCAGTTACCCTGTCAAAGAAGGAAATCAAGCTGGTTTGGCACGATTTGTTCTCAGTAAATCCATGCTGGCTGCTAGTGATCACCCCGTCATCCTGCAAGTATTCACAAACTGAATGTTTTATACATCCTTCTAGTAGCTTCCCAGGTATCATGGTCAGGCTGACTGGTCTATAGTTCCCTGGCTCCCCCTTCTTAAGATGGATACTATTAGCTCTTTTCCAGTCTTCCAGGACCTCTCATCCATCAGTTTTCAAATATAATTGCCAGTGGCTCAGAGATTTCTTCAGCTAATTCCTTCAGCATCAGGCCCTGTGACTTAAGTCGGTCAAATTAGTTAGAAGATCTCTGATGTGTTCTTTACTTATCCTGATCTGCATCCCGTCCCCTTACTTGTCTATGATAACATGTGATCAGACTAGCAGAGTTATTTTTTGTGTGAAGACTGAAGCAAAGTAGGCACTGAGCAGCGCCACCTTATCTTCCATTACCAGCTCATCTTCACTGAGCAGTGGACATACACCATCTTTCTTTTTTGTCTGTTATTTTTGTAGAACCCCTTCTTGTCTCATAACCGGCAAGAAATGTTAAAACTCATTCCTCTGCGGATTTTGTCTCTACACACTGGTGCTATTCCCATGTATACTTCCTTGGTGACATGCCCCTCCTTCCATTTCCTGTATGTATCCTTTCTGATGTTTAGATAGCTAAGAAGCTCCTTTTGCAGCCATATTGGTCTCCTGTGACTCTTCTGGTCTTTCCTCTGCATCAGAATAGCTTGATGTTGAGCCTCTCGTTTACATCTTTTAGGAACTGCCAGCCAACTTCGACTCCTATTCTTCCTAACTGGTTTCTCAATGGGACCTTGCATACTATTTCTCTGAGTTGTTTGAAAGCGGCTTTTCTGAAGTCCAGTGTCCTTGTTTTGCTGTTCTCATGTCCTCCTTTCCTTAGGATCTTGAATGCTATCAGATCATGATCACTTCACCCCATGTTCCTGACCACCTTCACATTCGCGATGAATTCATCCCTGTTTGTCAAAACCAGACTCAAAATGGATGACCGTCTAATTTCCACTACTTTCTGAATCAGAAAACATGCTAAGAACTTGCAGGACATATTACATTTGCTGTATTAATCTTCCAACACATATCTGGGAAGTTAAAATCCCCTATTAATACCAGCTCATGTGTGCTAGCTAATCTTTGTACCTACTTGAAGAATATCTCATCCACTTCCTCTTCTTGATTAGGCTGTAAGTTCTTCAGGGGAAAGGACCCACAAAAACTTGTGTCAAAATAAGCTGCCACCATTTCAGAGGTTCAAAAAACTTTGATCTAGGGGAGAGCTGCTCCATCATCATCCTGTGACTAAGAAGTGACAACGAGAATTCCATGAAACGATATATTTTTAAAACACAAATGCTGCTCAAATTTGAACTTTATACCAAACATACATTTGTTTCTCCTGGTTTTAATTTTGTTGCAGTATTTAGCTTCCAGTAGCCAAGTAGCATTTTCTTAACGGTTTCTATTTTTAGAAGACAAGGCTGTTAAATCACCAGTTTGCTACTGCACAAATCCTTCATGAGCAGGTATCTTGGTAACCATGGTAACACTGCATCTCAGCAGAAAGGATAAAAATTTTATTCCACTTTGAAAACAAGTCCCGACACCTAGGGCTGAAACCGAAGTCTGAGCAACTTAGCTTCGCAGGTCCCCTGTGGCATAGGGCAATTGCCCTGCTTGCTACCCCATAACACTGGTCCTGGCTTTTATATGTAAAAAAACAGTTGTTGTGGCACAGGTGGACCGTGGAGTTTTTAAACATATTTTCGGGGGGGGGGGGGGTCTCAGAAGGAAAAAGGTTGAGAACCCCTCACTTACAGGAGTAGCCTCTTGGCAGGAGAGGCAGCATTTGGAGCCCAAAGAGCCAGGCATGTCCTTCCAAGAAAACAAAGTCTCCTAGTGGGGCAAAGAGGAGAGAACAAAAACAATGCAACAATCCCCTATACAAACTAACTATAACTATATGAACAACTATGTTACCAGCTACTAGATTATTTTAACTAAGGAAAAAGAGGCTAAGGCCGTGGTTCTCAAACAGAGGTCTGGAGTCCCCTGGACAGGACACGAGCAGGGTTCAGGGGGTCCTCCAAGCATGACTGGCATTAGCCTCACTAGGGCCCAGGGCAGAATGCCAAAGCCACATCACACAGGACTGCAGCCCAGGGCCCCAAGCCCTGCCACGTGGGGCTGAAGCCTGAGCAACTTAGCTTTGTGGGGCCCCCTGTGGTGTCCTGAGCAACTGCCCTACTTGCTACCTTCTGAAGCCGGCCCTAGCTTTTATATGCAGAAAAACAGTTGTTGTGGCACAGCTGGGCCGTGGAGTTTTTATACCATGATGGGGGGGCCTCAGAAAGAAAAAGACTGAGAATCTCTGGGCTAAGGAATGCTCAAGGCAGACACGCTAAGGCTCTGGCTCAGGTTGAGGTAGTTGACAAAGATGGTTCACTCATGCACCCCTACATAGCCTCGGTGTCTGGCATGACGTGGCATGCGGGGAGGGATAACTCAATGGGGGGAGGGATAGCTCAGTGGTTTGCGTATTGGCCTGCTAAACTCAGGGTTGTGAGTTCAACCCTTGAGAGGGCCATTTAGGGATCTGGGGCAAAAATTGGGGACTGGCCCTGCTTTGGGCAGGGGGTTGGACTAGATGACCGCCTGAGGTCCCTTCCAACCTTGATATTGTATGAGGCAATTTAAGGCACATGTGCAGGCTGAACATCTCTGATTAAGGGCTTGAGAGGCACATGCTGACGTGAAGTGGAACACACATAGGGATCCACTCAAAGAAGAATAACTATTCCACCTTAAGTGGAGGCAGCGACTTCATCGGAGTCCCAGGATCTGAGCTGGGAAAATATTTCAGATATCACAGACATACTCAGTGCTGGAGAAATATCCATGGTTGGTACTTCTGGAGAATGTTCACTGTGTCCATAACAGTGGAGACTCAGAGAAGGCAGATCTCCCAGGACTTTGAATCTCAGTGTTGAGATTGTCAGTACCGTAAGCAGGAATTTTACCGTGGTCAGTACCAGAGTAGACTATGCCAACAAGGTTGATACTGAGGTCATCAGAACTGGAGCAGGAGGCTTTGTCTTTGGTACCAAGTGCCCAGCAGGCCGTAGCTGAGAACATGAGGATGCTCCTTGGCCAATACTGGTATACAGAAATTGGAATGCAGGACCTACATCAGGCTTTGTGTTACCTCTGTGAGAGGAGCCGGGGGTGGCCCATGCCTAAGAGTCTCCTCAGATGAAGGCCTTTACAAGAGTGGAGCTGCATAATACCTCTTTCTACTGATGAAAAAGGCTTAGACGTGGAAGGAGGAGAGAAATATTTCTAAGGAACTGGGACTCTAGAGGAGATCATAGCACTCAGTCAACAGAGCACTTCTGGTGGAGGACTGTTCAGATCCAGGTGGATCTTGCTTACCTGGATCAGAGGCCAGCCTCATCAACTTGTCCTGCAGAAAGAGCCTAAATGAGTTTCCTTTAGGTTTTGGGTTCTTTTAGAAAAAGGAACAACAAATCAAGCATTTGGCACTGATATGTCCTTCACCCAAACACAACATGCACCTGTTATGTCTACCACAGAGGGGGACTGCCTCCCATGTGAGCAACTGTATTTGAATCCCAGCAATTTTTGAGCAGGCGTAAGGGCTGAAGCCTAGTACCAGGTAATGAAAGAAGAAAAACTACCAAGAACAGAAACCCAGTAAGAAAAGCTATCCTAAACTAACTAGTAATCTATACTGAATAGGCAACTACATATAAAAATCAGTTTTAAATCACAAGAGTGCAAGAGACAGGGACATTGCTTTCAATTCTGCCTCACAGTCACAGACAGTAAAGAAGAAACTGAGTGCCTGCTGACCCCATTCCACCCTTTATGCCTTCGGGGCGGGGGGTGGTGTTTTACATGTGCATGAGTGCACAAGCAGCACAATCTCAACAGACACTGGTGGCTAAAAGACTTTGATCAAGAGCATGGAGCTCAAATGCATCACCAAGAGTGGAATATATATGGACAAGCACTCTAAGAACCATCCTTCATTTTATCCCTTTATTTTTTTTTTTAACTACACAATTCCAGAACCTCTCTATGAAGGATCCTGTCTTTAATGCTAATGCCTAAAGTACTGTACAAGCAAGAGCAGCAGTTGAATGCAACATCTTGTGATCCTCAGATCAATTTCACTCTGCTTCTTTTGCTGGAGAAGCACAAAATACAAGAACAGTATAGGTAAGATCCTTCACTGTCGGTGCGCCGGAAAAAGGAGACAGAGACCTGCAAAACCTAAGGTGGTTATAGAAAGAATAGTCAAAAGGGACCAAAATAGAACTGGTTTCCTAGATTGGTGACCTAGATTAGTGCACAGTTCAGGGACAAACTTTAACCCTAACTCTCCTGCCAACACATTCAGAATTTAGTGAAGTCATTAACAATGCTCTTTTGTACTGATTCCTTCTGGTCAAATGAAGGATTCCAGAGAAACCGAAGTCCAACCCCACTTAGACAGCATATTATTGTTAACCTTTTATAAAAGAAGCCTATTAGATTAACAATCGTTAGATGCATTCACAAAAACAATAGTTATCACAATACATCCACGAAACCAGAATTTCCTCAAACTTTTGAAAGCTGAGCCCCGCTTCAGGAAAATTAAATCTATTACACTCAGCCTAAATTTTGCTGTGTGTTGTTAAAGGCCTACCCAAAATGAGCAGTCACTCAAGAGTAGATTGTGTAGATCCGTATAATATACTTCCTCTTCTTTGTTTTGATGAACAGTGAAATGGCTAACAATGCTAACATTTCAAGTACCAACACTGGCATCTAAATTACCACCTCTGAAAGGAATGGAACACTTTACCCCTCAAAAATTTCTACAGACTGCATGGTTAACCTTGAAAATATGAAGTAAGTGCCTCTTCACAGCAAGCTACATCTTTGGCCACTAAGGGGCGGAGGTTTGGGGGGAAAACAACCACAATCTGGGAAACTGCATTAAACAGTATGAGTAAAGTACACAAACTCTTCCACAACCCAAGAACCAAAAAAACCTATCACATCTTCAAAGTATCTGCAGTACTGGACATATCTCTATGACAGTAAGACCTTTTCATACTGTTACAGATGGATGAATGGAGGAGAGAAAATTCTGAGGAAGACCAAAAGTCTATCATCCTCTCAACTTCCGGGGATAATCTGGCCAAGTTAACATCAGGAGAAGAGTAACAGTGGCTTACAGGTCTTCACCACTCCCACATGGAACCAGACCTTTCTTCTAATTGTTAGTCAGTGTACATCAAATAAGGTTTAGTACTACCACCTACCAAAAGAAAATTTGCACTTCATTCTGTGATTAAAACCTTGGGTAGGGGGATTTGGATTAAGATCTGGGATTTTATTCCCCATGCTACATATGGCTGATGATTGTGTACTGCATGTATGCTACCACAGCTGTGGTGCTACAAGAGCTCCCTAACATCTGCTCTAACTGAATACCACATTTGACACCAGAAAATGAAGTGTTTATCTTGAATTGAGGAGGCTGAAATTGAATTGCAAGAATTTATCCAGCCTGACATTACTTACAGGTGAAAGGATCCATACAAAGTTGTCTATACTAAATGCTATAAGCTCTGTTGCACATGGTCAGCAACCACAGATGGTTGATGTCATTACCATTCACTACCTAACCAGGAAAGCACCCAAAGCAAGGGCATTACAAAATAGTACATTATACTAACTGAGCTCCTCGAGTCTACCTACGTAGCTTAACAAAGAGAAGGTTAAGGAGTGACAATTACAATTTATAAGTACCTATATGGGGAGCAAATATTTAATAATAGGCTCTTCAATCTAGCAGAGAAAGTCGTAACAGAATCTAAAGGCTAGAAGTTGTAACTAGACAAATTCAGACTGAAAATAGGGCATTAATTATTCTCACTAATTTATCCTTGGAACAATTTATCAAGGGTCATGGTAGATTCTCCATCACCGGCAATTTTTAAGTCAAGACTGGATGTTTTTTTCTAAAGGAATTATTTTGAGGAAATTCTATGGCCTGTGCAGTACAGGAGGGCACACAAGATAATCACAATGGTCCCTTCCGGCCTTAGAATCTGAAAATATTGCAGTTTTCCCACTGGGTGAAATATTGCTGGAGCATTGAATGTAAGAATCAAGTGGCAGAGTCACAGTCAGCCACAGAGCAGGAAATTAGGACACAATCCCAGAATATATCAACTGAGGTCAGAGGTTTGGGACTTTCCCCACATGGATCTGAAAGCCTCATGGGCAAACATCATAGTAGATGCAGACCACAATCCCTAGATTTCTTGCTGGCTTAGATTTTTCCTCCTTTTCCTCAAACATCAGTCTTACCAGTGATCATCCTAGTGGTGCCCAACAACATTGCATAAAGAATTACTGGTGCTGGCAGTTGGTCCCATTCCTTCATATGCCCATTAGAGCAGAGGCTGGTCTCCATGATGGCAGTAGAAATGGAGCGTGCTGCTGTTGCATCAAGTGCAGACTGGAGAGATGTGTTAGCTGCCAGTTGGCCTGCTTTGACTATGGCCTTGAATTGTTCCTTATGCGAATCAGGAAGCTGTTTTATAAAAGAGTTCAGTTTCAAATTATTCTGGTAATTGTATTTTGCCATTAAGGCTTGATAGTTTGTAATGAGGAACTGAAGAGCAGCCGAGGAGTATGTTTTCCTCCCCAAAAGAACCAGGTGCTTCCAGTCCGGGTCACAGTGGGTGGTTTTAAATTGGGGGCCCTTTGAGTTGACCGCATCCACTATGAACAAATTGAGAGGTGGGTGGGAGAAGGGAAACAGTCTTTCGCCAGCACATAATATTTTTTTGTCAGCCTGCTTGCATGTCCGTGGGACAGACACAGGGGGCTGCCATATGATCTTGGCAGGGTCCAAGAGTGTCTCGTTAATAGGGAGGGCTACTCTGGATGAGGCAGAAGAACGTAAAATATCCACTAGCTTGTGGTGTGACTCGGTCACCTCTTGTAGTAGTATCTTTAGTGCCTCTGATACCCACTGTGCCAGGTCCTGCAACAGTTTAAAGCAGTCTGCCACAGATGGCAGAGGGGACATCACTGTCTCATCTGGTGAGGATGATGAGAAATGGGCTTGAGGGGTAATCTCCTCACCTTCAGCCTCCTGTTTCTCTCTTGCCTGATCAGGGGGTTCAGATGCCTTTGAAGCAGCAGCTGAAGGAGGGTGTCTCCCTGGTTGCGGATAGGTGACACTGGGACTATGGGAGGTCTGTTGTCTTTGAGCCTGCCAGTGATCCCAATAGGGCCACTGTGATGGAAAAGGATGCAGTGGTTGGTACGACAGCTGACCAAACCAGGGAGGCTGTGGATCAGGATGACGATATGACTGAGGTCCACAGTGAAATTGGGCATCATTCAGCAGGTGAGAAGAGTGGCGGGAGACCACATCCTCTTGCTCACTTTCTGACTCAAAAGACGAAAAGGGTGGTGCACGGCAGAGGTTGTTGGCAAGTCAAAGACACCAGGTGAACTCGGTACTGGAGCATTAGACACCGAAAAGTCTGTCATGCACTGAAGTCTGGTGGCGCCAAAGGCGTCAGTACCAGCGGTGGTTGTCGCTGCCAAGATGCCCGTACCAAAGAAGCCAGTGATATGGACCTGATAGTGCCTGGCGTACCACAGGCTGTACTGATGTCCATACTGCAAGAGCCTTCCCTAGGATGGATTTTCTGTTTCTCTTGCCCACTGGGTCCTTAGGCAATCCGACACTCTCTATCAAGACAATACCACATGAATCCTAGGTACTGGATTTAGACGGTTACAGTGCTGTCAGTACCCAGGATTACTGATTGAACTGATTGTTTTCGGGTCGATCGGGGCTCACTATGAGGACTCACGGACCTTTTCTTAGAGGCCTTATGTGAATGGCTGGCGGGTGTCCCTTTAGGCTCACCTCCCTTCAAAGCAGAGAGTTGTGGTGAGGTCTCCCACCATGGCTCGGTTGGTTGAAGGACTGACTCCATGAGCAGGAGTTTAAGCCTCAGTTCTCTGTCCTTTCTGGATCTGGGCTTCGGTTGCTGACACAAACCATACTTCTGTGGGATGTGTTTCTCCCCCAGGCAGAGGACACACAGAGTGTCCGTCAATCAAAGGGATAGATTACTTGCCACTGAGACTTTTCTTGAAGCCCAGGGAGCCGGGCATACCATGTCCAGGGGAGTCCCCCCAACCAGGCTTGATGAAAGAACAAAGTCTTTTCTTTTTTTAGCAACAGCCAAATAAAAATGTAAACAAAGTAAAGAAAGAAAAGAGGCTTCAGAAGAAAGCTAAAAATTTGCAAATTCTAAAAAAAGTTAACAATCCACGAACAGACAGCTAAAGCTCCATCTCCAGCCAAGGGCAATTGAGAAGGATTCACCTGGGCACACTGTTTAGTCTCACGGCAGAGCCAGGGCAGAGCGCATGCATGGGCTGAATGGACACTGCTACCAAAGTTCTCTGATCAGCAGCAGAGGGACGCAGACACACCGACAATGGGGCACCCATAGGGACCCTACTAGAAGAACCACCAACTGTTAACTTCTTACCTAAGGTGTTGGTTCAGTTCCACCTAAGTCAGCAAGTAACCATAGCCACTTTGTGCCTAAATCCTCAAAATCATAAGACATTCCATAGCCATGGTGTAAAAAAAGGGCACTGAAGCATTATTTCAAGAGGTTGCTTTTCTTAGGAACCACCAAGAAAGGCTTGATGGCCTTGAGAAAAGCAAATTATTTAGTAGAAAGTTATTAGGGAAGCCTAGAGTCTTAAACACTCTGCAACAGTAAAGGTGGACTCTAACAAGGGGTAGGTCACAGTACCAGTGACGAAATCAGAAGCCTCTCCACAAATTACACAGAGCAATCATTTGGACTTTGCATATGCATGATAGGTCACTTTATGTTAAATACTCTGGGCCAAATCCTCAGCTGATATAAACTGGCATAGCTCCATTGAAGTCAATGGTATTATCTCAACGTTGATGAGATCTGGCCCAGTTGCTTTTATGATGCTCTGATGCTGCCTTCTGAACAGTAGTTAATAAATAATGGTTGGGAAGTACTGCTTTTGAAGTCCCATTTATCTGGGCAACACCAGACAGGGTAATTTCTTAGCAGTTCAATCTGTTTCCTCCAAGACCTTCTATACAACAAGCAGCCGGCACTTATCTAGCACTTGGAAAATGTGAAGTGCTGTACATACATTAAATAACTGTAGAAGTTCAACATAGATCTTTTTATAGCTGATTATAAGCAGGTAACGGAATACATGGAAAATTTGAATATATTTTCATTGTGAGGTCCACATGAGTTATTCCCCATCAGTGGTCTCCACGCCAACAGTGGCCTGTGGAGCAATTTCTGGTGGTCCACAAAAACCATTTGGTCATGTGGGGCTGGCTCCCCTTGTTTGAATCTGCTACACTACCTTAAAGTCAACTAAAAATGCAATCCTTTTCTAGTTTCAGAGTGGTAGCCACGTTAGTCTGTATCAGCAAAAAGAACGAGGAGTACTTGTGGCACCTTAGTGACTAACAAATTTCAACAAAAAAACTTCAAAAACAGACTCCAACGAGAAACTGCAGAACTGGAATTAATTTGCAAACTGAACACCATTAAATTAGGCTTGAATAAAGATGGGAATAGATGAGTCATTACACAAACTAAAAACAATTTCTCCATGCTAATTTTCCCCCTACTGTTACTCACACCTTCTTGTCAACTGTTTGAAATGGGCCATCCTGATCATCACTACAAAAGTTTTTTTTCCTCCTGCTGATAATAGCCCACCTTAATCGATTACTCTCGTTAGAGTTGGTATGGCAACCCCCATTTTTTCATGTTCTCTATGTATGTATATATCTTCCTACTGTATTTTCCACTGCATGCATCTGATGAAATGGGCTTTAGCCCACGAAAGCTTATGCTGAAATAAATTTGTTAGTCTCTAACGTGCCACTTATCCTTTTCTAGTGTTACTTTTCAACAACTGCTGTGGTTGGTACGAGAACGTTATTGGGCTTTAAATATGACAGATTAAGGAAATCACAAATGTGAATGGAATTTGGATACATTATGAAAAAAAGTTGAGAACTCCTGGTCTAGATATTCAGCATAAGATGTTAAGGGTATTAGCAAGCTAACTTATTGAACCACAGTCTTTTTTAATACATGGACAATAGTGGCAGGGATCTGGTGGAACCAGATTGGAAAAAAGGAAGTATACCATTGTTAAAAAAAATTTTTTAAAGCAAGTGATTGACAGTTAACTACTCAAAAAATCCAATTTCAGTTCCTAATAGAATAATGAATCTAATATTTCAAGAACAGAAAACCTACAGTAGGACAACAGAACTATGGACCATAAATAATATGTTTTAAAAGGAATCACGCTATAAAACAGTAACATTTGATTGAGAGATGAGAAGGAAGCAAGCTGATGTTAAAGAAAACTCATCTCTTCAGTACCCTAAAGAACATCTTCATTAAATTATCTGTAAGAAGGGGTAAACACTAAACAGCACATTTAATTGGCAGCTTACTAAATATGGGAAGCATTGTTAAGTGAAGACAAGTAAAAAAGGGACTCTGGGCTCAACTGTACGAGGAGCCACTCCTTTCTGCAACCATTCCAGCCAGCTTAAGTATTCTGTTCCTTGTTGCCTGAAGTGCTCTTAATCTCTCCAGGTCACTTTACAATTTCGTTCTGTTCTCCTGGCTTTGCTACATCAAATTTTAATGTCATCCACAAATATGATCAATGGATCACTTCAGAATCAAAATTTGCAGGGGAAACGATCCAATGGCCAAATTTACAGCTGAT
Organism: Natator depressus; assembly: GCF_965152275.1. Classification (NCBI taxonomy): domain Eukaryota; kingdom Metazoa; phylum Chordata; order Testudines; family Cheloniidae; genus Natator; species Natator depressus. Next base: position 123,060,485 of record NC_134237.1, read on the forward strand.
AGACACAAAGTGTTGTGTATAGATGGTTTATAGAAAAGCGATCAGTTGGTCTGCTACAACTAGAAAGAAATGTCAGATTTTTTGGTTCTCTCAGACAGAGATGCTTGCTGAATATGTTCAAGTGGTCCACAAATCTACTTCTAGAAACTCAAAGCCATCAGTGGCTCATGACCCACTGTCCCAAACAACTACGGCGATCACTGTGCCAAGAAGATAGATTGCATTCAGTGCTTACTTTGTGCTTAATTGTTAGATACCAGTTACAGTCTTATTTTACCATTTTATGCATTTTCTGTAGCTGGAAATAACTTTCTAATGAGATCATTTTAACATAGTATTTTGGAGAAATGTAACATTTTAATTTAAAGTTTTAAGTCTCTGAATTTACAAGTATTAATTTGGTAGATTTAGCTACATTTATGTACTTCCTTGTATAGCACAATAAGCTATTTTATGCTTTTTGGTCAGCAAAAATTCTTAGAAATGTTTTAGGGCTAATGTTTATTATTCATCCTGTATATTAGATCTAAAATTTCTTAGATGAACACGACTAACATTCCTGATACTTATGAAAATAGTCCAATTGATACTAATTTAAAAAAAAATTACTTGTAAATCTTTTCATGCTGTTAATTTAATAATTTTTAGGAAACAAAATATAAAAGTTCTTGTAAATTTAGATTTAAAGCCCAGGATGACAGCAAAGAGGACCCAAACATGGCTTTGATAGAAAATAAAGCTATCATTTATTCAGTGTTTATATATAATCATTTAATTTTATACCTTTAATTGAAAAGAATTTTTTAAAAAAAGAGTAGCATCTTTCTTTTGGCCATACTGCTAATAAATGTTTGTATAGAGAAATCAAGACTAACTATTCTATATTAGCCATTGAAAGCTTTTGTCTTTAAGTTTGTCTTTTCAAGTAAATTTGTCTATGTAATTCAACTTCATTTGAAGCCAGGGAAAATAGAAGAGTAATAGCCAGAAAACATTCAGAGTATTAGGAACTTGGCACAGTGTGAAGGTCCAAAGATCTAAATGGCTCTGGATTTAAGAACATCAACAAGACTCACTTGTTTGAGGGAAGGTGCATACTCAAAATACTTGAAATAAAAATACCTGGTACGTTCATTGGTCAAGCGGCAATAATCTGATTAACAAACAAGGCTAGTGGCAAAAAGATTTAAAAAAAACAAAAAAACAAAAAAAAAACAAAAAAAAAACAAAAAACACTTACTACCTTTTTTTCAGAGGGGCCTGAAGTCTTTGATACTAACGCTGCTTCAACAAGACCCTGCTCAAGTAAGGAGTCATATTTTATGCTTCTTTTTCTATTTCTCCTCTCCTTGTTTGCTGGTTTTTGTTCATTTTCCTCTGACTGGGACACAGCTGCTCCACTGTCTCCACAAATGGAAGATTCAAAAAGAGGCTTTCCATTCATGTAGGTTTTAGTGATTTTCAGCTTAATCTCTGGAGAGCCATTCTTGATAGGAGTAGTGTTGGGTGGTGTTCCAACTCCTTTTATTTCCTGGGGATCAAAGTGCAGCTTGGCATCTTGTGCCCCGGACTCGCCATTAAACACACGAGAAGTTAGATCTTTCAATTTATCGGCTGGAATAAATGGAAGAGCATCATGGCCATTATATTTTTGCATGACACCCTCTTGCAGAGTGGCAGAAAGTTGTGCTTTGCCTAAGTAGACAGAACACTCACGATTCACTTCACAATTCTGCGTTTTCCCATTGGCATTTCCAAGGATCTCTGGTACCTGCTTCATTTTTATGTGGTTAACAATTTTTCGAGTTAACAGAGGAGAACTTCTTTTGATGCTAAAGTCCATTCAGCCCAGATCTTTCCAGTCTTACACTGCTGTAACAAAACAAAAACAAAAAAGATTTTTTTAATACAGAAATATAGAAGAATATGCTAAAAGGATTGTCATTTTTAGTGTCTGGTTAAAGCTGCTTCTGTAAGGTTTTAACCTACATAATTCTTTTTTTAAAATGTAGATTTCTTTCTACAGAATATGCAACCTAAGCATTGTAATATGTATTACTTATTGCCAGTACTTAAGTACCAAAAATTCTAACAAGTTGTAATTGACGATAAATCATTCTAATTTCACTGAACATTCTCTAACAAAGTCCAAATAGGAAAACAAAGTGATTTTAGAGTATTAATTTTAAACATCTACAGCCCAAATCCTTCTCATATATTTTACACAAGCAGTTCCATTTATTTCAAAAACATTATAAAGTGTGTAAAGATAAAAGTTTAGACATAACATGGTATTAGTAACAAAACCATGTAAAAAAATTTGTTTAATTCTAGTAAAGTGTGCCAGATTAAAAAGTCCCATAGACTCAACTTGCCTGTGTATTCACATAACAGATACACCACGGGAAGTGGAAGGACAAACTAGTGGCCATTGCAAATGGTGGCCAACACTGCCATCAAAGCACCACCCTCTAGGGAAAAAGTGTAGATCATTCCTCATGCTTTACCCTTGGTTTCTCTGCTAAGACTGCCAGTAATTAATTCCACTTACGGTGGTGGTTTTATGATATGGATATTTGTCCACTAGGAACTGGATGGATGCCAATAAGATCACTTCCCTCAGGCCAATGACCAAACTGCAAAATTTAAACCAGCAACCTATAGCTAAAATGAGGTTTTTAATTATGATTTTACATCCATTCCCCAAAACAAAGGAGATTTGAAGAATTTTATACACAAATGCAGTTTCAGCTGCATAATCTGATCTTGACATGTTTTTAAAATTAATTTAAAAAAGAAAACTCAGCATACTTTAGTGTTAAAACCCCTACATTTTCAAACAGAAAGCATCAGGCAAACCATCTGCACCGGCTTTACTCTTCTCTCTCTCTCTCTTTCTAGAGAACAGTGGGAAATAGATACTTTTATTGTAGCATAAACCCCTATATCTGTGGTCCCCAAACTTTTCAGCATCTCACCCCTTCTCCCTCGCCAGAGCCAGGCCACACCCCCCAAGGGGGAAGGGGTAGGAGGGGGTGGACACGGACAGGGGTAAGAGAACCGAAGCTGGGGCTGCAGTTGGCGTCAGGGCTGGGAGTGGGGCTGCGAACAGAGCCACATCCAGGGGCCAAGGCTGGGACCGGGTGCAGAGCTGGGAGTGGAGAAGGGCTAGATGGCACTGCCTCCCTACCTCCCCGGGGGCTGGCCTGGGCCACCCTACAGTTTTGGGACCGCTACTCTATATGCATACACCATAGTTTAACATTAGCGGGACCCAGATCAGAATTCTAATTATAGATTCATATATAATTAATACAGGCAAAGCACAACACAGCTATGAATTCATGAAGAATGGAATTAGAATATCTAGTCACAAGGTAACCAAGTTCTGCTTTGACATAAATCAAATAGGTACTGCTATAACAGATCAGATTAGATTCACATCATATCCATCTAGCCCAGTATCAGATACCTTCAAAGAAGGTGCAAGAAAACCCATAATAGGCAACCACTGAATAGCGGTCTACCATAGAGTACTTTTGTCCAAACCCTTATCAATTAATGATGGACTTATGCATGACAGCGGATACCTCCTTTGTGACATTCTGTCCCATAGTGCTAGTTTTCAGTGGGATTTTTTCCTCAAAGATGTTGAGCTGAGTTATACTGAGGTCACTATTACTTATGTTACTTAGGATTACACTGAGAACAGCCTTTCCTCTTGTGTGCTGCAGAGCTAGCTGTTCCCTGAAACAATAGTTTAAGGTATCAAGAAACTGTTTCTCTAAATCTTGTCTTTATGGGATGTTTCGCCAGTTTACATGTGGAGCTGAGTCACATTTTTACTGTTTTATTTGTTGTAGATGGCTCTGATTCCGTCAGTGTTATACCAGAGTTAGCAAAAATAAAGACAGTAAGGACTGGAGGCCTTTTGCACAGATAATTTAGGCCAGTGTTTCTCAAATGCAGCCACAATGGCCACATGTGGCCACCAGAGGCTTTTCTTGTGGCCACAGCCTCTTGGGTGGTGATTGGGGGGGTGGACAAAGCAGTGGCCCCTCCCACAAGGCCCCCCTCTGGAGACACAAATGCTGGAGGAGCACCTCCCAATCCAGGGCTTAATTTGTCCCTGGGCTTGCTGGGGTTGAGTAAATCTGTTGTGAAAAGTGATATTTGTATGTTTGTTAATATCACTTTTCACAGCAGATTTAGTAGCTAGCTTGGAGGCTGTAAAAAGTGATATTAACATACAAGTATCAGGTTTCATACCAGCAGACTTACCAGCTAGTAAGCAACCAAAGAAGCGAAAGAAACAACAAAAAATACAAAAATGTGCAAAGCACCTTATTTGTGTTTTTATTCCGTTTAGGTCCAGTAAAGAATAGAGACCACTGTACATTATTTTTATTATTGAGTCTGGAAAAAAAACCCTACATAAGTAAGTTAATATGATTTGGACATGTGTATGTACATATTTATTTGTTTTTCCTAAATTATTTTAGGAAAAATTTTCAGAGCAGCCACCAGCAAGTGTTGGTGGCCGCACTCTGAGGCCACCAAAAAATTTGCTGAGAGAACCCCGATTTAGGCTACACAAAGGAATGCCATTTCTTGTGTCTAAACAACTTCTTTTTTAAAAAGCTATAGCATTCTTGAATAAATCCAATGTACAGATAATCTACTGTAATTATGCCTACCTGAACAGTCATCATTCTACTACTATAGTCAAAGAACTAGATGGACTACATGATCCAAAAAGATAAATTCTCATTGTAAATAAGATGGTAGTGGGACACCCAGAAAGAAGTGTCAGGAGTAAGATGAAGGAGAGATGTGAGAATCAGTACAGATTTGGATGGCAACAGAATTTTTAAGGTTAAAAAAAGCAAACTCCATGTGTAAAGATTTAAAAATAATTATATTAATCAGGAAGTTAAATTCACCTAAGGTCAGGGGAAATGCTGTGTTTTCACCCCATTTCATACTCCATAACCTCTCTCACTGCACGACTCCAAGTGACAGAGTGTGAAGAGTATATCTACACTACAGCTTATGTTGGCATAATTTATGTTGCAGGGACAGCCGTATGTCGGCAGGAGAGCTTCTCTCCCATTGGCAGAGAGCGTCTTCACCAGACGCGCTGCAACTGCACCGCTATGCGTGTAGGTAAACCCTAAAGCTACACATCAATTTCTATCCCTAGAGTGCTCCTCTACAGAAGCACACTCCCAATGGTATAATTGGAAGATGTTTGAAACTGACAATTTGGAAAGCACTACTGTGAACAAACAAATTAAGTATAGTACTTGATAAATTATTAGAATGATTAGTGCTGCTGCAAGCAGTATTTGCAAGGCAAATTTAAAGACTTGGTAACTGTACAGGAAATTTGTGAAAACACACAAAACCAAACCATGACAGAAACTCTCCTCTAAAAACAGTGATTCAATTTTTGACAGAAAAATGAAACGGAAAACCTAATTCACGTTAGTAAATTCCAGTCTGTCATACTCAGATTCAATGGAATTTTTAGCATGAATTGTTCCTACAAAAAATAATGATTTTAGCCAAATAGTGAATTTAGCCAGATTTTTAGTCTCACTGTAAAGAGACAACCATCACAGAATAAACTATGAAATTTAAAGTTATTGCAATGAGCATGTTTCCTTTTTGAGCACTTATTTTTACTATGAATGATATATTATGACTAATCTTGTACTTCCCACCCAAATTCTTAGTCTAATTTTATAGCACAAAAAGCCAGTAGTTTATTTTAAACATCTAAATTGCCTTAGCATACTAAAAAGGTCTCTGAAAAATCTGCCATATACAGAGACCTTCATGAAGCTAAGAGCTCCCTCTGGTGACTAATCAAACATCTGATCAACAACTATGTAGTGTAGCCTATTGGATTAAGAGGTTTGTATTTTACAACCCCGTTGTCTTTATTCTCACTACTAATTCATTAACATTTTTCTTTTAACAACATATGGATTCTCATTCTCACTTATTTTTCTAAACTAGAAAGTCATCTGACAAAAGAAATTTAACCTACAAAACCAGACAGCTTGAAATTATTTCAATAATCAAATTAAACTATGCTGTCTTTCTAGTAAGCCTATGCACATCAGCAGAGGGAAAACTATAGATCTCTGATCATCACACCACTTAAATATAAATATTGCAAGAACTGGAAGAAAGGGTTGAAAAGTACAGCAATTTGGGAATTTTCGATGAAACAATTTTTCATCAGAAAATCCCAATTCTCTGAAACCAAAGCTTTTAGTAGTTTCAACCAAACTTTCATCAGGACAGCATTTTAGGTCCACAACGGAATTTCTGCTCAAAACCTAGACAGCATGCACTCATCCTAGTGATTAGTGCTCCACATGGGACACAGGAGACACAATACAAAGACTTGAATCTGAGCCCACCACATCTCATGAGTGTCCTAACCAGAGTAATACAGAGTCAGTCTCTCTCAATATTTACTTTATACAAAAAGTGTATATTGGATCAAGGAGTGAATTAGACAAAAGGAAGTCACTGTAACCAGTTTAGAGGCAAATGGAAAGGAGACAGCACAGACAGTAGAGTAGCTTGAGAGACACACAGGTTCAAGGACAGGTTGTCAGGGTGGATAAAAATCAATGATTTTAAAAAAAAAAAATCAGATTTTTTAAAATTTAAATTGGATTTTTTTTTTTATAAAATGCTTTTTGAGGAAAAAACCTATCTAAAGGTAGTTTTAATTCAGATACATTATAGCTCAAAGATATATCATGGAATAGGGATTATAAATTCTAATTCTATAGTATGAGACAATATTTTCATGTAATGTTTAACAAAAGTTCTTTAAAAAAGAGTTCCAATAGTTCATGGATTAGGGCTCCAATCTTACAGGGTTCCACAGGCTTCTGTATAGATTATTTAGGTTAATCTTTCTATCGACCCAATGGGACTCAGTGCTCAGTCTAGAAGATACCATCAGAGAGGATTAGTTTTGCAGTTTTCAAACTGTGGATTTGTGTTTCCAGAGGTAACATGCTTGTTAACAGCAAAAATGTTTCAAATAAATAAATAAATAAATAAATAAATAGAGAGAGAGAGAGGTGAGAAATAACAGACCTCAACTCTATTGTCAACTCTGAAAATTTGTGTACAAAGAGTCAATCCCTTACCTCTCTCTAAAAGTGCAAAGTTTCAAAAAGTTCAATGAACAGATTAGTGGGGGTGGAATAGATCTGGACAAGGAGAAGAAGTCTGGAGATAAATGTGAGACGCAAGGGACATATGCTTGTTTTGCTAAAATATTATATGTTTGTTGTTGAAAGAAAAAAAATCCAGAATACTTAACGTTGTTGTTTTAGTTAAATAAAACAATTTAAATGTCTGTTTGGTGATGTTCTCCTCCGAATAGAGCATGGCAAGAAAATCCTCCAAATATTAATGATTAACCTGTTGAATTGGAGATAGTTCACCTCCCAATGACTTCATAAATATCTGCTTCAATTACTGTTGGTAAATGAAATAACCAAAAAATCATTCATTTTCTGTTATAGCTGTAAGACTAATTTGAAAGTTTTCAAAATAAATCACTTTAAAAATGTATAGTGCATACCTTCTAAAAATGAAACCTACATCTATCTCTGAGTTGTGAAGAATATGTATTAAGGTTATAACAACCAACAAGAACGCACTTTTATGTGGAAAACCATGATTAAATTGAGTCTTCCGGACTAGTGATTTAAATCATGATTTAAATCCAATCCACCCTGCAGGTTGTTGGGGGTTTCTGGAGAGGGGAGCTCAGGATGCATTTTAGAAATCTTCCCTCCCTTTTTTGCAGTGTGCATTATAGCACCAAGCAGACAAGCCTTGAGAAAGTCAGCACATAGGGATAAAAGGTGAGAAGGAGAAAGTCAAAAGATAGCATACAGGAGGCAAAGTGTGTGAACCCTGAACTCAAAGGAGAGGTGGGAAAGACTGGTTAGAAAAATGGAAGAAAATTAAAGAAAAGACCTTTATTCACTACATAATCATCTGCTTAGTGTCCAGTTTCCATTCAGAGGTTTTCAGCAGCTAAGGAATAGATGAAGCAAGGAAGCAAGATCTAAGGTGTTAGCCAGGGATGGAGTTAAGTGTAACAATGTGCATAATGGAGAGAAGAACAATTAATTAAGAAAACTTGAGGGAGGTGACCACAGAATCCATTTTGGAGGAAGAAAAGGAGGGACAGGAGAGGGTCAACAGTAGCAGATACATCAGGAATGCTGTGATCTTAGAGGTTATGAATGAGAGTGTAACAATACTAAATGAAATGAGATGGTCAGAAAGAGATACCCGATTGAGCAATGTTAAAGGAATATAATATGATACAGTGATTAGGGTTACCATCACTCTGCTCCTGTTGGAAAACCATGTTGTACAAGCACAGCTACAAGCCCAACCTCTAACTTGGAGTGCTTTGCATAGAGTAGAAAAGGAAGACTGGAGAGGTTGAAACAAACATCAGTAATAGCTAATAAGCTCAAGTTAATGCCTTAATATGATACTGACCAATGACCCACCAAGCACATCAGCAAGGAGGAAAGACAGGAAAGTCCGGGGCCTAGTAGTTTGCTGTATGAAAACAATGGACACTTATTTTCACAGGAACCCATTTTTGGTATCTGAACACACCATTTTCTTTGAATGAAGTGAGATTTTTTTTGTTTTTTGTTTGTTTTAAGTGGGATTTGGACAGAGAAACAGGTCTCTGGATATTTTAATGGGACAAATGCATGTTCTTGCAAGGGCTTTGTATATACCGTTTATAATTAATGGAATGTTTCTACATACATGGAGTAAGTTATTTTGTGTATATTTTAATAGTTTTATTAACTAGCTGAGCATCTATTATATGACAGCAAGTCAGGTGCCAAATGTGGTTATTCTGCATGTCAAAAACACATTCCTGTGTTTTACTGTCCAGATTGTTAAGAGCATTTATATGGTATTATTTATTATTTCTTTCTACCACCTTGGCAGCAATCTCAGAGATGCTTTTTCTGTGTCACTGAAATTATGAGCTAGCCAAGTGGGATTGTTTTTCTGCCAAATCAAGGAAATGGAAGAAAGTTATCAAAAGAAAACTTCACTTGAACTTCCTCAAAAGCTTCAGGAAAACTTCTAAGATGAACAGCACAAAAATTGCCTGCCCTCTAATATATCAGTGTGTATAAACTTTTAAAAACATTTATCCACAAACACCACCTTTATCATCTACAAATCAGGCTTTCAACTGAAGTTGAAAAATGCCAACAGATGGCAGATTTTCTGTAGGAAGTCTTTTGAGAGGGAAAACATAAGATGAAGCTAGTTTTGTAATCCTAAGAGATTTCTCTCTCTTCCTCTTTCGTCCATCTTGAAATCATCCAAAATTTGTGCTTGTTCTCAGATCAGAATTAAATGAATCCATACATGATTCATGTATAAATAAAAGGATTAGGGATGGGATAAGACCTTCTTCTAAATACTAAATTTGAATATCCTGGACACGTGTTCGTTCAGATTCTCTTCTATATAAAATCATGATGCCAAAGAAACATTTAGACTTTCATGTTTCTTGCAGTACAGCACTAGTGTGCAGCTTAGGACATTTTTAACATAGGACCTCGTTCCCCAATTGTTAGGAAGGCAAAATTACTGCTAACTTCAATAGAAATTACTTTGCACACACACACCCCCCGCAGAAAAAAAAAAAACAAACAAACCCACCAGACTGGCCAATTTCTTTCTAACCCAAATTTATGTCACAACAAAAGTATCCGACCCTCTGAATACTAAATATATGCAAGACTGATGTTTTCAATATAATCTGAGTTATCTAAATGCAAGTCAATGCATTAAAAACTTAAAGAGCATGACACACACTGATAAATAAGACAGTCAAAACAAATTTTACCAAAAAAAGAAATGTGCCATTTGTCTGAAAACAAACATGAGAAACTTTTGTCCAAAGTTCTAAGAAAGTTATAGGCACCTAAATGCAAGTATTTTAAAGTTCATCCTTAACCAGAATCATACAACACTAATGTATTTGAGATGCAATGCCCGGTTATATTAAAAAACTTAATAAAAACTGGGATAATTGAATCTTATGAAGGCATAAGACACTGAAGTTTACCAAACTCTCTTTATAAGTTGCATTTACATAGAAAGATTAAATCTTTTAGTACTTTTTTTAAAAGAAGATTTGAATGGCCAATATATGCACATATACAGTAACTATTCATCAAAAGTGCTAAGATGTACTAAGCAATATTGAAAGTACTTCTAGCAATACAGTTCTGGCCCCAATTTTTTGTTTTTAAAGAACGAGCAGAGTTTCAAACCCTAATATGAAAGTATATTTTCATTTAAGAGAAATAAGGTTTACATGTAGCTTATCCCTGCCTGAACAAAAAAGGGGCTGAAACCCTTCTCTATGTGACAAGAGAAAAAACAGCCTTTTAAGTGACTGCCAGAGCTGCCTAGCTTGGAGAGAAGGAGCTGACAGCTGTGGCCTCTTAGGCTACATGTCTCAGTAACCTAACAACAGCTATGCTTAAGTAAGGAAGCTATAAAAAGAAGATGATACTTCCTGAGAGAGAAAGGGAAAGAGTGCTCAGATTTCCTCCTAACTCAGGAGACTCAAGACCTATTCCCACAATGAAAAGCAAGGAGAAACTGGAAACTTAATTTCCTTATACTGACAGGAGGGACCACACTAAGTCCCAGAATCAATAAGCACTGATGGCAAGCAGGGGTTCTTCTGCAAGTACTAACACTGCTTTTCTGGTGCAGCAAAGATAATTACACAAATCTGATCAATGTCACTTTGCCCAAAGTTTTCCTGACCAATTGCAACAAAAGAACCACTGCTGGGGGTGGAACTGGAAGTGTGTGTGATAGGAAAGATTAAATATAATCTCTGCAAAATCACGAGGAAGAAGAGTTCTCTCTCACTTTGCTTAAGAAAGTCTTCTGAGTTTCACTCCTGCTGCTCAAAACAACAGGAAGCTTGACTGAAACTGATCAGATTCTCCATACTGGAGAGAAAGGAAAGACTTTGGACAGCAACAGTGGTACGAGCATAATCCAGGGAGCGGACCACAAAACAAAGGAAGGAAAGAGGAGCCCCATCTCCTCTCTAAATACCTATAGTGAAACAGCTGAACCTCCCAATCACTCCCACACAGCAAGAAGAGAGTGAGGAGAACTACTCTTTTCCAGCCCAGCAAAGGAACTTCAAATTGACCACATACTCATACCAAACAAGGCATATACTGAAGATGTGGGCATCTCCTGAAGGATCCAAGCATCGCATTCTGGTGGCAACACCAGCATGCCATTTCCCCCCCTAATTTCTGGCCACCCAAAGCTACATGGGAGCAACTACACTGGATTTCTTATTAGGGTACAGCACCTGATAAACACTATGAAGTCTCTTTTCTCTCTCCCCACCATAACCTCCCAAAATAACTGTATATGCTACATTTTTCAAGACTGTACTTGAAGCTTCCCTTATTTTCTGGGCATCCACAATAGCACCACATGACAGCGGCCCTTTCTCTAGCAAAGGAGGGTTGGATAATATAGCCTACTAATGACACTCCTCCAGTTGTCTAGAGATCGCTAGTGAATTCAATGAGGTGACTCTCTCACAAGGGCTCCAAGTATTGTGTCTGTCATATTGCTAAACCTCTACCGGTCCTTGGATGACAGACAAATTTAATCTCAAATTAGTTATCCCAGTGGTCTCCAACATTTCTTGTGGGAATAGCATACTGCTATTCCCAGAAGACTACGGCAGGCGCCCGTACCCCACCGCTGAAATGCCGCCACCGAGAAGAAGCAGTGGCAAGAAGCTCTGCCGCCTAAATGCCGCCAAGAAACGGCAACGCTTCTCAGCGGCATGGTGTCCTGCGGGTGCACAAAAATGCCCTGGCAGACACCATGGCACCCACGGGTACCGCGCTGGGGACCCCTGAGTTATCCTATTGGTGCAGCTCCTTCTCCTAATACATGTCTTGTTATGCAACTGCTGATGACATTTTTATTTGCTTAGTTCTTGGAATCTAAGCATTTTCCATCAGTAACATCCTGTACCAGGGATTTCCAATGGCAAATACACATTGTGTATGCATTTCCTTTTATAAATTTTAAATCTGCTCTAATAATTTAATTGATTATCCCCCTTGTTCTTTTACTATTGCTTAACTTCCATCAGCCTGTTGACTGGGGCTCTCTAATACTTGTCAACATGAACAGAGTAGGTTTTTACACAAGTACCTCAAATTCACAAACATACTTACCTCTCATTACTAACCAATAAGAAAAGTGATATCTAGTAGTCCAGGACCAAGTACACTGAGACCACCCTGACAGGTGTTTGTTCAATCTGTTCTTAAAAACCTCCAATGGTGAAGATTCCACCACCTACCTAGGTAACCTGTTCCACTACTTAACTACCCTTATAGTTAGAAAGATTTCCTAATATCTAGCCTAAGTCTCCTTTGCTGCAGATTAAGCCAATAACTTCTTGTGTCCTACATTCAAATGGACCCAGAGAACAACTGATCACCATCTTCTTTGTAATACCCCATATCCTTCTTCAAGTGTGGTGTCCAGAATGGGACAGAACTCCAGCTGAGAGCTCACCAGTGCCAAGAAGAGCAGAACAGTTACCTTCCATGTCTTACATATGACATGCCTGTCACCCCAAAATGACAGTACCTTTTTTCACAACTGCACCACATTGTTAGCTCATGTTCAATATGTGATTCACTATAATCCCCACATCCTTTTCTGCAGTACTGCTGCCGAGCCAGATATTTCCCATTTTGTAGTTGTACATTTGATCTTTTTTCTTCTCAAGTGTAGTACTTTGCACTTTTCTTTACTGAATTTCATCTTGTTGATTTCAGATCAATTTTTCAATTTATCAAGGTTATTTTGAATGTGCAAGTGCAAAGTGCAAGCAACCGCTCCCAGCTTGGAGTCATCCATAATTTTATAAGCAGACTCTTCATTCCATATTGCAAGTCATTAATGAAAATACTAAATACAGTTGTACCAGACAAGACAGACCCCTGCAGGATCCCACTAGATATGGCCTCCAGTTGATAGCAAACTATTGATAACTATTCTGAGTATGGTTCTTCAAGCAGTTGTTAAGCCACCTTACAGTAATTTCATCTCCAATCCACATTTCCCTAGTTTTCTTATGAGAATGCCGTAAGGGACTGTGACAAAAGCATAACCAAAATCATGATCTATCCCACCTACTGCTTCTCCCCTCTCTATTCCCCACATCTACTAGGCCTGTAACCCTATCGTTAAAGGAAATTAGGTTGATTTAGCATGATTTGTTCTTGACAAATCCATGCTGGCTATTACTTTTCAGCCTATTATCCTCTAGGTACTTACAAATTAATTGTTTGATCATTTCTTCCAGTACCTTTTCAGGAACCCAAGTTAGGCTGACTGGTCTATAAATCCCTGGGTCCTCTTTGTTCCTGTTTTTCAAGATAGATACTATGAGTTGTTCAACTACTGAGAGCCTCTCACAGGGAAAATAAAACAGTCCAACCATAGAGGAATAGTTCAAAATTAAATACACACACACTACAGGAAGTTGTAATGGAAAAGTTAACATACTAATTATGTACTCAGCAAAATAGGCAGAGGACAGATAAATACATGGTTACCTTTTATTCAATACTCAGGCAAAGTACATTCACTTGCAAAAACCCAGCACATCTGTCCAATTATTTTTTAAATATTAACATTTTACATACATGCCTGGTCTGTTAAATGTGTGTATAGAGATTTCACTATCTAATAAAGCCACCAGAAACAACACACGTGTTGTAATGATGCTCACTTTGTAATATGGTAATACTCTGGTAAATAGAAAGCACTGACTATATTCCTTTATAATGTCTCTTCAAATAAAAGCTAATTGTTGTAATGATTGCTTTGTTTCTGGTATTTATATGGCAAGGTTTTGTCAACTGGTCAAAACTTCCTAAATAAATAGTAGATACTATGTTTGCCCTTCTACAGTCCTCTGGGACCTCTCCCGTCCTCCGTAAGTTCTCAGAGATAATTACTAATGGTTCTGAGATTGTTTCAGCTAGTTTTGTAAGGACCTGAGAGTGAATTTTGTCAGGCTCTGCTGACTTGAATACATCTAACTTATCAAAATATTCTTTAACCCCTTCTTCCCCTATTCTGGCGTACATTCCTTCCCCTTGCGTTAACACAATTAACCTTTTTAGCAGAGAATGAAGCAGAACATCTCACACTTCTTGGTGCTGTCCATTATTAGCTCTCCTTCCCCACTAAGTAGTGGATCTACACTTTGTTCCTCTCTTGTTCCTAATGTTTGGCAAATCTGTAAATACATTATTAAGATAGTCTGTTTTCAGTATGGGTTACATCAGCAAAAAGGATAATTTAGAAAGTAAAACTGATTTCCATTAACAAGTACTGAGAACGTTTTCTTCAGAACTTGCTTCAAGATCCTACCCCAGTAAGATTAAGATCTGTGATGCCTGACAACTTTTGACAATGAAGTATCTCGAAGCTTACACAGGGATTTTATATTATGCCTTTATAAAACCCAAATACTATACTGATCATACTCAGTTTTTTGTTCAGCAGTATTTTGCCTGTTGGGAAAAAAAAAAAAAAGTGTTTTCAGTTCACTCATAAAAGCTACCAAAACACAACTTTTGGCAATCCATATTTCTCATAGGAAATTCTTCAATTAGAGCTGTAATTTTTCTAAAGTATTTGATTCAAAGTTTGTGGGTGCTACCATTTTTGAACTTACAGTGTAGTGATCCATATTCTAACCTTATATTCTGTACTGTTCCTCAAGGCCCATACTGGCTTTGATCTCTTAAGGATTTATATGCTGCTTCTTGTCTCCATTATGAGACTATAACCTGGGCATTCATTTCTATAGAGATAACACTCTGATTTAGCCTTTTCTGAATGCCAGTGTGGACAGTGCTTCAATAGTATATCATCAAGGTGGCAAGTTTCATGATCTCAAACCTTTGCTCCTCAAACTAATACACACTAGAATAACATTTCAAAGAACATTTGTTCACTACTTATCACAAACCTGGCAGTAAATCATTCAGGGTCTGTACACTATGACAGGAGATTATGTGCATGTACTGCTTTGTTTACCAGGATTCTTAAAATTATTAGTCAATTCCTTTATTCTTCTATCACATCAGTTTTTCCATAATATTTCAAATTGATTTTAAATATTATTTTTTAAAAGATCTTACTTAGCCCTCATCTTCTATTCCTTGAACACTGGTTCATTATAAAACACAGACAGGATGAAGACAAAAGGATAATGCTCATTTTTCTGTTTGTGATATTATCAATTGTTGCAAAAGAAAAATGGAATCTTGATCTCAGTACTTCGAATGTTGAATAAAACTACATCGTTTATTGTTTTCAAGTGTAAGTTTGTAATTTGTTGTGTATGTTTTTAATTATTGACTGGAGATGTAAATACTTAACATAAGCTTGCCACAAAAAATTCTGACAAGGGGTACAGACTGAAGCAAGTTTCAGAGGCGGGCCAGTTTCTCTGTTGAGATAACAGAGGCATCAAACTTGTGGCTACTTTAAAGACTTCACTCAGCAGACAAACTGAATGTAGCTTCTACGGACACACAAAGCAGGCTATAGATTCTAAGGCCATTATGTAAGGTCCTTTTAACCTGATTAAGAGTTCTTTATGAAGAAGTTTAAATAGTCAGACTTAAGAAAAGACTTCTGTATTTTTCAGTTAGTAGCTATTTCTTAAGTAGGCACCATGAGAGAGCATGCAGTTTAAAAAAAAATTTTTTTAAAAATCAGTTATGGGGGCAATTAGCCCTTTGGCTTTCTATCTAGGTATCTTTAATATGACTACCATCTGATGCTTTATACCTCCCTATGCATATAATTTTTCGCTTTCCTCCCATCCCTCCAATGTTTGTAATGGGAGGAATTACACCAAATAGCTACAGTCTGTGCTACAGAAGTGGAAGTTCAATTGATTTTTAGTACCAAACATCACCTTATGTTAAGTTAAAGAAAGGATAGTTGAAGTGTAGGGGGAAAAAACAATAGAAACAGGACAACAACCTGTTGGGGAAACCTTGTAACTTTACACTCTTTTAACCACCTATATAGTTTATTGCTTAGTTTCAAATTATGTCAAACACCAGTGCTTATATGTCAACTGTGCTCCAAGGCTAAGGAATTCTGCCCAACATTAGAAAGCTTTGAAATACGTATAAGCTAACATGTCACCTTTCCAGACCTTTTAGCCAGTTAAAGTAATTACAGAATACACTGCTATGAAATGTTCAGGCAGATGCTTTAAAATGTCTACATTCAATGTTATGGCCCATTATAGCATGGCCTATCTAAATAACTCCCATACAACTTTGTTATTTTTAATCACTAAAAAACACAACCACAGAAGACTTACTTTTGGTGCAATACAGTTAACAGTTATTGGTTTATGGCAAAGAGAAAACATATTTAAAATATTTATTCTTTTATTGGATACTCTTATTATATTTTTCCCTTCATAGTAAGAGGTAGCTTTTTATACACACTATAGAAACACTGATTTCGTAACCCTAACATTGAAATTGACATTTATCAGGTAAGATATTTGATGGTGAGCACACTGATGCACATTGTACGCATTCATTTATCATCAACAGGCACAGGGTATTGAGATGTGCAAGACATCTGCACTCCATAATTCTTGGGTATCTCAGTACTTTGTCCGTCTGTCCTTTTTGTTTTGAGAATGTAGGGTATAGAATAGGAACACATGACACAAAGCCCAGCATTCAGTTTGCAAGTGCATGCCACCTATCCTATCTTAAAATTTCATATATATTACAGCCCCCCTTTAAAAAAAAAAAAGTTAAGTTTCCCTACGTTAATAGGGTAAAGTCTATATGCTCATTTCAAAAGGGTCACTATCAACTTGAAATCTAGTCAGCCAAACAAAACATTAAAAGTAGTTTAAAATTTTTACTATCACATTTTCCCATTTTTATTATTTTCTCAATTTTTGTCAAATGCACAAAGTAATCTGAAATAAAAATAATTGATTTTTGTATAATTATACTTTATCTTAGGTGCTACTTGTAATAACTATAGGTTAAAAAAGTGAGAGAAGTATGATTTTGAAGTTGACAATATCTCTATGGATTGAAGGTGCGTTTCTTACATTTCAATACACTTTTCTTCCGTTTTCTTTCTGTTGTCAATCACAAAGGCCTCCCAACTATTCATTTTCTACTTTAACTACAAAATGAAACCCACCCATTCACAATTTGCTAGATATGTACATTTTTAATTTGGTTCTCCTCCCCATTTGGCCATTCATCCTTGGGTGCCATATTTCACCTTCTCTTCGCCAACTATACAGCAGAGATGTCAAGCTTTCTTCGGTGAGGACACACATAGGCTTCAAAGCCACTCCACTGACAAGAAAATAAGATGTTTGTTAGAAAAGTAGATGTGCTTATCCACTTTATTCTGCCTAAATATGTCCACTCTTCATTGGTCAAAAGATAAAAGACAATTATACATTCAGATCTCTTACGCAGGTGAACATACACCAAGCCACACAGCCATCTCATTTGTCTTAGCCTGTTATTCCTTACAAAAATGTAATGAAGCTAAAAGATTTAAATAAGCACAGGATAGTACAGTGATGAGTGTGGCACAAAAGCTTAGACAAATACGCCAACAGTCAAATTTTCTATTGAATACCAAATTTATTCCATTAGAAAGACTTCTTGAATATCAGGGTATGCATATTGCTTACATTGGCACCAGCTAAGAAGCGTTCCACAGTGCAGTGCTCAGCTCTTCTGGGGATTTGAGTTTTTTCCCTATAAGAAGTCAGATGCTTTACAGAGTTCTGTGGAGGAAATGCCTGCAATTTGCATAAGTTTGCAAGTCTTTAATATTTATACTTTAAATTTAAAATTCTGTTGTGCAATTATGTAAGCATCAAAAAGAAGAAATGACTGGAGATGGCAGGGCTGCTATAATATTTACAGCATACACAACTCTCCAGCAATCCGACCAAGGCAGGTGGAGCCTTTTGCCTCTATGGAGTACCAATAAAGTATTTTTACTTGAGCACAAGGGTCCACACACATCAGATTGCAGGACTGAGGCCTAGATTTAGATACATATTAATACTAGTGGCATGAAAGAAACACAATACATTCAAAGCAAAAGTGAGAAGTGAATGAGCCACAAACAATGGGACATAGTAACAGCTCTCTCTTTCAGGCCTGCACTGTTTTGTTGAATGCATAATTTTAGAACTCAGTAAGCCTTTTAAGCAAGATACATCATAGCCCCTTTTAAGTTCCCAGCCTAAAATAATTAAACCCCATGTCTTAGAAGCCAGAGTCTCATAGGCCTAACACAATTTTTAAGGTAATAGTCTGATATTTGAAATGATACCAAGACAAAGAAATTTTACATGATTGTAAAGATATTAAACACTATCATTTTTCATTTTCTGTAACATCATTACTGTTGGATTCTTAGTTATTTGAGAGTAGTTTAAATATAGTTATATTTTTAATTTGACTAATTTCAACTCTAAAAACTACTATGAACTGTCAGTATTAGTACTTCCCCTACACTCCAATTACCGGAAATAAAACGGTACTTATACCTTTTTGACATTTCCATTTAATTAAGGTATTGGATAAATTTATGTTTTATTAACCTGTCAATATTTGCATATTTCTAAGAGAGTGTAATGGTGGCAGTGAATGTTTATTCCCATATTCTTAACAAGAAATAACTTATTTCTACCCAAGAGGTGAAGACTATTTAATTATAAATTAATATCACCTAAAAAATTTCATCAACACTCCTTGTGGCTCTACACTGGCACATAAATCCAACATAAGTCACATTTTAGTTCTTAGTGCGTATTTGAGCACTGACTAGTACTGCTCCAAAGCAGTTTTATTCACCAAGCACATCCAACAGGTCAAATAATTTCATTAAATGGTACTGGAGAGTTTATTCAGGTACATTTGTTCTGTTTCCAAGGCACTACCACAATAAATAATAATTTCAACAATTAGTTTATAAAGATTCCACTACAACAGTATTTAGATACTGAAGAAGAGCAAATTTATTTGATCAGATTTAATAGTATTTCCCACATTTAAGGGACCTTTACTAAGCACAACAATGATACATGAACTACCAGCAAGCTGATCTTGCAAAATCCACACAAACACTTCATAGCTAACTTACACTATGGGGCTGCTGTCTTAGGTTTGAAAAGACTCAATCTCCCTTTCATAAGAGACCCTGTTTATTCAGCATAGGCAGCATTCAATCTTAAATTTAAGAATAATTATAAACCAATTTTAATGCACAAAGCAATAGGAAAATATTCAAGAAACAGGCAGTGCCTTATACCTGCCTCATGTTTGTCTAACTGGTCTGTTAGCAAATGGCCCTTTTTTCCTTAAATCTGTTTTAATACAATATCTATTTACTGCTCCTATACATTTGATA
The DNA here is from genome assembly GCF_965152275.1 of Natator depressus. Taxonomy (NCBI): domain Eukaryota; kingdom Metazoa; phylum Chordata; order Testudines; family Cheloniidae; genus Natator; species Natator depressus. The sequence goes on from NC_134237.1 coordinate 123,080,114, forward strand.
GTATTTGCCCCTCCTTTTAGCAGACATATTTTGAAAGAACCAAGTATAAATAAAATCAAGAAGTGTGGTGAATTCCCTCCCCCACTCCCAGAGCTATAACCCACAACGGATGAGCTATGACTATGGCCTTGGAAATACAAGTTCCACTGCCCCTTTTAACACACAAGTATCAATTCAAATTACGAGAGACCTATCCTCTTATACTTAATAAAGACTGAGCCAATGAGCATGTAAGTCTTGGCAGTAACATTTTATTTCCTCGTCTCTAATAGGGATCGCCTTCGCCTCCCATACAGGTCCGGAATGAACCGCAGCAGGGGTAAGTATAAGGATCATCACACCAGTCTTTGGTGGAGGAATAAATCAAACATGGCTTCCCCCTCCATACATTTCCAGAGTTACTCTCTCACTCCTGCTGCCATGGAATCCTAGTTCTACCCACAGGGAAGGCAGCAGTAGCAGCCCTCAGATGATAACACCACACACTAGTCAGTGCAATGGGGGGGGTACATTTATACCCACCACCACCATTTAACGAAGTATTTTAAAGCCTCGAGTAGATCTTTCTCCCATTTGTGTGTGCGTGCATATATATTGCACTGATTGATTTTCACCCTGGGAAGGGAGGTGACACCGACAGGCGCCTTACCCCATCCCGTCATATTTTCTCTCGCCTCCTGCAGCAGCGATGAAGAGATAGGGTGGGGGGTAACCAGAAAAAGAATGAAGCAGCAACAGCCGGGACTCCAGTCTCGGCATTGCCCCTTTCCGCTCCTCCAACACCCAAGAATCAGAGGCCCAGCTAACACCAATAATCCCGCTGCAGCCTCCGGCGGGAGGATGGGCAGGCGCTGGGGGGGAAGCCGGGGGGTGCTTGCAGGGGGCCCCGAGAGCCACCCGGAGGCGGGAGCTGAGCTAGAGGGACCGGGGAGGTTGGGGGAGCCTCCCCCTCAGCCCAGGAGGAGGCTGGGAGAGCCGGCTAAGCGGGGGAAACCTGGGCTCTCCCGAGGATCGGGAGACCGGGGGCATAACGCCGTTGGGTGATGGAGAAGCTGGGGGCCCTCCCTCCTCGCCTCAGCGCCGCGGGCCACCCCCGCTGCCAGCCGCTCCCCCTCCCTCCCCACGGCAGCGCACGGGGCCAGGGCACAGCATCCCTGCGAGCAAGCAAGGCAACCTCGCCGCCGCTCCCGCCTCCAGCCGGGGCCTGCGGTAGCGTGCCCGGGGCCTCCCCCCGCCCCAGGGACACCGGCCGGGCTCGGCCAGCTGACCTGTACTCTGGCGCATCCTCTCGCACAGGAGCCGGGCGAGGAGAGAGGCGGTGGCTCGATACCCGCGAACGGCGGCAGCCGAGAAGACGCAGCGGCAGTAACGGCGGCAGCAGCAGCGGCGGCGGCTCCGGGAATCCTGCGCGGCGGCCCCGCCCCCTCCTCCGGCCAGAACCAGCGCGAAAAATCCCCGCCGCTGATTGGATGCCGCCGCCGCGCGGCCCTTGGAGCGGCTGTTTCAAATCCCCCCGCACGGAACCGCCCGCAGACGTAGCCCAGCGGCCGGGAGCGGGGTCAGGCTCTGACTCGGGCCGCTAGCCCCCGCGACAGGCGGTAACGGGACCTTGCTTGCAAACGGCGGGGGCCTGGAGGACGGATCGATAGGGAAGCTGCCGTAGGGCACCCCTGAGTGCGGGGGGGTGGGGACTCCCGAGAACCGGGGAGGGGCGGTGTCTTGCCTACCTCATGAGTCACGGCTCAATAGACCTGAGGAGCTGCCCCTGTGAAACCCCCATACGCGTTCACCCCCCGCCCGCCAAAGGCAGAGCGACTCCCCTCAGCACCCCATAGCCTCCCCCCCCACTTCCTGCGCCCTCAAACCGCGCTAAGGGGTGGCCCCAGGCGCTGCCGTCCCTGTCCAGGCTGGGCAGCTGGGCCTCTGGGCGGCGGCTGCGCTGAGTCCCATACAGTGTTTCCCTCTCTGCAGCGGGATGGAGGGAGTCTTTCCCTTTTAAACGTCCCTGTGGCTACCCACGGCTCAGCTTGCCAGGGCAGATGCTCTGGCTCCCTCCCTACTATTTCCTCCTTTTCTGGATCCTTTTGTAGATCAATAGTCATAAACACTCTGCTGCCTCTCACCCTTGGTTATAAATTCACTCCATTTCATACCTGAGGCCTTGCCTTTCCCAAGCATTTAGACATCAGTCTACAGCTGTGGAGGATTTGGGTGTAAATAGTAAGTAGAAGGCATCGTCTCCATCATTCGAATCCAAACAACCTTAACTCTACCTTTTTGTCTTTGTCTAGACTAGGATTTAAAGGTGGGATGTTGTGTTAGCTAGTCTGTCCCTGTGCTTTAACTTGACCTATTTAACACCTTAAAGACAGCATGGATTGGCCTGGAGTCTCCCAGCATCAGTATCAATCTCTCAGTGACTATTGAAAGCAATCAGATAGATTTTAATAGGATATTTTAAGAAAATGACTCATGTTTGGGAGGGGGAAATCTCCCAGAATAACTTCAGTCAGAGTTGGCAACCCTACTTCCCTACCTTAGACTTTTAAAACATATTAAATAAGGGCTAACATCACCTTTTAAATCCTAGTGCGGACAAGGCCTAACAGTCACAATAATTGCAAAGTGTGAATGAACCCTAGCATTCATAGCATAGTTTCTTTTGAGAATTGTACACAAAAACAGTATTACCTAACTTTAACTCCTACAAAGATTAGAAACATTCTGGCCTTCCGTACAACTAATTTTAAAAAAATCCAAGACATTTTAACCACTCATGACTATCTAAAATGTATCCATATTGCCTATCACAGTACTATATAAGCATATCTGGCTATCTTTTTTTTTTTTCTTTTCTTTTCTTTCCTTGGTGGTACAAAATAATTCTACCTCTAACTAAACAAATATAATTGGAGACAAAGCTAATCTTGATACCAGATCATAAATATGTCCATTACCTCAAAACAGGAATTAATGTAATAAACCATCAAACTTCATGATGCAAAGCACATAATACTTGTTTATCCCAGGTCAAAATTTTCAAACTTTGGTTGCCTGAGTTTAGAGACCTAAATAAAAGCAACATGAATTTCAAAGCTGCTGAGAGCCCACAGCTGCTATGTAACTCAGTGGGAATTGTAAGTAAAATTTTGCACAAATTTATATTATTATTTAAAAGGTCATACACAACTCCCATTAAACTCAAAGAAAAAGCTTGACAGGGAGAAAAAACATGTAAGAACTACACTACAGGAATAACTAGATGCAATTCTGTGTCCTGTGTTATACGGAAGGTCAGACTAGATTGGGGTTCTCAGCCTTTTTTTTTTTATTTATTTTAGTAGGAGGCACCTCCTCCTCATAAAATGGGTCTTTCCAATGTAATCAAGATGGAACTGGAGTCATTAAAATGTTGATTCCAATAAAAGGGATTCTACTTTAAATAAATCAGTCTTGCTGATACTGCTGTCTAGCTGTGAATAGGGTAGGAAATCTTTTAAAAGTGCATACCTTAATAGCCACAAAGTTTTCAGGACAGTATTTCTCAATATTAGCATTGAAGAGTATGAACAGGCATTACAACCCTTGTGCCAGGTCACAATACCACTCACTCAAGTTAGCCCAGCCGCCACCTCCCTCATGTTGGCGAGGCAGCTGTGCCAAATTGGAATGAGTGGCATTGTGATCCTGTGAATGAGTGAGAAGGCTTGCCAATGCACCCTAGAAAGTTGGATGCATTTTCCCCCTCAGATGAGAACTGCTGGGCTAAATGATCTAATGGTCCTTTTTGGCCTTAAAATCTATGACTTTGATGTAAGTTTGGATTGGTTTTTCAAGTAGAAACATAAATCCAGATGCAAAGTTATAACATTAAGCACCTTGTAGGTCTTTTCAGAATTGGGGCCTTAATGTTTGCTAGTCAAGGAGAATCTACCTCTTTTAATGGTCTGTGAACTGGATGTTAAGGTTGGTGTCAGTGGTTTATATCAGTGTTTCTCAACCTATGGGTCACGATCCAAAAGTGGGTCGCAAGAATGTATAAAAGGGTTGCAACCAAACTTTAAAAATAGATCATATTTTTCATTTAATTTTTTTTAAATAGATGCTGTTTGTGCTTCACTGAATGTTAACACTATGCATGCCAATGAAGTTATTTGAATACGCAGGTGCCACCGATTAGCCAATCGAATGCAACGCTCAAAGAATTCTGGGAAAGACTGCACTGGAAAGCGGGGGTCTCACATCCCTGCCCCCGCAGCTGACTGCCTCAGAAAGGGATGTAGCAGGGACTATTGGCCCACCCGCCTATTTCTGTCATGTGCGTGGTGGCCTCTCCTGGCACCCAGTTGCATTGCAAGCGGACCACTGCTCTTGTCAGAGGACATGTTGCAACTCTGGGCGGGAAGCAGGTGAGAGAGCAGGAGATGGAAATCTGCAGGGGAGGAAGGCAAGCACAGGCAAGAGGGAGCTGCCAAGGTTTTCTGCCCAGCCCTAGCACTGTTCCCCAAATGCTGCTGGGCAACTTCAGCACTCTGGGTTCATCACCTGGCCTTGGGCTGCAGCAGCCCTGAGAGGGAGGCTGCCCCCAAGCAGCTCCTTCCTGACCTGGGGCAGCTGGTAAGCACTTCAGGGTAGGAAGGGGGATTATTCCTGCCTTGAAAAGCAAAGTCCCGAAGGGCTAGAGTCCCAGAGGAGCTGTGTAAAGGGGAGAGTCTGTGCAGGGCGCCTTTGCAGCCACTGCACCTGGCCCTCTGGCACCCTGCATGTGCCCATGCAAACTTCACCTTGCACACTGGGTGCTTGTGGTGGGGCCGGAACTGCCCATGCACATGCTAGCAGAATCACTGGGCTCTCTTGGGGGCTGAGCAAGGCTTGCTACGAAGCTGGGGGGTTGGCACACCATGTTTGGCCTTTCCAGAAAAGTTGGTAAAGTTGGACAGCTCAGGGACAGCTGGGCTCAGTACCCCACAGAGAACTGGATGCAGAGGTGGAGGCTCTGGGTCTGCGCTCTGCTGCGGGCTGGTACCCTGCTCCTGGGGAGGATGCACAGAGCACCAAACCATGGGTGAGGAAGTAAACAGGGGAGAGGTTACAGCAATTGCAAGGTTCATGACAGGGCTAAGGCTGCGTATACAAAGCAGCAGGTAGGAGGGGATGATGATGCTGCGTAATGGGTAATAAGGATGTTGGGGCCAAAACAGTTGCATATTTTCTACTTAAGCTATTCACTGGTCAGGCCTGATCATCCATGTTTACAAATGGGTCCTGGTCCAAAAAAGGTTGAGAACCACTAGTTTATATAACTCTTAACTTTGTATTTCTATAGCTTTTAATGTTCATGGGAGTTTTTACAGATGTGTTTAATGGTACATCTTCACTTGAAATGCATTTAGCAGTTAAGTGGTTAGCACTTAAAACTTTAAGTGCTAATTGCTTAGTAATGGTAACTTTAATCATCAAGTGATTAAAGTTTTAATCACCCAACAATTAAAGCTTTAATTTCAAAGTGGTTGGAGGGGTCCTGTCCATAATGATGAAGATTCATTAATAACTTTTTTTAATGACTTTTCTATGAAAACTACCCTATGCTCAAGTGTATAGAGCCCTGCCTACGAGTATGAAATTTGGAGTTCTTAAACATTTCCTGTGCTGAGAAAAAAGTGGCCAAAGAAACATGACACTGTTGTAAAATTTTAATATAGCTAAATTTGGATTAAGTACCACCTGAAAGGGTTTGTTTGTAATTTTCAAGGTCTCCTAGCATATATTAATAGCATGTTTTCAGTCAAATAATTTCTTCCAAAATTAAAATTATTACAGCTGAGTAGAAAGTAGGGCTTAAAATGGAAGTCTGAATGTAACCCTAACAAAACTGCCATGCTCCCAATCTGTGTATTTACACATAGAATTTCCTCATCTTTTCTTGTGTCTTCAGTTTTGTACAATGTTACATGGAAATATAAAACTCCCAAACTATATTATTTTTTGAGAGATGAAACACACTGGTGATTCCCGCAGGAAAACACTGAAGTGGGAAAACTAGGTTACTTACCAGTAAGTGGAATTCTACAAATAAATTGCCTACCTACTCTTGGGGGCAAATTCTGTGCTCAGTTACACTAATAAGTTGCAGACATAGACCTAGATTTATATGCAAGAGAATCACATTTTTATTCTGCACGTATTAAAATGTACAAGATCATTACAGTCAATGTGATTCTTACATTTGTTTTTTTCCCCCCTCTTCTGTCAGTATAAGAATTGGTGAAAGGATTTTACTTTCATAAGATAAGCTCAAGAAGATAGAGAGATACTTCTTATAACAAAAATGTTGTATGCACTTATTCAAATCATAAGCCTGGTCTATATTAGAGAAATTTGCACCAGTGTTAATTACATCTGTATAGTTTGGCTGTAATCTGGGTATATGAGTAAACTGCACCAATGGAAGCCCCACTTCACAGCTGTGTAATATGTCTACATAGGTGTAGTTAACACTGGTGCAAATTTCTCTAATGTAGATTAGATAATATATAATCCATTTGCCTAATAAATGAATGCAACACATTTTATGTTAAAAAGAAAAGTCTGTTTTTTTCGCTTATATCATACAAGCAAATCCTTCCATTTCTCTACACAATAGATGTTCAGCCTGATTCTCCACTGCCATCTGCCTTGTATCGTCATTTACACTTGTGCAAAATGAGCTCAAAGGAATTTTGAACTCACTTTGCACAGGTTTAAATCACTACACAGAGCAATGCAGAAGAAGCTCTTGGTATTGTCAATCAAATCTGATGCATAGTATGTATGTTTTTCAATGGTGGGGTTAAAATACTTGACGCAAAAGGCCCCTGATCTGTTTTCAGTAGTTGCAAGTTCCTGTAGTTTCCAGATCAGAGCTCTCAGTGTTTTCATTCTTTCATTTGCATTTCTTATGATTCTGAATTAGCCAATCTTTTTTTTAAAAACAGGTTGATGTTCTGGTGGCAGAACAGATCATTGGAGCTAAATGGTCTCTGACTTGAGTAGGCAATAGCATTCATTTGCTAATTACTCTTTTGTTTGTTAGTATCTGCTGTTTCATTACTCCTTACTTTCAGTTTTATGGCTATACTGTATAAAGACAGTATGACGCTAGGTATTCCTTTGTTCAATTGAAGTAACCGATTTAAACAAATGTAATGATTGCGTATTTTTCTGGAAACGTTAAAAAAATTAATTGGTCTATGCTATGGGTGGTGCAGAGTTTCACTGCCACAGTGAGACCACTAGAAGGAATTGTATATACACTGCACCATCCCTTACAAAGGTGCAGAGGGAGTGGGTCAGGCCATGGTACACTTCGGGATAATTTCGTGCAATGTTAAGTCATCATATGACAGCCAGAGAAATGCCAACTAGTGTAAGACCTCACTTTACTCAGCCAGAAATCAATATTTTAAGAAATTTAGCATTAAGTATGAAATCTTTTTATAGTCTCAAGTGATCTCAGTGAGATCACACATACTCTTCAAACATTTCATATAGTTAAAATTCACCTTTATCTCATGCATAGGAATAATGGTAGTTTTTTTCTATTATTCTTAATAACTGAAAGTTTCTTCAGTCTGAAATAATATTCTCTAATAATAAATAACACTGCATATGATTGTTTATTTGCATTAACAATCAAAATGGTTATTACATGGCATCACTATAGGACAAAAAAAAGACCATTTAGGTGCCCTAACTGAGCATTTCTATACTGTAGCTTGTGTGGATTTATTTTAAATTTAACCTTAACTCTGGATTTCCTGGATTTATAACAGTAGTTTTGATAATTACAGCCTAATAATTATTTTACTTTAAATTATTGACACATATATGCTCACTTTTAATTTCTTTTTAATATAGTATTTGTCTAGCAATAAATAAGTCAGGGTGAATTCCACGTACAAGTAATTGAGAAAAATTTTGCTTTTTTTATATCAGTAGAAGAGAGACTACCAGTATTTCCACTGTATACCATTGCCAAAGAATAAAACATTTTAAGGGTTAAATAGATTGTAAGACAATACTATTGTCTTACAATCTTCTGCAATCCTTAATGATGTTGAGCAACTCTTCATTTTGCAAATATGTTCATCCTTTCTATCTCACTGCTGAATGGTGAGGATGAGTATACCTGTTGTAAGGGTTAATTTCCCTCTTTTTAAGCATGCCATTGCCCTGTTAACGGTAATTGTTCTTTGAGTCGTTATGATCAGATTTAACTGGTTGTAGTTATGTTGATCAATTTCCTGTTTTGAGGGTTTGCTGCTCATTCTCTCAATCTGTTTGTTTTCTTCTTAGGAGGATGTCTTGGCACGCATTTTCAAGTGAATCCACTATGTTTGGGTGCTTCAATATTTGGGGGCCCAATTTGAGATGCCTATGGCCTGTTCTGCAGGGGTACCAAGACCCTCCATAAACAGTTGACTTTAATGGGAACTGTGGATACCTATCACATCTGGCTCAAGATATCTTAAATTTAGGCACCCAAAGTGGAAGGGCAGACATTTTTGAGAACGTAGGCCATACCGTAGAAAGGTCACCGCTGCTGGCACTTTTTCCCTCTTGCTGTGACTACTGAATAAAGTAGGATTTTTCTTCCCTTCCCTCCCAAATGTTACTATCCCCATCTTCACCCTAGACGTTTTTAAATCCTCTGAACTATATTGGTTTGTTTCAATGACAGTAGGTATGCCATAGCCTGTTCTTTGCAAATCACTGCAGGCATATTGCCAGCCATCCTTGTCTGGTGATTAGGATTTTAGCACTCAGTCATAGGTGGCTACTAATCTGCCTCCAGTGAGTTAGAGAGACAAGGTGGAGTGTTGTATCTGTGTCCGTCCCAGGACATTAGAGAGAGATCCTGGGACTGACACACACAGCTACAACAAAACTGCAGTGAGTTAGCCAGTCAGGTTATGCTCCTGGTCACTCTCTGTAAGAGGCTGCAGGAATGACCCGCAGGCACCTTTTATGATAATTAAGCTTCAGAGGGGTAGCCGTGTTAGTCTGGATCTGTAAAAGTGGCAAAGAGTCCTGTGGCACCTTATAGACTAACAGACGTATTGGCGCATGAGCTTTTGTGGGTGAATACCCACTTTGTCGGATGCATGATAGTTGTGTTGGTAACTCCAAATCTATAGCCATGTGATATAAATACACCACTACAAAAAAAATTGCCTCTCACCCCCATTTACCCAGCAGCAGAACTAATTACTGTCAAAGTTAAGAATGTACTTAATAGAGAAAAAGGTTTCAGAGTGGTAGCCGTGTTAGTCTATATCAGCAAAAAGAACGAGGAGTGCTTGTCACAAGTTCTCCTCGTTCTTTCAATAGAGGAAAAGTTTTAGAGTCACAATGTGCCCAGCCACTGTTTGGGTGCTTATGGAGGAGAGTGCACAAGAAGACTCCACACCTTGCTCTTCCTCACACAGGCTCTGGGGACGATTGCAGTTCCTCCTATCACCCTCATTGGCACTAGCAACCCAAAGGGGTATGGTCATGATTCTCAACTCTTCTGTAATGGCCAGAGTATCTGGCTAAAAACGAGGAGTACTTGTGGCACCTTAGAGACTAACAAATTTATGTTGCATTTGCTGAACGGGTTTGGTTATCTGGATCCTCTGCTGGAGCTACCCCCTGAGGGGGTGGGCATCACACCACCCCCAAGGTGGGACAATGGAAAGCCTTTTATCCTTAAAAGATGCGTGAGGCAGAAATTCAGATGTAGTTTGGAGTGATTCAGATTCAGTGTAGTTTGGAGTGATCTCTTTCTTTTTCTCTATCCATTTCTATCATTTTTCCCCTGTTGGTTTCTCCTTTTGCTCTCTGCCTTTTCTCTCCAATTCCTTTTCACATTGGCCTGACTGTGGATCTGTCTACCCTACAAGCGCTACACATGCAGTGCTGCAGCAGTGCTGTAATGCAGACACTTTTATAGTGACAGAAGAGGTTTTTCCATAACTAGTGAGATGCAGTAGATAGATGGATAAAGAAAAGGAGTACTTGTGGCACCAAATAAATCTGTTAGTCTCTAAGGTATCACAAGTACTCTTTTTTTGTGTGTGAATACAGACTAACACGGCTGCTACTCTGAAACCTGTCATTAGATAGATGGAAGAATTCTTTGTTAATGCTTTGAATTTTGCCCCCAGCAGAGTATACAAAGACTACAGAAGGCCATTTCTCTGTTTTGCATGTTGAGGGAATGGGCGCTTTTCTTTTTTCTGGCTTAAGATTGGAAAAGAAACTGGGTAGAGCTATATCCTGGTTGACGTGGAAGCAAGATACAACTTCAGGGAGGAACTGCAGTAGCAGCATCTAAAAAGTATTCTCTTTGGGCAAAAAGAGTCTGAGGCAGGACAGAACTGCCAGTTTGCTACAACTCTCACTAAGGTTATAGAATCAAGGGAAATTATTTTCTGTGTAATAGAACGATTCCCAGAAGCTCAAATGAAATTCTGCACTATGTGCAGAAGATCAGGTTAAAGTTGTAAGAGGAGACCAGATATCTGATCAGTAGCCCAAGCCTCATGTAACACACTGATCACAGGACTGAGATATTCGAGACTAGCTTCAAATGATAACTATGCATCCTCTGAATGCTGCTACTTGTATTCATTGGGCCTGTTCCAACTCCCATTCTCTTTAAAACTCACCAAAACTCTTTTGCAGGAATTCTAAGATGGAAACAATAAAATTGCCTGCTCTTCTAGTGAAGTGAAGACATCTATGTAATTGTGACTGTGACTATATGTAATATAGAACATGCTTTATATAAAGTGCCACACTTTACATAATTCCAAAGTTAAAAAACAATAGAAAGCAATTTCTGTTCTTAATGGTTTTTAATAAGTTACCCATTTAAGAAATCACATTTAAACTTCCTGTAACTCCAGCTGCCTATTTCTGTTCCTCCTTTGAAAGGTATGAGTAAAATATTTTTTCAAAAAATCATTCTGTTACAAATATACTTGTTTACTATGTGTATTCTGTATCAAGTATTCTTTTACTGGTATTTTACAGGTTTGTTCTGAGTTCTCACTCACGCATTCTCCGGGGGCAAATCCTTCAATCTCTGGCTGCCTTTGGGACGGCTCCATTCATACATCTCCATGCTTTTAGGCCTGATTTGTAGAGGCATTGAGTACTCACAGCTCTCAGTGCCCTCCTATGCAAGTTGTGGGAGCTCAGCACCTCTGAAAATCAGCGTCTCGCTTTTCTACCTATTCACAAGCCTGGCTTTTCTTGCAGTTCGGATATCCACTCTGTTTTAAGGGTGCAATAATGATAAAAATGAGCACATATATAACATTTACTTTATAAACATTACTTTATTTATTCTCATGCTACCCTCACAAACTAGGGTTATAAACACTTTCCTCACAGGACAGGTATTTGTAAAACATCCTAGTGGGGTTTTAAAATTTTAATGGATGTTACTATTCTGCCAGTTGGTTGGCAGCAACAAGAGCTGGATTCAATACCTAGGAGTTGCCTCTTAATAACTGACTCAAGATCCTACCTAGTAATCTGGGAAAACTAAACACCATGCCTGGGCACCTCTAAGAGGCAATACTTCCTGGCACACAAGCACTGAGTCTGTGTATAAAAAAAGAACACTTTTATTAAAAAGGAAAAGGAACCCTTATTTGCAAAAGCACCATAACTATGATTCGAAAGCATCATGCATGTAACCATAAGCAAACACTCACCACACAGTATGTTGGGTAGTGTCCTTTGCCTCAGTTTCCCACATTGTGGTGTGAAAGTCTGATGAATGAATGTCCCTTTTACATACCACTCCTCTTTCCCTCCATGGCACTCCACTCACAGTTGGTTGTCCTTGGTCAGCAAAGACCCAGAGTTCAGAACTGCCCTCATGCTGCGTTCACCTTCCTTCCCTGAAAGAGGGGGCGGGCATCAAGTGACATTTCTGCTGCTACCATGTGCCTCAGCAACTGGCTTATTGCTTCTGTTATCTCTGCCACTGCATTCTCTGCCACCACTGTTGTTGTAATGCAATGCTAAAAACTGTATTATACTGTTCGGACATTAGGTGATGGTGTGTATAAAATACCTTATTTAAGCTAAGGTCTGTTCCCACACCAGGTCTCAGGCTTAGGCCCTAGACCTGCTCATCAGTGATTCATCTCTAATCAATCTAAACAGATGTCTTCAAACACTGGCGAGGAGAAGGTCAAATGGTATCTGAGGGCTTGTCTTCACATACAGCAGTGCAGCTTCTCCCGTCAATGGAGTTACTCCACCTCCCTGAGAGGTGGAACTATGTCAATGGGACAAGGTCTCCTATTGACCGAGTGCTATCTACATAGGGGGTTAGGTTGGTATAACTATGTCACTATGTGGATTTTTCACATTCCTGAGCAATGTAGTTATACTGATAAAGATCTGTAGTATAGACCTGGTCTGAGACTCTTTAAGCAGAGTCCATACCACCAGATAGGAGCATCTCTTTTCACCCCCTCTTTCTTTCACTGGCATTTGTTTGGCATCTCTAACCCCCACTTAGCAAGTGAGATTCTGTTTAGGTGACCTCTCAATTGGGGCATGCTAAGTACAGTTCTGTTGCCCTTTACTCATAAAATAAGGATAACAACATTTCCTTACCCCTGCATTCAAATTTAAAATTTGTTATTAATGTTAAATGCTAATGTTAAAATGATATATGCAGTGTGACAAAGTTTCTGCTCTACCTTGGCGGGTCTTGCACTTATTGGCGGATTTGTTCGCCTTGGAACTTCACGGCAGCCCTCAGCTTGGCCATTTTTCTGAATTCACAGTCCAGGTTGATGACTCCTGTGTCTGACCAGGAGTTGGGAGGATTTGGGGGGAACCCGGACCCGTCCTGTATTCTGGATTCCAGCCCAGGGCCCTGTGGAATGCAGCTGTCTAGAGTGCCTCCTGGAACAGCTGTGCAACAGCTACAACTCCCTGGGCTACTTCCCCATGGCCTCCTCCCAACACCTTCTTTATCCTCACCATAGGACCTTCCTCCTGGTGTCTGATAATGCTTGTACACCTCAGTCCTCCAACAGTCCACGTTCTCACTCTCAGCTCCTAGTGCCTCTTACTCTCAGCGCCTCACACGCACACCACAAACTGAAGTGAGCTCCTTTTTAAAACCCAGATGCCCTGATTAGCCTGCCTTAATTGATTCTAGCAGCTTCTTGATTGGCTGCAGGTGTTCTAATCAGCCTGTCTTAATTGTCTCCAGAAGGTACCTGATTGTTTAGAGGGCGGGGTGATAGAGCGGCTCCGGAAATGGACGGGACAACTCCGATGTCTCTCCCTTCGTGGGAGAGCGCTGGTGCTTAATCAACTAGTCATGTCCAAGCTCTGGTACCGGCTCAACACCCTGGTCCCGGCCCCGGGTTTCCTGACCAACCTCCAGACATCGATTCTGGGGTTCTTTTGGTTAGGAATGCACGGGGCCCCTGTAGGGGTTCTTCATCTACCCCTGAAGGAAGGAGGACAGGGCCTGAAGTGTCTGCACACTCAGGTCTGCATCTTCCGCCTCCAGGCCCTACAGAGGCTCCTTTATAGTGCAGGCAGTTCGGCGTGGAGCATACTGGCACACGCCATCCTGCGCCGCATCCGAGGGCTCCGATATGACCGGCAGCTCTTTTATCTCTGTCCGGGAGGTCTTCCGCGAGACCTTTCCGGGCTGCTGGTCTTCTACCAGGACCTCCTCCTGGTAGAAATGGTTTGTAACGACCAGGTCCGTGGCGGCCACAGAGGGGGCAGATCTCCTCGCGGAGCCCCTGCTACACAACCCCCAGCTCCGTGTGCAGGTGGCGGAGTCCCTCTTGGTGCGCCAGAGCTTGATCCTGGCAGAAGTCACGAGAATCAGACCTCCTGGACTACGACCGGGGAAACTGGCTGGATCCCCTGACGCTCGCTCGGCGCATGGGACTCTCCAGACCTTGTACCCCCCGGCGCGTACTTCAGGAGGTGAAGGCTGCTTTGCCACCCGCTGCCAGAGCTTACCTCGATCGGGTCCTGCTCGAGGGCATGCCCCGCCCACCCTCTACCCCAGGCCCGCCGGACCTTTTAATTGGACCCCTGCCCCGCAGACCCAATCGACCTCCTCACTCCTTTACGGCGAGCCGGCTGCATGAACTGCAGCCGGTATGCTTCCAAACCGCGCCAAGGAAACATCTATACACACTCGTGCTCCACACCCTTCACGCCCTCATCCGAGTGTCCCGCCCCGACACAAAGTTGCGAGACCTTCTGCCACCTTTGGAGGGTGAGCAGCCCCGGTGGGCCAGCCTATATTCCACCTTGGTTCCGAGGCCCGTCGGGGACATCAGTTGGTGGCTCCTTCATGGAGCTGTGAGCAAGGGCACGTACTTGGCGTGGTTCAACCCCATCCCAGATACTTGTCCCTTTTGCGGTGTGAGGGAAACCCTGGGGCACGTATATTTGGAGTGCGCCAGGCTGCAGCCCCTGTTCCGGCTCCTCACAAATCTTTTATTATGTTTTTGGTTGCATTTTTCCCCTCATCTTTTTATTTATGCACTCCCCATCCGTGGCCTCACAAAGTCGCGGGATCTCCTAGTTAACCTCCTCCTGGCCCTGGCTAAAACGGCCATCTATAAAACCAGAAAGAGGAGGTTGGCCAATGGAGTTTCCTGTGACTGTGGGGCCGTTTTCCAATCCTCGGTCCGTTCATATATCCGGGTGGAGTTCCTCTGGGTGGCGTCCACCGACTCCCTTGATGCTTTTGAGGTGTAGTGGGCGCTGTCCAAGGCTCTCTACTCGGTGTCCCCATCCGGCTCCCTTTGTTTTGATCCTTTGATTGGGGGAGAGAGTAAGGGACCCCAGCCCCAGCCATTGCTGCTGCGGACAGCACCACCTTAGAGGGGTCCTTTCACACATGGGTGCACGTGCTCCCCCCCCCCCCGGGTTGTCCACCCCATAGCCTGCCCCTTTTGTTGGGTGCTTTCAGAGGAGGGAATTGTTGGTGACACTCGGGTGTGGCGCCAGGTAACTCGAGGGGGTGGCAGACCTTGAGAGTCGATGAGGCCCCCTCGCTCTGGACCGCCAGGTAACTCGGAAGGGTGGAAGATCATGAGGGTTGAGGAAGCCCCCTGCTCTGAGCCCAGGCAAGCTTGAACACTTCCCTCTCCTGAAGCTAATGAGAAAACAATTGTGATTGGTTGCTGTGTTACACATTGCATATGCTGTTGTTTTGTTTTGTAAGTGTGTTATGCAAATAAAAAAAATACCTTTTTTTGCTTCAAAAAAAAAAAAAAATTACTCTCCTGTAGCCATCTGGCCCGACCCTGTCACAGCAGGTTAAGGAAAGAATGTCTGTACATCTGGGTATAGTGCTTAAATTTTCCCAAAGTACAAAGGTTTTTTTTAAAAGTAATACAATATATATAGTACATAATCAGCAATAACCCAAAACCAAAACAGTTCCATCTGCTAAGCACCTAGGCAGAGTAAGTGTGTCTATTCAAATATGATCAGCTCATGAAGTTTTTTTCCTCCAGTTCATCAGGGGAGAGCTCATTCAGACCCTGCGTATATCGACATTGCTTTATCAAAACTGGGTCAGATTCACTCCTGTAGAGACATGGGTGAAAATTGCACCTCTGTGCACCCAGGACCTGTGCCAGAGGAGAAATCAACGAATAGGGAAGGGCAACAAATGTGGTACTGCCACTGGAGGCTGCCCAGAAGACATGCCAAATTGGGTAATGAATGTTCTTGCCTCCTTCCCAGATAGTTCATCCCTTTTGTGGTTTTCTTCAGCTGGCTCTATGTCCCCTAGTGGAGTGGGGATTGCTAGTGGCCATGCTGCTGTACCTCTAGTCCTTGGGGTCTTTCCACCACTCCTGGCCCACAGGCTGGATTTCTTCAACAGAAGCTGGTGCAACCCAATGAGTGGATCTGGACTGTTTGGGTTAGTAGATACTGTTAATCATTGTTGATGATCATAATAATAAATTCTGGTTCTACTCTCCAATTCTTCACTGTGTTTAGGTGGTAGGTTGGAAGATATATGTCCCTGTTTTATCAGCACCTCCTAGCACAATCATTAATTATGTTATTGTATGCAGTGTTGTAGCTGTGTTTGTCCCTGGATATTAGACACTCGTTCACTTTGTCTCATTAATTACATTCCAAAGGCCGCATCACACAAAGGATGCTGCAGTGGCCTGACTTACGTGTGCACTATTGAGAGGTTGGGGTGCTTTTGTGATTTTTTTTTTTTTTTAAACAGCTAAATTAGGATGGGATTGTCTTCAGTGGACAACTCTCCATCTTAGAGTTAAGCACACACGTAAGTGTTTGCAGAACCAGGGCTTTAGATAGTGTTTTACAGAGCCGAGAATCTGTGTTTAGCCGTATTGTATTCATGTACATTGGTATGTGCCATATTCACTTACAGTGCTATTTAAGTAATGAATAAAAGTAATTTTCTTATTTTCTTTTGTATTTAGGGCTGGTGGAGATCTTTTCCTGGTAGGAGAGTATTTAGTGTCTATCAATACACAACGTTCTGTTTTATCTTACTCTTGTGACCGGTTTACATATCGCTAAAGAGAACAAGTATCCTAACTTTGATTCACCCACAGTTTCTTTTTTCCTTTCAACAAATACATAAAAGAGAGTCAGACAGTTTCTACTTTGCTATAAGCAACAAACTTAGACCCCGGTATCCACCCCAACAGTGTATCTAGTTGATGTTTCCCTTTGTGAGAGTCAGTACATTCCTTTCCCCATCCCCTCCCCAAACAAAATAAAAAAACTAAAACCCCCAGCCTTCTTTCCATCCCAACCAATATCAATTTTATCTGTTTTTTAAAAACCCAGCTGCTTCATGAGCAGTTATAATAGTTACCCTTTTTGACCAAAGCAGTTAGTCAAAGTTTGGAGCCCTAGGGATGTCCCAGTTAGGAGTAGAAATTGATGGAATCTGGTATTTTCTCTGATGAAGTCTTGCTTATTTACAAGGAATGTACAAAGTCCTGCTTCTCCAAATGCAGGAGGAACCAAAAACTAAAGGACTAGTTTCTTAGCTTACACCAGTACCTCCCAAGGCAGAAACTGTATCTAGGGTTCTCTCATGGTCACACCATGCTTATAGGATTCTGCCTGGATTTCTTCAGGCTGTCTGTTTCTTTCTGGTTCTGTGTTCTGCCTCTTCTTCCCCCCACCCTTCCAAAAACACAAACAAACAAACAAAAACTCAGTAAACACCCCTCTGTCTATACAGTCCAAAACACCTGGGTGGGTTCATATAACCCTTTTGTCTTATGTGGAGGATTATGATTAACTTATCTTTACAGTAATGTTAATTGAAGGGTGTGTTCATACCCATCATCTCACTGAGGTTTTAACTCAACCCATAACAAGGTTTCATTCAGCTCATAACCTTTTTAAAAATGATTCAAATCGCTTGCATGGTTGTTCTAATACTCAATGGTAAGGGCCATCAGATCACTGTAGCATTCTGACCATGTCCTCCCACCCCCAAGGAAGGCCCCCCAACGTGCACTCCGTGCCACGGTGGTGAAGGGGGGATAACATATAGAGTGAGCTACAGTGGGGAGAATTCTTAGCTATCTGTGATAGCAATTTTGTGCTGCTCATTGGCACAAAGAGGCTGTAAAAGGGGCATAGCAGGGATCAGGATCTGGCCCAGTTTTCCTAAAGACTGATTTTTCTAAATGTTTTCCTGTGATTTATAGTAAGCAATTGGTTTGTAGTTTAATTTAGTACTGTGCACTTAAACCCACCAATATTATATATAGTCAATGTGGATTTCTGAGCAGTTGAGAGAACACGTCTGCATAATGCTTTTCGCTTGCTTTCAGAGCAGCCCAATTTGTGGATTGGCTGCATAAGACAATGTTTGGAGCACAGTCACATGATCAACCTGCATTTTCTTGCAGTCTTCATGATCTGTTGCACCATTCTGTTACAAGCTGTTTAGTCTGTTGATGCATAGATCTGAGCATCTTCCTTTAAGAGTAATAAATCAACATTACACAATGTTTAAGATTTCATTAGGAGATTATTTCAGAATTAAGACATTGCTGAGTGAGGGTCATATAAATCAATCGTTGTTATTCCATTTTCAGTTGTACTATAATGAGCATACCCTGCTCGTTGCTAGAAAGCTTATGGTGTTAGAATACTGATAAGATGATATTGCATTCTGAATACATTTTCTGCTGTTGGATGAAATCTGCAATGTGTTATGACACATGCATTTGGATTTGTATTAATATGCCTTGAAATTGCCAAGTTATAACATTCTAGAGATGAGGTTGGTTTTGAAAAAAATAGAATTATTTCAGGGAGAACATTTAATAAAAGAAAATTCTTGCAGTAGGAAGAGCAGAGCATAGTACTCTTTTATAGCTATTTTACTAATCAATGTAATAATGAATCCTGGTGCAGTCTTAACTCTGGAGCCATAATTGTTACCTCTATAATAATGGCTAATACTTGAGAGAGCTCATATTCATATTCAAAATGTTTCACAAACATTAATCGCCACAAGATGCCTATATGGTAGATAGCCATTTCAACAGATTGTGTCTCATTTCACAAAGAGGTTAAGTGACTTTCTCAAGGCCACAATTTATGTTAGCGACAGAGCCAGATTAG
Source organism: Natator depressus (assembly GCF_965152275.1). NCBI lineage: Eukaryota > Metazoa > Chordata > Testudines > Cheloniidae > Natator > Natator depressus. Next base: position 123,098,801 of record NC_134237.1, read on the forward strand.
GACACTTAAATTCTTGGGTCCCATTCCTGTGCTCAGGCAACTAGACTACAGTACTTCTCTCGTTCTCTCTCTCTCAGTAATGATGGAATAAAACTAAGCTCACATACAATCTAATCAAAGGGCCTGTATAGCAATGTAGGCTTCCATATGTATAGTTATACAATGATTTCCAGATTAAATGTTCTCAAAAGGAAGCAAGAGTATGTCTTTCTAACTACAAACTCAACCAACACAACCTGGGAACCAACAGACGAATTGGGCTCTTTCTTTCTTGCACATCACTACCAGAAATAAAGGTTCTGCAAGCCAGATAATCTCCTCATTTATTTTGTGCAACACCACTGTCTTCACTGTCACTGCCCCCAGTGACACCTGTGTAGCTCAGTAGGTTTGCACAAGTGTAAAAAGCTGGAACTAAACACTATTTTGCTGCAGATGAACAAGGATTAGAATCTATTTCCTTGTATGATGACTTTTTAGTGATAAAAGGAGCAAAAAGCAATAAAGAATTGGTTGTCACTGAAGTAAGTAGATAGGATTCTGTAGACACATAGGGAACTGATAAAAAAATGTTGGCGGTTTCTTTTAGTCTCTTCCTGTCATACCTTAGAAGCTTGAAAAGCAAATCTTTCCCAGTTATTCCTGTTTTCTATTTGGCAAATATTGACACCTTCACCTTGCATTTCAAGTAGTGTTAAACTTAGAACAGCATCATAGTAGTTACAGAAGGGCAAGACCCTTGATGTCATAGGGTCAGATTTATCCCTAGTGTAACTCTATTGGCTTCAGTGGAGTTACACCAATGAGGTCTTTTGACTGTGCATCACTATGCAAGGGTAGAATACAGTCTCACTGACAGAAAACATGCTCTGGATAAATCAATTTCTATAGCATCTTGTCTTGACATATTTGAGAGATCCATCATTCTCAATTAGCATCAGTATGGTTCTGGGAATAGTCTTTGGTAATTAACTGTTGCTGCTGCAGAGTCAACTTTAGACATGACCCTGATGGCTAGTGTATTTTGCTATTAATTTTTTGGTGACTGTAACAGAGTTCACTCACCAGTGGCACCTCACCTCCATCTGGGTACACTGGGGACTATCTTTATCCTGGTCTGGCATCCCCTCCTTCAGTTGTTCATCCCATGGTGTGTCTCTCTCAACTCAGTGTGCTCAATCTTCATGACTTAGCCCTCCAGCCAGCTCAGTCTTTCCCTTCTGGGGTATCACAGTCCCTCCAGTCACCATCTCAGACAGTCTTCCATGCCTATTCCCACCCTGGGCCACTTCCTCAGTGACTGGTAGGGGAACCCAGGCCTGCTCATTGGAACCCAGAGTAGTCCATGGACCCTATCATCATCAGCTAAGGTCCACACAGTTTCAACCCTTGCTACTCATTCCCTGGGCTTCTTCTGCCTTCCATAGGCTTTCTCTCCTACAACTCCTCTCAGGGACAGGATTCCATAGCTTTTGCACCTCACAGGTTTTTGTCTACCCACCTCACTCTGCCTCTGCTCAGCTGGGCTTCATCATCAATTAAACCTTATCAGCCCAGACTGTCCTCCAAGTGCAACCTATAAGGTTAATTGACCCTATCTGCACTACCTTAACCCCCTCAGGTGTGGTGTGAACACCCCATCACAGCGACAGAAGAGCAAATTTTAAAATAAACCAATCAAGCAACAAGATAGAATCCGGAATATTTTCTCAGTCAGATGAACTCAGTTTTAAGGTTGACCAAATTTGGATCATGAAATCCTTTACAGTGTTTCTAGAGATAAAAAGCATTAGTAATCAACCACAGGAAAAAAATCTAGCTCAGGGCTTATGAGCTTCCATGCACCCAAATTCCTAAGTCTCTTGAACATCTGAGGGCTGCACAGGATGGCCATTTTAGAGGGCCAGCTTTCTTGGGATACTTTGCTTTGGATCCATTCTTATATTGCTCTTCCCAGCCATACTTCTCTGCTCTCATGTCAGCATGCTGGCAGTCAGACATGGATGACTGATTTCAGAGTAGCAGCCGTGTTAGTCTGTATCCACAAAAAGAAAAGGAGGATTTGTGGCACCTTAGAGACTAACAAATTTATTTGAGCATAAGCTTTCATGAGCTACAGCTCACTTCATCGGATGCATTCAGTGGAAAATACAGTGGGGAGATTTATATACACAGAGAACATGAAACAATGGGTGTTACCATACACACTGTAAGGAGAGTGATCACGTAAGGTGAGCTATTACCAGCGGGGGGGGGGAACCTTTTATAGTGATAATCAAGGTGGGCCATTTCCAGCAGTTGACAAGAACGTCTGAGGAACAGCGGGGGGAAAGGGAGGAAGGGAGAGATAAACATGGGGAAATAGTTTTACTTTGTGTAATGACCCATCCACTCCCAGTCCTTATTCAAGCCTACGTTAATTGTATCCAGTTTGCAAATTAATTCCAATTCAGCAGTCTCTTGTTGGAGTCTGTTTTTGAAGCTTTTTGTTGAAGAATTGCCACTTTTAGGTCTGTAATCGACCTAATCGACTGTAATCGACTTCAAAGAGATTGAAGTGTTCTCCCACTGGTTTTTGAATGTTATAATTCTTGACGTCTGATTTGTGTCCATTTATTCTTTTACATAGAGACTGTCCAGTTTGGCCAATGTACATGGCAGAGGGGCATTGCTGGCACATGATGGCATATATCACATTGGTAGATGTGCAGGTGAACGATGACTGAAATCCTGCTCTTAACTTGACAGCTACAAGAACACAGAAGCAGAGAAGATAATGTTGAATGAGGAAGAAGGGCAATGAGACAACACTGAATTGGTTTGGGGAGACAGATTACAGCATAAAAGCAAAAGAGGTAAAAGATGCTGACAAGCAAAAGCCAGCTGCAGGAGCAAGAGAGAGAGAAATTTCTGTGTATACCAGAATGCAATTTTATATATCTTCACTGTTTTCATGGTGATGACCCACTAGGGGGAGATAAAGGGTAGCTTGTTGCCAGGCAGATTATGGTACTGAAGTCTGGCCTGTGGTCTGCATAAATGATGCAAAGGGGTAGCTGCGATTGGAAAGTCCAGGAAACTGTAAGTTCCTTACCCCTACTAAGGGGTAGCTTAGTGCTGCAGTGTTCTCTGCATAAGCTATTAATTGAACAAACACTTTTCCCCTTTCCAGCCTTGCTTCCACTAGGCTTCTGTTTGAAAAATCTCCCACCCTTGCTGCTCTGCTGGTGGTAACAACAATGAGAGCGAAGTGCGGGGTTGTGACTCGTGTGTTTGCCACCATGTCATTTAGAACTGCCCTAATCAGGTAATGCTTAAAATGCTGGCTATGGTCTGATGCCTTGCCTACAGTAGGGCTCCCAGCTTTTGCACATTTTCAGAGCAGACTTCAGCCCTTACAAAGCATTGGACTGGCTAGTCTATCTCTAGGTGAATCCTTCACTGGGACCTCACATGTGCCTACTGAGCGTGTCTTGTCTTTATCGGCAATGACAACAATCTTCTTCCGACTATAATCTTGCCATCTTGGATAAAAGTTGGTAGACAAAATAAATCATTATTATTTAATTATTTGTATTACCATAGTGCCTAGGAGCCCTAGTTATGGACCAAGACCCCACTGTGCTACAAACCCAGAACAAAAAGATGGTCTCTGCCTCAAAGAGCTGGCAATCAAAGCTTAAGACAAGAGACAGATGGACAAAGAAAGATAAGGGAATACAAGGAAACAATGGTCAGTATGACAGGCAGTGGCCTTAGCATACCAGCAGCTTAACAGTTGTCACATTTTGTGTAGGTATCACTGCAAAGGACAGTTGCTCGGGGTCGCATAACTAGGAATTAATACTGGGAATTAGAGAACAAATTAGCCGAAGGAAGAATTTTACTCCATTGTTTGTACAGGGTGCGTGCAGGTGTAAGTGCAATGGTACAGATGGGGGTTATAATCTCACATGCTATTAACCCACTAAGAGTCAAAAGAATAAAATCAATGGGGAGAGAAAAGGAGAGAACAGAGGTTGGTGATAGTGGGAAGAAGCCAGACAAAGTGTCCCATGTGTGCAAGGCATGAAATGCAGCCACATAAGGGAGAAAAACGACACTGGCAAGACACCACTAAGACTTAGATGTGGTGATGCCTGTTCATTATTTTGCTATTGAATCATGACCTATCTTGCCAATGATTTCTCCTCAAAATTACCATAACGTACCTACCTCTTAGCCTATCACTTTCTCCATGTCTCAAGTACAAAGATAAAGTATTTCACTCTATCTCCAGCCCAACCTAGCACTTATAATTTATTTGCCAAGCAGCAAGACCTTGATCCCACAAATGCTTGCACACATGCTTATCTTTGCAAGCACAAATAGTTCCATTGATATTCACAGTAGTAAAGTGAAGTGTACATAATAGTGTTTGCAAGATCTGCCACACAACAGTGTGCTCACTGCTGGGGACAGAACACAGATATCCAGACAGCCCCTGGCCTAGACAGTTTACAATCTAGAAGATGGACACAGAAAGGCAAAACACATTGGACAATCCAAAGGAAGCACTGCTGTGGTTTTTAAAATCTCGTTAATCTGCTTTTCATTATCTTGCGGGGAAGGGTGTCTCTAGGAAAAGCAGATCTTTGACTTGAATAAGGGGGGAGGAAGGAGGGCTTGCAGATGGGGATTGGGAGGTCATTCCATGGGCTGGAGGGAGCATGGAAGAAGATGGGGGTTCTTAGATAGGTCCGGGGGACAAGATAAAAATATGAGATCTTTGATGTATGTAGGTTTCATCTGAGTTGTTTAGCATTTGAAAATTAACCCTGACAAGATGAATAAGGGGACACCCATGCAATGAATCAAAGGAAAGAGTGACATGATCTGATTAGGCAAGGAAGGTCATTTTGACTGTGGTGTTTTGGACTGATTGGTAAGGAGTGATAAGGACATCAGGGAAGCCAGCGAGGAGGAGGTAACCGTAACTGAGACAGGCGAGGACAAGGACATGGACAAGTGTTTTAGCTGTCCAGCTTCGGCAAATAAAACCATACTTAAGGTTTCCCTTACTTGTAATTTTAACAAAAATGTTTAGTCTGGCTTTGTTCTGCCTCCCTTCTGTCACAAACAGCCTCAGTCCTTGCCAGTCAGTTTAGGAAAATTCTCCTTGCCTCATGCTGATAGTCCCGCTCCGTCACTGCTACAGGGATGACTCTGGGGAGTACCTCATTTTCTCCATCTTTCCAGTTCTGGAATAGCCCTGGACAATGGTGAAAATCCTCTTAACTTGGAGTGGTACATCTCTGCTGCTGCTTCAACCAACACAGGCTCACACACATCCCCCTTCCTGTATGCAGGCCTCATCCTACTTTCCATGCGTCCCTAACACCCCTCATGGCTTCACTGAAGTTTTGGGTGCAAGGAATGCAGAATCAGACCCTGTGTCTACGGGTTCCACAGGCTTCTTTTAGTCTCAGAGTTAGATTCCCGCCCCCCTTTTTTTTTTTTTTTGGTATTTGTTCTCTTTTCTAGTCCTGCTTCAGGATGGATTTGCGAGCAGTGTTACCAACTGTCACGATTTTATTGCGAGTCTCATGATAGTAGGTGTTTTTTCTTAAAGTACCATCTCCTAGAGTCAAGGGACTACATGAGAATATCAGCTTTCTTTAAAAAAGTAGGGTTCTAGTCCTCATAATTGCAGATAAAAGTTTGCAAACCTGACCCCTAAAGACTCAAAAAATCAGAAGGCAAATAAAAAAAAACAAAACAAAAAAAACCTTATCTTTTTAAATCTCACAATTATTAAGCCAATTTCATGATTTTTTGGGCCTGGATGATGATATTTGAATGCTTAGTGCTTCCTCCTATCATCTAGAACTAATGGGTAGATTTTTATCACTAAAGAAGCTTCTTTTGTTCTCAAAGTCTGAATCGGTGGTTCTCAACCCGTGGCCTGCTTGTGGTCCGATCAGCACACAGCTGCGGCCCATGTGACACTCTTAGAGCTGTAACTAGGGTAGGGTGGGAGGAGCACTTCCCCAGGGCACAGAGCCAGCAGGGGTGTGTGCAAAAATGGGGTGGCGCAGGATCAGGCCCAGTGTCAACCCTTCCCCACCAGCAGGATGGGGCCCAGCAGTATCGTCAGGAGGCCACCCACCTTGCACAGTCGTGGGTCCAGTGACCCCAGCGGCAGGCGGGCAGGGCGGGCTGCATGGCTGAGCTACCTGCAGCTGAGGTAGGAGACCAGCAGGGATGAAGGTGCAGGAGGCTAGAGGCGTGGGGTACGGGGGGATGAGGCATAGGAAGGGTGGTGCAGCCCGTGCATGGGTACAGACTCTAGGTGGGGTGACTGGTGGCCGGGGGCAGTCCCTGGATGGGGGGCTAGATACTGGGACATAGTCCCTGGATGTGGGTGTTGCGTGCTGGGGGGCAGTCTCTAGGAGGGGGGCTGCATGCATGGGAGGCAGTCCAGGCTCCCCATCTTTGCAGGCAGGCTCTGCAGATGCACTCTCTGGGCACTCAGCCCAGCCACAGCGTCAGAAGCAGTGCGGAAGTGAGGGTGGCAATACACCATGCCATGCTGCCCTTACAGTAAATTAATTAATTTTAACAGTTAATGTTTTGACTTAATTTTGCCAATTTAAAATGCTTGTGGTAGATATTTGCAAGTGTTGAAATGAAAGATACTATATCGATTTGAATTGTATTGCTGTCATATAATAAATACTAAACCTTTTTTGGGGGGAAGGGGGTAGATGTATAGGTAGCAACATAGCATATATGTTGTGTGCAGTCCACAATGGTAAATAGGTTGAGAACCACTGGTCTAAATCAATGTGGTCATCACTGCCACATTCTTGCTTCCTTGCTAGCGATCTAGCCTGGTACCCTCTTCTCCTTCCCTGCTGCTCCACTCTTGCTCAACTACAGTATCTGCTTCTAGTTCTTTCACCACTCCCTCTTCCACTCACGCAGAGGGTGTTGCTAGGATGAGAATGCTCCACACAATGATGTCTCTTACTCTCTTCTGTTTGCTCCCTTAGACTCCGCCTTCTGGTCAGAAGTGGAATCTGTCCGATTTTCCACACACAGCTAAATGTCAGCATGAACATATTTTTTCCCCCCAGTTTGAAAGGATTTTAACAGCATGCATGTTTATACCCTCTCAATTATATTCTCTTTCCCTGCTCATTTGTAAGATGTCAGTACTGACAACACTCAGCTGCTCTATGTGCAGATTCAGGTCAAATCTATATAAACCTTTTAAAAAATGTTGCAGTTTGGCACTTTAACAAATCAGTGTGCTTATGTGATGAGTGATTGTTTACTGTTTATGTCTATCAGCATGGAAACCAGCAGGTTTTGCTCACAATCTCTAAAGTGGTCAAGGACACAGTTTATCCTCATCTAGACTTTCAGCTAAACTGTGGTCAGTGCCTGCTTAGCTGATATACCCAGATAATTTTGCTTGGTACAGACAAGGCCTAAGTGAGTCCGCTGCCATTCACAACATGGCTGTATATGGAGAGTAATTCTACAACCCAGGTATAACTTGAACTTTTGCCTTTAATATTTACAAGCAAGCTGCCTCTGTATTCTGGGAATCTCCTCCAAAAACTGTAGATGTGATCTGAATGAAAAATCATTCTTTTAAAAACATCAGTCATTTCTTTGCCCCATTTTAAGTGTTAACTTAGTACACCTTCCTGCACTTCTACTGTACTTTTCTGGATGGTGGTGAATAAAGATAAGGTTAATCCTATATAGTTAAACTAATTCAAGGAGACAACCTGGATATTTCCATGGAAACAGATCATGCAGCCTTAAAGCTTAATGCTACTTTTAAATACTTCTACATCCCTGTGCTGCAATGTAGCTTGTAAAGTTATTCCATGCATACAAGCATAGTGCTGTAGACAGATTTACAGGATACACAGCGATCAACATACATGGCAATCTGCCCATCCCAAGGAAATAACAGCTATGGGGAAAAACTACTTAGGAAGCTCAGCTCAGTAAACCTCCTCAGGGGAAGAGTTTACAGCCACACGGATGGGGGAGGGGATTTCCTCCTCTGATTGTGGAGATGCCTTGAGATCCACTGGGAAATCCTGTTCCACCAATATAGATTCCTTGAGGAGCTAACCAGATTTGGCTTCCCAGTCCATGGTTACACACTACACCTTTTGGGTTGGTTGGATGGTGAAGGGGGCAGGAATAGATAGCAGCTGTGGATAGAGAGTTAACAGCATTATTTTCCCATGGAAAAATCTGCTTCAAATAATGTGTATTTTCCAGGGGATAATACCACAGTGAGCAGCTCCTTCATAGTTCTGCTTCCTCTCCATGATGACCTGTCCCCCCACAAACCTGGGAAGCTGTGTGTACATACTCAGTGTTAGCTTTCCATTTAAGTCAGATCTTGTTTAATGCAGTCTAATGTTGTCCCTTGGGATAAGCATGTGCTGTGCTTTCATCTGGCCCATGCACATGCTCACTCAGTATTGCCAACATCAAGAGATCAAAAATCATGAGTCAGAAACCACCGCCCCCCCCCAAAAAAAAACCCTCATGATTTTTTGGGCTAATGACTATAATTGTGTGGTTTTTTTGGTCTGTCCTTTAATTTGTGAACTCTGCTGCGCGTGTGTGTGAGAATTAGTGTCACCCACTCTCCCAAATATATTGGGGAAAGTGACGATGGTCCCTGTTGCAGGCGCTCTCACCACCTGCCCAGCAATTAATCCTGTCCCCCAGACTCCACACATCTGTCCCCCCATGAGTTTTGCTCCTCTCAGTTCATACCCTGACCCCACTGACGCCCCCCACAGCCTTAGTTCAGCCCTTCCATCCCCCACCCCACTTAGTTCAGTCCCCACCAACCCTGCTCAGCTTAGCCCCTCCCTCAACCCCGCCCCGCTCACTTCAGCCCTCATCCCACCTTAATTCAGCCCTACCAGTCCACTCCCCAGTTCAGCCTTTCTCCTCTACCTGACCTCTGCTTCCCCTGGGCTTTTTCACCTCCTATCCTAAGCTTGGGATTGGGGGGGCTGCAGCTGGGTCCCGGCTCCCCTTTTCCAAGCTTGGGGGAGCATCTCCAGGGGCTCTTCACACCCTCTCTGTCCCTTTCCAGGCTGGGTGCTGCAGGGGAGGAGCAAAGGTACCATCTCACAAGTGTTTCTCACAGGTGGGGAGAGGGGAGCAGAGTTGTACTGAACTCTTTGCTTCCTCCTGCCCTTTCTCCTCGTGTGGGAAAAGCAAGCACAGGCGAGAGACTCTGACGGCTTCAGGCTGGGTGGAACTTCACAAGGGGGCTGAAGCTTCTCATGTCATTGTGAGATGAGTTCCCACACACTCTGAAATCCCATCACTTATGGGAAAAAAAATCACAAGAGTTGACAATACTTCCCACTAGAGGTAAGAGTGAGAACTTACTGTTTAGTTGTTGCATCACTGGGCTCTGTTCATGTATCAGTGAAGTATCAATTTGGATTCCCATTAGGTCATTTCAAGCATCATAGTTTGTTTGCTTTGTTTTGTATTTTGTTTTGGACAATTCCTAGTTTGCTTTAACAGAAGTCAGACGAAAACACCAAGGTCTAATATGAAATATGAACAGCAGTTTTGTTTAAATATTGTAGTCATTTTTATTATTTTTAAACCAGTATTAAACCAGGTTGGAAAGAACTGTTTACAGTTCTCTTCCACCAGGCTCACGTAATGCTAGTGTCACAGATGACATCATTTTTCAACAAGATGGCTGACCAATAACCCTTTCCAACAAGATGGTTGCCTTAGAAAATAGGCTCCAAAATGCCTATTATTAAGTTTTGTTTGTTTGTTTTAAACCCATGCATTTAATAGGTTATTCTTATGGACAAATGTTTCTTATCTGTGAACTCTCATACTCGTTGTCTCCACATATTGGAGGCTGTTTTTCTTTAAAGGAAGAATGAACTTGAATTTATGCCCCACATGTGGCCAACAGTCACTGGGCATTTTTATAAGGGGAAAACACTATTACTTTTGAAGCCAATGTTACCCCTGGGGGACTTCGTAAATGTATAAAATGAATTATTGCTATTTTGAAACAATCTCTCTCTGTCTCTGTGCTGAATTTTCACAATAAGCAGAGTTCCTTCCTTTATATACAGTAATAGGCTATATTTCATAGTAATAAGCAGATATTTAGAGAGATTGCTGTACACAAATTATTGGCTCGATTCTGCAAGCATTTATGCATGAGAATACCTTTACTCACACAGAGAAACCCTACTGAAGTTAATGAAACAACTCCATGTTAGTAAGGCTACTCACGTGAATAAGTATTAGTGGATCTGGGGCCTAAGTAATCAACGGTGCACTGTTTGGTATCAGTTGTCAAAAGCTGGCTGCCTGCACAGCACGCTATTCTTCAAATGCCTATTTCCTTTTGTCCGGACTTCCCATAAACTGTTATAAACAACTTTGTAAAAGGAGCCATTATTACCTGTCACGTTTAATTTGTTTTTTTTAGTTGTTAGCCATATAGAAAGAAACAGGATAACAAAAACAGGGAATGAGAAAAACATCACTAACTCTGATTAGTGAAGGAATGCAGATTCAGAAGGAAGGAGCAGAAATGGTTTTTTAAAGATACTGTTTTATAATTAAAGTGTAATTATAAATTTTAACAGTTTAGCGATTAGAACAATTTATGTAGGTTGTGATTGATTCTCCATTGCTTGCAGTCTTTAAATCACGACATATCTTTCTAAAAGACATCCTATAATTCAATCAGAAGTAATGGGTTTGATGCAGAAGCTATCGGCTGAAATTCATAGGCCCAGTTGCATATTAACACATGGACACACGGGGCCTATGCCAATTTGGGGGACCCCACTGGAGCACAGGAAACTGTGTAGAAGTGAGAGGGCTACCAGTGCCGGAATTGGAGCCCTTCCCCCTGCTCCTCCTCCCCAGAAGCTGGAGCCAGGCTGTGGTAAAAGTCACCCAGGGCTGCTGTGGGGAGCCCTGGCCCACCATCTGCCCCCAGGGCAGCTCTTACCATGGCCCAGCTCCAGCTCGGCCAGGGGTGGAGGCCTCAGGGGGAAGAAGAGGAGGAGGGGTCATGACACCATGGTGACGGTGGGCTAAGTCCCTCCTCAGGCCCCCACCTGGAAGAGGTTGATGCTGTCAGTAGAAGCTGAATTTCATGGCAGGGGAGCCGATCACCTTATCAGCTCCCCCACCGAGAAGTGCAGCCTCTGACACCACCACTCTGCACCTGCCCGAGGCTACTACGTTCATGTTAAAAAGTGGGATGGCCATGACTCCTCTCCCCCCCGCCCCGCCCAGTTCCAGGGATCCAAATATTCTTTGTACCCAAGGCCCCAATAAATCTTAATCGCCTCTGCATAGGCCTCTCTTATGCAGGCTAGATGATAACGGACCCTTCTGACCTTAAAATTTATTAATCAGAAAGTCCCATAGAATGTAATAGAGACTAAAACTTTCTATATATTTTGTTTTAAACTATCCAATAAATGTAATGGAAAATTATTACAGACTGTAGCTTTTTAGAGTACTTTCTACAGTACTTCATTATGTTTCTATGTAACCCTATTGGTTTCTTTTCTAAGCTATTAAATTCTACAGGACTTTTCCATTAGGGGTGAACCTACCAAGAAGTGTATCTCCCCCTCAGTCTGATCCCTTGGCTTGTGTGTTCCTTTCTGTAACCCTCTATCTTTGTCTATTTAGTTTGCAGCAGAGCAGGGACCATATTTTCACAAGTCTGTAAATCATCCATCACACTAATAAACAGAGCTGGTAAATAAATAAATAAATAAAAATTCTCACAACAAATTTTGTAATTTGGAATTTTTCAACCAGCTCTAAAACCAAATAATTAATAATATAAATTCAACTGGGGAAAACAGTACTTTACCTTAGGAACAGTTAAATTTGAAAATAATTTGTTTTAGAACTGGCTGAATCCAAATACTGCTTCCTTCCATATTCTTTGGAGTGGAAAAATAAAGCTGCAGGGAAAACGAATGAGGATTCATTTTAGAGAGACACATATAAAATAATTAAAAAATATTAACCATTCATTTACTACACTTGCAAAGTCTCTAGTGTTACAGGCGACTTCAAAAAGATTAGTATTTTCCCCTCCTATATACATTCAGGGACTGTGCTAATATCATCGATCACATTTTGGGGCAAAATGCAGATTTTGTCTCCCATTAAACTTAAGGAAAAACAGCACCTCTCTTGTTCAGGACAGCAGCAGTAACTATGTTCATAGGTGAAAAAGCATTTGTCATTGTGAATAACCCGTGAAATACAAGGCTTTGAAAAACCGTATCTTATTACCATTTCTGAGTCTGGTTCTGAGGCAGCCATCTTGCTGGAAGGGGATGTCAGCCATCTTGTTGACAATATACAACAGTTTTGTTTTTCCATGCTATATAGAATAAATAAGGTATTCAGTGTCATTCAAACCTAAAATAAATAGTGTTTCATATTTAACTAGTCTCAGATTCAATTGTACATTTTACAGTTTGATTTCTGCTATTCCCTATTTCTGTCTGCATGATATACAAAATGAAGTGTGGCAGCTAATACTGTCTTTATAGAGTTATTCACTGTGTGGTAAAAGATTATTGGAATGCAGGCCAGGAGTAAACTGATATTTTAATAATTATATGGTCGCAGGTGTTAAACTTTAACAATACTACTACAGAGTACACTGTTGATAACATGATTTGTGTACATTTTCTCTAAATATCTGTCTGTATAGTACTATGAGAAATATGCCCTCTATTATATGCAGTGTAATAGCAGGTAACTACACTTGCTTAGGGGAAAATGATAAAACTCTCAGTTGCAGTTAGTTACTGGAAGCAACCAGCTACTGCTGATAGTAGATAGGACTAGCATCAATACTCAACATCTTTTTCTCTAAAAGGTACCTGTAACCAGCAGTCAGTGATATACTACATATCGGTGTGTGTGCATGCCATCAAATATGATTTCCATTAGAGAATATTTCTTTTGTTGAATGTACAGTGTTTGTTCTTCAGCAGTATTTTATTAACACTCTGCTTGAACTCAATATCTATGGCCTAGTTTACACTTAAAACTCAATTTAATGTACTATACTGACTGTAGAGTCCATCCTCCTCTGACTGAACTCTGTGGGAGTTTTGATGTTGACGTCGGTCATAGAAGGATCAGGCCCATTGTCTACTTACAGAGCTGCTGCATTCACGGAAAAGCTGCTGCTGATTTTTTTAAAAACAGGTTTTCATATACAAAAATAAAAATCATCTTCTCAATTGTGTCTAAACTATCTGATCCTCATAAGGGTGATTAGAGCCCTGTGACGTTGCACTCCATACGTTTTATGGAAATATGCTTATGAGTGTGAATATGATGTAACTGGAATATGCTTTATGCAAAAGGTCTCTTGTAAGGTATCATAACAAAGGTTATAAACTACTGAAGATATTCCTCCTATTTGTATGCATGTATCATTCTTGTATCTGAAGCTAGAAATATGAAGTATAACTCTGAGTTCCTATTGTATTTATGCAAAGTGTGGGCCATTAATGGTGGTTTAGCATCTTGATGGCTCCCACTGACTCGGACAATTGGTTGTAAATGGTTTATTTACCTGCAAACCTTCTTATGTACCTGTGGGCCAACCCAGGAAGAATGGAGACTAGGGGTCTTACAGTGACATGTGACCATATCACATGATACTGGAATCCATCTTAATCCTTGTACTTTTCCATTGATGAGGCGGGGATAGGGAGAAGCACAGACAAAAGATTTCCGCCTTGTGCTGATGCTATAAAAGAGGGTGGAGCAGGACAACAGAGGCTGCCAGTCACGAGAAAACCCCTGCTTACCACCTGAGATGTCTGCTGGCTCTAACAAAGACTGTACCACGGGAAAGGATTGGGCCCAGACTAGGAAGGAGTCTAGTCTTGTGAAAGAAGCTTATTGGAACATCTCTGAGGGTGAGATATTACCTGATGCATCCGATGAAGTGAGCTTAGCTCACGAAAGCTTATGCTCAAATAAATTGGTTAGTCTCTAAGGTGCCACAAGTACTCCTTTTCTTTTTGGGAATACAAACTAACACGGCTGCTACTCTGATACCTGTAATCAGTTTCTTAATGTATTAGGCTTAGACTTGTGTGTTTTGTTTTATTTTGCTTGGTGACTTACTTTGTTCTCTTTGTTATTACTTGAAAGCACTTAAATCCTACCTTTTATACTTTATAAAATCACTTTTGTGAGTAAATTGTTGGGGACACTGGGGCATGGCCACTAGGTAACTCGAGGGGATGGAAGACCACGAGTGTCGATGAAGCCCCCTCACACTAGGCCCAAGTGTCCTTGGGCCCCCTCCCCCCCGCCTGGAGGCACTCGCAGCAGCTATGCATACTAGGCCCAAGTGTCCTTGGCCCCCCTGCCTGGAGGCACTCACAGCAGTTATGCTGAGGATCTGCAACAATATGTCAGAGTCAGACTGCCTGAAACTAAACAAGGCCAAACAGGGCAGATATGGAAGAACAATGCTGAATAACAGCAGCTTTATGTATAGTTTAACAAATGATACAAAAAACAAGGGAACTAGCTGGTAACTGGATTGGCTGGCTATATGGATACTTAGGGCAGCTTGCTATTGGATAAGTATGCTGAAGAAAGGATGTATAAAAGCCTGTGTAACTTCCTGCTGTGTGCAGGATTTGAGATTCTATTCTCCCTGTACCCTGTTTGCAGCTGCAAATAAAGTTTTCTGCTTCTCCACCCTGTTGTCATTATTGGGTGATGCACACCAGTTAACGAACCCCTACTGTTGTTTTGCCTCTCGGCACTGGGTGCCGGTAACAAAGTGATTAATACCTGGGGGAGCAAACAGCTGTGCATATCTCTGTGTCAGTGATATGGAGGGTGAACAATTTACGAATTTACCCTGTATAAGCTTTATACAGAGTAAAACGGATTTAGTTGGGGTTTGGATCCTAATGGGAGCTGGGTGTCTGGGTGCCGGAGACAGGTAACTTGCTGAACTGTTTTTAAAGTCTGCAGCTTTGGAGGCATGGCCCAGAACCTGAGTCTGTCTTGCAGCAAGCTAGCATATCTGCCTCAACAAAGCAGGGTTCTGGAGTCCCAAGCTGGCAGGGAAAAGGGGCTCAGAGGTCATTTCAGCACATCAGGTGACAGTCCTAAGGCGATCTCTGTGACCAAACTCATCACAAGCCCCTAAAAAGGGCTCTGTCAGGTTTCCTTCAAGATTGAGGGATCTAAATGGCTTGATTTGCCCCATTTGTGCTAAAGAATACATTTCCTTCTAACACAATGCAATAATACTAATCAGCTGGGGTCACTTGAGATGGATTAGATTACAAAAGGGTAGGATCCCATTCCCACGGCAGGCATCAGTATCCACTGACTCTAAGGCTACTGTTATGCCATCACCTGCCTGAATCCCCTCCCCTCCCCACCACAGACGCACAACTAAAACTACAGTTCCCAGCCTGCAGCGCTATTAATTTCCGAGCTGCTCTCGAGTTCCCAGCTTGCAATGCGACACTGGGATCCGTAGTCCAATGGGAGCAGCAGGGGGCAAATATCGCCGGCAGTCGGTCACCTCGCGGGCGGCGCTTCTGTTTCCGCGTTGAGGCGCCGCAGGATTCAGGGACATGGCCAGGCCGGGAACCTGACGTTAACCTTAGCGTCACCTCAGCCACCGGCGCGCGAGAGAAGATGGCGTCCATGCTGCTGAAGAGCTGCAGCCGGCGGGTCTGCTGCCTCCCCAGGCCGCTGCGCAGGGAGCCCAAGTGGGGTAAGGCTCGGGCCGGGGCTGGGCAGGCGCCGCAGCGCTGGGCCCCGGCTCGCCAGCGTCTGTGGGACTCGAGCCGCCGGCTCCCGAGTCCCCAGCCTAGGCCCTGGGGCGAGGAGCACTGGGCCTGGCGGGGCCCTGCGGCTGGGGGAGCTGGCTACGGGCCTGACCGTTCGGGGGACAGTGATTGCGGGGCGGGCGGGGGCGCGGGGCGAGGCTGCCTCCCTTCCCTGCTTCCAGAGATCACCGGGTGTCATCTGAGCAGCCCTGACTTCGCGTGGGTGACGCTGTTGGGCGCCCGCGCTTGGTGATCTCATCCTGCCTCTTGATCTCTAGCGGCGGGGAGCTCCTGTCAGTGGCCCGGGGCGGCGTCCTCCCTCCACGCGTCTCCTGGGCCCGTGGCTCCCTTTATTTCTCTTCGCTGAAGCCTTGGGGTGCTCCTGGGCTGGCAGGTCATCAGTGCTTTGCTTTATCGCTAGCTCTTGTGGCTGGAACCTCCCAGAAGTTTTTTCCTTTGTATAAACTACTTAGTTCCTGCTCTGCCTTGTCATCCGCTGTATTTGGCCTTTGAGTTAAAGTGCCGTTGGCTTTAGTTTTCAAGGCGTTCTTTTTTTCAAATAAAGTGGGTTCTTTGTCTAAGCTACATATCCTGAAAGTAAATAAAAACCTAACTGACTTCTTGCAAGTAGCAAATCAGCCTTAAAATTGAGTACAATGAAATCTGATGTGCTTATTTTGTTCTAAGAATTTGGCAACTGATTGAGGTTTCCCAAATGAGGAATCCAAATGTTTGTGAAACAGTCAATAACTTGTGACAGGTTAGTTCAGGGGGGTGGGCAAACTTTTTGGTCCGAGGGCTACATCTGGGTATAAAAATTGTATGGCGGGCTGTGAATGCTCACAAAATTGAAGGTTGGGTGCAGGAGGGGGTGAGGGCTCTGGTTGGGCATGTGAGCTCTGGGGTGGGGCCAGAAATGAGAAGTTCAGGTGTGGGAGGGGGCTCCAGGCTGGGGTGCAGGGGTGTGTGAGAGACCTCCAGCTGGGGATGTGGGCTCCAGGGTGGGGCTGGGGATGGGCACTTTGGGGTGCAGGAGGGTGCTCCGGGCTGGGACCGAGAGGTTCAGAGGGTGGGAGGGGGCTCTGGGCTGAGGCAAGGAGTTGGGGGTAGGGGGTTCAGGGGTGCAGGCTCCAGGCAGCACTTACTTCAAGCAGCTCCCGGAAGCAGCGGCATGTCCCTCCTACACGGAAGCGTGGCCAAGTGGCTCTGCACGCTGCCCCATCCGCAGGTGCCACACCCACAGATCCCAGCAGCAATGGTAAGTCACCCTCCAGCTCCTACGTGGAGGCGCGACACCGGCCATGCGGCTCTGCATGCTGTCCGATCCGCAGGCGCTGCTTCTGCAGCTCCCATTGGCCGCGGGTCCTGGCCAATGGGAGCTGTGAGGGATGGCGCTTGGGGCGGGGGCAGTGTGCGGAGAGCCCCCTGGCTGCCCCTACGCCTAGGAGCTGGAGGGGGGACATGTCACTGTTTCCGGGAGCCATGTGACAATCCCCCGACCCTGCTCCCCGGCTGGAGTGCTGGAGCGGGGCAAGCACCTGACCCTGCTCCCCGGTGGTAGCTCGAGGGCTGGACTAAAAGGCTTGACAGGTTGGACGCAGCCTGCGAGCCGTAGTTTTCCCACCCATGGGTTAGTTGCTTTTAACTGCAAAAAAGATTTGGTTTTAGTATTTGTGAGAGGGGCTAGCTTGATAGCTGTGGAAGCTTCAGTATTCTAGCCACAGGACATACAACAGTAGTGCAAGATTTCTTGCAATGCTTTACCAATGACCTTCAATCTTGAGCTGGAGGAATCAGTCACCATGAATGAAGGTTAAATGGCTTTGCCAATTCAATTCATGACCTTTGCTGAAGTTGCCAGTAAAGCTGCCACTTGTGATTGGACGCTTTCTTTAATGTGGCATACTGGCCAGCAACAGCCATCTGATATAGTGGTCTCTTATAGTTACTGGTCTTTGCTCAGATACTGAAGTAAAGGATGTGATATAAAAACTAAGATAGATTTGGGCTGAATTTGAACTTGTTGACATGGACAAAAGGTTGGATTTTATTACCATTACTTTGTGCCATTCAGTCCTTCCTACAGCATTCTAAATCTTCAGAATATAGGAAATATGTTTAATCTGTAAACTAAGTTACAAAAGGGTAAATGGGCATACCGCTAGTTTCTATGGCATAGCAATATTTTCTCACAATGCTAATTGATTAGAATATTTCATGTTGGATGAGTTTTGATGTAAAAATTGCTTTAATAACACAGTTTGGCATAACTTAAAAACTCTTCAGGTATTCTGTAGGTGCCATATACGCTCATAGATTAAGGCCAGGAAGGGGCCATTGTGATCATCTAATCTGACCTCCTATATAACACAGTCCATAGAACTTCCTCAAAATAAATCCTAGAGCAGATCTTTTAGAGAAACATCCAGTCTTGATTTAAAATTGTTAGTGATGGGGAATCTACTATGAGCCTTGGCAAATTGTTCCAATGGTTAATTACTCTCACTGTTAACAAATTACATCTTATTTCCAGAATGAATATGTCCAGCTTCAGCTTCCAGCCTTTGGGTCATGTTATACCTTGCTCTGCTTGATTGAAGAACCCATTAGTAAATATTTATCCCCCATATAGGTGATTATAGACTGTAATCAGGTCACCCCTTTACCTTCTCTTTGTTAAGCTTGAGCTGCCTGAGTTTATCGCTATAAAACAGGTTTGCTAATCCTTAATCATTCTCTGAACACCCTCCAATATATCAACCTCTTTCTTGAGTTGCGGGCACCAGCCTTGGACACAGTGTTCTGACATCAGTTACATCAGTGCCCATCAAAGGTAAAGTAACCTGCCTACTCCTACTCAGTAATTCCCCTATTTATGCATGAAAGGATCTTGTTAGCTCTGTCGGCCACAGCATCACATTGGGAGCTCATGTTCAGCTGATTATCCACCAGGACCCCCAAATCTTTTTCAGAGTCACTGCTTTCCAGTGTAGAGTCCCTCATCTGCATTCTTTGTTCCTAGATGTATACATTTCCATTTAGCTGTATTAAAATGCATTTTGTTTGCTTATGCCTAGTTTACCAAGTGATCCAGATCACTCTGAATCAATGACCTGTCCTCTTTATTTACCATTCGCTCATTTTTTGTGTCATCTGCAAGCTTTCAGTGATGATTTTCTATTCTAGGTCATTGATAAAGGTGTTAAATAGCATGTGGCCACAAACTGATCCCTGCAGGTTTTCACTGGAAACACACCCACTCGATGATTACATGTTCACAGTTACATTTTGAGGCCTATTAGTTAGCCAGTTTTTAATCCATTTAATGTGTGCCAGATTAATTTTATATTCTAATTTTTTAATCAAAATGTGTGATGCCAAGTCAAATACCTTACAGACGCCTAAAAGTATATTACATCAACACTGTTACATTTATCAACTAAAATTAGTTTGACATGATCTGTTTTTTATAAACCCGTGTTGAATTGCATTAATTACATTACCCTCCTTTAGTTCTTTTATTAATCAAGTCCTGTATCAGCAGCATGGATTGATGTCAGGCTGACAGGCCTATAATTACTCAGGTCATCCTGTTTACCCTTTTTCAAATCTGGCAGATCATTAACTTTCTTCCCGTCTTCTGGAACTTCTGAAGTGCTCCAAGATTTATTCAAAATCAACAGTCCAGCAAGCTCCTCTGCCAGGTCTTTTAAAACTTAGATGAAAGTTATCTGGACCAGCTGATTTAAAAGGGGAACGGGGACACAGGCAGGCTCTACTCCGTGTCCCCCTTCCCAGTTGTGATGCCGCAAACGCTCTGTGGCATCACAGCTGGGAACAGAACACTGGGGAACAGACTCTATTGGCACATAGAGGTAAGCCTGACTGATGCGAAGGGCTATGGAATATGCTTACTTGGAAACTAACCCCAATAAACATTGCGTTGTTTGCAGTTTGGACTTCTGGTCTTTTGCTGCTTGCTGTCTGCATGACAAGAACCAGGGAAGTGTGAAGGTGGAGGGAAAGCCCTCTAACACTTAGCTACTGGAGCTGGTCAGTGTTTAGGGAGAGGAGGCTGAGCTGGGACCCAGGATACCCTGTAAAAAGTCATTGGCAAGTGTGGACGCTCCCACAGTTTTTGCTCAAAAAAGGGCCTTTTTCCACTTTAAATGGCAAGTGTAGACATTGCCTAAGCCTTATTAAAGTCAAGATATACCACATCTACCCCTTCCTCCCCCCCCCCGGCTTGTTACCCTGTCAAAGAAAGTTATCAGGTTGGTTTGACATAATTTGTTCTTGACACATCGATGCTGTTACTTATCACCTTATCTTCTAGGTGTTTGCAAATTGATTGCTTAATTATTTGTTCCATTATTTCTCCAGGTACTGATGTTAAGCTGACTGGTTTGTAATTCCCTGGTTTGCTCTTATTTCCCTTTTTATGTATTGGCACTATATTTGCCCTTTCGCAGTCCTCTGGAATCTCTCCCGTCTTCCATGACTTTTTGAAGATAATCGCTAATGGCTCAGTTATCTTCTTGAGTATTCTAGGAAGTATTTCATCAGACCCTGGTGACTTGAAGACATCTAACTGGTCTAAATAATTTTTAACTACTACTTTCCCTATTTTAGCCTCCCTTTCTTTTATTTGGTTATATATTAATTTTTTACAGCTGCCTTCACTTTCCCTTTAAACCAGCAGACCCTTCTTCCTCAGTTGTGGGGTTATGGCTTCTTGTAAGCTGTTGTTAAATGATTCTTAATTATCAGTCACAGTTTTCTGACTAAATTCTTCCTCCCTGCTGATTTATTTTATTATTGTTTCATGTGCTTTTTCAGCTGGAACATACCTCTGTTGTTAACCCATTGTTTCATGACAGAAATCCATTTATAACAGTTTTGTTTGATCTTCGATCCACTTTAATCTTAGTTCATCTTGTTCATTCAGCAAGTAAGTAGTTTAAGTGCTTCTTAGAATCTTAAGTATTCTTCCAGTAAAGATCAAGGCTTTAAGTACCACAGACTTATACTTTTGGAGTTATTATTTTCATGATAGACATTTTTCAGTTGAATTTTAAAAAGAAAGACATAGTATGTAAGTTCTTCTGTATCTGAAGCCTTTTTTAGGGTGTGTAAATTTTATAAGGTTTCATGTCCAGGTTCCTTCCCTGCTCTGAACTCTAGGGTACAGATGAGGGGACCTGCATGAAAAACCCCCTAAGCTTATTTTTACCAGCTTAGGTTAAAACTTCCCCAAGATACGAACTATTTTACCTTCCCTGGACTTTATTGCTGCCACCACCAAGTGTCTAACAAATATAACCAGGAGAGAGCCCACTTGGAAACGTCTTTCCCCCCCAAAATCCCACCAAGCCCTACACCCCCTTTCCTGGGGAAGGCTTGATAAAAGTCCTCACCAATTTGCATAGGTGAACACAGACTAAGAGACTAAGGTGCCACAAGTACTCCTTTTCTTTTTGCGGATACAGACTAACATGGCTGCTACTCTGAAACCTTTTTGTAAATTTTAAAAGTAATCCTATCATTCTTATTACTGGTTTTACAGTAGGGGAAAATTGTTTGTCTACAGCTCTTATCCAAATGGATGCTTTTCTTTCTTCCTAAACAGGTAATCCTGGTTAAGGTTTTCTAAAGGGGCAGTGCCAAGTACTTTAAGCTGCAGATGTTCTCTTCGCAAATATCCCAATTATATTTATATGGGTGGTTTTTAATGCCCTGGCAACAAGGAGCATGAATCTTCTTTTTTCCTTTCTCTTGGCCTAGATTTGGCTAGTTCTCATGCGTTGCACATTGCTCCAGGTCTGAAGTTGCACATGAGAAGGGACTCTTCAGATCTAGACACACTTCCAAAAGTTAAAATGAAGAAAAATTAATAGTGTTGTATAACCTTTAAACAACCTACAGTTTTGGCCTAACGTTCTGTACCTGACGAGAGTCATTTCTGAAGTAACAATTGGCCTTTTAAAATAATTTAGTTCATTATTAACATTATGGGTGAATTGTCTTCCTAAATTTCAATCTATTATTTGTTTTATTTGTTGTTGTTTTTTTCTTTTTTCAGGTAACTTGGGAGACCGTGCTTGTCTCAGTTGTGTGTCTCTGAGGTTGATAAACCATACGTAAGTAACTGTAAACATGACAATTATTTTTGTAGTCTTTTAAAACGCTGCCAAGCTATCCTAAAAGCTTTAATACATCATAATGGAACATAGTTACCAGTCTGCTGGACAAGGCACACAATTACTAGCCACAACCCATATTATAGAGCCACAAAGTGAGGCCCAAGAATAGTACCTTAGTCATATGCCTATTATGTTACTTAGTTTCTTTTTCTCCCAATCTATCCTCCTTGTCTTATGCCAATGGAATAAACAAGCACTGTTTTTGTGAAAGCAATAAAAAATGAATTCACTTCTGATGATCAATTGCAAGTGATACCACTGGAAGTGGAAACTCTCCTTCATAACACTGCTGGTCCACACTCCAACATTTACATATGTGTATGCGACAGTGGTCTCAGTTGGTTTTGAGCAATAGTTGATAGGGCCCTACCAAATTCACGGCCCTGAAAAACGCGTCACGGACCATGAAATCTGGTCTTTTGTGTGCTTTTACCCTATGCTGTACAGATTTCATGGGGGAGACCAGCATTTCTCAAACTGGGGGTCCTGACCCAAAAGGGAGTTGCAGGGGGGGTCACAAGGTTATTTCAGGGGGGTTGCGATATTGCCACCCTTCCTTCTGCACTGCCTTCAGAGCTGGGTGGCCGGACAGTGGCAAGTGTTGACTGACGGCCAAGCTCTGCAAGCAGCAGCGCAGAAGCGAGGGTGGCAGTACCATACCAGGCCATCTTTACTTGTGTGCTGCTGCTGGTGATGGCTCTGCCTTCAGAGCTGGGCTCCTGGCCAGCAGCTGCCACTCTCCAGCTGCCCAGTTCTGAAGGCAGCACTGCCGCCAGCAGCAGCACAGAAGTAAGGCTAGCAGTACTGCAACCCCCCCCCCCCGCAATAACCTTGCGACCCCCTGCCGCCACAAGTCATTTTTGAGTCAGAACCCCTACACCTACAACACCATGAAAATTCAGATTTAAATAGATGAAATTATAAAATTTGTGATTTTTAAAATTTTATGACCATGTAATTGACCAAAATGGACTGTGAATTTGGTAGGCCCCTATTGATAGTTAAAGGGCAAGCACAGTTCACTTTAGCCCCACATTCAATAGACCAAGGCTATATGTAACCTGTGTTACGGTCCTGGCTGAATCCTTCAAGGGGGATGGTCATTATTGCACTCAACCTTTGGGTCCTGTGCACTTCCCAAGCCTGCTAGTTCTGGGCAGAATCCAGTCACTGTTCATAACTCAGGGCTTCTAAGGTACACGCCTAGGTGAAGACCTCCTGTCTTGCGCCCTTCTGTACGATGTGGGACTCCACGGGCCAACTGTCTTGGGCCCAAAAACCAATGCTGACTTCTCCCAAATCTTCCCAGTCACTTAGGCTCCCCAGAGTTCTACCTCATTGATTTATAGTTTAACCCCTCAGGGATCATGTGATATGTAATGCAAGGAACACAGGCTTTGCACAGGAGTTTCTTAGCCACAATAACTTTTACTCTTAATGCATATAAGAGTTACATATTTTTAGGAAAAACAACAAAGCCTATACAGTGTCCCCTAAATCTGAGCTCACCCCTTCCTGTGAGTCCTAAGCCTCTGAAAATGTTGGATGGTAGGCCCTCTCTTGTAGTCCTTTTGTTGTCTGGCAATGGACAGCCAGTGAGAATGAAGGAGGCTAGAGCAGTTCTTGCCCTTAGGTAAGATTTCTGCCCCCTCTGTCAAGTAACCCACCAATCAGCTGCAGAACTCCAGTCAGGTGGTTGGCTTGGAAATTCCAGCCCCTTGGATCCAAACTAGGAAAATCCAGTTCACTCCAGCCCACTCCTATCTGTAGTAAAGCAATCATTGTCTTGGGGTAAAAAGAAAAGGAGCTACAGCTCACGAAAGCTTATGCTCAAATAAACTGGTTAGTCTCTAAGGTGCCACAAGTACTCCTTTTCTTTTTGCGAATAGACTAACACGGCTGCTACTGTGACACCTGTCTTGGGGTAGACCCCCTTAATTGGAACACAATCACAGTAAACATGTCTTGTGTTCTGGGAGGTATCAAGAATTAAAAGAAGCTGCCCTGGGTCTGTCCTTGACAACTTTAGGAAGCTATGGTTACATGCTCAAAATGTAGGTCATATTCTTCAGTAAGGTGGCTATCAGTGGAAGGTCACAAATTTTATATTTTTATACCTACATACACCAATCTGTCATACCCTCATCCTTCAGTTCCTCTCTATCCATCTGCCCAAGCTGTCATAAAGCCAGTGTCTTCCTGTCTCTGTCATTTATGTAAATAATTGTAACCAGTTTATAGTAATGTGTAATATACTCAAGTTTTAGTTTTATAGGGGTTTTTTTGCGTGTTGCCCAAGATGGTAGATCTGTCTAGGAAAAGAAGATTTGAAATGTTCAGAAAAAAAGTACTTTGCCAAAGGCTGTGATGCCTGCAAGGCCTCTCCCAAAAAGGACCAGAAGGATGGAAAGGCTTGAGTCTAGTAATCCTCCAGTCTAGGAGAGCTTCTGTTTAAAAATAACACTACTCTTCCCAACCATCAGTAAGGCTGCAAGTCTGTCACGGAGGTTGCAGAAGTCATGGATTCCATGACTTTCTGCGACCTTCATGATTTCAGCGGCCAGTGTGGCTGATTCCTGGGCAGCTAGCCTTGGGGACCGCTGGAGCACCAGAGGCAGTCAGCCACTGCCACTGGAGCAGGGGCCAACTGTCAGCCCCGGGAGCCCCCCAGAGCCGCACCATAGGATCAGCTAAGGTTTAGTCGGGGTATTTATCGTAAAAGTCATGGACAGGTCACTGGCTGTGAATTTTTGTTTAGTGTCTGTGACCTGACTATCACTTTTACTAAAAATACTCTTGACTAAATCTTAACCTTAATCATGAGTAGTGTTGGCACAAAGTCGTCATCTGTGCTAAAATCAGATGGTAAATAACCCCTTTCAGTCTGGTATTTTGTAAATGGTGGCCCTTAAGGAAGTACTGAACTGCATTCCACCAATTCACAATATCAGTTTTTTGGATGGTGCCAGTGGTTGACCACACAGTAAGAAAGTGGTACTCTGACAAGGATTACATCAACAGACCTAGACAGGACACTGACATTAGGGTGCTGGTTTGATTGGTCGATCAAAATTTCCACAAATCTCACCCTTTGAACGTTTTGGTGGAGAGTGTGTTGGGGGGTCTTAAAAAAGTCACTGGTGTTGTCATAAATATAAAGGGAAGAGTAAACCCCTTTAAAATCCCTCTTGGCCAGAGGAAATCTCCTCTCACCTGTAAAGGGTTAAGAAGCTAAAGGTAACCTCGCTGGCACCTGACCAAAATGACCAATGAGGAGACAAGATACTTTCAAAAGCTGGGAGGAGGGAGAGAAACAAAGGGTCTGTGTCTCTGTCTATATTCTGTCTTTGCCGGGGATAGACCAGGAATGAAGCCTTAGAACTTTTAGTAAGTAGTCTAGCTAGGTACGTGTTAGATTATGATTTCTTTAAATGGCTGAGAAAAGAATTGTGCTGAATAGAATAACTATTTCTGTCTATCTTTTTTGTAACTTAAGGTTTTTGCCTAGAGGGGTTCTCTATGTTTTGAATCTAATTACCCTGTAAGGTATTTACCATCCTGATTTTACAGGGGGGATTTTTTTTTTATTTCTATTTACTTCTATTTTTATTAAAAGTCTTTTTGTAAGAAAACTGAATGCTTTTTCATTGTTCTCAGATCCAAGGGTTTGGGTCTGTGGTCACCTATGCAAATTGGTGAGGCTTTTTATCCAACATTTCCCTGGAAAGGGGGGGTGCAAGTGTTGGGAGGATTGTTCATCGTTCTTAAGATCCAAGGGTCTGGGTCTGTAGTCACCTAGGCAAATTGGTGAGGCTTTTTACCAAACCTTGTCCAGGAAGTGGGGTGCAAGGTTTTGGGAAGTATTTTGGGGGGAAAGACGTGTCCAAACAGCTCTTCCCCAGTAACCAGTATTTGTTTGGTGGTAGCGGCCAATCCAAGGACAAAAGGGTGGAATATTTTGTACCTTGGGGAAGTTTTGACCTAAGCTGGTAAAGATAAGCTTAGGAGGTTTTTCATGCAGGTCCCCACATCTGTACCCTAGAGTTCAGAGTGGGGGAGGAACCTTGACAGGTGTGAACTCTGATCATCCCCATGATCACTTGGATACAGTCAGGTAAAATTTTCTGCAGTGCAGTTGCTCCCCATCTCTGGCACTATATGGATGCATCCTATATATTATGGAAGCTAGAGTTCTGGATTAAGCTGTACCATCACTGAATCTGTAGGGTTCATAGCTCCTGCTGGTCAGTGGGAGGTCATTATAAGAAACTTGCTAGCAGTGGGGCTCTGAAACAATGTCCTGAAAGAGAAAAAGGAGTTATTTGCAAACAGTAGTTCTTGTTTTTTGAGTGTATTGTCTCTGCAGTGCCACTCTGATCCTTTCTTCTCCCCTCTGCTTATGCACCAAACTAAATAGGGTTTCCACAAAGAGAGGAGAGTCAGGTATTATATATTTGGTTTTTTGAATGTAGGGCTTCAGGGAAAATCATGCACCTCCTAACTTCGAAGTGTTCTACAAATGTAATTCTAACATTTAATTTCCTGTTGTATGGGAGTCTTTTCCATGCCTCTGTTTTCTTGGTCCTTTTTGGACCACTTGTATTCCTGCTATACTTTTTGAGATGTGGTACCCAAAATTGAACATAGTATTTAAGGTGAGGGTTACAATCTAATTAGATAATGGTGTTTAAATTTGCTCACTTTTTTTGACCACTCCTGGGCACTGATCAGATATCTCCATGGAGCTGTCCATAATAACACTAATGTCGGAGTGCTTAATTTAGAATCGGTCAAATGTGGATTAATAGTTCAAATGTTCCTTTAAATGCGTGTTACCTTGCACTTTTCTACATTAAATTTCATCTGCCATCATGTTGCCAAGTTTTATTTGGTCCTTTCTCAGCTTGATTAAATTTAGTCATCAGCATATTTTACTTGCTTGGCTTTTCTATTCCTATACTAGATCATAAATAAATACATTAACATCAAACAGATACATACAACATCCAGATCCTTTGAACAACTCACTATAAGCCAGTTTCCACGTTGAAAATAGACCACTTAGTTTTACTCTTTTCCTGTATCAACAAATGTATAATCTGTGTTAGAACTACTCCTGGGGAAATTCTGCACCAAAAAATTAAAAATTCTGCCCATAATATTTTAAAATTCTGCATACGAGTTTCAGTTATTTTGGTAATATATTTCAAAATACCTGTCAAGAAGTAGGTCCATAACAATACGGAATAAAATAAATAAAAAATTATTTATTAAAAAAAAAAAAAATTCCCGCAGGAGTAGAGAGTTAAAGAAACCCCTATGACAGCCCAGTTCCGGTTTCTCTGTTATGCTTTTGTTGGGCGCCTCAATCTGGGTGTGTCACACGTGCCAGCTGGAAACATCTTGGGAGAAAACTCTACCCCTCCAGTCTCAGACACCCTCACCCCAACCCCACCAGAGCCGAGCTGCGGGACACCCACACCTCCCCCTCCATCCCAAACACCCGTACCTCCTACTCCCCAGGGCCAGTCTGTGGGGCTTCTCCCAGCCCAGACACTTGCACCCACTATCCTCCAGAGCTGAGCTGCAGGATGCCCCCACAGCCCAGACACCTGCACCCTCCCTGAGCCCAATCATGGAAACCCCCTCAGCCCAGACACCTGCACCCCCCTCCAGAGCCCAGCCGTTTGGTGCCCCCCAGCCCAGGCAGCTGCATCCTCCGAAGAGCTTAGCCATGGGGCGCTCCCCTAGAGCCCAGGCACCTGCATCCCCTACCCCGTAGGCCAGCTGGGGGATACCCCCCAGCCCAGATACCCAAACTCCCTACCCCCCCCCCAGAGCCCAGGGATCTAGAGAGACAAACAGCCTGTGATGCTGGGTTCCAGGTTTGTACGGAGTTTCTTGCACACCACCTCCTTCCTTCAGGATGTGCTGGGAACCACAGCTGCTTGGAACCCTCCAGCTCTCTTTCCCACCCCCACCGGCAGTGTCCTGTATTTGTGAGCTGGAGAGTCAGGCTCCGCTGGATCCAGTGGCCCCTAGTGGCAGCCAGCATCTCCGTAGCACCAATTCTGCAGGGAAAAAAAAAATTCTGCACAGAACATTAATTGTGCAGTGGCACCGAATTCCCCCAGGAGTATAGAACATCTCACTTTGTTGCTGTTTAGTTTCTATCCCTCATTAGACCCACATTTACCTTTTCCATACAGGGACCTGGGGTTCCCATTTAACTAATTCCATAAAAATGCTACCTTGCAAGTGATGCTAGGTAGTTGTTTTTGTTTAAAAATTACACAGGATTAATTTATTTAACTTCCCATAATTTTATTTTTTGTATCTTAAGTACTTAATCACAAGATGTCAAAGGCTATTTATCTCTTATCTTCTCTGTAGAAAAGCTGTGCTGAAGAGAAAACTTTCAGTTACAAAGAATAGCACCAAAAGGTTACCATTAACCTCTTTTTCCCACACACCTTACAAACAAATCTTCAAATGTCACCTGTGCATTAGATTTTGGTTAGTTTTAATTATATGGGAAGTTTGAAGCGTTTGTTGTTTTGTTACTGAGATCATTAAGGACAAAAGTGTGGTTTGACACAAGTCTTACAGGACCCATTTTAAAAACTAATTTTAACTGGTGAACTAATAGATTTAATTATAAATTTTCAGAAAACTCATTCTGTATTCAGAGTAAGTGGTGGTATCTTTGGGAGGATATGCTTATTCTTCAAGAATAACGCAGTGGCTGAATTCCCTGCTTTAAATGCAAAACTCAACTTAGCCTGAACTGTAGAAAACTGCAAATGACTCTTCCATAATAAAATATTAAATCATAGTGTAGGACAGTGGTTATACTAAACAATTTTGAAAACATTTTCATATGTTAATAATGGGCAGGGGTGGGCTTGAAGAAGTTGTCTTGGGGAGTACCATACCCTGGGCACCATCACAGATTTGTCATGATCTGTTATCCTGAGCTGTGATGGTTATCAACTGCCTCTCGGGGATTCCATCATCCAATATAGTTCATCACATACCAAGTTAAAGTACAGTTCTACGCTTCAAAAAAAAAAAAAAAAAAAAAAAGGGCAGCACTACAGGAATCCCAGTTCATGTCTCATTGATTAATATCAAATTTGCTTACTTTATAAGTAGAAAGAAAAGTTCTTTCTGCTAGCCCTGAAAGTTTAAGCTGGGAAAAATCAAAGCTATTTCAGTCCTATAATTTAGCAGGGGTGACTTTGTGCATGAGTTTCAGTTAATGAAGAATTAACTGCACTTAAGTTAAACGTTACATTTACTACTTCAGTGTTCCAGATGGTAAGAAAAGTGCTAAAGTACAAACCTGATTGCATTTAGGGAGTGGTTTTAATTTTGTACATGTAATGAGGACTTTTGGAACAATGCCTTTATGTTCATTTTCAGAATACATTTAATTCCTCTTTCAGAAAGGAATCAAAAGGGGTTAATGAAATAGGAGTCTGTTGTCCTATACAGACCATCGATAAGATTGAGCTTGCAGTTTTAGCAGACTAAATATCTGCTGGAGAAAGAATGTTAGAGGTAAAGAGATGATAAAGGGGTAAATTTTAAGTAGGTTTATCTGATACTAATTTCCTTTCTCCCCCTTAACCCTGCGTAGCAGCTTGTACTTTGTCTTTGTGTGCCATCCACAGAGTATAGGAGATATGAAATGCTTTAGATAAGTTACTTCTCACTGATTTCTAGTTTTACTTCTGCACTTAGCTTTCTAACCTAAATTGAAAGCATTATGGTCACTGTTTTTTCTCACGTTTGAAATTTTGAAACAAAAGTCTTTTTCCTCCCTTGAAAGTAGTTTACAGGAAAAGAACCTATAAGTAAGTTACAACGTTGTGTATATAATCACTGTTTTCAAGTGATAGCGACATACGCTTTTTGATCTTCATAGTTGTGATTTTAAACATATAGTAGAACTTCCTCCTTTAGCACATATTGTTGGATCTCTTAAATGCCTTTTTCTTTCTTCCTTAAAGGAATGTACACTTCAAATATTGCACTAGTGTCCACCCTGTTTACCTTTACTCCAAGAAAGATCAGTACAGTTGTTTGACTAAAGGACCTGAAAAAATGTACTTTAAAGTTGTGAGCTCTCCTGTCTCATGGACTCCACTTGCAAGTTTGGGCATTTTGGGGCCCCAATACCTTCCAGTACGATGGTGGCATTCTTCACATCCCCATAATGATGACTCCATGGTGGAAAAGTCACTGAAGTCTTTAAAGGATAAAAACAAGAAGATGGAAGAAGGAGGCCCTGTATATAGTCCAACAGTAGAGGTTGTTAAAAAATCTCTTGGACAGAAGATTGTGGATGAGGTGAAGCACTATTATCATGGCTTTCGATTGTTATGGATTGACACAAAAATTGCTGCAAGAATGCTCTGGCGAATACTTCATGGCAACGTTTTGTCTCGCCGGGAACGGAGGCAGGTAATGAGTACATGTAGTCTGTTCTATTTACTATTGAGTGATTAGACTCCTTGCCTGGGTTAAATTGAGTGGGTTCCTTGTCTTTTTTTTTTTTTTTTTCCTTTCTATTTAGAATCAATACAGTTACCTCTAGCATCCTTAGTTAAAGGAACTTTATCCAGTATCTGATGCAGCCAATTGAAAAAAAGACTGAGGTTTATTCATATCACATAAACAGTATCTGTATTTATGTGTATGTTAATTTATTTTAGTGAGTCTCCCAAACTTAGGACTACGGAGCTAAATTGGCGCAGTTGCAATCAATGCAGTGGCACCGATTTAGCAGGTCTAGTGAAGACACACTCAATTGATGGGAAAAGTATTGTATCGTATATCAAAAATGAACATGGATACAGAAGCTGCAGCTGTTCTATTCAATAGTTTTTTTATATCAATTTTTAATGCACTTATGCAACGTACAGTAAACATTTCTTCCTACAAAAGGGACATCTTTTATTAGTCGTCAAAATATAATTTTTAGGTTTTTTTAATGTACAAAAAGTAATTATGCAATACTGGGGACCAATTGCTTACCAGAAGTTATGTTTGAAAACCAAGCTATTTGAACTATTATAGTAGATGCTTTGAGTGTAAAATGGATAAATGCATATTTTATTTGTTCCCAAACAAAATAGACTAATTTGAAAACACTTGGAACCACTTGTGGGAGCTATGATTCAAACCAGAATAAATCTTAACACAATTTAGAGGTTGATGTTAAGAATGTTTCCCATTTTGCTTGGATTTGAAGGTATGTTCTTGACTCTGAATTTAAACCAGGCTTGTAGCTTTGATTTATTTTCTTAACTGTTTTTAGTACAATGACTGAAAATGGACAGGTTCTTGGTATGTAGCCTAAAAGGAGATGATTTAACTAAATTGTAGTTTTTCACCCCAGATGGGACCTGAACCCGCAATCTCTGACTTAGAAAGCCATTGCCTTATCCATCGGGCCCCTGGGGCCCAGTTGTTATATTTTGTGACTCAGAACATATAGTAGTACATTCTCAGACATACAGAATGTAGAAAACTTTTGTGTCAAATAATGCATTGAATGTCCTTAAATGATCTTGTTTTGGTTTTCTTCAAAGTAAAAAAGTGCATTAAGTTTGTTTGTTTTTAAATCAAAGCTGTCTCTTTATGACAATAGAGAGCCTACAGGAGGGCAGTGTTATGCTATACCTGAACAGGGGAGGCAGGTAGACTGAGAGTGTATTTGGTATAATGTCCTTTTAAATATTTTGTCAGATCAGTGAAGCAGCTAAATAGTCTTGACATCGTGTGTTTCAACTCACTTAAGAAATATCTGAAATAATTTTTTAGGCTATAGGCACATGTAAGTCACGTATTGCAGTACTGGATATGTGTTAGAATTCCTCTTGGATTTCTTTCTTTTCAGTTTTTGGCTTCCCATGTACAAATCTATGAAGGTTTATAGGTGTTGTTTTTTGTTTTCAAGAACTTGTGAAAGTTGCTCAAAGAAAAACTAATCCTATTTGTAAGGATCATGTGTTCAGTGAGGGGCACTAGTGGTTTTGTGAATTACTGGTTGACAATGAGTTGTTTCTTTAGTTTTAAAAAGTTTCCCATAAAACCCTGAACCAAAGATTTATATATTAAATTGACCCAGGGTCTTCAACTTGTACTAAAAGAATATTTAAAAAGTCTTAAAGGGGTGAATTCAGCTTAAAGTCTTGCCTGCTGTTGGCACAAAAAACAGGTAAGATTATTACAACTGGAAGAGATTAGAGAAGAAAAATCTTTTAGTTCATTTAGTTACAATACCGGACCCTCGCTAGAACGCGCATCTATATAACGCGAATTCAGATATAATGCGGTCACGGCCATGGATCCCAAATTTAAGTACTGTACAGTACAATTTTTTTGAGTAAACCTGTGATAAATCGACCGCTGAGTGCTCTCCTGTCGACTCTAGTACTCCACCAGAACAAGGAGCACAAGCACGGTTGACAGGAGAGCGTCAGCTATTCACATAGCTGAAGTTGCCTATCTTAGATGGACCCCAAGCGGTAGAGTAGACAAGCCCTAAGACGATTGCTGTAGGCCTAGAACGCCATACAAATGTAATGTAATAAAAATTTACAGGTACAGTATTTATCTTTAGAAAGATGTCAAAATGTCTGGGAAAAGGAAGGCTTACTCGGTGCAGGAGAAATTGGATGCTGTTGAACGACTTAGGAATAGCGAAACCCAGGCAAAGATTAGCTGCGATATTGGCATTAACGAGTTCACCTTTCGTGGATGGCAAAAGAATGCTGACAAGCTTGGAACTTTCATTCAGGTTCTGAATGTAGATCATGGCCTTCAAAGAAAATGAGCCCGTTTAGTGAATGATATCGATCTTGATTCTGCGGTGTACACGTGGTTTGTGCAAGAACAGCAGAAAGGCATTTCAATCTCTGGTCCGCTTATAGCCATGCAAGTGGAAAAATTTGACCGGGAACTTAATGGCGAATTCAGCAATTTTTAAGGCGAGTTCAGGTTGGATATGGCGATTTCAGAAAAGACACGAAATCTCTCAGATTGCAGTTTTGGGAGAAAAACGCTCTGCTGATGCCGATGCTGCGCAATCGTACCCTGCGAAGCTGAGGGAAATTTTACAGGCAGAGGGTTACTCAGAGGAACAGGTTTACAATGCAGACGAAACAGGAATTTATTATAAAATGTTGCCTGATAAAACCCTGGCTGTCAGAACAGATGAACATAAAAAAGAAGGATATAAACAGGCAAAAGATCGCCTTACTTTACTGTTTTGTGTGAATGCAAAAGGCAAGCATAAATTAAAACCATTGTGCATTGGAAAGTCTCGCAAGTTTCAGTGCTTTCATCACATAAATGTGAATTGCTTACCGTTTTCATACAAGAACTCCAAATATTCCTGGATGACCAGAGAGAATTTTGAATAATGGTTCTTCACCGAATGTATCCCTTCTGTGCGAAAGCATTTCCGGGCAAAACACTTAAAAGAAAAGGCCGTTCTTTTGCTAGACAACTGTCCAGCGCATCCTCCGGCCGAAAGACTCAGAACCCGTGATGGTAAAATATGGGTTGAATACTTACATAAAAACACGACTTCCAAAATCCAGCCGCTTGATCAAGGTGTTATCACCATTTTTAAGCAGCACTATCGACTGAACTTGGTACAACAAATGATAGAAAACGAGTTGTCTGTCACTGATTTTCCTGAAGAAGTTGACTATAAAAGACTTTGTCTACATTGGCCACAATTCCTGGAATTTATTACACGCTGAAACGATAAACCGCTGTTGGATTTGGTGGGACTGAGAGTCGTTTGGCCACCCACTCCTGGAAGAAAATGAAGAAAGCAGATCACAGTCTGATGAGGAATACAACGTCGAGGGATTTACAGAGGAGGAAGTTGGAAGAACAGACATGGAGTGGATGCAGGAGCTGTGCCAGCGACTGTTTGGGCTCGGGGTGACTGTTCTGCCACAAAATATCGAGTCCTGGATAAGAGGCGATGATGAAGCAGAAGAATTTTATCCTGTTGCTGAAAATCTAACGGATGACCAAATCCTTCAGGCAGTATGACCAAACAACATTCCAGAAGTTGA
The DNA here is from genome assembly GCF_965152275.1 of Natator depressus. Taxonomy (NCBI): domain Eukaryota; kingdom Metazoa; phylum Chordata; order Testudines; family Cheloniidae; genus Natator; species Natator depressus. Next base: position 123,133,001 of record NC_134237.1, read on the forward strand.
AGAATTGGCCTTCGCCGTGGAAGAAGAAGAGGAAGATGAAGTGGATTGTTGCAATGTCCACTGCGACCATAGCCAGCTTAGAGACTGCTTTGAGATGGTTTGAGATGCAAGATGTTGAGCCTATAAAAATTATGCAGCTACGTAGTCTTTTACAGTTTGCTAAGCGGAAGTGGCACAGCAGCAAGAAGCAAAAGCAACTCACCGACTTTTTTAAGAAAACTAGACTAGTTTATTGTAGTGTCTACTTTAAGCCTCTAATAAAGCAACACTTTTTTTTTTCTCGTTTATTGTTTCCTTCAAGTAGGAGTTTATTTTCTAAGGTTTTCTATACTTTATGGATGTGACATTTACTGTATACAGTAATTTCATTTTAACGCGGTCCCCGCTATAACGTGGTACTTGGCATGGATCCCAAATCCCTCATTCTAGCGAGGGTCTGGTGTAATAGTACCTAGCTCTTATACAGTGCTTTTCATCCATAGAACTGAAAGCACTTTACAAAGGAATTCAGTATAATTATCCCCACTTTACAGAAGGGGGAACTCAGAAAGGGAGGTGATTTGCCCAAGGTCAACCAGAAAGCTGGGTCAGAACCAGAGATGGAACCCAAGTCTCTTGAGTCCCATTCTACTGCCCTGTCCACTAGGGCACATTGTCATTATTTCCATTGTGTAATCTAGTTAGTTAGTTTTTTTTCTCTATTTGTATGTGAGTCTTTCCTACAACAAAAAGAGTGAAAAGCATTTTTTTAAAATAGGGAAGTGTAAATCACAAAAATTGGTAGGCAGAAGGGGGCTGCAGCTGCGGGTACCTCTAGTATCTACTACTTTAACTCATTTTTTGAAATCAGCTAGGTTGAGGAGATGATGCCTCTGAAGTTTTGTAATTTAAACTGTTATCTAGTTTGCATGTTTTGCCACACTGGTGAATTGCATACAGTTTTTTCTTAGAGAGTTAAGGGCACAACTCTGAAGGTGCTCAGTGCTTCTCAAGGTTAGGCCCTTAAATGCCTGATAGAATGAAGTTCACTTTAGTGCAGAGTGCCTGCACAAATGGGGTGGATCCATGCTCCAATTATGCAGCACCTTTAAGGAGCTTTCTGCAAGGTTGTAAGTTTCATCCAGTAATGAATTACTTTGAAGTAGAACTTTATTTTAAACTTTAACTGTAATTTTCTATTAGTATTTAAGAAAATGTTTAAATGATGGGATGGATGGTCTACAGAGGCAAGAATTAATCACTTGTGATGCTAAATCTTCAAAGAAAATAAATCATACATTTTAATTGAAAGAGCACTTTGAAAAGCAAAAGCAGTGTTCAAATTAAAACGATAGCTTGGAAGTTTTCAATCAATAAGTTGGATTTCAGTTTATGTTGGTGCTTCTGAATCTTTAGAGAGATGTTTTCCCCAAAAACAAATAGGAGAATATAGAAGGAGGGCGTGCATGGAGGTAAAAATAGAGAATTATCTTGGTAGCTGGTGTTAGGTGTGAGGAGGAGATGCCACAAAGAACAACAATGGAGAACAAAAGTATTAAAAATACACAAATTGACATACACATTCTGCATTGACCGTCTAGGTTATAGAATCGGTCTTATTCCAGCACAAATTATTATTATTTATTATTAATTATTTTATTTTTAATTTCACATTATATTGAAGGAAATACTAGAATCGTAGATAGAATTCTGGCCTTTTCTGACTTCAGGGCTGACCCCAAGACATTTATTATAACACTTTGTCGCCCAGTAATGGTCCAGGCAGGTGTCAAGCAAAAATAATGGCACGTTCTGGTTGGTGGGTAGCTTGTAATTAGTCATTATGTACCATCTTCCTCGTGATATTTTCCTGTGGAATTAAATTTTTTTTTAAAGAGAAATTTATTTTATATCACTTGGCTGCCACAGAGGTAGGCTGGGGTGTCCTTTTTTCTTTTTAGCAGGTGGCAAATAATTGCAATCTGCTCTTTCTCTGGTTGTCTTTTTCCTCTTTCCCTTTCCCCTTGCAAATGTGTACATGCCATTACTTCCTACAGGCTCTCATTTTCTTATCTCACCAAGAGTAGCAGAGGTAAAGCACCTCTAGAAAAGTTGTTTCACACGAGTTTTGTATTTATTGCTATACAAAGAAAAAGCAGATTAAAATTTTGGTAGTGATTTTGATTTATGTGATACATTGATGTTTTAACTAAGATTGCAAAATAGAGGGATTAAATTATTAAAAACCATGACACTCTAGCACTTAATCCAAAAAGTGAAACAAGTCTAGGAATAGGTCGTCTTAACTTTTTACTGGTTCTCATGTTGGTGGCATGTGGCTAACATTGTATAAAAATAATGAACAGAGGAGGAGTGTAGTACTCCTGAAGGTGAACTTGGAATGCTCTGCCATCAGGATAGCAGTATATTTTAGTCTTTTTGTAAAAAAATAGATCAAATGAAATAAAACTGTCTTGATAGCAGCTTTCAATTCCTGGAAAAAGGAAACCTGTTTATTCAGTAAGAAAATTAAAAACCTTTTTTAAAATTCAGTGCATTAAGATTGTTGGGGAAGAAAGTAGGGCTTTAATTACTTTCACATGCAATGGTTGAGAAGCTGTAAAAACAAAATTAACTCTTTGAGAACTGGCATAATTAAAAGACCCCAGTTGAGTAATGCAGACACATTCTTTAGCACCCCAAGAGTAATCTGCCTAAAGGTACTGATTAACTTGTATTAATTTTCCCTTTATCAGCCTGCATGACAGAATCAGCAAGTGGAACGCTTCTTATAGTAGTTTAGTTGAGGGGTTTTGGGGCGATGTGGGGGCCTTGAGAAAATAGTAATAAGGAATCTTGGGGCAAAAATGAGTTTATTCTTAAAGCAAGAATAAAACACAGCTCGCTATATTCAGAGTCTTCATTGTCTAAACTGCACACGCTACCATGATTACATGCACGTTTGGTAATCTTGTGCAAAATATGAAAATAACCTCATTTTCACATGTAGTTGCCTTAATTGTATGCATTTTTTTTGTAGCTAGTTTTAAAAAAATCAGTAGAGCCCTGCAAATCTGCAGCTATCCACTTAATATCTGCAGACCATGTTTGTGGATCATGGATTGGATGCAGATACAAATTTTGTATCCGTGCAGAGCTCTAAAAATCAGGCTCCTGATGAGGATACTAAAATGTTTTAAATCCGTGGTATAATCCCATCTTTGCTAGATTAACAAAAATAAATTCTATATTGTGGTAGTTTGCATATATGCATAATATTAGTGCGTACTCATTGTTTTTATCTGTACATCTAAAACTATTCACAAAGTTGGATATTGTCATTACCTCTGTTTAATACGTAGAGGGAAACTGAGTGACAAAAGTTGTAACTTCAGTTAACATGGTAGAACTAGAACCCAGCTGTCTTAAATCCTGTATCCTATTCATAGGACCACACTGCTTTTGACATGTTAAAATATGCAAATCAGGACAGAAAGTTAGAAGCACTGCTGTTGAAAGACTGGTCTTGTCTTTAGGTAGCTTGTACAGGATCGGACTGAGAATATGTTGTTCCTAAGTGCTGTTGTCTAGCCGTGATTGAACTGTGCTACTTGCAGTGGATTGGTGATCTGGTGCATTGCCATGTTTTTTCCTTGTCTAAGCTTTTATCTAAAGTGTACTTCTCTCACATGAAAGGCCTTGTTTCACACAGGTTTTTTGTACTGCTGTAAGTTACTTTTTCACACTGACACAGTGTGTTTGTAGTTTACTCCAGGGGGAATTCTGCACCAAAAAAATAAAAAATTCTGCTCACAATATTTTAAAATTCTGCATATTTTTTTGTCAAAATAATGCAATATAATCAAGTTGGTTTAAATAAATTACCAAAATAATTGAAACTCCATACAGTGGATGGAGAATGGGAGTGGGGAGCATTGGAGAAAATCACCAAACCCCCTATGTCTAATAGTAATGTAGCTAGTATTGATCCTTTACTTCTAGTTATTAGTCAACAAATATATGCAGGGATATGCTCAGTGTTGCATCATAGGCAATTGAAGAGCAAGAGAGGGCTGGGGACTCAAACTCATAATTTATACTGGCTACTGGCCATTTCCAAAAAGGTCAGTAGCAAACAGTTCATGGAGCACATTTTGATAGGAAATTTTTTCATTCCAAAAATTTAAACCAGTTCTAACCCCTAAAGCACCATAAGCATTTCTAAGGTTATATTGTCCTTTACAGTAAGACTCCTTTACACCACTCTGGCAATGTAAAGGAGCCTTAAAATGTTTACATCTGTTTTATACTCCTTGGGGAATTCATGAAGAACAATGGGAACAATTCACTAAGCAGGCAGGCTGCTATATTTGGCTCTGCCTGGGGGAACAGAGCCTGTCCTACACCTACCTCTTCAGAAACACCCCAAAGCCCTTCCCCTCCACACCGAGCATGCCACAATAGACTGCCCAGTCCCCCTCTCTCCCCCTGCCAGTGGTGATTTACATATCTACCAGCTGCTCTGGGTATCCAAACTGACCTGCCTGAACTGCCGGGGTGGGCGTGTGACCGCTCTTGTGGCTTCCCTTTTCTTCCCGGTCAGAAGACATTTTTCTGCGGGGAAGCAAATAAATCTGCAGGGGCTGTGAATTCTGCACATGCACAATGACACAGAATTCCCCCAGGAATAGTAGTTGGATTGCTACACTGGTGTAAAAAACTTCAGTGTAGAAAAGGCCTGATTTACAAAAAGGCACTCTTTGCGGTTTTAAAATACAGCTTTGTTTTTTCATTATATGGAGCTAGAGACAGTGAAGGAATGTCAACTAGAAATATGCTTTGTGGTACATAAGTATTTTGCTGAAATGCAGTAATCTAACCATCTAAACTTCTGGATGACCAATTATCATAAGATTAGAACCAAGGGACAATCAACTCTTTTCACATACTTTCTTTAAAACTTATTCAACCCTTTTAATGCAGCTTTTCTTATTTCTTTAAAACATTTCTTAAAATCTAGTGTGATTCTGACTAATATAAAATTTCAGGTTGGTCAAACAGGTTTCAAAATCCCGCTGCCAGATTATACAAAACTCACTGTTGGATTTTTTTTTTTTTTTAAGTAAACATTTTATGTAACCTTAAACCTTAAATCTCTTGACAGTCTCTGGTGAAATCTTATCTTCACACCAACTGACAAATTAGTTATATTTCTGCCTCCCCTTTCCTTCCTTTCTGGAAGCAATTATGAACAGATATCCAAGTAACCTGACCACATTAAGAGCAATAGTAACATGGCTAGGGCAATCAAACTATTGCTCGTGTAAAACTGTCAAAATCCTGCTTTTGTAGAGGCTAGTGAACTTAATCATGTGTGGAGATCAGTTGGGCCAAACCACATTATAACTAGCACAAATTCTCCATTGTTATACTTGGACTTAGGATAGGAGATTTGGATTTCACCTTAAACAAACGTAGATGTATATGTACAAAGAGATTTTAATGAGTTATAAGCATAAATTTTGAGTTTTGCATTCTTTTAAAGAGAATAAAGGAAATAATTCCATATGTACTGTATCTGAATTTTCAATTCTCTCTCTCAAGTATTTTCCTTTACTTAGAACTTTTAAAGCTTTGCAGTGTTCATTAACCTTCCATTTTGGGAATTAATAAGTCCCTTTTGATCCTGCAGACAGTAGATCAAAACTTTCAAATTTGGATGTTTAAAATTTTCAGGCTTCTGAATAAAAATGGTCTAACTTTTAAGTGTTGCTGAGCACGTGCTGCTTCCAAAAGGATCTTACAGTTGAAATTTCAGTCAGATCTAGGAGAACTTTTGCAAGTATAGCTGTAATGGTATACTAGACCAGCAAAGCACTCCTTGTGTGGACGCAGATTATACCAGTGTCATAAATATAAAGGGAAGGGTAACCACCTTTCTGTATACAGGGCTATAAAATGCCTTCTGGCCAGAGGCAACATCCTGTTACCTGTAAAGGGTTAAGAAGCTCAGCTAACCTGACCCAAAAGACCAATAAGGGGACAAGATACTTTCAAATCTGGGCGGGGGAGGCTTTGTTTGTGCTCTTTGTTTACGTGGTGGTTCTCTCTTGGGACTGAGAGAGGCCAAACAGAAATCCATCTTCTCCAACCCATCCTAATCCAAGTCTCCAATTTTGCAACCAGTATAGGTAAGACAGGCAAGGCGAATTAGTTTATCTTTTGTTTTATGTGAATTTTCCCTGTGTTAAGGGGGAGGTTTATTCCTGTTTTCTGTAACTTTAAGATTTTTCCCAGAGGGGGATCCTCTGTGTTTTGAATCTGAATACCCTGTAAAGTATTTTCCATCCTGATTTTACAGAGATGATTTTTACCTTTCTTTTTTTTAAATAAAATCCTTCCTTCTTTTAAGAACCTGACTGATTTTTCCATTGTTCCAAGATCCAGAGGTTTGGGTTTTTGATTTTTGTAACCAATTGGTTAGGATATTCTCAAGCCTCCCCAGGAAAGGGGGTTTGTAGGGCCTGGGGGGATATTTTGGGGGGAAGACGTCTCCAAGTGGTCTCTTTCCCTGTTCTTTGTTTAAAACGCTTGGTGGTGGCAGCATACTGTTCAAGGACAAGGCAAAGTTTGTACCTTGGGGAAGTTTTTAACCTAAGCTGGTAAGAATAAAGTTAGGGGGTCTTTCATGCAGGTCCCCACATCTGTACCCTAGAGTTCGGAGTGGGGAAGGAACCCGGACAACCAGCCAAACTGCACTTCAGCTCTATAGCTTGTTCCAAGACACCTTGCTCCTCCATCCACAGCGAAACAACTGGTATAGGCAATAGCACGGTTTTCCCAGTGTCTGCTCTGGGGACTTTTGCTGGCACAGCTATTTTGGTCAGAGATTATACCTTGTCACACTGCTGACAAGCATAGCTGTAGTTATCTGTGAAGTCAGTAGTGTAGACCTGGCCTTCAACCTTTAATTGTAGATTTAGAAACTGACCTACAGTGCCAAGTACCTGGATTGCTTAGTCAGTAGTTTTTCATCGAGGTATATACTTCCTGTTCAAGGTATAGTTCCAGACTCCAGAGAAATATTTTTCACATTGCAGGAACAAGTAAATACAAAGATTTTGCGGATCCTGGTGGTCTGGATTTGGCCCACGGTCCGACTACCCCTGGCTTACATGATAAAACTGGTACAAGCCTATCAACATAAGGGCCAAAGCAAAAGCTTTCACTCCCTAATGTAATTTAAATTAACACGCATGCAGCTAGTGCACAAAGGACTTGTGTGTATGTATACTACGTAATGCTCTGTTAGTAAAAAGTTGGGGGAGACCTATTCTTTTCAGGTAGTTCAAGATTCTGGCATGAAGGTATCGGCCTGATTTGGAGAATTACACTTCATTTCCTTCCACTCCAGAAGAGCTATGATTCGTTTACAACAGTTGTGCGCATTACAATGAAATTAAATATATATCACAATTATAATGAGGTGAGGAAAAATGACTTAATTTGTTCTTGGTTACTCAGTCTCCAGTACATCATGCATGTAAGCAGAGGAGCGGAAGCAGAAATACAAATGAATAAAAAGGGAAATTTAAAGCTGCTTTGAGGACCAACAATCACCGTCTCCTGTGTTCAGGTGCTTTCTAGGGTTTAAGTGAGAGATTTAACAATCCTATTGAGACACAGTGAGGCTCATTATGTGCTTTGGAAATACTTTCACCAGTTTTCAGTATTGTAGAAACACTGGCACTGAACTGAAGTGTGTGGTAGCTTACAGAAAAAAGAAACCTATTATTATTATTTTATTGTGATTGCATTTATATAGATATTTAAGTCAAGCACGTTAGTCTAAATGTCTTAATCATTCAGCAGTTGACAGAAGGGCATTGAGCATGTCCATTGAGCAAGGAGAGTCATGAAGGCCCCACTTATTTGCAACACATTTGATGATACTGTGTCTGAAGCATTTGAGCTTTGCCCACAGGTGCTGTACTGTTGGATCTTTCACAAGATATGCATTTGCTATGTTTGAAGCTTGCTCGTGACCTAGTATACTATCGGGAGGTGACACTGAGGTTGTTTTAAAGGAATAGTTCAAGGCACCCTGTTTGAACAAAGACAGTAGACTGGTGAAATAGACATATCTTTTAACTGGAGTGGTTGCAGCGTATCTTGCACCTTAAGGCTTGTTGCCTGATGTCAGAAAGGGCAATGTTGGACAGGACTGGCAGCTAGGTCAGGTTGGTTGGTCTCATGGTACTAGTTATTTCACATTGTTAGATCCCTGCACAGATACAAATTTTGTATCTGTATCCGATCTGCAAAAATGGTCTGCAGATATTTGCATCCATGGATATAAAGTGGATATCGGCAGATTTGCAGGGCTCTATGACCAGCTCCATGGGTCACCGTGCATCAGTCCTGCAGGGTTGTACGAAGTGCTCCCCTCCACCCCGAGCTTTCCAGAGGCCTCCTGCCCCGGCATATCTCCGTCCTCTCTCCGGGCAAGGAGGCTACAATCCTGGGCCCTCGTGTGCAGCGCTGCCCTCCAAGTGGGGAACTCAAACACACACCTGCACAGCCGCCGCAGCTCTAACACACACAGACGCAACCAGGACAGACAGTGGTGACAACTACACTCCTCTCAGTGCCTGCCATTGCTGCCCACTAGTTTAAAGTACACCACCACCTCTTTCAAAAAGGCACTTTGTTCACTATGCAGGAGCAAACTGTCGTGCTCCTTTATGGGAGTTGTAGTTTACCTCCTCCGTCTGAGCAATCTGGGGACTACAATTCCCAGAATGCCGGGCGGCCTGTTGCCATATATTGCAGCCCACTGCTGCATGATTCAGAGAGCGGAGCTGGAGCTTGTTGGCTGCGTGACAACCGCTCTGTTTGAGTGAGCGTGTACTGCTATCAGAGCTCCATCCCCGCCTCCTCCCTCTCGCATCTTTTCACCTCCTGGGACCCTCACATCTGCTGTTGGAGCCAGAGCATTTGCCTTGCCCCCATTCTGTCTGTTACAGCGTCACCCTGATTTCTATGGGGAGATCACTAGAGCCCTGCGTGGGCCGTACTTTGGAGCAACTCAACTCATCTCATCATATCCTGTAGTTCCTGAGAATTTGAAATATCTTCATAGAACACACACATTTTCTGGTTTAAATTGTAATATGTCTGTATTAAGCATTCTTTTGTTTTTAATGTTGCTGTGTAAAATTTTGTTCTTGTCTACTAATGCCTCTCATTTTTCTCCCAGTTCCTTAGGATATGTGCTGATCTCTTTCGCCTGGTTCCTTTCCTAGTCTTCGTCGTCGTTCCGTTCATGGAGTTTCTGCTTCCAGTAGCCCTTAAGCTGTTCCCTAGTATGCTTCCTTCAACGTTTGAGACAAAATCTAAGAAGGTAACCACAGCATAGACTTGGAATCAGTCAAATATTTAACAAGAACTAAACTATACTTGAAATTTTAACTTGCTCCTTGTTGAAACTTCATAGGCGAAAACCATGATTTGTTTCTTGATAGCAGGGTGCTAACATTTTCCTGGGTTACAAATTGCTAACTGTTTAACAGAAAAAAGGAGTACTTGTGGCACCTCAGAGACTAACCAATTTATTTGAGCATAAGCTTTCGGGAGCTACAGCTCACGAAAGCTTATGCTCAAATAAATTGGTTAGTCTCTGAGGTGCCACAAGTACTCCTTTTCTTTTTGCGAATACAGACTAACACAGCTACTACTCTGAAACCTGTTTAACAAAACAGTTTTAATAGTTTATTCCTGTTTAACCTGGCTGGGATATTGATAGCATCCTCCTAGCCAGAATCGTATTTTAAAAGTTCTAACGTAGTTCTAATGAAAGCGTGCTCAGTGCTTTAGACATTGGATTCGGTTTTAACAATTTACAAAACTTTTTGTTATGTCAGAAGTTGATAAAATTGTATTCCCAGACAAACCTATTTAAAGATGTAGGTAAGCTTGAGAGTAAATATCAGTAATATAAGGGTGAAAATTCTTTTTTTTTTTTTAAGTAACTATCTATTAAATCAAAAAAAGCCAGGAAATCAAAATTAAAATTGAACTTGTGAGAAAATGCAGCCTTCAACTGTATTGAAATTCATGGTTAAAGGCCACTTCCTCTTCTGCATACCTCCAGGATGCTGAAGAAAAGATGTTGATATTTCCTTTTTTTTCAGGGTATGGCAGAAAAATCTTTTTTTTTTTTTAATGGAAAGAGTTGCAACACTAAAGAGTGGTGGCTCTTACCAAAGTATCATATGCAGAGGAGAGTAGGTTGGCTTGTTCCACTGAATAAAACCCTTGGTTTATTAAATTCAGACTGAATTACATGGCACTAACATGACATAAAATAGATAGATTTTTTTTAAGGTCAGAAAGGGATCTTTGTGATCTAGTCTGACCTCCTGCATAATCCAGGTCACAGGACTTCCCTGAATTAATTTCTGTTTCATGCCTAACAGCTGTAGTTGAATTAAAGTATATCTTTTAGAAAAAACATCCAATCTTGATTTTAAAATTTCCTGTGATTGAGAATCCACCCCTTGGTAGGTTGTTCCAGTGGTTAATTAATCTCACTATTAAAATATAAAAGTAAAATGCCTCTTATTTCTAGCTAGAATGTCTAGCTTCAATTTCTAGCAGTTGGATCTTGCTCTGTCTTTTTCTGCTAGACTGAAGACCCCTCTATCAGATTTCTGTTCTCCATTATGATGAAGTCATTTCTTAACCATCTCTTTGATATGCTAAATAGATTGAGCATTGTAAGTCTCTCGCTGTAAGGTATCTCTTCTAGTCCTGTAATCATTTTCATGGCTCTCCTGTGAACCCTGTCCAATTTTCCAACATCCTTCTTGAATCGTGGGCACCGGAACTGGACGCAGTGTTCCTGTTCCATTAGTGCCAAATACAGAGGTAAAATAACTTCCCTACTCAATTTTCACCAGTTTTTACATGCAAGGTTCACATTAACCCTTTTGGCCACAGCGTTGCAGGGGGAGCTCAGTGTTCAGCTGATTTATCTGCGACCCTCAAGTCTCTTTCAGACACACTGCTTTCCAGCATAGTCTTTTCCATCCCGTAAATATAACCTGTATTCTGTGTTCATAGATGTTTGACCTTACATTTGGCCATATTAAAATTCTTGTTGATTACTTGCGCTCAGCTACCAAGTTATGCAGGTACGTCTGTCTCAGTGATCTGTCCTCTTTATTATTTACCATTCCCTCAATCTTTGTGTCATCTGCAAACTTTATCAGTAATTTTGTTTTCTTCTAAATCATTGATAAAAATATTAAATATTATAGGGCCAAAAAGATCCCTTGGGATCCCACTTGAAACTCATCTACTCAATGATTCCCTGTTTACAGTTACATTTGGAGGCCTGTCTGTTAGCCAGTTTTAATCCATTTAATGTGTGCCATGTTAACTTTTTATTATTCTAGTTTCTTAATCAAAATGTTATGTAGTAGACTTCTGTAAGGCATTTTGACTCTAAGTATATTACATTAACACTACTACCTTTATCAGCCAAACTTGTAGTTTCAAAGAAACATACCAAGTTAGTTTAACATTCCCATTTTCCATCAACCCATGTTGATTGGTATTATATTACAGGACTCTTATTAATAAAAAAATTTAAAAAGTATTAACAATTCCAGTATTTTGCCTGGGGTTGCTGAGAGGCCTATAATTACCAGGCTAATCTCTTTTATCCCTGTAAAAATATTAGCAGAACATCATCTTCTTTTTTTAAGTTCTCTGGAACTTTTTCATAGATTCATAGATATTAAGGTCAGAAGGGACCATTATGATCATCTAGTCTGACCTCCTGCACAATGCAGGCCACAGAATCTCACCCACCCACTCCTGCGAAAAACCTCTCACCTATGTCTGAGCTATTGAAGTCCTCAAATCGTGGTTTAAAGACTTCAAGGAGCAGAGAATCCTCCAGCAAGTGACCCATGCCCCATGCCACAGAGGAAGACGAAAAACCTCCAGGGCCTCTTCCAATCTGCCCTGGAGGAAAATTCCTTCCCGATCCCAAATATGGTGATCAGCTGAAGCCTGAGCACTTCCCCAGTTTCCAAGATTTGTTAAACATCAACTTTAATGGTCCAGAGTGCTCCTTTGATAGCTCTTTTAAAACTCTTGGATGCAAGTTTTATGGACCTACTTATTTAAAAACACTTTTTAGTAGCTTCTGTTTAACATCCCTCTTTAGTTACTGTTGGAATGGAAAGTATTTACTCTTACAATGATGAGATATTATCTGGCTTTTTCCCAACTACAGAATAGAAATATTTATTAATCACGTCTGCCTTTTCTGCATCATTACTGGAAAATCTACCACTTTCATTTAGTAATGAACCAATACGGTTGTTAGGGCTCTTTTTTTTTTCTCTGATACACTTAAACATAAACAAAAACCCCACAACAAAGAGCCCCAGGTGGCAGCCCCCTATCCTCTCCCCGTCTCCCTCCGGTTGTCCTTAACTCTGTTAGTCATAGATTTATTTGTGGTCTTTTGCTTCCCTTATCTATTTCCTAAATTTTTTTAGCTTCTCATTTATATTGATTGATTTGATATGAACTTTTCCTTTATTCCATTTGTTTTATTTTTATATCTGTATATTGTACTTTTCCCACTTAGCTAAGCTGGGTTTTTTTAATCATTGTAGTCTTTTTCTCAGTTGGGAGATTGCAGCCTTTGGGGCTTCTAGTAAAAAGTTCTTAAATGGGTATTCCAATGATCATTCACATTTTTCTTTTAAAATTTTCTCCCAGGTGATCTGACCCATAATTTTCAGCTTTTTGAAATTTTTGCTTTGAAAGTGCTAAGTATACATTTTACTGGTTGGGACTTTACATTTATTATGTGCAAACAGAATAATCAAGTCAGGAGCACTTTTGCCTAAGCAACCACTAACTTTTAGTTCTGTGATCAGTTCCTCTTTAGCTGTCAAGGTGAGATCTAATATAAAATTCAGATTACCCTGTGTTGGATGCAAACCTTTTTGAGTTATAGATAACTTTAAGAAATTTCAAGAACATTTTAGTATTGGCAGCCTGAGATGTCCAGTTTGTCACTCAGATTGAAGACCTCCTGGATCACATAAGTGCTTAAGGAGCTGGTCATACTGTTCCCTCCTGTAATTCGGTGGTCTGTAGCAGACACAAACTGGTACTCCATCTTGTGATTGTCTGTTAGACCATCGATCCATAGCATTCAAGATAATTTACTTCCTAGTTAGTGACTCCAAAACAGGTAATGCCATTTTTAACAGAGTGCCACTCTCCCCCCTCCCTTTTGCCTAGTCAGTCCTTCCTAAACAAGTTATAGATGGAAAATAAATGGCAACTGATCAAATGCTGTGGTGTAATGACATCTAACATACTCTAGTATTGGAAAAACCTCTGGAGCCTCATCCAGAGAAAGGTTTACAGGTGGCGGGGAAGGGAATCTCGATGGGTATAATTGTGGAAAGGACATCTTAAAGCAAACATGCTCTTGTTTTTTATAGGAGGAGAGATTGAAGAAAGAATTGAGAGTGAAACTTGAAGTGGCAAAATTTCTTCAAGACACTATTGAGGAGATGGCCTTAAAAAACAAAGCAGCCCAAGGAAATGTTACTAAAGATTTTTCTACCTTCTTTCAAAAGGTAAAAATATAACCTTGTACTCTGTTCACATAAAAAGTGAATAGCTTGATATTTTTATCTTACTAAGCAATAGACAGTGGTGACGAACAAAAGTAAGCTTGTGGCATAATTTGTTGCTACTTATACCATAGTCACCTGTCTTTACTCATTATGTTGGGCTTAAGTGAATCGTGCGTGACGTATGCTGAACAAAAGGTGCGCAGAAGTTTTGTTCTTCCAGTTACAATTTATTGTGCTGAGATCTCACTTCAGTATCCCAAGTGGCACTTTCACTTAATCCAATGCATTTCTGTTTTAATTCTCAAATGTTGAATGCGTAGTAGCTTCCATATTACTGTACACGGTGGCTAGCACAGGGACATGGAATATGAAAAGTGAGAGAAAAATGTAAATTCTGTTCTGGTCAACTGGCTAGAAATTACTTAATTGTAGCCAGATAAACTTTTAAAGTTTGAGGTAGTAGAGAAATCAGTGCAGACCTACTGGCTTTTGCCAGCCTACTTAGTTGTAGTCTATGCTAGAAAAGGTTTGCCAGTATAGCTATATGCTGTCATAAGTGCTTTTGCTAATATAGCTTATGCTGGTTCCCTGAATGAAGTAAGCTATACTAGTGAAAGCTTTTATTTTGCCAGCATAACTGCCTATGTGGGGCTCTTGCTGGTGTAGAAATGTTATAAAAAAACCACACCCCTAACTGATATAGTAATTACTGTACAGACAAAAGAATTGGCCTTTAGAATACACTTTTTTTTTTTTAGAGCAAATGGTCTGGTTCTAGACTGCCTGAGCCATTGGGTTTACTAATATATGCAGCATTTATTTATTTCTGTTTTGGCAGTGCTCAGAGTCCCCAAGCAGGCATTAGGCCCCCTTTGTGTTTGGCACTCTTCAAACAAATTTTGACAGTCCCTGCCCCAAAGAGTTCACGAACTAGTTAATATGCAACAGATGAATAAACAGACAAATGACAGGCAGGATAGTGGGATAATAACAGTAGACAGCTGTGATTACATAACTTAATAGTTACAGTGAAAAGGAAGGATGATTCAGTATATGTGGTAAAGCCTGGGACTTGGGAGATTGGTGTTCAGTTCCCTGCTCTTCTGACAAAGACTTCCTCTATGACCTTGGACAAGTCATTAAATCTGTCTGCCTCAATTCTTCATGGGTAAAATGATGCTTTCTTACCTCACATGGGTGTCGTGAGGATAAATACATTAGAGATTGTAGACAATCAAATACTAAGTTGATGGAGCCATCTGAGTACCTTAACTAATGATGTCAGTAGTCACTAACCAGTGCCAGGCAGTAGTGACTTAGTCTTTTACTCTATAAAACTACTGTACAAGCACTATCATTGCAACACCCATGAGTTAAGGAAGAATTCCTGGTTTGCCTGTCAGGGTGCAAGGGGGATACAAGACTCGGAAAGATTAAGTGACTTGTGAAGGCCCTGCAAAAGATTGAGTGCAGAGCTGCAATTAGAACTCTGGAGTTACTGGTTTCCATCCCCGAGCTCTATATGCTAGACCACACTGCCTCCGATTTAAGGAAACACATACACTTTTATCGAACAGATAATATCATTTTCATGTACATAATTGATTTGTAGGAGGATTAATGGGGGGAAGGGGAGCATTATTAAACAGCATTAAAGTAATTTAATGAGGTGCTAGTAAAAGATAAACGCATAGCAAAGATATTTTAGATCAGTTCTGTAAATTTTAAACTTAAATACTTTTCTCTTCCTGTTGGTATTCCAATTAAAATTAATAACACAATGTCTTGCTCATGTACACACCTCTATACTAATGGAACACTCAGATTGTGATGGGAAGCAGAGGTACGGAACTTGCATTTTTAAGGATAAAACATGCTATATATCTTTTGGCACTACTTGGTTTGTTTATGATGCACCACATCATACTAAAGGGACGTTGTCTGATCAAATTTGACCTGAAATGTAAAGCTTTATAGAACCTAACGTCAGTAGAAATGTTTCTGTGATTTTAAAAAAGGGGGTGGGAACTGTCTTGAATTAACATTCCCCTTTAATGTTTTGCAATGTGCAAGAGACTGCCAGGGACACTGATTAGAAATGGAGTATAAACAAAAGTGAAACTGACCTTTTTTTTTTTTTTTTTTTTCCCATTATCCCATCTCGGAGAAACGCAAAAAGTTAAGTATAGGTGGGGTTTTTTTGTTTTGTTTTTTAAAATTCTTTTGGTACTAATGGTCTCTGTAACCTAGGATGTTTCATCAGCTCTTTTCACCTAGTAATGTTTTGAGCCCTGGCTGAAAGAGAGAGACTAAATCTGTAGGTGTGAAAGATGGGGGGCTGGAGGGGAGCGCCCACCAGTGAAGTCTAGGGGCTGCATTCTGAGAAATTTCAGCTCCTCTGTCATGCTAATTTTGGTTGGGGTTATATGTGCATGCAGCAATTTCTTCTGGGATTCTGTCCCTAGACCAGGGGCATGCAAACTTTTTGGCCTGAGGGCCGTATCAGGTTACTGAAATTGTATGGAGGCATGGCCCGGCCCCTGTCCAAACCCAACCCCCCACTCCCCCCCGCTTCTCGCCCCCTGAGGGCTCTTTCCCCCCGCCCCCAGATTCCTGCTGTCAGTCCCCTGACCGCCCCTGGACCCGCTGCCCCTAACTGACCCCTGCCACCACATCCAACCCCCACCTCTCTTTCCTGACCCCCCCCCCCATCCAGCCCCCCCTCCTTCCTGACTGCCCTCCCTCCCCTGGGAACTCTGCCACATCCACCCACCCTGTCCCCTGACCGCCCCCAGAACCTCCACCCCTGACTGCCACCCCATCCAACCCCTCCTCTCCTTCCTGACTGCCTCCCGTAGTTTGGCCACCTCTGCCCTAGACCTTGCTTGGGTGCTCCACAGTCCATAGCCTCTGGGTAGCAGGTTTATGTTAAATTTGTTGATCCTTTAGCTGCAGAAGAGAGGACTTTTGCCTTTTTTTCCTTGCCTTCGTCAACCAGAGCCTCTTGACTGCTGCAAGGGTGAAAGTCTGATACTCTTTCCTTCTGCCAGAGCATTTTGACTGTCATAAGGTGGGGTGAGGGATCAGGAAGGAAAAAATTAGAGGCAGGCTGACAGAGCAGAAGGGCTGCTGCTACTTTGAGTAGTATCCCTATGGATGCTGCACTGTAGGTGCGGCAGCGCCTCCTGTGCCTGGGATTGGAGATCATTGGGCTGCATATGCGCTCCTCCCTGTCTCGTGCTGTGGGCAGCATCTGTATATGTTCTGTCCTGTCCAAGTGCCTTTGGTCTGGGACGGAATCCAGAGCAGAACCCTTCTACCTCAACCTTCAGAGACTCTCCTTAACTTACCTTACATTCGTAGTGATTAGCAGTTTTCTGTTAATCCTCCCCCCAACCCCAAAATAAAATATTTTAGTTACTCTGCCCTTCCCGTTACCTTATGCATTCCCTGTTTCCTGCTCTTCCCCTCGGGACTGTGCTGGGACCTCCCAGGTACAAGAGGTGCCTCTCTTGTCGAGAGGCCTTTCCCATGAGTGACAGTCACTCACAGTGCATCTGCTGCGTCAGTGAGGTCCACATCGCACAGAAGTGCACCCACTGCACCAGCTTGACCACCTGGGCCCAAAAGGACCATGAACTCAGACTAAATATTCTCCTCATAGAGCATTCTCTATGGCCAGTTTCAGACCCTC
Source organism: Natator depressus (assembly GCF_965152275.1). Classification (NCBI taxonomy): domain Eukaryota; kingdom Metazoa; phylum Chordata; order Testudines; family Cheloniidae; genus Natator; species Natator depressus. The sequence continues at coordinate 123,150,350 of NC_134237.1, forward strand.
ACTCTGATACCTCTCTGGCATGGATCTCACCCCTGGCTTAGTCATCGTCCAACCCCAGCTTGCCGCGGTCATCCAAGACAGGAAGACACCCTTAACAGGAAGAAACAGACTACTACGTTGCCTGGTAAGGAACCACCTCAGAGAAGCCATTCCCTGCGAGGTCAGTAGCCTCAATATCATCGGGGTGAGACTTGGCTTCCATGACCATCTAGATACTTCTGGTACTGGAGCTAAACAGAAGTCCAAGGACCCTAAATGGGCAGCACCAGGCGGCAGACATCCTGTCTCTCAGGACCGAGCAGCACAGTGCAAGAGTTTCCGAAATGATACCGAGTGCCTCATCCAAGACAACTTCATGTGTTTCATCCCTGACAGCTGTTTCGGCACTGACCAAATCCTTGGCACCAGGCAAGATCTTGGCACCAAATAAGCCATCTGTACCATATGTTGGCCACTTGAGGGAATGCACTCTGCCCTTGGCACCAATAGCTCCTTCACTTTCCAAACAACCACCGGTGCTGATGATGCTTGCCTGCTCCACAGCAGTTCATATATCCAAGGGACCTGATCTTCTTTGATATGCCTGAGTCTCTGCTTCTCTGTAGAGAGCTCCCTATAGCCCATGTTTTCCCCTGAAGTCACAACACTACTCCACTTCACCACTTAGAACCGCACCACCCTTGTGCCTACCTTTAAGATGCTGGGGGGAGGGATAGCTCAGTGGTTTGAGCATTGGCCTGCTAAACCCAGGGTTGTGAGTTCAATCCTTGAGGGGGCCATTTAGGGATCTGGGGCAAAAATTGGGGATTGGTCCTGCTTTGAGCAGGGGGTTGGACTAGATGACCTCCTGAGGTCCCTTCCAACCCTGATATTCTATGATTCTATGAATCCACCCTTTCCCAGCAAGGAAGAAGAGGAAGAGAACGAAGAGTACTCTGTTCTACCCACATATCCAGAACACACATGCAGACAATCAGCTGCTGGTCTGTGTTATCTGGAACCCAGAACCAAACCAGGGCCCTGGTACAGACGTCCATGGATGCAACCCACATGCCAGTTCTTCCACGTTGGCACAGTTTCCCAAACCGCCCATAAAGCAGAGCCAGAAACGCACTATCACCATCCTCATCCATCTCTCAACCACCTGATGTCGGCTCAGTAATGACGGACAAACAGCAGGAGGAAGCTCCACTTCTCCTCTTCTTCCCCTGATGAGGCCATCGTGCCAACACTTCCTATGTCTGCAGGCAATTTCAGACACTTTCAAGAACTATTCCACAGAATCAGAGCATCTCTCTCGATCCTGCTGGAGAGGTCAAAGAGCAACAACACAAGCTGCTCGATTATCCTACACACCTCCACGTGGACAAAGATAGTCCTCCCTATTAATGAGGCCCTCTTGGACACTGTCAAGGTCTGGCAGACCCCAGCATCCATCCCGCCAGCCTGCAGGTGAATGGACAAAAAATACTATGTTCCTGCTAAGGACTTAGAATTTTTTTCCCCCCGTTCTACTCCAAACTCCCTGGTCATCAATGCAGTACACCAGAAGGGACACCAATACCACCCCAAGGACTGGAAGCGACTAGACTTGTTCGGTTTCAAAGTATATTATTCTGCGACACTCCAGTTCCATATCGCCAATTACGAAGCTCTTATGGCCAAATACAATCATATGAACTACAGTAGAACTTCAGAGTTACGAACACTTTGGGAATGGAGGTTGTCAGTACTTTGAAATGTTCATAACTCTGTACAAAGCACAGTTCAGGCTCCAGATCCAGCAGCTGACACTCTAGGCCAGGTTTCAGCAGCAGCTGAGCTCCCTCCTCACCTCTGGAAGCTTCCTTGCAGGCAGCTTCTTTCCCTGGGTCGGATTGAGTTTTCAAGCTTGTCCCACGTCCGGGTGAGGTGGGGTAAAAGTGGCTCCAACCCCAGTGCTGCTCCTGCTCTGCTGGCTCTGGCTGCCTTGGGCTGGCAGCCCCAGCATCTTCATGTCTTAGCTGTAAGTGACTACCCCACGCATGGGGGTGGGGTGGGGACAGGCAGCCCAGATGTGCCTACCTTTAAGATGCAATACAGATACAGTACAGTATTTGGTCTTTTTTAATATATTTTTGGTCTCTGCTGCTGCCTGATTGGTTACTTCTGGTTTCACGTGTTGTCCAGTTGATCAGTCAGTCTGTAACTCTGGTGTTTGTATCTTTAAGGTTCTACTGTATTCTAAAATACAGGAATTCTATCAACATTTGCCATATCAGATGAAAAGAAGGAGCAATTCCAGGCACTCATGTCTGAAGGACACCTTCTCACCTACATGGCACTACAAACCTCCCTGGCTTCCGCAGACACGGCTGCCCACTCCATTGCAACAGCTGTGGTAATGAAACGAGAATCATGGCTTCACCTCTCCGTATTCCCTAAAGAGGTGCAGACCATGGTTGAGGATCTACCCATTGAGGGTTCCAAACTATTTGCTGAGCACACTGATGAATCCCTACATTCTCCAAAGGACTCTAGAATGACTCCACTCTCTTGGCACATATACACCAGTGCCGATGAGACATCGGGGAAATATCGGTATACCCCAAGATCCCAACCTCCACCTTTCACTCCTCACTGTCATATGGAACGCAACAAAGACGACAGAGATCCCATCCAAAGTGCAGACAGACGCCGCCTTAGTGGGCTACTTCTCATGCATCTTCATCGAAACAACAATTTTGAAGGTTTGGTTGGCTCCAAGAAGCCTCCGCCCATTCCAGTTGCTGCAGCCATCTTTAACAACTTGCCGGTTTGGTGATCGTTTAGTCCCCTTTTATCCATCATGGCGGCAAACCACTTCAGAGAAGTTTCAGAGTAGCAGCTGTGTTAGTCTGTATCCACAAAAAGAAAAGAGGACTTGTGGCACCTTGGAGACTAACAAATTTATTTGAGCATAAGCTTTCATGAGCTACAGCTCACTTCATCGGATGCATGCAGTAGAAAATACAGTGGGGAGATTTTACATACACAGAAAACATGAAACCATGGGTATTACCATACACACTGTAACGAGACTGGTCAGGTAAGGTGAGCTATTTACCAGCGGGGGGGGGGGAGGGGAAAAAAAAAAAACCTTTTTGTAGTGATGATCAAGGTGGGTTCTGGAAATAATCAATAATCCTATACCTCCCTCCCAGCCCTCTCCACGTCTCTCTTCAGGGACCCCTCTCACAAACACCTTTTATGAGAAGAAATAAATCACCTTCTGCAACTGGGAGCCATAGAACTGGTCCCATCCCAACACAGAGGGAAAGGTTTTTATTCCCACTATTTTCTGATCCAAAAGAAATCCAGCAGGTGGAGACCAGTCTAGACTTATGAAACCTCCACAAGTTTATCCAACTGCAATTCTTTAAGGTGGTCACACTATCAACCATTATCCCAGCACTGGAACAGGGGGACTAGTTCACAGCCCTCGACCTCCAAGATGTGTATTTTCACATCACTATACACCCTGCTCACAGATGATTCCTCAGATTCATCTGGGGACCCATCGTTACCAATACAGGGTACTACTCTTTGGGCTCTCTACAGCCCCTCGAGTATTCTCCAAAGTCCTTGTGGTTGTGGCAGCCTACCTGTGCACACAAGGCATTGTGATATTCCCATACTTAGACTACTGTCTCCTCAAGGCTCCCTCCAAACCCTATGCAGTTCACACCATATGAAAGTTGATGCACCTTTTCTCGAACCTCGGCCTTCAAATAAACATACAAAAATCGACACTCACTGGTACAACGTCTGGAGTTTATTGGGGAACATCTGGACGCAATACAGGCCAGAGCCTGCCTTCCAGCTCACAGATTTTTACAATAGTCAACTTCGTATCCTCTGTGAGAACCAGAATGTGCTTCCAACTACTTGACCATATGGCAGCAGCCAGGTTCGTGGTAAAACATGCCAGGTTGCATTACTCAGGGTTCTTTCAGCCCAAAGCTCTGGGTAACTTTTACTCTGTGCGAGGTGGTGTCAGGAAATAAATCAGGGGAGACACGGCTGTCCGACCGATAAATGGCTGGCACAAACAGGACAACACGAGTGCTTTCACTTAAAGCTAAACTTTACCTAGTCTCAAGCACTTGCACACGTCCGCAACAGGTTAATAAAACACCCCCAACCCTCGATAATTACCGAAGCTGAGTGTGGCTTTCGAGTGGCATGGCGGCTGCCAGTGGGGAACACAAGATGTATCCAGAGGGAGAGTCCAGTCCTGAAGAGTCCCACTACCTCAAACTTTTCCCCCTTATTATACATTAGTAATAGAATGACAGGTCCCTTAAAGAAAACTTGTTAAGCAAGCAGTTCCAATGGGCAAGCAAGAGGCTCCTTCTGATTATTGATTAACGAGGTGTGGGTTTTTCCAGAGTTTGCAGCCTTGAGACCCCAATAGACATTCCTGGGGCACATCCTGCTCTTCTAAAATGCATGTATCAGCAACTTCAACACAATTTTTATCAGGAAGGACGTGGGTCAAGTTGCCCTTTCTGTGGCACTCAAAACCCCCTCCCCTCCTGCCTTGGTCAAGCTGAGTTTGCTACATGGACACTTTACAGCCTGCTGACTTGGCTACTTTTAGCAATAAGCCATAGTGGTTTCAGGCACTTTACTGGTTTGCTGATATCTCCCCGTACAGTTGTACATATGCTGTCTGCAGGCGTGACTACACATGGTGTATATACCTCACAGAAACCATCTTCACAAACTCTTATCCATGCCTGTCAAGATCAAGGACTCACTACACTGATGGACACAACCCCAAAACGTCTGTATGGGGTCCCTTTTCTCCAACCAGCACAGTCCCTCGTTCTAACAACCAGTGCCTCCCTAAGTGGCTGGGGAGCATGCCTTATGACCCACACAATGCAGGGAATGTAGTCCTCCGCAGAATCCTTCATGCATATCAATCTTGTAGAACTGCGAGCGGTTCACAATGGGTGCCGACATTTCCTACCCCTGATCAGACATCGGACCATAGAAGTAATGACCAGCAATATCGCCTGCATGTTCTACATCAACAGACAAGGCGGAACAAGATCCCACTCCCTATGCTCAGAAGCACTGAAATAGTGGAACTGGTGTATTCAATATGACATCAACATTTCGGCCACATATCTTCCTGGACACCAGAAAACCATGGCAGACTCCCCTAGCAGACAATATCTCAAGATCACGAGTGGGAACTAGAGATAAGAGTCCTTCAGGACATATACAGCCACTGGGAATTTCCCCACATAGATATCTTTTTGCCACAGTAGTGAATGCCAAATGCTCTCAAGTCTTCTCACGAGTGGGTCTAGGCCATGGGTCTCTGGGAGATGCTTTCCTTATTATATGGGATGCCCCACTATTCTACACCTTTTCACTACTTGTTCAAGGTACTTCATAAAATACAGGTGGAATGAGCCAGAGTCATCCTCATAGCCCCAACATGGCCACGACAAATTTGGTATCCTTACCTCCTATAAATGACAGTATGTTCTCCGATCACGTTGCAGTTGATTCTGTACCTCCTCTCTCAGGATTGGGCTGGAGGATTCGGCCCACATCTGTCTCCTTCATTTGAAGGCATGGCTCCTTCCTGGTTTTGGGATTCAGAAATGACCTGTTCAGAGACAGCAAAAGAGGTTCTCTTAAATAGCAGACATGACATGACTTGCCATACTTACCTCCAAAAATGGGAAAGATTCAGATCCTGGTGCACATCCAATCATGTCTCAGCAATGAACACCCTGTTACCACTCATTCTAGATTATAGGCCTGACCTTTTAAGATCTAGACTGTCTGTCTACAAGCTCCCTTCGTACATACTTCACTGATATCCCAGCATTCCAGCCCGAGATAGATGGCTATTCCGTATTCACCCACCCGCTTGTGAAGAGAGTCTTTAAAGGTCCTTTGAACTTTTACCCTCATGTACAGGATTCCAACCTCACCTTGAGCTGTCTCACCAGACCACTGTTTGAGCCCATGGCAATGTGCTCCTACATTATTTTTTCCATGAAAACAGTACTTCTCGTAGCATTTCTGCCTGACGAGTAGGAGAAATAGGGGCTGTCTTGGCATATCCCCATACACACTTTTTCATAAGGACAGGGTCACATTACACATGCATCCAAAACACCTACCCAAGGTGCTGTGCTGTCCTCCTTCCATTTGACCCAACCTATCCATCTTCCCTTCTTCTTCCCAAAGCCACATACCAACCAACATGAAGCGACACTACACACCTTGGACGTTAGGTGAGCATTAGCCTTTTACCTTGATAGAATGAAAATTTCAGATGATTGCCACACTTATTCCTCTCAACTGCCAAACAATTGAAGGGAGTAGCTGTATCCAAACAACGCCTTTTCAAATGGATCTCAGAGTTCATACACCTTTGTTATCAACTGCACAACCAGCTGCATCCACCTGGAACTTGAGTGTATTCCACTCACTCTCTCCACCTCGATTGCCTTTCTCAACCATGTGCTGGTCCTTGACATTTGCAAAGCGACCACCTGCAGTTACCCATGCCGCAGTTTCAGATGCCCTTATTGGACGCCACTCTGAAGCCCCAGCCTTTCTTGTAGGAGCACTGGTCTTACAGTTACCTACCGTGGAGCATCCATAGGGATAGTACTCAAAGAAGAAGAGGTTACTCATCATGTGCAGTAACTAATGTCTTCAAGTTGTGTGTCCCTATTGGTGCTACTTGCCCTCCTCCCCTCTGCTTTGGAGCTGAAAGATAAGCTCTGTGATAGAGAAGGCACTGAGGGCAGTTGGGCCAGACAGCGCAATATATTGATTTCTTCCCCCTCCCCCCACCTGGTGCGAGATGGGGAGGAGCACATATCTGGCCCAATGGGCACTGCTACCGAAGATCTCCGATACCAGGTGCAGGAGGCACTGCTGCACCTACAGTGGAGCACACATAGGGACCCTACTCGAAGAAGAAGTAGCCCTTCTGCTCTGTCCTCCTGCCGTGTTTTTGGCTGGGTTTTTTTTGTTCTCCTTCCTGCCTCCTCACCCTGTCTTATGAAAGTCAGACTGTTCTGACAGAAGAACAGAGTATCAGACTGTCACCCTTGCAACAGTCAAGAGGCTCTGGTTGAGGAAGGCAAGGGAAAAAAGCAATGCTCCTCCCTTCTTGCAGATAAAGAATCTACAAATTTAACATAAACCTATTACCCAGAGGTTATGTACTATGGCACACCCAAGCAAGGTCTAGGGACAGAATCCTGGAAGAAATGTCAGCATGCACATATACCTCCACATCTTGAAGAACATCAGTTATTGCATATGGTGAGTAACCTTCTCTTCTCGTCCTTTACATTTTTTCCCTTGCAAATAAGTTCAATGTCTTCCTCTGCTCCTGGACATAGCTTTTTTGAGTAGTAGGAAATTGGCATGACTTTTGGCAGTTTCCCTTGTGCTCCCAAGATTCTGAACAGGAATAATGAAACTGAGTTGCCTAATTTCTTTGGTGCTTCTTGGCAGACTTATGAGCAGCAGAAGAGGTACTGGAACTTTGTTTGCAGATACAGGAAGAATACCACTGCATTGATTCACAGTGGGAAGGTTAACGTTGCTACCATAAAAGCTAGTAGCAATTTAAAATATGGTTAACTTCTTCAGAAATTGATGACATAGGTCCCCATATTCACTAGGGATATTTCTTACTTCCCTGTGATGATGGGTAAGAGAATTTTTCAAGGCTTGCCGTGTGTGTGTGTGTGTGTGTTTGCGCACTGTCACACTACAACTTAATCATTTGCAATATAAGACAAACTTCATATCACATTCACTTTCCTTACATCATACAGTGTAGATACCAGAATAATAAAAGGCTAGACTGCTTTCCTTTTTTTCTTAATCCAAATATTTTAGGTGTTTCATTAGTGGTATACTTATCTTTCTCGGAGCCACTGATTAAAGCCCTATGTGATGTGTGATTTGGGAGTTCCCGAATCTTTTAATGCATTTGTGAACTGGGAAAGCTACTTCTGCACCCTCAACAGATTTTGGAAGTGTCAAAAATATCAAGAGAAGGGTAAACACCTTTAAATCCCTCCTGGCCAGAGGAAAAACCCTTTCACCTGTAATGGGTTAAGAAGCTAGGATAACCTCGTTGGCACCTGACCAAAATGACCAATGAGGAGACAAGATACTTTCAAAGCTGAAGGGGGGGGGGAAACAAAGGGTCTCTCTGTCTGTGTGATGCTTTTGCCGGGACCAGAGCAGGAATGCAGGTTAGAACTCCTGTAAAGGGCTAATAAGCAATCTAGCTAGATGTGTTTAGATTCTGTTTTGTTTAAATGGCTGATAAAATAAGTTGTGCTGAATGGGATGTATATTCCTGTTTTTGTGTCTTTTTGTAACTTAAGGTTTTGCCTAGAGGGATTCTCTATGTTTTGAATCTGATTACCCTGTAAGGTATTTACCATCCTGATTTTACAGAGGTGATTCTTTTACTTTTTCTTTAATGAAAATTCTCTTTTTAAGAACCTGATTGCTTTTTCATTGTTCTTAAGATCCAAGGTTTTGGGTCTGTGTTCACCTATGCAAATTGGTGAGGATTTTTATCAAGCCTTCCCCAGGGAAGGGGGTGTAGTGCTTGGGGGAATTTTGTGGGGGAGACATTTCCAAGTGGGCACTTCCCCTGTTCTTTGTGTAACACTTTGGTGGCCGCGTTTAACCTAAGCTGGTAAGAATAAGCTTAGGGGGTCTTTCATGCAGGTCGCCACATCTGTACCCTAGAGTTCAGAGTGGGGAAGGAACCTTGACAGGAAGTAACAGACTATAGTTTTTTCTTTGCCTTTGACAGATATGATGATCATAAAAACTGGTGAAATTCAAACTAAAACAGAAGAGAAAATACTCCTGTTATAAAGATCCCTTTTGCAGGCTACTGTAGTGGATCGGTGTTCCTAATTTCTGCTGAAGCTAATGTAGCAGAGCAGAAGGGCACTCTTAAATTGTAAAATGCATCTTCTCGTTTCACCTCCCTCTCTCCAATTTATAGCCTCTTCAATGTAGGGACACTCCTGAGGTTGATGCTTTCATAGCCTTCCTTACCTTCCAAATTTCTGTGTTCTCTCGTTAATAAAAGTTCATCTGATGACTGGAAAACTATCAGCCTCTCAGAGGATGAACAAATTCCCAGATTTCCAGCTGGATGATTCAATGACAAAACTTCATAGTGCAGGTTTTGTTTAGGTGTCTGAATATGCATGAGATGCTAGCTCAAATATTTGTCAGGCAGACTAGGATTCCCAGTACTCTAGTGAAGACGTAGCCTTAATTAAGTACTATGATGGAATGATCAGGGTTCTAAATAAAACGGAATCATTAACCTGTAAGGTTCTTTGAACTCCATATCACTGGTAGTGCATTAAACAATGGATGATGTATAATTTTTAAATTTTAAAAAAGTGCAGCTTATATGAAGATGAATCTTCAGCCATGGCATGTTTGTGTTCTTGGGAGCAAGTTTAAAAAAAATTGAGAAATCCTCTTGTTTCTCTGAATATTTATTCCAGTTTCTGAATTAAATTACTTTCAGCTGCCATTAGACGTTATAGTATATAGTTGTAAATGTGATGTTAATCATTTAATAGACAGTGCCTTTTCATCCAGAAGGATTCCAGGTGGTTTTCAAATTACTGTTAGTACACAGGAATAGTGTCACTTGGAAGTACAGACTCCTCTGCTGTAGAATGTGGTAACAGTATATAGCAATATTACAAACTAGATAATATTGTAGGTAAGGACAGGAAGTGAAATGTAATGTCATATCCGTTTGCAACTGTAAGGAGAATTTAGATAATTACCCAAATTTAGCATTTGACGAGGATACCGGAGATGAAAACCTATCAGGTGCAAAAAATGCTGTTGCATCTTTAATAATCACAAATGAGGATTTCTGTTGTACCTCCAACAGCACAGCACTCCTTAACATTCTTTCATATTGGCTCCATACCTAATCAAAGAGAGCAGTTGTTATCACCACTTCCTGTAGTACATGGGTTTTTCTTGCAGATGCCATGTTCAAGTCCTGATTAGGCTTGACTCTGCTTAGCTCATGATCTGTTTAGGTCACCACTCAAGATAATATAGCTACAGTAAAACCAGTAAATATGCTTACGTATTCCTAGATAATCAGTGCTGTACTGTATCAGAGCACTTAATTTATTTGTATACCAACCCATTCAGATTACACAATGCAGACTGTTCTGTTGACAACCTTTTATTTGCTGTGAAAGACAAAAGACCCTGTCTCTGAATACACAATGTGAAAACATTATGAATAATCGGAATTGGAACAAAATATTTTAGTTAAGAACTGTACAGTACTTATTGTTAAAAGCGATATTTATCCAGTAAATTTGCTTTGAGATAATTTTTTTTAATTTTCTTAGATCCGAGAGACTGGTGAAAGACCTAGTAATGAGGAGATCTTACGGTTCTCTAAACTGTTTGAAGATGAGCTTACACTGGACAATCTTACTAGGCCTCAGCTGGTGGCTCTCTGTAAACTGTTGGAACTTCAGTCAATCGGGACAAATAACTTTCTGCGCTTCCAGCTGATCATGAGGTTGAGGTCCATGAAAGCAGATGACAAAGTAAGTCATTTTAGTCATGCTTTGATTAAAAAAAAAAAAAAAATGTTTATCTGTTCCAATGCTATAATTAAGCTTGGCAGAATTTGATTTTTATATTTATATTTCTGGTGGATATTATCAATTTTATTTTAAAGCTTTTTAAAATTTTTTGTAGAATTAAAATTTCACAGTTGTGGGAAATTATAGGGGAGGAAGACAGTCATTATTTAATGACATGTTGAGATTCAAAAAGTAATAACTTTTTATAATCTTTAACATAAAATGTCAACATGTCAAAACATATATGGTAAATATCTTTAATCAAACTTTAATAAGTTTTAAGCAGTATATTTCTTTCTTTGCCTATCTGTACATTTTAAAAATGATTATTGATGGAAATACTGGTTTGTGTGTATGGTGAAATCGATGTTTACCAACATTTACGGATAAAAATCTAATCTTATCAAGTGTAGCTGAAATACAAACGTTTTGTTTCTAGGCATCTGCTTATTTTTGTCTTAGCTTTATTAATACTAATTGTATACTTCAGCAAAAACGCTGAAGCCTTAAAATTAGGTGAGCTTCCTCAATTTAGGAAAGAACTGCTGGCCCTTTAAAAATAAGGCAAAGTATAGCATTGGTACTGGAAACATTCGGTTAGTGCACTAATCTTAAATTTATTGAGAGTCGATTTCAGATTTGGTGTGGTCACAGGAAGATGGATTTGATGGTTTCATTGTGTCTTTCGCTAGCCATTTGCGCTCATTTTCCTCACTACACACTTTACCATGACTGGCAATCTCTCTGTCCAGGAGGGCTAGAACTGAAATGTTTCATGTTAATTATGAATATATTAGGTCTGATTACATTGACAAAACTGTTTTGGAGAAGCTTGCATAGTGTATGCCTACACAAACAATATTGTTAATTGAACACTTTTCATAAGTGCCAAAATCCAGTAGCTTTGATTTGTTCTGAAAAGCCACTCGTGTTTGAAGGAAGACTTACTTTTCAATTATGGAAGTTTTGGGAAGGCAAGTCCTGTTTTATGAAGGACTTCTAGAGACAGATAAATATTAGTCAGTGAAAAATACTGCAGTTTTCTGATTAATAAATTCACCAATACGGGCAGTACAGCTCTGAATCATCTCCTGTAACTATAGCTCATTAACCCACCTCTCCAGCTCTTAAAATCTGTCAAATAGGGATCCATGGAAGTAAGGGGTAAGCATGGATTTGATAGGACTATCCATTTGGAAAGTTCAGCTATATGTAAATTAACACTAGGTTATTTCCTTTACATTCACAATACCATTTTAATCTTTTGATTTCTGTATGTTCCCCCATTAATCTGTGCTTGTATCTACCATTCATGACAATAGGAGTAGCTCATTAGAATGAAAGAAAAAATATTTTTATAAGTGTAAACTTTGTCATAGAAATGATTTTAAAATATTTACCAAGAAAACCCAAAAACCCATGCAGCTCTGGAACTTTTAAAACAATTAATTCTGCTTGAAATGTGCAACATAAATGTTGTCTAACTCTCTCTTTCCAAATATTGCGGCTCTCTATTTTTTATCATCACAGCAGCCCCTACTGGTCATTCTAAACATCTATGTGCTTATTGTTTTCCTGTTAACATTTTTACATGTTCATTACATGTGAGGTGTTTATTTTACATCTTGTATAGCTGATTGCGGAGGAAGGAGTTGACAGTCTGACTGTTAAAGAACTGCAGGCAGCATGTAGAGCAAGAGGTATGAGAGCTCTTGGCGTAACAGAAGAACGACTAAAGGAACAACTTAAACAGGTATATGTCCAGTAAGATCACTTCAGTACTTGTTTAATCATAAAATAGTAATACTGTTCTGTGTAGGCATATTATATAGATGAACAATATGGGTATTGGCCTTTACTGAACCTGTTACTATTTTCTGAGGTATAAAGTAATATACATTAATCAGACTAAAATTATAGAGCTTTCATAAATTGTGAGTTGGGTCTAATCAGATAGTTCTAAAGTTGATGTACACCTGATCCACTTTTTGTCACTTTTTGATCCCATGTATACCTTTTGTTTAAAAGAACGCAGCTCTGGCATTTATTGTACATAGCGGCTTTCATCTAAAGATCTCAGTTCTGTTTGGAATACATTAGTAATGGTAAAAAATACAGTATAAAATACACACACACAAAAGTATAAATTATATTTTATCTAGAAAATAAGTGGTAACTTTCAATTTGCTGTGGAATGCCTATTTTTCTGTGTGATAAAAATAACTGTATAGGTATATCTATTGAATTACAGTGGCTAGAGCTGCACCTGGACCAACAAATCCCCACTTCATTGCTTATTTTATCCAGAGCTATGTATCTTCCGGATACACTTTCACCAGCTGATCAGCTCAAAACAACACTTCAGACACTACCAGCGAGTGTGGTATGTATTACTTTATATAACCAGGACACTATCTTTCAACAAAAACTAGTTTCTCTAAAAACTGGCATTCTGTGTATATATACGTACTAATCACGTTATTAGTGTTAAGTGTTAGCTTTGTATTGGCCCTGGGTAAAAAGTGTAGCCACTGTGATGTACTTAGATGAAACATGTATTAGTTTGCTTAGCTGGATGACTGGCTGACCAAAAACAGCTACAGCATTTGAAAATTTTGTATGCACTACTGCAGGTCAGAGTGACTAGGCAGCAGTTGGAAGACTTTTATTATGCATAGTCATGGAGAAAGCCTAACTGTCCTTAACAGGAGGCTCTGAGCCACCTTGAAAGCGCACACAGAAAGTTGGCATGTACTGAAGGGCTGACCAAAGAATGATCCTCAAATCAAAATGTGTCCTGCTGCACATTCATTTTTAATCCACAGGCATGACAGGCAAAAAACCATAGGTCTAAGCTTGCAGTACTACGTCTCAGTATGAGGTAAAGAACATAGTGAGCGAGACAAAGATCTTAAGGTATGTAGCCTTTGCAGGCTCCACTGCCATGTTAAAGATGGGTACAGTGAGGGTGGCTGCAGTCTGAGTTATGCAGATTGTGACCCCCTGACTCCTGCAAGCTCCTGTGCAACGCACAGTTGGGCAAAGTATAAATTTCTCTATCTGCAAATTCAAGTTTCTCTGCTGGTTTCCAGTTAAAAATAAATAAGAGGCAGCCTGGCTGTCTCTTCTTTCTTCTTCCATTAAGAGCAACATATTGGGTGAGCCTAACTGAAATGTATCTCTGATGTCCAAAATCCTGGAGTAAGCAGGAGAAACTAAAATTTGCCTGTTCTTCTGCTTTGTAGAGGGAGAGGGAGTCTGGCCAACTCTTCATTAGTGAAGCACTTTAAGAGCATGCTGTATCTGAAATCTTGCATTAGAAATTAGTCATGGGAGATCAGCATGATTCTCAAAACACACTAATTCCTCTTTGGAATCATCATTACTTGGCTCGGTTATAATTAAGCTTTCTGACGAGTATCTTGGGAGTCACTTTTTTCTCACAGATTTCTTGAGACACAACGTTTTAATCTTCTCCAGATTTGGAGAATAATCTTATCCCAAATCCCTGAAGGTTGCGTTTGGTTTCATTTTAATGATCTTGCCAATATTTTCTCTTGCTCCCTACTCATGGTGACAATTTGTTCCATAAACAAGACCTTAAAAGTCCCCAGGCTTTGAGATAGATATTTAGTAAAGTCTGATCTACACTACCAAGTTATGTTGACCTGAGTCTTGTTATGAATTTAGTTTTGCATGTATCCACACCTGAATTTGTTTCCCATAGGCACCCCATTACATTGACACAATAATATCACCTCCCCAAATGAGACAGAGCCAAAGTCAACCTACTTTATCACTATAGTGCTAGTGTAGACCTGTGTAAACCTTAACAATCCTTCATCAGCTGTCCTACAGTGCCCCTGTCCCCACTATAGTAGCTGCTCCAGTCATAATTTTGAGTTCAGTTGTCTGTGGGTCACAGATATTGGAAGCCAGATCTGTCTCATCCGGTCTCTTTCAGTAGAAGAGTTCTCATTTGAAAGTACAGGCAGTCCTCAACTTTACGACGTTCGCCTTAAGCCGAACGGCACTTACGACCTTTCTGAATTGACACCCTGATTCAACTTACGACCATTGGTTTCGACTTTATGGTGCTCGGTCCCGTAGTGGAGTGGATTGCGGTTCCGAGTTACAACGTTTCAACTTAGGACTCAATTTTCAGGAACCAATTGTGTCATAAGTCCGAGGACTGGCTGTAATGTTAAAGCCATTTCATTTTCAGGGTATGCTGACAGTGGTAGCTATCATTCTGTCAGTTGACCATTACATCTTTAAGGCAGCCACACAGAACCTATTACATATCTTTCCAAACACAATTACCTAAACACCACATAGTTCTTGTACAGAGTCACATTCATCTACCTCTTTTCCCTGATTGATTGGGTTAATTTTATAAAAATTAAGCTATTCAAGGTTTTAAGTCAACTAGTAAAGACTGATACAGTATTTATTTAAAGACTACATATTTATTTTTAACAGACTTGTAGGTGCTGTTTCAAAGATGTGATTATAGAAATATTTATTCAGTTACAGCTTTTACTACATTGTTCCCACTGTGTTAGCAATGCTAGTCTTAACCATCTGTGTGTCTCACAACCATCTTTGTGTTGCTTCTGCACTGTCCCCTATTCATGGAACTGCCTGTCTTCAAATCCCTTTTAAAAGACTCCTTTCCTCCATGATACCACAAGAAATAGGCAAAATTTCAGAACAGCTGGCGGGGGGGGGGGGGGCAGACAAGTGTAGTTAATAATCAAAATTAGCTTTAATTTATACTCCTATTGTATGTATTTATCTTCCTCACCCTTCTGATGTTGCTTTTGACTTAGATTGTAAGCTCTTCAGTGTAGGGACTGCATCTTCCCATGTGTATGGTCTACCATGTTGGGGGAGGTTACTGAGGTAAAAGTTAATCTAAAAATATGCTCTGCCAAACATGTCTTTTCTGAAGGAATGGGTTTTCAAAACTTCTTTACAATTTTGTCCTGAAAAAGATTCATATAGGGGACAGGAGAAAGGAATGACTTGCACAGCTGCTTAGTGATTTTAGAGAATGAAAAACTTTAACAATATCAAAGTAGAAAGGCTCTGTAGGTTTCTCAAAATAAACAGAATTCTCTCTGTGGACTGCACTAGTAGTATAATTTTTATTTGTTTGGCAGTGTGTTCACTGAAGTGTTAAGACCTTTGAGCTACATAATTCAAAATGTAGCAGTTTGTTCATATGTCATCCTTCCAATCTGTTTAGGCCAAAGAGGCTCAAGTCAAAGCAGCAGAAGTTGAGGGTGAAAAAGTAGATAATAAAGCTAAGCTGGAAGCAACCCTTCAGGAAGAAGAAGCCATTAGAAAAGAAAATCAAGAAAAAGAGATGGAAAGAATGTCTGAAGCTGCTGAGAAAGCCAAAGAAATCCTTCAGGTTGCAGCAAGGGTAAGTGCAACTTCCAGATGTTGAGAATTAAGTGCATCAGTAGCATGAACACTTAGCCCATTGTGGACTCCATTGTGTTTCTTTTGGAATTTTATAGTGCCTCTATTCTGGGTTTTGTCTGTAATCAAAAAGACTTCAAAATGCACATTTGGAAGATGTGGGGCATCTTAAAACATGGAAGGCAGAGGAAAAAGAAATATAGAGAACAATCCTGCAATTCAGGGGATTGACTAGATGACCTAAAATGTCATTTCCGTCTGTTATGTTTGATTCTGTTACTCAGAGGCAACAGGAGATATTTTTGTTTCTTTAAACAGTTTCCAAACTTTTCTAACCTAAAATATCCTTTGCAGTTGGATTTGCTAATATTTAACATTAAAAAAAGTGAATATACTTGCTATAACAGTGTTTGGCTTACTTGTCTATGGAAACTGAATATTATTGTTGTATCAAGCCATATCTTAAAAGGCATAATTTTATTAATATTTTCATGAAATGGGCTTAGACATTGTGATTGAAATTAGTCAATTTGTAACTGGCAGAGATGTTCAGACTGCTTTTGTAGAGTCATGGAACCTGTATCTAATTAAGGAGATGATTCTGAAAACAGAGAAACATGATGCTGTTCTGTATTAATGAATGTCTTTTTGAATGTGATTTTGAAATTCAGAAAGAGATGGAGTCTGCAGTGGATCTTGAAGCAGCTGCTGCACATGTAAAGAAAAGCCAGATAGCTGTGGATACTGAACATGAACTGGCTAGCGTGGATTTGACACTGCATTCAGAGACCTTGAAAGATACAGCACCAGTGTTAGAAGGCATTAAGGTAAATTTTGGAATCAAAGACCGGTTTTAAAACCATGTTTGAAAAGTGTAAGCTGATCCAGTATAAAAATATCACTGTCTTTAGAGGCAACTGAATTTCCTCAACACAGTTCAGTGAGTTTGAGGAAAATCTTAGCAGACTTGCTAATTTTAGCTGTCTTACCTCCTGAAGAGAAATCTGTCTAGACCCAAACCCTTAGATTGCCTGCATGCAAGGCCTAGGACAAAGAGAACTGCTAAGCCTGTCCACAATCTTAAAATGTTTCCATTTTGTGCAGCTGATATACCTAGTTCTGAGGTTGTTTGCCATGGCTTTAGAAGTTTGACCGCTGCACTTCCATTTTTACTGTTTATTATTTATATAATACCATTGGGCAGGAGTATATGTATGGCAGTTGACAAAACAAGATAAAAATGGGTTTCTTTCCTGAAGAGCATAGTCAGAAGATGGAAGAATTACTAACTTCTAGAATTAGGATGATGGTTTAGGAGACTTCTTTGTTACAGTGATGTATGTATAGCTTCAGGATCTCAATTATGTTTTTTTCTGTGTGTAGACTGGGTAACTGAGAGCAAGAATATGGCCCCTTGTCTCTATCATGGTGTAATTCCTAATGTTCTAATATTTTGTATTGGAATCTTTTACATGTACAACAAACTCATTAATACAGGAATCAGCTGTGAGCTAAGTTTTGACCCAGTCAGGTTTCCTTACAGCCTGCAGGAAGAATAGAGCACTTTAAAATGTTACTAGCTTTACACAGCTGCCAAACAGTATCTTAAGCTAAAAGGAAGAATGCCGGGATCATTATAAACTCACTTCTTTTTTCAGTGGGGCAAGCAGCTTCTGTTGGCAGGATTCAGTGCGATTATTGAACTTACCACCTTTCATTTAGGTGTTGGTCTAGTGATTTAGGGAGCTTGTCCAAATCAACTCTATTGAAATTCACCCAAGGCCAGAGGCTTATTTGAATTTGCCAGAATCTTTTTGAAGTGTCCCTCTCTCCACTCTTAAATCTTGTTCTCTAGCTTGGCTTCTTTTAAATTGCTACTTTGGACTCCATTTGTGGACCCCTTAAGTTTTAAAAATGTCCCTGGGGAACTGAATGTTTTTTTTTTTGTTCCCAACATTGTTTGACCATACTCGGTATTTTCCCATTTTTATAAGCTTTTCCTTTTTACTTTAACAGCTCAGTTTTCTAAAGAGATGAGTCTCATCATTGCATCCCTTGGCGAAGAATCAATTGTAGCAAAACCTTTTACCTTGAGTAGCTGTGCACTTCTGATACTACTTGTGATCAGGTTTCAGAATAGCAGCCGTGTTGGTCTGTATCCGCAAAAAGAAAAGGAGTACTTGTGGCACCTTGATGCATCCGGTGAAGTGAGCTGTAGCTCACGAAAGCTTATGCTCAAATAAATTTGTTAGTCTCTAAGGTGCCACAAGTACTCCTTTTCTTTTTACTTGTGATCAGTTTACCTGGTTGTGGCAAAGGAATTGTCAAGATGAAGGGAAAACATTCTCGGGGTGTCCATTTTATAGTTTAGCTACTTAACACAAGATTTGAATAGCTAAATTATAGTGTTATAAAATGACGGGTGTGGGGGTTAGATGATGGTTGGTTCACTGTCCCCAAACATGCACAGGCCATAAGCCTAGGTATATGTGCTTTGCTGGATCTTGGGCCTAATATACATATATTATGTTAAGAGAAGAATTTTACAAGCTTCTGAAAATCCAGACTGTTTCGTGGAGGGAACTGAATTCATAAAGAGGAAAATGGGACCATCTCAATCAGGAATAACAATGCTATATGTTGTTTATTACATTATTATAATCTGAAAATATTGGAAATATACTACCGAGTGGTTTTTGTGGACCCCATCAATGGCATCTGTACTGTGATCTTGAAAACTGACCTGCTAGGACACTGATTCATGCACACTAGACTAACCTCACTATCGTAGAACAAAATGGTGAACTCGGTGCTCTCATTTCAGAGAACTCTCTAAAAAGATAACTGTTACAACCCCAAAAACCTAGAATATAATTATAATTTTTTTAAAGGAGTTGTAGGGGGAAAGTTATGAATTGATCAATACACACACAAACAACTAGTTTATCCCTTTTTTTTTATCTTGTTCAGTGGTTGTCAGATTTGCCCTGTGGAAAATCTTGTTTGAAAATGTGACTGTGCTCTTGGCTTCAGGCATTTTGTCACAATTAAGGAAACTTTTCTATAAACTATTTTTCCTAAAAGCAATACAAATGTCACTTTCTAGACTGTATATTCTCTATAGTTTGTACTCTTCCTCCTCCCCCCGCCCATACTTGTTTTGAGGAATTCTTCATTAGCAGTTCTCTAAATAATGTTCTACATTTTCTAGCTTGTCTGATGTTTAACATTTTGAGAACTAAATTATTCACAGTAGTAGTTTTTGTGCATGTTTGTGTGCCTTTTCTAATTCAGTTTAGACTAGCATAGAGCATCTGCTTCATATATTAGTTGCATTAAGTTAGTGTTCATTCAAACAACTTACATTACTAGTTACTATTCTCTTACATGCTGCAAAGTTTGAAAAGTGGCAGTGGTACCTATGTATTAAGGTTAGGAACATGTTTTACATTTCTAATGTTAGAAATTGAATTATTTAGCTGATTAAGGATCTATTAATGCTTTGTGTTTTGCTGTAGAAAATCAAATATTTTGTGATGCTCAGTTTGGGTTTTCTACCATTTGTGGAAGTGTTTTCTGGAGTAAAATAATGTATATGGGCTTTCCCACTTAGTCACGCACCTTAAATTTAACTTATAGTTGAATTTCTTAGTTTTTTTGGTTAATTATTGTAAAATTTACTGTTGTTCAGGAGATATGATCAGATTTCTCTGGACACCAGTGCTCCTACAGATCAACATCACTGCTAACTTTTTAAATGAATATTTTAAATTGCCTTTTTAGGTAATCATCACTGCCTTAGTTAAATGAAAATAAGTAAGGTTGTATTAATAGCAGGATAACTCCAACAAAGAAATTATGTAGTCACTTAAAAGGTACTGATTCAACCTCATCTGGAATACTCTGAACAATACTGCTTACTATACCATAGAAGTTCACTGTGACCTTGGAAAGGGGTGATACTGGGCAACTAATATAATGCCCGGTTCCAAGAATCTTGGCTGTGATGTGAAGGGGAAGCAAACTTAATTGGATTTTGTTTCCTTAGAAGAGGCATCAAGGTAACCCATACAGTTAAAATGATACCCTTTTTTCCCACGTGTGAAGAGTTTAAATGCTCTGGGATATCTTTCTAAAATGGAAGCAAAGAAGAAATTGTGCAAAAATACTACATGTGAATATCAGTAAATATGTGGCAGAAACAAAGTATCTGTCCAAGGGAGACCAAGATTAGTTTCTGGAGTGGGAAAAGATTGTGAAGATGATGATGAAAATAATTTGAGAAATATATCTGGTGTGGGAACCCAAAAAGAGTTGGCACATTTGGTCAGAGACCTTTCCAGACAATTTTTTTGTGGGGCAAAAACTTACTGTTTTAGACGAGTAATGAGTAATTTTAGATACTTTCTGAAACAACTTAATGGCTTCTTTTAAACTGATTGCTTTAACCCATTAAATAGAACATGCATGGATGAGTTTGTGCTAATTGACTGTCATTTTGTCTTAGCTCTGAGACTTTTTTCTTTTTTATTATGTTATAAATTTTAGAAACTACATTGAAAATGTGTAGGGAGATGGATGCTACCTGTAAATTAAGAGGTTTCAGAGTAGCAGCTGTGTTAGTCTGTATCCGCAAAAAGAAAAGGAGGACTTGTGGCACCTTAGAGACTAACCAATTTATTTGAGCATAAGCTTTCGTGAGCTGCAGCTCACTTCATCGGATGAAGTAAGCTGTAGCTCACGAAAGCTTATGCTCAAATAAATTTGTTAGTCTCTAAGGTGCCACAAGTTCTCCTTTTCTTTTTGTAAATTAAGAGACTGCCAGAACCTCACTTTTGACATGAAGAAGGTTCTCACTGTTTGTGAGCTGATCTCTGGTTATTTGATGTGTGAGTGAGAGAGAGAGAGAGACGCTCTTTGATATGATTCATGCAGTAAATGAGATGTAAAATCAGTTACACTAGCATTGAAAACCCAGTACTGGTTGGTGTCTAAACAATCATAGAATCATAGAATATGAGGGTTGGAAGGGACCTCAGGAAGTCATCTAGTCCAACCCCTTGCTCAAAGCAGGACCAATCCCCAATTTTTGCCCCAGATCCCTAAATGGCCCCCTCAAGGATTGAACTCACAGCCCTGGGTTTAGCAGGCCCATGCTCAAACCACTGAGCTGTCCCTCCCCGCAATGTGAATGTACAATGTGAATGTACACTGGTATACTTGATTTGTGGAATACTGAAAGTTTTTTCAAAATCTTGTGCAAACATGACTTTTCCAAAATAAACACACACAGTTAATAAAGAAGCATATTTCACTGTCAGAAATGGAATAAGGTGTTAAATGGACTAGCAAAAGAGACTTTGATATATTAATGGTTGATGGCTTGCCTACCCCACACACACTCTTTAAGTACCACTTGTTAAGTTGGGAATTGCAGCTATGGTGATCTGACAAAAAAGCAAAGCTTCTAGCCTGATTTTCTTGCAGATTTTTGCAGGAGAATATGTTGATTCCTCGTGCTACTGCTCAGCAAGTACATTCACCAAGAAGGGTCAGAGCTATCATTTAATTATTGGGAGAGTACATTATGATCTGTGCTCAGTGTTCATTTATCAGTGAACTGGGGAAGGATAGGTGATGAAGTGAACAGGCACTTTCCCATGAAGCAACTGGGTGAAATGCTTTTCTCATAAGATGGGCAATTAGAGCTAAATGTCACAAATAATTATAGCACTTTACAGCCTGTGCTACTTTTGTAGGCTAAAATGGTATTTATACAATTTTTTTCTTATGGATTAATGCAAATGTGTTTGCTTATGTCTTTAGCTGAAGCCAGGAAATTAAAATAAAGACAAAGAGATTTCTAGCCTTTCTCTAGTTCTGTTTGTTTGTGACGAGCCATTTTTCGAGTCTAGCTTCTGGTGTTCTCATTTTGGGATAGTTGAAGGTTAGGATTTTTTACTTTTAAATATTCGGTGTTTAAAAAGACACCAGTTTATAAGTCAGACATCTGTCTTGAAATGTGTTATCTGCTAATTTTACAAGTATTACCAAAGGTTACTATAAATTTAAAGAGCTTAGAGGAGGAAGGAACATTTTTTTTTCAATTGATATGTGCATTTCAGAACTTTTCATAGAGTCAGTTTCATTGTTTCTTCTGTCAGTCATTTCCTCTGTTTGTGTTCTTTCACACAGCAACAAGTAGGAGAGAAACACTTTTTAAACAGTGGGGAAATATGGCTGTGAAAATCACAGAAATTGCCTGAGGGGCTAAGGGACAATTACAGTAACAAAAACTATCTTTAATTCACTTTTTAAAAATGAGTAGATCGATTGTTCTAATATACCTAACATCCATGCACCAATCTCAAAATATCAGTCTATGTATTTTACCTGCTCTGAAACCTAAAAGAATACAGACTCTCACTGTGTCAATTTTTTTTCTGAAAGAAACCACAAATGTGTCCTATGCTCATTTGGATACTTCACTTTTTAGGGTGAGGAAATAACCAAGGAGGAGATTGACATGCTGAGTGATGCTTGCACCAAACTGAAGGAAAAGAAGAAATTGTTAACAAAAGAAAAGGAGGAGCTTGAGGAGCTAAAGGATGATGTTCAGGAATATAGTGAGGTAAAGAATGGGGTGTACAAGGACTATTTATATGCTTGCTCTGTCCATACATATTCTTGGAAAAACTAACCTTAAACAATAACAGTTTGTTTTGTGTGCTGAGATAACCCAAATTGGAAATTGTTGGAGAGGCCTACTTGCTCAGTTATTGTGTGGTACACTGTCATGCAGGACTGTCAGATCCTCAGCATGTGTAAGTTGTTGAAGTTCAGCTGAAGTCAATGGAACTATGACAGTTTACATCAGCTGAGGATCTGGCCTCTGGTCGTAACTCCATGCTCACTGGGCTGACTGTGCTTTAGAGGTAGTATGATATGGGAAGGGAATGGAGTGCCTCTTAGAATCAATGGAGAACAATTTCTTAAATCTGTAAAGTGGTGTTGGTGCTGGCTGAAAGAAGTCCGGGTCCAGTTGTACGACACTGGAAGGATGTGGGGTTGAAATCCTAGGATGGATGAAAAGGTTTTTAATTGGGAGGAGGGGAACAGTTGAGGATTCTTAGGACTATGTAAGGGACATGTAGAACTAGCCACAATGTTAATTTAATGTCTAAAATTAACCTTCATTTTTAGTCTCTAAATTTCACTGTTCCCATGTGTCTGATAACAGCAATAACTGCTTCCTCTCCTGATACAACCTTTTTGATTTGCATATGACTCCTGCTTTTCTGTTAGACATTACTGTATTTGTTGTTGCAAATTTATCTTCTCATTAATGCTTTTTTGCTTGAACATCTCCTCTAGGATTTGCAAGAGATAAAGGAGCTATCTAAAACAGGACAAGAGGATGTGGTGGAAGAGTCTAAAGCAAGCAAGAGGTTGACCAAAAGGGTGAACCGAATGATTGGACAGATTGACAAAATTATTAATGAATTAGAGACAGACCAAAAGGTGGTGGATGGACAGTTGGACAGTGGTGCTAGCCCACCTATTGGGTAAGTGAATGATGGCAACACACTTCCTTTTCAAAAAACTCATTCACCGCCATCAATCTGTGTGGTAGGCTGAAACATGAATTCTTGCCTTAGGTTGGTTTGGAAAAAAATTAATAGCAAGGAAGTTACTTTGTTTCAAAAGTTTGACGTTCAGTTTAATTCTGAAAAGTGACTGCAAAAAAGCATTGTGGGCTTCAATCTCAGTGTCTCGGTGATCTCCATCTCAAATCTGGTTAATATACAAATAAAAAGATGGGTTTCTCCCCAAACTCCGAGTCCTGCAAATTCAGTCTGAGCTTTGAGTCAGGATGGGTTCTTTGGGACTTTGCCTTCTTGTGCTTGACACCGGTAGTAAAGGTTCTGCAGGCCAAATCATGCCCTCAGTTACATTTGTGCAGAATACACCAACACTTTATCTTGGCGCGCTTTCTGACTTCCAAACAAATTCCATAATGGTTTTTTATGCAGATATGCTACAAAATTCAAACCTCAGACACTCGTGCAGTTCTGATTTCAGTGGGAGTCTCTCTTCCTGCCCCTCCCCCACCTTCAAAACTAAGGAACACCACAGGTCTCTCAGATTAATGTTGCAACCAGGCTGCAGAATCAAGTTTCAGGCCTCATTCTGCTGCTTGGTGTAGAAATATAAAAGAGAGTCTGTACCCCCAAACAATTTATAGTCTAAATAAGGATGAGTATTCCCTTTTTTATTAAGTCTTCACTGAGTTCCTAGCTTAATATAAATTATTTCAAGTGCTATCGTAAGATTAAGACAAACATGATTAAAGGTAGTTGTAGGGAAAAACAGCTGATGATCAGTCTTAGCTGACAAAGAATGGCCTATATATTTTAATCTGGGCTTGCTGAATGTTTGTGGCCTCAAGTTACTTTTACTATTTGAGTCTGGTCACTGCAATGACCTCCATAGCCTCAGGATTGTCATGGCATCGGCAAAAGTCCAGGAATTTTTAATGATGGTCCAGGGAAACATCCTCCCCCTTCTGAAAAATCAGTCTGTGGCCAAAAACCTGAGGTTAGGCAGATATGGAGTTAAAACCGTACTAATAAAAACCACTTATCTTAAAGGATTGTTGATTTCATCATCTTCTGCATCTCTGTGTGACCTGGGTTGGAAGGTGTAAATTAGGGCTGTCAATTAATCACAGTTAACTCGTGCGATTAACTCAAAAAAATTAATCATGATTAATCACAGTTTTAATCGCACTGTTAAACAATAGAATACCAATTTAAATTAAATATTTTGGGATGTTTTTCTACATTTTCAAATATATTGATTTCAGTTACAACACAGAATACTAAGTGTACACTGCTCACATGTTATTTTTGATTAAAAATATTTGCACTGTAAAAATGAGAAACAAAAGAGACAGTATTTTTTCAATTCACCTCGTAAAAGTACTGTAGTGCAATCTCTTATTGTGAAAGTATAACTTGCAAATGTAGATCTTTTGTTTGTTTGTTTGTTTGTTACATAATTGCACTCAAAAACAAAACACTGCAAAACTTTAGAGCCTACAATTCCACTCAGTCTTACTTCTTGTTCAGCCAGTCGCTAAGACAAACAAGTTTGTTTACTGAGGCAGGGTAGTGCTCCCTGAATGAATAGGACAAAGGTCTTTAGGTGCTGAGGAGCACACACACTTTACCAAACGTATTTCAGTTGTCAGTGGCTTCTTGTATTTGTGCAAATCAGCATGTGGAAACCGTAAGAGTGAATATGTCTGGAGGATAAAGACCTATCTAAAAAACTCTAACTGATAAATAATTCACTTCTGCTTTTTTGTTTTCAATTCTTGATCAGGTTATAAACTTTTTGTTCAATATAAAATACAATTACATGTCCTTTACTATCCTTTTCTCTTCCTTCTTTACTTCTTTGTAGTAACTGTTTGCTGTATACAGGTTGTGTTTCCCCTTTAGGGAGAATCTCATCAGTATCAGCGAGCTTATTAGTGTGATGAAGCAAATCCAGAAGTTTCCAGAGAACAAACTGAATAGGATTGCTGAGGCATTAGATGAAAACCAGGACGGCAAGATTGATATAGATGATGTTGCCAAGGTGAGTCTGCAGAGTAGTTTAATAAAATAAAACCGGTATTACACACTTACAGAACTGCTGAGTTAGGCTACATTTTACAATTTTCACTTAATTTCATATTGTTTTCTTTGCCCAGATCTTTATTTTGATCCTGCTGTGATTTAGAATATCTGAAGGATAGATCACTCTTTTGTGTTTGTTTTTAATTCATACTACCCACTGCTAAATTAATGGAGACTTTTTACCACTGGTTTGGGGGATGTGTTCATGATTTGCCCCATATCCAGCATTCACCTCTTCATCCTTAAACCAGAAGGTTCTCTTTCCTAGTAAAAACCACATCTGTAGCTCTAACCCTCCCCTCCACAGATGAGCATATCATCTGGGATGCCTTTTGGTGGTGCTCCCCATCTCTCCTACTGTCCAGCCAACTTGACAGCTTGTTTTTTAATTAAAGCATTATGCTAGATATTTATAAATTAACTGAGTTTATGCACAATGCTTTGGCATATGAAAATACAGTTTAAAATAGTATTTGAGGAGGCAATTGGGAAGGGGGTAGCAAGGGAGGAAGTATTTGTTCCCTTCTCTGAAGAGAAGTGCTGTGAGATTTTTAATGACTACAAACCGTTAAGGCTGGTATTAGCCAAAATTTTTCCCTACTATATCAGAATACTAAACCATACGAACATATATGAGAGATGCTTCATTGTGCCCTGCATTTCTTAAGCCAGGGCACAATGAGAGTCGTCCTAAGAAGGGAGCTGTTTGTCTCTGAAGCTCCTCTGCTGTTGAGCTACAGAATCTCTTCAGTTTTGAAACTTTAATCCTGTGGAGTTTAGGAGTTGTGTAGCAACAGAATTTCACAAAAAGGAAAAGGAGGACTTGTGGCACCTGAGAGACTAACAAATTTATTTGAGCATAAGCGTTCGTGAGCTACAGCTCACTTCATCAGATGCATTCAGTGGAAAATACAGTGGGGAGATTTATATACACAGAGAACATGAAACAATGGGTGTTACCATACACACTGTAACGAGAGTTATCAGGTAAGGTGAGCTATTACCAGCAGGAGAGCGGCGCCGGGGGATGGGGTGTCGGGCGACGACCTTTTGTAGTGATAATGAAGGTGGGCCATTTCCAGCAGTTGACAAGAACGTCTGAGGAACAGTAGGGGAGGAAGTAGTTTTACGTTGTGTAATGACCCATCCACTCCCAGTCTTTATTCAAGCCTAAATTAATTGTATCCAGCTTGCAAATTAATTCCAATTCAGCAGTCTCTCATTGGAGTCTGTTTGTGTTTGAAGTTTTTTTTGTTGAAGAATCGCCACTTTTAGGTCTGTAATCAAATGACCAAAGAGATTGAAGTATAGAATACAGTGGGGTGTATATAAATCTCCCCACTGTATTTTCCACTGAATGCATCCGATGAAGTGAGCTGTAGCTCACGAAAGCTTATGCTCAAAAAAATTTGTTAGTCTCTAAGGTGCCACAAGTACTCCTTTTCTTTTTGTGGATACATACTAACACGGCTGCTACTCTGAAACAGAATTTCAGGGACCCCAATAGTCTGAACCCTCCCAAGTTTCTTTTAGATGCGCATCATGCCCGCTTCCCATTTAGTGCACTTTGGATATTCTGGGTTGTGCTGTAAATACTGTCCATTTCCTCTCCTTCTAGCTGTCGTGTTCCATTTTTTTCTCCCTTCCCACAGTTTTCCTGGCCCTCCCCTGTTGTTTTCCTTTCTGTTACTTCAGTGGTGTGGAAGCAGCTCTAGGGATGTACTGAAACCCTTGTTAAACATTTAGATTGGTTCATTTGAAAGTCATTTTTCTGCTTTACACAAGTGATGACTTATAATAGCAGTGAATATAGGAAGAGCAGACTAGAAAATACAATATCTGGTCTGCTGAATCAAATTTTTTCCTTTTTTCCTCTTTAGTAAAAGTCCACTTCTTTTAGGCCTTCAGTTTTTTTAAAAAAATTCCTTCATGGCGGCTCTGAGCTGTTGTTGCATTGAACTACATTTATCAAGTTAAATAAAGACTAAATGCTGAATCCTTTCCTGATGTAATTCCATTAACTTCAGAGACTTAGGTGGTTATACGAGAGATGAAGTTATCCTTAAATCTCTGTGGATTGAAATCACCATTGTGAAGTTGTATAGTATTTTATACAGGGATAACTAACTTTCTTCCTTTGTCTTCAAAAAGATTGAAAACCCTTTTAATTTTTTTAAATTAAATGTGATTTTTTGCTCTGCATTTGGTTTGCCTGGGCTTTAGGATCGTATGTTTGTTAATAATGTTCATCTATGATAATACTAATTTTTTTTTATATGTCAAATTTTATTTTTAAAAAAGCTACTTCAGAAAAACTACAGATCCTGAAATGAGCTCTTCTTCTGTTTTTTTTAAAAAAATCAAACTAGTGAGGGTTTTTTAAAATGCTATTGTCTCATCATTTTCCTCATGCTTTCAGGTGATTAAAACTTTTAATTAGTAATTTTATTTTAAAACCTAGTATTCTTTTTAACTTGGTAATGCTCTTTGATTTTACTCAAGAGGAAGATGTTAAGTGTCTTAAAACACATCTGTGACATATATGGTAGTATTTGAGACACCATCATTATTTGAGTCTGTTTGAGACAACTATATTTTAGCTGTTGGTAAATGTTGATTTTTACAGTGGTGATCACTCTTGTAGGATACAACCTGCTTTTAAATTTTGGTAAAAGCAAGTCCACATAAAGCAGAAGTGTCACACTCATTTAGCAGACAAAAGCTGAATTTAACTTATGGTCTGTGGGCCAGGGTATAAATTTAGGACTATGTACTATCTTCAGTCCATGGCAGATTTCCCACTTCCTTTCATTTGGAGGTCTGCACTAAGATCAAGTGCAGAAAGTGGCCTTTTTGTACTAATGAATATCGGGTCTGCTTTACCACTGCATTATAGGGTCACACCAGTATAATTCCACTGGTTTACAGCTAATAACACAATCGTAAATCAGGTCCTTAGTTATGAACATTTTGTATTATTTGCTCAGTACTTTATTGTTGCATTAGCATCATTCAGTGCGGAAAAAAGTCAGCTTTAGAGAAACCAGTATTTCTGCCCTTCGTTTCTCTTCCTGCTTGTTCCTCCTGTTCTTCTATCTTAATTTCTTTTTCTCCGGCAACTTTCAGTTTCTCTCCCCCCCCCCCCCCCCCCGTGTCCTTCAGTTCCAGCCACTAAAATGAATAGCAGTGTAATATTTCATGCTGATTTTAAATGTTGTCATTATTGGAATTTGAGCAAATACCTCAATGAGATAATGTGCGATGGAAGAGTTCAAACCTGAATCATCTTTTTAGGCTGCCTGCAGCCTTAGGAAGACACCACTGCATGAGGTTTACACTCGATTCATGTTTGGAAGGCTTTCTTCACAATCAGTAAGGCCCACTAATATTTTAAAAAATGAAAATTCAGAATCTGAATGTCATGTGGCCTGCCCACGTAGTTATACCAAGCAGCCTCGATGCCTAACGCCCCTGCTCTAAGGGTCAGATTCACTCTAGGTTTATTTAGTGTAGAGAATGCAATCTGTTGTAGCTTAAGCACCTTGAGGGACAAGCTTTTGTGCATCTGGTCCTTAATGTTTGCATGCATGTCCATAGCAAAAAGAACTTGACAAGGACAGTTCATTAGGAACTGAGCGTAGATCTCCAGCCACTTTACATGAGTCATCAAAAAGCCACTGGATTTTATAATTTTTAAAAATATTGTAAAACTGGATTTTAGTATACGATCACATGCAACCAGCGGAATAACTCTATTTTGCTTAGACCTATGAGAGAGAGCTATTTCTCTACTAATTAGATTTAGGGTGTCAGAATACTTCACCTATGTAAAAATTAATGTTTTTGTGGATTTCCTTTTTTATGTTCATGTAGGTGGTAGAATTAATTGACAAAGAAGACATTGATATCTCTACAAGTCAGGTTGCTGAGATTATGGCACTGCTTCAGAAAGAAGAGAAACTGGAAGAAAAAGAGAAGGCAAAAGAAAAGGTTGAGAAAGAAGCTGTGGAAGTAAATAATTAAACTTCAGAATCTGAAGTAAAGTCCAATTTAACCAATACAGCTTATCTTCCAGTGTACTAAAGCCTGTATATATATCAGTTGAGGTTCTGTGATGATGAAAAATGTTAATGCTTTGTCTGTTAAATGAGTTTGCTAGTGGCAAATCAAAGGTATATTTTGTGGAATATGGAATCAAATAATTTCTATTATCAAGCAAGTGATTTTACCATCATTCATGAAGATGAAAACCATATGATTCTTTAAGAGCATGTTCTTTGCTATGGAATCGCGTATTTGCAGTCATCATTGTGGTGTAGTGAATCACGAAACTTGATAGTTTCCAAAACATTAGTATAAATAGTGTATCTATCATGGAATAACGTGTGTGAATGTCATTTATTTCCTTGCATCATGTAAACATCTGATCAGCAACCGTTAAACAAGGTCCAACTTTGTTCTTCTGCTTCCTCCTTGAGCTTTTTGCATAGTTTAATATAAATTTTTCCTTTCATCAAAATATTTCATTTTCCCTTGACACTACTGAAGGGGCTGTGGCATCAATAGTAAGTGTTTAGATTATTTAATTTTTCTGAACTTCATATCCGTCCGCTAAACTGTTGCTTTACTAATACAGAATGTGGCATACTCTGATCTCTTGTGTTAAATCAACTGTTTTATCTGTCACTTTTTTATGAAAGAGAAATTCAGCAGAACTGAAACCTCCAATGAAGAATGATTTTTATGGGTGCCTTAAGCTTATTGTGATTGAAAAGTGGGAGTGGTTACTTCTAAGGCAGTTCTCATAATTCCATATGAATTATTAAAGCATTGGGGAAACAGGAACCTTTAACATACTTTCAGAATGTGTTCTGACACATAAATGGGAGAGTGCATATTTAAATACAGTAGCTAAAGTAATTGGAAGGGGAAAATGCCAATGGTGGTATTTTACATATATTTTTAAAAATTGCAGTTTATAACAAAATGTTCGTTCTCATCTTCCTGAATCCTGTATACAACATAACAGGCTTTTTTACCTCTTGATTTTTCATCTCAGGTATGAAATCACTAACCACGTGACAGTCAGAAAACATTATGTAAATCTGTTCATCTCATGGCCTTACTTACTGCAGTGTTACCAAATATCTGGTATAAACAATGTTTTGAGTACATGGTTTGCTTTCTGATTAACTGGTTCTTTTATTCAGTTTCTTCTTTAATTAAGTAATAAATTAAATTTTCGCAACTAGTGGATCTGGATTTACTACTCCATGTCTTTTTTTAAAAACTGAAGATTTAAAGCACAAATATTGACAATTTTAGTATATTTTCTGATCAGTCTAAATTTCCCCTTGTTTCTGAAATTTCAGATTTAATTTGCCAAGGAATACTAATATTATGACTTTCACCAGTGTTCTTTTCATTTTGCATCCAGTAGGTCATAGTCTCAAATTTTTGTAATTATCATATTTATACATGTTAAACCTGCAACTAGAATGCTGTACATGGAGGAGAATGGAGTCTGTACCTTTTTTTCTATAGTAAAAATTACGTACTGTTTCAAAAGTTTTGACTCCCAAACACATTTCAGTGTAATTCTTTATTTTTTTGTGTTAAATCTGAATTAGAATGACAAAAATGTTTATAGAGACATGGGATCGATATGGCTACAACTACACTGTAAACTAAAATGTTTATAGAAACTCCAAGTTAGTGGAAAAGAATATAGTTTGGGCATTCTCACTTGCATGGTGGATCATTATATTTATTGAATTGCTTCTTGTACATTTTGCTGTGGCAATGTACAGTTTGTTAGCTAATCTTAGAAGCAGGGTAAAAATGTTTAGTTCACAGCTGTAGAACATTTTTAAGTCTGTAAACTATGCAGTTTGTAAAGAAAGATGCTTACAATGGGTAATGTGACTGATTCTCCTGAGAAGCACTGTAATTGCATCTTACTGAGTAAACTGTATTCCACCTGTGGACAGGTTGAAATTACAAAGTAATATGATCTTTGCGATTCTTTTACTGTATTTTTTTTTAATGGATGGGCATATCTGCTTTCCTTTAAGTAAGGGTGAGGTATAGATTCCGGCATGAAGTCAGTTTCAAGATGTGTATTTATAATTTGACTATAACCTTCAAGGCTAAAACTTGCCCAGTATTCCATACTGTGGGCTGTACTTACCAAGGCATTGAGACATTTTGTCCCTGGTAAGTTTGGTTGTGTCTTTTGTTCATTTGAAATATTAGGTAGAGTGAATGAGAAAGGCGCTCTAAAGTAGGTGATGGATGTTTTTAAACAACATCCTTATTAAATGCATTCTGATACATTTATGGCTAAACGTTTTTCCTCTTGGACTCACCTGAAAACTGATATATTGAGATACTTGAATCAGTTAATTTAAAAGCACCGATTTCAATAACCAATGTCAGTTTCCCCTGTCATCTAAAGAGATTTAAATAAATCATGTATAAATCAGCAATAGCTAAATGTGTTAATTTATTTTGAAAAATATTGGACATCCAAGATATGTGGCCTAGAATTCTTAATGGCGAGCGTTGTCTGCCATTTTATATAGTAAATGGGCAAATCCATGACTAGCTAGACTTACTGCATGTTCTGCAGGTCTCAAAAATGTTGGCACGCTTCAGTTAATCACCAAGGGCCCCAAATGCAAAACCCTTCCTTGGGTAGTTTTATGGAAGTCTTTTAAACTACACAGGTTAATGGGAGTGGGGGTTTGGCAGGACTGGGCTTCAAATCAAGAGCTTTACTGCCTCTTATCTAGACCAAAAGAATAAATAAAATACTTCAGAAGGGATTGATGGCTTTTAGATGTACAATAGCTGGTCATAGAACTTGCTCCTCTATGAACTATTTAATCAGGAGGTCTACATATTTTGTTTAAATTTTATTGAAAGGTTTTATGATATTTGAATGAGCTTATGAGTTACACAAGCTGATCCTTCAAACTCACAGTTAGGCAAGCAGTAAGATCATTGTTATATCTGTTTCAAGTTCAGGTAACGATCTGATTTGATAAACAATTTAGGGGGAAAATTACATATGAATCTTTATTACTTATGGCTTACCAAAAAATTCCAGTTTGACAGCAGAGTTAGTGAAATAGAGCAAAGTAGTGTGTCCTTTATCTTCTGCCTATGACATAATTAGGTACTTTTGTAACTTAGTCATATTTCATCCGTTAAACAGTTCTTTCCAGCTCATGTTTCTTTCAGATACCCACTTTCACTCAGCTCTTCATCAGCAATCACATGCAATTGTTAAATCTGTCTGCCAGCTCAGTACCAGAAGGTTAATTTTATGGAGCACTTGTCATCTTTAAAAGATACTAATATTAACTGTTTTTCTGTTTGAGTGCCACATCTAACTTTTAGTGATGGTAGTGGGAGTTTTTCCATTGAGTTCAGTAGGAATTGGATCAGACCTGAAAAAGGCAGTTTTTTTCTTTTTTTGCCTCATTTGTTTTGATGTGTACATTACACCCTACCAAAAAGCATTAAAGAAATTCATAAAGCTCTATAAATTTGAACTAATATCTTAAAAGAGTATATGAAATAATTGGCGGCGGGGGGGGAAGAAAAGCAAGATCTTAAATGCTGACAGGATACATGAATAACTTTCAATTACAAACCAGTAGTCTGAAAACTTTTTGATTCCCAAGACCTGAGTTTTTGAGATTCATTGTTTTTCTTGTAAGAATAGATGACCTCACTAATTCCTGAAGTGTGCAGGGAGCTGCATTCATGTAGGAGAAACACAGAACATTAAACTTGGGTCTTGGCATATAAATGCTTTTCAAATATCTTTGCTTAGAATGTATAGCTAGGGCCTCTGATCCTGCAAAGAGAAATGTGTGGGCAGACCTATGCCTCTGTACAGAGCTATGTTGATTTCATTGGGGCTGCATGCAGGCATGGATCTCTTTGCCTTAAATGGTAGGCTTTGTGAAAGGGACTGGCTCTTCTGATTTGTGCAGTTTGGAATACTACATGTAATTTATATATATCTAAACATATGTGCTGCTAGTGACTTACGCTTTTAGATATTTTAGTATATATTTTTAAAGCATTTGTTTACTTTGAACTTGAGATTTATTTCAAATTATGCAGTATATTTTTAATTTTAAAGAAGTCCCATATTTAATTCTACTTTTTGAGATTTGTTGTTGCAGTTTAAGGAGTTCAGCCCATTTTATAACACTATCTAAAGGTCACTTGCTCTCTGTGCTCTGAGCATACTGGTCCTAAACTTGCCACAGTACAATATAAATTTTTGGGGGGAAGTTTATTAAAATGTGTAATGTCTTCAGTTTTAATAAACTTGTAATATTTTTACACCAGAGATGTTGCTTCTTTTTATGACTTGACTCTTATTTATTGCTGCTTAGATGAGTTACCAGCCACAGGTTTGATAAATGGCGGATCCAGGATTACAACTACAGGATGAAAGAGGGCAGATAAAGTACTAAGGTCTAAAATACTGGTTCTTCAAGTGCTTGTTCATGTCCATTCCATATTAGGTGTGCGTGCTCTGGGTGCACTGTTTCCGGAGATTTTCCCCCCAGTGGTATCCATAGGGCCGGCTATAGCACCCCCTGGAGGCCCACGCTCGTGCGCCGGTATAAGGGGCACCGCCTACCCTGCACCTCTCCAGTTCCCTCTTACTCCCATGACGGTTGCTGGAAAAGTCTTCTCTCTTGCTTCAGCAAGCCTTCTACCAGTGGTTTGTTTTTTTGTTTTGTTGATACATTGCTGTAAAGAGTTAATTATAGTTGTTAGTTAGTCCCCTTAAGGGATGTTGTTCCCAAGACGGAGCATGCCAGGTCTCCAGGTTTCAAGCCATGTGCTGCATGCACTAAACGCATGCCCGTGAGTGATCCTCACTCCAGCTATTTAAAGTTCCTGGGGGAGTCTCGTGTGAAAGA
This sequence comes from Natator depressus, assembly GCF_965152275.1. NCBI lineage: Eukaryota > Metazoa > Chordata > Testudines > Cheloniidae > Natator > Natator depressus. The sequence continues at coordinate 123,185,108 of NC_134237.1, forward strand.
TAAGTACAGGATCTGTCAGAGTTTCAGACCCTGCACTCAAAAAGACAGGGGTATCAGGTTGAAAGCCCGGCTTGCAGAAGACATGCTAACACCGGCCTCCGAGCTAAGTTGACTGGACTCTGCATCGAGCACGTCCTAGTACCAGGACCCTCTCATCACCGATGTACATCTGTGGTACTGGGAAAGTGGCACAAGAAGTGTACCAAAAGAGGGCACTCCTCCATGACCCAAGGAGACGTGGGGAGCGAGATGTGACCTGCTTTGGGCCACTCGCCATCCACTTAAGGGTGTATGGCTGCAGAGGCTACCCTGCCCATGGTACCTAGTCCCATTAGGGACCTACCCCGTACACCTGGGACTAGAAGAGGCATGGCACATGTGAGAAACCTTCCGTGCCAGAAGCCTTTCGGGCCGCCAGGGATCTAATGGTCCTACCGGTTCCTCCCACACTGAAGGACCACCAGCCTGCCATTGGGGAGCCACCTAAGACAGTGGCACAGTGGTCCCCAGCCTGTCACGGATCTCATTTCCCAGCAGGTTGCTGGCATCAAGATGCTGGTCTCCGGCAGGTTGTCACCAGTCGCCCCAGCAAAGGCACCGATTGCCTGACCCCAGGCAGCGGTCACCAGAGATCCGACGCCAGTTTCCAGCTAGTTGGCACCGGTCCCCTGAGGTCCAGTGCTGGATACCGGAGTCCTGGCACCAGACACCGGCCCCCCGTAGTTGTTCACCAGTACTGAGGCCTCACTCTCCAGCACTGCCCTGGTCTTTGTACGAGTGATCCTCGTGTGACTCCGAGAGGGAGACAGTGCCCTCATGGAAGAGGTGCCATCATCATACCAGGCAGACTTGGTGCCAGTCCATTGACGTGCCCATGGCCTCCAGGGCAGTGGCCAGCCCAGTGGGAACCAGTGGGGATTCCCAGCAGTACTGGGACAGTTTTCACACACTCCGTGTGGTGATCTCTGAGCGATAGGCTACAACCCTGTCCCAGTCGGTACCAGAACCAGCCTCAGATTCAGACCATGGTACAAAAACCCCCGTGGCAGCCACATTTGAGAGGGCCCCAGGGGAGGCTGAGGACTTGGCCCCTTTTCCACCGGTGACATCCTCCTCATCTGCCCCGAGTGGGACGCCCGCGGGTCCAGTTATCCCCATGCCTCCCGATGACCTTTGAGCCCACCAGGAGCTCCTCAAGAGGAAGGCTGCCAACCTGGGCCTGGAAGGCAGAGGAGCTCAGAGACAACAGACCCCATTTTTGATATTCTGGTGTCTACAACTCCCGCCAAGATGGTGCTGCCTATGCATCAGGAGGTACTTAAAACTGGTAAAGGTGCTTTGGCAGACTCGCTCATCTCTGCCCCCAATCTCTAAGAGGACAAAAAAGAAGTATTATGTGCCGGCAAAACGGTTTGAATACATGTTCTCCCACCCACCCCCAGGCTCTCTGGTGGTCGCCATGGCCAACAAGCAGGATAGGCAGGGCCGGGCCAGGCCAGGCCAGTGCTACTCCCAAAGAATAAAGAGGCAAAGCGCTTACATCTTTTTGGTAGAAAGGTTTTTTTCTATTGTAGGCCTCCAACTCCACATCACGAACCAGCAGGTGCTGCTGGGGCAATACAATTTTGGTGTTTGGGACTCCATGGCCTGATTTAAAGACTCCCTGGCCGAAGACACGTGGCAGGAATTCTCAACCATCTTGGAGGAAGGAAAGACGGTGGCCAGAACCTCCCTCTAAGCTGCCTTAGATGCAGCGGACACGGCAGCCAGGTTGATGGCATTGGCAGTCACTATGAGGCGCAGTTCGTGGCTGCAGTCTTCGGGGCTGTTGCAGGAGATGCAGCAGCTGGGGCAGGACCTTCCATTAAAAGGGTCCTCACTGTTCTTGGACCAGATGGATGCAAAGCTGCATGGCCTTAAAGACTCCAGAGCCATGTTGCAGTCCCTGGGCCTCTATACACTGGCGGTCTTGAGAAAACACCTCAGGCCTCAATGCTAGTTTCAGGAGAGCTGTGTTGCAATCGGCGCACCTGTGAATTCCTAGCCCACCACCAAAGACACTGCTTGTGAGTCACCTAACATGGAATGGACATGAGCAAGCACTCAGAAAACAACTACCTACCTTTCATAACGGTTTTTTGAGATTGTTGCTCATGTCCATTCTATGACCTGCCCTCCTGCCCCACCATCAGAGTTGACAGCAAGAAGGAACTAGAGGGGCGCAGGATCTTTGCATGAGCGCGGGCCTCCAGCGGTTGCTAGAGCCGGTACTACAGATACCACTGGGAGGGGAAATCTCCAGCAACAGAGCAGGTGGCGCACGCACACCTAACAAGGAATGGACATGAGCAACATGTCGTGAAGAAGAACAGTTACAAAAGGTAGGTAACCGGTTTTTCCTTACTCATGCAAAAGTCCCATTGATTTTGAGGGGGATTATTTGCCTGAGTAAGGTGAGCAGGATTTAGCCATTCTTTTCTAGCGCCGTTATTCAGTAGTTAAAAGCTAAATGTCTGTCACCAGACACTGATGACTTGACCGTCAAAAATTGTTCCAAGCCGAAATGAGTCTCTTGGCAATGTTAGGTGGGAAGGAAGTAAAAAAGAGAGAGAGCAGAAATATGAAATACGGTGTGTAATCTCTTTAATACTGTTAGTGTAATAATGACTTAGCATGGCAAACTTGTGAAGTCTACAGTATATCCAATAAATAACAAAATAAATGTTTTTTTTATGAAAGAGCTGTTATGATTTATTGTCAATTTACCTGCTCTTCTTTGCAAACATTGAGGCAGGGGGAGGGCAGTTAGGGCCCCAATTCAGAATGGCACTTAAGAACATCCTTAATTCTAAGCATATTAGTAGCCTCATTCAAATCAGTGGGACTTCTTGTATTCCTCTTAACGTTTGTTATTTGTATTGAAGTAGCACATAGGATCTCCACTAATGCACCAGGCCCCCATTTTGGTAGGCATCATTGAATACAACAAAGAGGTGGACCCTGCCCTAAAGATCTTACAATGTAAAAGTACCTTGCTGAATTGGGGCCTAAGTGTCAAAGTATTGCAACAGATAAAGGAGTCTCCAGACAGCAGATAGTTTTAAAATACCTAAATACATAAGATGAGGTGGGTTAAGGATTAACATTTATCTTTAATGAAACAGTTCTTGAGCCAAATTCTCAGTTACACCTTTGGCTTTTATCATAATGTTTCATTTAATTATAGTTTAGTTTGTGGAGGAGGACTTAATTACAACAATGATAGGTGTTTTTAATACTCTCAAAATACATTGAAATCTGGATCCATCATTGTCTTTACTGATAGATATGCATTCATCTGTAGGAAATACAATGTAAATGAGAGAGTACTTTACATTTCTCTTACATCTATAAACTAGATTTGTTTTAAATACAAAGTGTTTTCTGGACACACCTTGATGTAAGGAAAAACACAGAGGGATGTAGTTGGCCTAATTTTTGTGTGTGCATTCTATTAGCTCACTTGTGTATACAGTTGGAAGGTAATGCTGGTTCTGAAGTCTCCTGTTAGATTTTATTGGAGGGGATTTTGTATATTGTGTGTTTAATATACAATAGTGAAACACAAACTAGATTCAGTAGTCAAAAGTAACTCTTTGTGAAGATCCCTCTGCAATTTTACTTCAGGAAGTAAGTTCCTTCTTTCATATAGTCATGATGAGACTGGGCCCAGCTTAACATTGACTAATGATTATGGAGTTCACGTAGACAAAGTGCTGAAAACCCTCAAGAAACTAGGAGGCATTGACTGGAAAGGATTTAATAGTCCCTAAGTGATTTCAGATGGTGTCTCAAGTCTAATCCTACCGTGTAAGGCATGTTACCGAGAAGTCAAAGTGAAACAAGGACCTTATACATCTCTTATTACTTAGTCAAATATATTTGGATGAGGGAGGGGAAGAGGTGGTGGTGTTTTTCTTACCTCTCCAGGATATATCACCTGATTAAATGTGGAAACTTTAACATTTCAAAGTCTGAGTTAAACTGCAGGGAAAAGCAGCACAGACGTTCTCTGCCACAACTGGCTGCAATTACTCAGTTCTTATTTCGATATTGAAGTACCAGCAAATCATTTTAAAAGATTGTTCTCAAGAGTTGACTTAGTTCCTCACAGAAGGTCTTCTCAAGTCAGAGATTTTGAGAGATGGGCCTGACTAAGCAACAATCTGAGTAGTAAAAATTAGGACATCTCTTTGAATGCTGCCACACTGGACTTAAGAGAAAAACAACACATAGCAGAAATCTTTTGTGCCAGCAGGAAGAGAGAAATTAATACTTGAAAACCATGGTAGATTTGGTGCATGTAAACTTTTACATGCTAATTAGCCACAGAAGAATTTTGACCTGTGAAGGATATATAAACTTCAGAGAAACCTTTATATCCAGGAATACACAAAAATGAATGCAGAGTACACAAGGATTAGAAACCTACTACGAACATTCTCCTACTCCACTCAGAGTTCAGAAAAATATTTAAAAACTGAGATCACTCTCACTCGTGTGATATATAGTGTATAGGAAGTGAAAACCAGGATTTCTTAACCATAGAAATCATTAAGTACTGTTCCTTATCCTTTGTATCTCAGTAGGAACTATAGCCCCAGCCAAAATCATTGAAATGTTGTATGAGGTACTGTACAGACAGAATATCTTCTCTGGAGAGTCTGTAATTCAAGTAGACAAGACGAAGTATTATCCCTGTTTTACAGATGGGGAGCTGAGGTGCAGAGAAATTAAGTCAATTTCTTGAATTGTGAGCACCAGTCCTGGGCACAATATTCCAGCAGCAGTTGCACCAGTGCCAAATACTGTATTATCTTCATTATTTACGACTCCCCCAATTTGTGTCATCTGCAAACTTTATCAGTGGTGATTTTATGTTTTCTCCCAGACATTGATGATGATGTTAAATTGCATAGGGCCAAGAACCGATCCTTGTGGGACTGCACTGGAAATGCAACTTCTTGACAATGATTCCCCGTTTACAGTTACATTTTGAGGCCTATCAGTTAGCTGGTTTTTAATCCATTTAATCCAAGCTCTGCGATATAACCGCATTTGCTCCAACCCCTCAGACAGAGACAAACACCCACAAGATCTCTATCAAGCATTCTTACAACTACAATACCCACCTGTGGAAATGAAGAAACAGATTGAGAGAGCCAGAAGAGTTCCCAGAAGTCACCTACTACAGGACAGGCCTAACAAAGAAAATAACAGAACGCCACTAGCCATCACCTTCAGCCCCCAACTAAAACCTCTCCACTGCATCATCAAGGATCTACAACCTATCCTGAAGGATGACCCAACACTCTCTCAAATCTTGGGAGACAGGCCAGTCCTTGGCTACAGACAGCCCCCCAACCTGAAGCAAATACTCACCAGCAACCACATACCACACAACAGAACCACTAACCCAGGAACCTATCCTTGCAACAAAGCCCTTTGCCAACTGTGCCCACATATATATTCAGGGGACACCATCAAAGGGCCTAATAACATCAGCCACACTATCAGAGGCTCGTTCACCTGCACATCTACCAATGTGATATATGCCATCATGTGCCAGCAATGCCCCTCTGCCATGTACATTGGTCAAACTGGACAGTCTTTACGTCAAAGAATAAATGGACACAAATCAGATGTCAAGAATTATAACATTCATAAACCAGTCGGAGAACACTTCAATCTCTCTGGTCACGCGATTACAGACATGAAAGTTGCGATATTACAACAGAAAAACTTCAAATCCAGACTCCAGCGAGAGACTGCTGAATTGGAATTCATTTGCAAATTAGATACAATTAACTTAGGCTTGAATAGAGACTGGGAGTGGCTAAGTCATTATGCAAGGTAACCTATTTCCGCTTGTTTTTTCCTACCTCCCCCGCCCCCCCCCACCAGACGTTCTTGTTAAACCCTGGATTTGTGCTGGAAATTGCCCACCTTTGATTATCATACACATTGTAAGGATGTTATACCAATAAAATAAAAACCAGCAGGATCTTATTAAAGGGAAAAAGGCAAAATACCACATTTATTATGAATACAGAAAGAATCGTAGTAAGCAGTTGGTTATAGCTATAACATTCCATTCAATCTCATATTTATTCACACATTCATTCATTAATACACATACATACATACACACATACATACATACATACATTCTGCAAGGTTATCATAGTTACCAGCCTTAGAGTTGCTCATGCGAAGCCACTGGCCAGGTGGCCTGGACATGAGGAGGGAGCAGGGCCTTGTTAGATACTCATCTGATGCTCCTGGAAGTTGGTTTGCAGAATCAGACCCCAAAGTTCTCACTTTCTAGAGTCTATTTTTTATAGGAATTTCTTCCTATGCCAGTCTATGGGAATTGCTTCATCATGCTGTTGCTGAATCAATCAGCAGATAGCACATTCCTGACTGCTCCGTGCTGCTAGATGTTATCTTGTTCTTTGGTTCTCCCATTCTTGAGGCTGTTGGGTGGATTCCAGTCTGCCCTCCGGGGGTCCTCTGGTTATTTCCACTTGATGCCTTCTTCAGCTGATGGACACTGGATTCTTAGGCTGGCACCTCCCTGATCATTCAGTTATTATCCACACCAAGCATCCATCCACATACATCCTCTATCTCTATTTTAATCACAATTGTTAATACAACAAAAGGGCAGGGAGCCTCTGGGTGCTGTTTCTGTTGTTAGAGTATTGCTTTGAGTCTCTCTCTCTGTGAATTGCTTTGAGAACAGACTGTCTCAGAATGTACTAACACAATTAGCAGCTTGCAAGTTTCACACATAGAGGGAGAGAAACAGTACCAAAAACCAAGAGACCTCTTAATTAGTAATACCCTGGAATTTAAACTATGGGGAATCAAACTCATTTGTGATTTTAACACAGAACTTCTTTAATATGATCCAACAAGGAGAGTGATCACTTTAGATAAGCTATTACCAACAGAAGAGTGGGTTTGTGTGGCGGGGGGGGGGGGGGGAGAGAGAACCTGGATTTGTGCTGGAAATGGCCCACCTTGATTATCATACACATTGTAAGGAGAGTGATCACTTTACATAAGCTATTACCAGCAGGAGAGTGGGGTGGGGGGAGAGAAAACCTTTTGTAGTGATAAACACCCATTTTTTCATGATTTGTGTGTATAAAAACAAACATCTTCTGTATTTTCCACAGTATGCATCCGATGAAGTGAGCTGTAGCTCACGAAAGCTTATGCTCAAATAAATTGGTTAGTCTCTAAGGTGCCACAAGTATTCCAATCTATTTAATGTGTGCCATGTTAATTTAAAAATTGACCTAGTTTTTTAATCAAAATGTCACATGGTACCAAGTCAAATGCCTTAAATAATCCTAAGTATATTGTGTCAATACTAAAAAAGAAAAGGAGTACTTGTGGCACCTTAGAGACTAACCAATTTATTTGAGCATAAGCTTTGGTGAGCTACAGCTCACTTCATCGGATGCACACTGTGGAAAGTGTAGAAGATCTTTTTATACACACAAAGCATGAAAAAATACCTCCCCCCACCCCACTCTCCTGCTGGTAATAGCTTATCTAAAGTGATCACTCTCCTAACAACGTGTATGATGATCAAGTTGGGCCATTTCCAGCACAAACCCAGGTTTTCTCCCCCCCCCCCCCCACAAACCCACTCTCCTGCTGGTAATAGCTTATCTAAAGTGACCACTCTCCTTACAATGTGTATGATAATCAAGGTGGGCCATTTCCAGCACAAATCCAGGGTTTAACAAGAACGTCTGAGGGGGGGAGGTAGGAAAAAACAAGGGGAAATAGATTACCTTGCATAATGACTTAGCCACTCCCAGTCTCTATTCAAGCCTAAGTTAATTGTATCCAATTTGCAAATGAATTCCAATTCAACAGTCTCTCGCTGGAGTCTGGAATACTATTACCTTTTTTGATAAGATTTAGTTTGGTTGAGAAAGGTATCAAGTAAATATATTCACTGCCTACATAGGTATAGGCAGATAATTAACTGGATACCGACGTAGTACGGAGGAGTAGGTTTACACTTGCTGTTGAAACACACAACCGTTCCATTTTCGTACCCCCCAATGACATTTGACAATAGTAAAGAAAAGGGATTGTGTTCAGCTGCAAAAATACTTCTGAATCTGAATGTACATGCCAGGGGCAGTTCAGACTGGCCCCTGAAATACTTCATTCCTAACCTCGCTCCAACTTGATGTGATTCTGTCTGTCCAAAGTAATGGAAGGGAGTCAGCGTTCATAGCTGAGAGTAGAACTCAAGAGCTCCTGGCTCCCACCTGTATGTTTAGATCACTGTACTACACACAAAACAAAGGTAAGGCACAATGAAATATTGGGAGGGAATCTGTTCTTTGTCCTCCTAGACAGTAAATAGAGATTTACTCTTTTTGGAGAAAGGGAGAATTTTTCTAAGATCCCTATTTTATTTTTGTTGGGTTTTTTGCTCTCCTTATTTTGATCTATCTTCCCACTATCCTCAAAGGCTGAATGGGGCTGGATCCTCTTGCCTGCAGAATATGTTTCAATGCTTCTCTGTTCATTAGCCAAAGGGGGAGAGGCATACTGCTGCCTTGTAACCGGTTTCAGCCTCTGGGCCTGAACTCTGAGTACATCTACACTAGAAACACTGCAGTGGTTCATCCACAGTGCTGCAGGTGTGCCACTGTAGTGTAGACACATACTACAGCTATGGAAGGGGTTCTTCCTTCGCTGTAATAAATCCACCTCTCTGAGAGGCGATAAAAGAATTTTTTTGTCGACCTAACACTGTCTACGCTGGGGCTTAGGTTGGCTTCACTGTGCATTTCAGGGGCATATCCTGGCCTGGAGAGCCTGAAATTCAGGACCTTTGCTTGGTCAGGCTTGTATTGTCAGTAAATAGCCAGGGAGCAAGATAATTCCCTTCATTTTCTTACTGATCAGAAGTTTTTGGTAGTGGGTCTGTGTGCTCCCTGCCCATTTTGTCCTGACTTAGTTACCAGCTCCAATCCCACCAGCAAAGACTGTGTTGCAGTAAATGCCTTGGGAGTGGTTTCCTCAGAACCCCATCAAAACTACATTCTATCTCGTGCCAGGAGGTCAGCATGCTGACTGCACAGTGCTTTCAAGGTTGACTCCATTGGGGTTGTAAGATGCACAGCTCTATTGAAGTGGGACCCCAGCCAAGGAAGCTAAGGATGAGCGCTCAACCTAAACTCTGGCCCCAGTAGATGGAACAAAACCACAGAACGAATTTTGTTTCAAAGATTGCCTGGGCACAGCAGCTGTTGGATACATGCTGGAGAAGCCTAAAGAAATCAGAGAGCTTCGCATTTTTGATGTAAGGAAACAAGGAATGGGTTCTGTGTTATAATTGATGTAAATGGTGGGGCCCAATATCAAAGATCAGTGTAATTCACTGTCTGCCACTGGACAAATACCGAGTGACATTTGTTACACAAATCAAGAATTTGAATGGGATTATACTTACTATTTGAGTAAAACTTTCATGAGTGCTAAATGACTTAGGCTTCTAAGTCCTAAGGGCCTAACTCCCATAGCTTTCTACATGCTTAAATTACATTGACTTTCAATGAGATGTTGACTCCTAAGTCACTTAGGTGCTTTTGAAAATGTTACCCCAAATTTTGTAACTCCAACAGGAGTGTTTTTGAAGGCTAGGATTTTTAACAAGTATCTAGTGACGTGGTGCTTAATTTGGGGTGCTTAGCTTGAGACACCTTTAAAGGCGCCTGATTTCTTTCCAGCAAGTGCAAAGGACCCAATCTGTAAATCAAACCCTTTAAGATGTCTCAGTTTAGGTACCCAAAAGTGGAGGCATCCCCAAGCTTACTTGTCAGTTTTAAAAATCATGACCTAAATCTCTTATCTAGGGTGGCTAGAGCGCTGGCTGAATGCTCTGCACTAGGAACTTCTTATTTTGGCATGAAATCTAAATAAATAATCTGAGCACTTCTCCTACATTAATCCTCACACCTTCCTGTGACCTAGGCTAGTATAGTCCCCATTGTATAGATGGGGAACTGATGCCCAGAGGTTGAATGGTCCATGGTCAGAAGGAATCCACAGCAGAGACAGGAGAGCTGGGTTTTGTCCTTGAGTCCTAGGTCAGTGGGCTTACCACATGACCATCTTTCCTCCCCTAATTTGACTTTATATTGCTTAGTACTTTAATCAAAGCACTATGCTTCTTGTTTGTTTTGTGTATACAAAGAGAACTATATTGAGGAAGGTAAATGAATGCAGCATGTTTTATCAGAAGCTTGATCCTGTTCCCATTGCAGTCAATAGTGAAAGTCCCTTTGACTTCAGTAGAGTAGGATCAAGCCCTTAAAGGCTTTTTAAGGCAATTGGTTAACAGAGCTTTCCCCGCAGGCAGGTGAGTCATTTTCCACCTTTTACAGAAGAATAAGACAAGGTGAAGTGACCCATCCTGGCTTACACAGTGAGTCTGAGCAGAGCCAGGAATGGAATCTCACTCCCCTGCCCTAAATGCTAGGCCATATCGTGAAAATGAAGCACTGCCAATGCTGTATAAATCCATGTATGCAAGGGTGCATGTTGTGCTGTCAGTTCTTAAGCAGAACTCATTCGTGTCATGGGGGAATCTGCTTAAAAACCCATGACCTGGTGTGACCCAAGAATGCTCAGAAAAATCGCTCTTTGTCTTTCTGTCTAGATTTAACATAGATTCTGTGTCCTGTCCTCTACGAGTACCACCCACTAGTGAGTCTGTAAAGCCAGATAAAATGTTTGTTTTCACTAGATGGCGCTCCATGACCACTTAGTAGTAGTTGCCTATTTGTGCTCTAGTGCCTGGAGCGTAATACAAATAAAGTGTAAGTGGGCATAACATCACATTACTCCAATGAAACTGGACTGGGGGGAGGGATAGCTGAGTGATTTGAGCATTGGCCTGCTAAACCCAGGGTTGTGAGTTCAATCCTTGAGGGGGCCGTTTAGGGATCTGGGGCAAAAATTGGGGATTGGTTCTGCTTTGAGCAGGGGGTTGGACTAGATGACCTCCTGAGGTCCCTTCCAACCTTGATATTCTATGACTCTCAGAATAGTCACTACAAAGAATAAAGACACCAAGAAGTTAAATGTGTTCAAAGCACAAAAGCCCTAGGTTGCTCCTACACTTTGATGTTTATTACCCTCCTGCTATTTCTTCCTCCACATAACACCAGAAATCTGATCCTTCAGACCTGTCTAGCTGCCCAACTACTTGTCCAGGCCCTTCCCAGTGCTTGGCTTCATTATTGCTACCTCATGCTCTCTCTAAACATCCTCTTTACTTGTATTTGCCATCCTTCAGTCTACCTAAAACACAGCTGCTGAAATCATCTTCCCCACCTGCCCCGTTGGAGTATGTTCCCCTCCCTTGTTTGATGCCACTCCTGTGTCTCCCTCACCACATGTATCCAGTTCAAACATGTAGCTTTGTGTTCAGTGTCCCATGCCTCCCTGTCTCCTATCATGTTCCATATCTCCCCTTCTGTTACATCAAGGATGCTACTGGCTCAATGCCCCATTGGTTTCCTTCTCCCATTTCGGTGCCTCTTTTTTCATATTTCCCCCATGTGTTGAATTCCCTGCTCACCAATCTGATTCTTCCTAAGGTATACTTCCCTGCAGAGTGCCCGTGAGAAGTGTAAACTTACTGTTTAATGTGGCCATCAAGAGCTACACTATCCCATCTGATCTTAGTAGAGTAACCCAGCTTCACTTTAAGCTCCTCCCTTTTGTTTGTTGCATCTTATATACTCTTCAGAACAGGGTTCATGCCAAGATTTTCAAAAGTGACTAGTGATTTTTGGATGCCTCAATTTTAATCACCCAATTTGACCCACCTAAAAGGGTTCTGATTTTCAGTGGGTGGGTGCTCAGCCCTTTCTGAAAAATCAGGCCCCTGCAAGGTTGCTTAAATTAGATACCTACAAATTATTAAACACTTGTGAAAATCTTAGGCCATGTCTTTCCAGACTCTGCAGTGCCTACCACATGTTGATTGCAGTGTAAATAATACTTGAGCTGATTGTCCTCAGCCCTGCATAAATTGGAAATAGGGATGCTGAAAAGGCCGAAATGGACAATAGATATGTCTGTTCTGTATGTGGAATGGAGCAGGGTGATGTATCCTTCTCCCATGTGGATGGAACAGAAAGTTCGCCATCTGTAACAAAGGCGAATGTGAGGCAGCATCTGCTCAAATTAAACATTTTCAAATCAACAGGCCTGGAGAACTTACACGTAAGAGTCATAAAGGAGCTAGCACAGGAGGTCTCCAAACCACTGTTAATTTTAGCAAATCTGGAAAAATGGGGGAAATTCCAAAGGACTGGCAAAATGCCAATGTAGTTCCCATATTTAAAAAGGAACCTGTTAGCCTGATGTTGATTGTGGGAAAAATAATGAAACAGTTAGTTTGGGATTTTATTAACAAAGAAAGACTAAAAATATAGTTAAAGCCGCTCAGCATAGTTTCACGGTTCGTAGGTCTCGTCAAACAAACCTGTTTTGGGGTTTTTTTAGCATGATTATTTCTCTGGTTGCTAAAGCCAACTATGTACATTAGTATATTTGGATTTCTCCAAGGCATTTGACTTAGTACCACAGGACATTTTGATTTAAAAACTTGCATTATATAGAATTAACAAGGCACACATTGGATGTGCTAAAAACTGGCTCACTAACTGATCTTAACATGTAGTTATTAATGGGGGATATAAATGAGTGGGGCTGTTTCTGATGGGGTCCCCAAGAGATTGGGTCTTGGTCCAGTGTTTAACATTTTTATCAATGATGATATAACATCTTTGCTGGGAAAGGTTGCAGATGAGATTGATTGGCAAGGCAGTAAATAATGAGGAGGGTAGCTTCCTGTTAGAGCGATATGAATCACCTGGTGAAATAGTCACAGTCCAACAAAATGCATTTTAATACAGCCTACACAAAGTAATACACCCGAGAACCAAGAATGCAGGCTATATCGGCAGGATGAGAGGCTGCCTTGGAAAAGCAGTGACTCATAGAAGGACTTGGGTCTTTACAGATAACTCTTTGAGCTCTGTGTGGTGCTGTGGCAAAAAAGGCTGATGTGATCCTTGGTTGTAAGGAAAGGGGAATATCAAGTAGAAGTACAAAGTAAAGACCAGTAAGACCATTGCTAGAATGCTGTGTCCCATTCTGGTGTCCACACTTCCGAAAGGGTGTAGCAATACTGGAGAGAGCGTGAAGAGGAGTCAGAAAAATCATCCAGGGGCTGGAAAACAAGCCTAGTGATGTGAAGCTTAAAGGAGCTAAACGTTTTCACCTTCTCAAAGAGAAAAGCGAGAGGTGACTTGATCACTGGGTATTGGTACTTACACATGGGGTGCTAGAACAGGGGGGACCAAGGGCCCATGGCCCTCCCATGTTTGAAAGTGGCCAGGCCCATCCACTTTTTGCCATGGGTCTGGTCTCCTGCCTCTCCTCTTCCCCCTGAGGCCCGAGGCCCCAGCCCCACAGCCAGGCCTGAAGCTGGAGGCTGGCCCAGGATAAGAGTAGCCCGGGGAGCCATGGACCCTTCACCTGCCCTGGGCCGGGGTCCTGGGGGTGGGGACACAGGCTGGGGGCTGCTCTCGGGCTGCCCACCCAAGGCAGGTGGAAGGGCCTAGGCTGCCTTGCTATGGCTTCTGGCTTGGCCGGGGGCAGGGCCTCAGGGTGGGGGGGGGGCTATGGAGGGAGCAGGGCCTCATGGGCCCCCCACTTTTAGGAAGAATCCATTTCCCCTTCTTTCACATCGAAAACCTATCTTATACTGGGGGCTGTAATAGGTCTGATTGGCCCTTTAAAGGGAGTTGGCCTCAGCTTTGCCTGTGAGGTAGCAGCTATCCCGCAGCTGATCCTGATCTGGTGGCTCAGTTACCACTAGTGACTTTGGCTGTGAAAGGTTCATGGAGGCCTACCCAGAGAGAGGAACTAGCTCAGAGAGAGGGTCAGTGTGTGAGTGAAGGAATGCTGGGAGGGAGTTAGTCCCTGTAATAGTCTTTGGAAAAGGGCTAAGGCCCCGTGAAGTATGCCTGTGGGTTGGTGTTCTATGGAAGGAACAAGGAGTTAAGAGGCTTGAGACCAGAGGAGAGGCTGTACTAGCCATAGGCTACTGGGAAACAGCCTAAGGCCTTGGAGGTAGGAGGTGGCCAAGGGAAGCAGCAGCAACAGCAGCATGTCCAGAGGAGCAGACCTAGCTGCTTAACACTAGCTCCCTGGGCTGGCATCCAGAGTACAGGGTTGCTCTGGGTTCCCCTACCAGCCCCAAGGAAGGGTTGTAAAAGCCGTGATATAAGGACTATAGAGCTCAGAGTGGGGCTGAAGACTGAGCCCAGAGGATGGGTTGAGGGTAGCCCAATGGGGCAAAAGGATCTCTTGTTGGGGTATTTGGAATGTTACTCCAAGGAGATCTGGACTAGATGGGACAGCCAGAGGGCTGGGTCATGGAAGGTGCAGACCCCAGAAGGACAGATAAGGGGGGGTTCTGGAGGAGAAGCCCTGACTTGATGCCAGAGGATGTGTTATGGCAGCGAGTGGAACTGCTTACAGGGGCTTTTCAGTCTTGCTGGCAAAGTCGTAACAAGATCCAATGGCTGAAAGTTGAAGTTAGACAAATTCAGCTTTGAAGTAGGATGCCGTTTCCTAGCAGTACGGGTAACTAAACATTGGAACAGTTTACCAGGGAGGTTGTGGGATTGACTATTGCTTGGTATCTTTAAAAGTGAGATTAGATGTCTTTCTACAAGCTATACTTTAATCCAGCTTCTGGGAGATATTCTACAGCCTTTTTTATATGGTGGGATTGTGAATTCCCATGTTCATTCCTTTCCCTCCTGGGCTGTGGCAAGAACAGGAAGTTCTGCATTGCTATCAACATGCTCCTAACACTTGCAGCTCTGCATTAAGGCAATGACTATAACCAAATCTCATATTTCAGGGCTTGCTTGCAGGGTCAGGAAGGATTTCCTCCCCCCCCCCCCCCACTTCCCCCAACTGACCAGATGTATTCTGGCTTTTGTATTTCTTTTTTCCATCCAGGATTGGCCAGAGCTGGAAATGGCACACTGGACAGGGTGGACCAGTCATCTGAGGCACAGAGAATCCTTTCTCTTAGATGTGCAGCTGATGTGTCCTGCTCACATGCTTGGGATCTAATGGATTGCCAGATTTGGGGTGGCATGGGAATTTCCCCCCAGGTTGGTTTGGCTGGGATCTCGGGGGAGGAGCACAGGTTACTTTACTCTGTAGTATGGAGTGTAGATTGCCTGTTAGGATCATCTCGGCATATCCCACCTAATCATTTCCCTGCCATCATGGCAACCTCCAGCACTGGTGGCACCTTGGTTGCTCTGGTTCTTTTCCTGTGGCACGCAGTTTAGTCTCTTAAGAACTGAAATGCTTTAGTCCAACCCAAGCTATTGGGCTCTACGTAGGGGTAACAGGGTGAAATTGTGTCCTGGTAGACAGGTGGTCAAACTAGGTGATCCAGTGGTCCCTTCTGGCCTTAAACAGAGGAAGATACAGAGTTTATATAGAGTCCTAGCCTTAGGGCGTTTACAAGTGTATCACTCATTTAGGACCGGATCCTCAAAGGATCTGGATTTCAATGAGAGTTAGGACCTTAAATAACTTTGAGGATCAGAGTCTGACTACTCAGTATATTGTTCATGACTGTACTTCTCTTGGCAGTATTTTCAGGATTGGACCCTTTATTTGACTCTAGGGGTCCAGTCAAACATATGATTCACTGGACCTTTAAGTGATTCATGTATATTTTTAAAATTTAGTCTGGTGGTGGAGGAGAAAGGGCTTGCAGAGGAAGTATGTTACGGAAGGATTTAAATGACAAGAGGGAGGTCACTTGGCTAAAACAAAATGTAAAGCAATAAACCTAGTATGTCCATTCTCAAAGGCTATTTAAGGGCAAAACCGATTTAACTATTGATATGGAACTGATGACAACTTATGCTGTTATTGTATAGCAAACAGAAAATACCAAGTACCATTGAGGAAGGCTTTAAAAAAAAATTAATAGACGGTTGGGTCAAATGCGAAGGTGCTAAACTAATTGACTAGAATGTAATCTAAAAATAGAGAATTGAACCTCACGACAAAAAAGTAATGCTTCCCTTAGGAAGACTTAATCAAGTCCAAACAGAATGTTTTCTGATTGATGACCAATTACAATTGTATTTTTAAATGCTGCAATTGACTCTGTTCTCATTACTTTTGTGGGGGCAGTTCACTTTCTTTTTTCAAGCAATTATGCTCATTCTGGTGCTATGATTGATGGAATAATGAAACTCATATCAGAATGAAAGCACTATGAATTGACAAAGTTATGTGACACTCTACATATTGGCCCTATGTAGGGTGACCAGACGTCCCGATTTTATAGGGATAGTACCGATATTAGACGCCTATTTAAGAAAAAGCCCCAATTACGCCCCCATCCCTGTCCCGATTTTTCACACTTGCTATCTGGTCACCCTAGTCCTATGAGTTATGAATGACATTTCTTATTAAAGGATTTTATTTAAACTACTTGTGTGGCAGGAAACAGTGGTTCTTGAACTTATAAGAATATTCTTAGATGACTTTTGTTTTCTATATTTAAATTTTGTAACGGTAGAAAGTATTATTTTGCAATATTTTGTACTATATATTTGGAAGTTTTTTTATTTGCTATACAAGGATGTTGTGTAGTATTGCTGCGTGGTGGTAGGCCTTGATCCAAACGCCAGTGAAGTCAGTGGGAATCTTTCTATTGATATATGTGGGCTTTACAGTAGGCCCATAAACAGCTGCCATGTTTAGCATTCTAGCAATGATCTTACCAATGCTGGGTACAGGAGCACAAGGTGGGTGCAGTTCAGTAATGGGTGAAGTGATCTTTACATAGATTGTATGGCCTTTGGGCTAAGAATTGCTATATAAATATACATGCCTGTGGTTGGTCATGATTTGTATTGCAGTAGTGCAAACATGGGATTGGCCAGAATCATGGGATTAGCCCCATTGAGCTAGTCATGGTATAAACACTGAACACACAAATGGCACCTGCCCTGAAGTGATTACAATCTAAAAGAAAAGATGATGGGTGGATGCACGAAACAGACAAGGGAGCTTGCGGTAACAATGAGACAATACTCGTCACCATGAGAATCCATCATCCCAGCGTACCCGCTGACTAACCATTGTTGTATAATATCATGAGTTTCCCTGGATGATGCCACCTCCTTCCCTGCCATCTGCTCATGCTCCAGTAAGCCAAAACTGCTGTTTCTTTGCCCTTTGGCAGCATAGCGCCCCCACTCCCCAGATCAGCAGCCGTGTGAAAGGGTCTGCCCCAGCCCTGGTTTGAGGGTGATCAGTGTGGGGAGCTGGCCCTAGAGCTCAAGGGAGGAAATCCCACCACAACTCCCTGCTGCCAGCCTGCTCCCTATTGCAGGGGAAGGATGCTACTCCAGAACAGAAGCTCAGATCTGCCCAGGTGGGGATAGGAATGATTCTGGCCCAATCAGCTGACATAGGGTGGGGCTGGAGAGGGGATGCACGTATACTCAGGCCTTACTGCTGTAGTAGCTGCTGCCGCTGGAGGTAGCAGGCTCAACGACAGTCTTAACACAGGGCTAAGGGACTGGCCTGGGGACTTGGGTCAGGGGCATAGCTCTGGCCAGGCTGAAGGAGCAATCCAGATTCTGCACAGGAGTGCTGACCTTCCTGGTGACGACAGATGGCAGGTGATACAGTAGAGATTGGGACTTGCCCGTCTCTGCTCACGCTGCCCCAGCACTAGTGTCCTGTGCATGGGACACAGAAGGTATTCTTGGTTGGGTTGGAGGGTGTAACCTGTGTATCTAGGTGTTGGTTGTGCTATTGCGGGAGGGAGAGGAAGTTGTGTGACATCCAAACGATACCCTCAGTTATTACAAGGGATGTCTTCCCCCAGATAAGTACTGGTTTATAGCTGCATGCAGTTTCTATTTTGGGGGTAAATTCCTGCCTCCTCAACAGCTGTATGAGGGAAATGAAGGGTTTGGGCCTAGAGGGAGATAAATGTGATTCTCTCAGGCAGGTGGTTTGGGATCCACTTAATGAACTTGGGCTGTTTACACTACAGAAGTAAGAGAGGGCAGAAGCAGGCTTGGAATTCAACATACCAGGTGGAGAACTGTGATCTCAGGGGAACAATACATGGTTTAATTTTTATGTTCTTCCCTATTTGTGTAGCTGCTATTCTAGGTTCACAAACACAGTCCCTCATTAATATGGACACTGATCTAGATTAGAGTGACTACAACTGGTGGTGAATCTACCGCATGGGGTCATATAATGAAAGGAAATATAATTATATTGTCCATATCCAAACTCCTCAGGCTTCCAGTCCATGAAGGCCTTGATTATGGAGTGTTACTTTGGGTATATCTGCCAAACTTTAGAGTACAGAGTCTCTGAATTACATTGCAGTTCATTCTCAGTTGCTCATTTATAGAATAAGCTCCTGGAATGTATACGTAAAATGCAATGAAGAAAATGGAAATGAAGGGTGACTAACCACTGGGACAAACTACCAATGGAAGTAGTAGATTTTTCCATCTTTTGATGTCTTCAGATCAAAACTAGATGCCTCTCTGGAAGTTTATGCTTTAGCCAGACATAAGCTAATAGGTTCAGTACAGGGTTAACTGGGTGAAATTTAAAGGCCTGTGATCTATACATCAGACTAGATGAGCTGATGACTCCTTCTGGCCCTACGCTCTCTGAATCTGAGAATGATCTTACATGTGCATAGAACATTTCTCTCTGTAATGTCCCTAAGAGCTGCACAACCTTTACAAACTTATGTACAATCTACACCCAGAGTTCACTTCATCTACCATTGAACTGCTGCCCCCTCTGGGGTTAAACATAATAGCTCTTCAGCAGCCTATAGTAACACTAGGCAGTAGTCACAGGTAGGAACCGAAGAGTACCTTTTTAAAATTGAAACTGCAAAGGAAACTTGGGTAGACATAGTGAAAGGTCTCCAGAGTTCTCCCCAAACTACAACCTGAGTAAATATCCCTACTCTTAATATTTATTACTTGTGTTCTGTTCATGCCCAGAGGTCCCAGCCAACCAAGATTGAAGCCTATACATAGACAAAGTAGAGAAAGGTATAACAGACCCATCTTACTCAGGTCTGTGTGTGAGGCAAATGGAGAGGCAACGACTTGCCTGAGGTCACAGAGGAAGTCTGGGGCAAGGCCAGGAACTGAAACCAGCCCCCAAGTCCCAATCCTGCACTGTAACCACTTCCACTTCCACTTAAGCAAGGTGTTAAACTCTCACAGGAGATCAGCACCACTGTTTTCTACCATCTCAAAAGATGAAGGTCCAGCAACACAGAGGGCTGCCTTCCCCAGCGAAACAGCAGGTCAGGACACTACCTCATTTATGACTTGGAGGGAATAGAGCTGCTGCCTCAGTCACTTGACAGCATTTCCTATAGCATGCAGAGGGAGACTTTGAAGAAACGTCTAGGTACTGAAGGAAATGAGCACTGGTGATCAGTAGTAAACCAATGTCCCAGACTAATATTACAGGACAGGGTGGTGCTGTAGATACCATTTTTTGGTCATTAATTTTGTGGCACATTCTGTAAGATCAGAGGAATTAAAGCACCAGTGTTTTGGCCAAGTTCTAACTTTGGTAATTGCATTCTGCCAACCTGATTATTCTGCACTTTAACTGAATACAGTATTCTTCCCTTTCTCTCACTAGCTGTCTTGTGTAGAGTTGTTGTGTGCTATTAGAAAGCTGCTCTCTCACCCTAGAGACAGGCGCATTTATGTGGAGGAGGAAATGATCCATATATATAGCTTGCGTGTATCAGTTTAAACTTGTAAAGCACTTTGGAATCCTTTGGGATGAAAGGCACTATAAAAATGGAAGTTGTTTGTTGTTATGATTTGCTAAAATAAAACTTTAAAAACCCTTAATGTGGAGTTCATTGAAGGGTTTATAGTTTGGGGTGTTTTATGAGGGGAGGAAATTTCTTTCCAGGAACCAAGTAAGAGTAAGTCATCTCCCCGTAGGAAAATACAAAAGGAGAGTTCAAGTGTATTATAGACCTAGTGCAGATATATAATTTTTTCCTTTTTAAAATAAATTGCTTCTTAATATCAGATGGGGAGGAAAAACCTCCCTTACTCCATCAGCCATAATGGCATTCTCTTTCTGTTGGGAAACCACTAAAAAGATGTAATGTAGTGGCTGGGACCCAGATAGAATTTGAATGTCGCCCTTTTCTATGAATAATACATAAATGTTATGCTTTTCAAATGCCAAGCCCGGGAGGAAGTAATCTCTCCTTCCTAAACTGAAAAGTAACATTGTGGATTAGAATTCCCGAGTTCCAAGGGACACAAGCTTAAGGGATCCTATAACGATCTGCCTTCCAGGTGTTAGCAGTGTACCAGGTGGCACTACCCATGATTAGAACCCAGTGAATAAGATGTAGCAAAGAACAGATTTGATGAATTTAGCCTCTTGTTCTGAGAATTCTCCATGACCAGTTTGTTTTTTTTTTTCTTCAACTTACTTGCTAGTTATTTTTTTGTGAACGATGCTTGGTCTCTAGACTGTTTGTGAGTAGCCTGTTGTGAGTACTTGCTATCTGAAATTTGACCTAAGTCAGAGGTTTGGTTCTGTTTCTTTGGGGAGTGAGGGGGAGAGGGATGTAATGCTAAATCCCTATATACATTAGGAGGGTTTACAAGTATGGCTATCCCTGAAAAACCCTGTAGTGTAGACGTGGCTATAGATCACTGTAAAAGTGCTTATACCCATGTATCTTATTCTGGTTCCCATAACCCCAGTACAAGCACAGTTATAGTTGTATCCACACTAGCTCTTTTTACTGGCATAGCTATGTAAGTAAGAGCTGCCCCTTCTCCCCCCAAATCAACATGGTTATGCTGGTTAAACTTTTAAGTGTCGACCAGGCCTTAAAATCAGGCTCCTGGAGCAAATACTTGTACTCTCTGTTCACCCTGAATACAGAGATTCGTTCAGAACAGCTCCCAGCAGATGACGTCAGTCTGTCTGTGATATGTCCCCATGCCCTTGCTATGTGAGCACCTTACACTTATTTAATGTATCTATCCTCCGAGCGCCTCTGTGAGGTAACAAAGTGCTATCTCCACTGTACAGGAACCTGCTCTAAGCTTTTACAGGCAGAACTATGTCAGTTAGGGGTGTGATATTTTTCAACTTATTTTTAACCTACTTAGCTATGCTAGTCAAAGCCATAGTGTGCATGCAGGTGTTTATACAGTTATAGCCGTAAAGCCACAGGGGCGTGACCACGGTATAGGCTAGCAACGCAGGTATGTAACCAGAGTTCAGGAAGGGCTTGTGTCGCCTGCAGTGCTGTGGCTGCACTGCTGGTTTTAGCCATGCTAGCTGCTATGGGTATGCCTACCCTGAACTACAATCGAACCTCTCGTAGCAGTGTGAACATACATTCTGACACTAAGAGTGTTAGCCAGAAGATAGGGAGAAACCTCATATCATCTCTCCGTGAGACACGGCTGTCCAAACCTTTGGAAGGCTTTTGTTTCAACAAGTGGGCCTACATGATGCAAAGGAGGACTAAATCTGGAGCTGGCTGACCATTGTTTTTTCCACAGGAAACTTTCTGAAAAACTTCTCACTTTCCCCTACGTTTCCTCCCCAAATTATTCCTCCACCTCCAACTCCACCTCCCCTACCCCCAACCAAACTAAAAGCTTTAAACAAACAAAAATCAAAAACTTTTACCACAAAATGGTTTTTGGTTTATAAAAAAGCCCAACCTGAACAGTAAATCTGGACCAAAGTGGAAATGTTCAGTTAGGTTTTTTTTTTAAAAAAAGAAGCCATTTTCAAGGAGAATCTTTTCAGCCAGCTCTATCCACATCCTAGTTCGACTGAAATAAAAGGCAAAACTCCCGTTGACTTAATTGGGACCAGGAATTGGTGGCTCAGCAATTTTCAGCTGTGATAGTTAGCAGACCTACTGGATTGGCTCACCCAATGGACCAAGAGTGTCCTGGTTTAAGAACGTGTCTACATGGGGAAACTGACTGGATTAGCTATTCTGGAATAGCTCCCTGCTAAGAACACTCTATTCTGGAATCAAAGTAACTTTGCTCAAGAATAATGTGCCTCTTTAGAAGTGCCTGAAAATTTCCAGAATAAAGTGACTTTTTGTTTTGGAATAGAGTTCCAACGCAGGGCGCTATACTGGAATAGGCACCATGGAATAACATCTCCTGCAATTGCTATTTCAGCCAAGCCTTAAAACTCTGCTGCTGGCACATGTCAGGGCACACCCAGCCCATACAGCCACTGGCACGATCAAGTGATTTTCTGTGCTAGTATGTGGCCTTGATCCAATAATGCTATTATTGGGCTTGTGTTTGAGTGAGACAGAATGGGAATTGCCTCAGGGCTTCTCTTAACATTACTGCCATCTAGGGTTCTCCTTTCCATTGTGTCCACCCTCTTGGATTATTTCCTCCAGGTATATTAGGTTGCATTTTTTCCCAAAACGAATCATATTTTTTTTTACCAATGTTTCTAATCTCTTCAAATCCTTTGGGATTATTTTTCTGTCGCAACTGGTGTCTGCAACTCCGTTCCCTTTAGCCTCCTCTGTGAATTTCATTAAAGCTGGCTTTGGTCCCTCTTCCAGATCACCAATGAAGAAGTTAAATAAAAACAGACTGAATCCAGATCCTTGCGGTATCCCACTAGGCAATTTCCTCAGTGAGACACGTTGCCATTTATCTTTACCCTGTCTTCCGGGGGCAATTTTCAATCTGCCTGACAGTGTTTCCTACCCAAACCAAACTGAATTATTTTTGAGCCTAAGATTTCAGAAGATCGTATCAAATCCTGTACTAAATTCCAAATATATGACATCTGCTGTGTATGCCACTCACCCCACAACTTTGTAATTCTGTAATCCCACTCCCATCCCTGCCCCAAGCTATCTAGTTTGTCTGGCAGGATTTGTTCTCTACAAAATCGTGCTACTAACTAGTAATGTAGGAATTGCCATGCTGGATCGGACTAGTGGTCCAACTAGTCTAATAGTTTGACAGTCACCAGTACCAAATATTTCAGAGGAAGGTGCAAGAAACCTGGCAGTGATGAAATAACCTGCTTGTAGGGACAGCTTCTTCCTAACCCCCGCCCCCCCCGATGTTGGCTTACATCCTGAAGCAGGAAGGTTTATATCCCTTCTGAAAGATTTAAAATTTTCAAAGTCACTCTAGTAGTGACTTAGGGGCCTACATCACTTAACCACTTCTGGAAATGTTTCCTTTGATTTTTATTTTTTCCTTCCCCAATCCTTACTAGTTCTGGATGTTCTCATTACCTTCATAAATGTCTGATCCTTTTAACCTCAATAATATTCCGTGGCAATGAGTTACACAAACTAAATATGCACTTTGCGGAAAATATTGTGGATTTCTTTTATTAGTTTAAAATGTATTTGTGATGGGGTGTCCACCCCCCACAAGCCTGAGTAGGTTAAAAGGGATCAATTAACCTAGGCTGCAGCTGGAGGAGAGTCAATGCTGATAGATCTAATTGATGATGCCCAGCTGGGCAGAGGCAGGCTATGCTTGTATCAAGGTAGCAAGGTGAGAGCAAGAGGGGGCTGCAGGCAGTAGCTCAGCAGTCACTCTCTGGAGAAAAAAGGAGTTTAGATTGGGATAAGGAAGCATTCTAGGGGGAAGAGTAGGCCCTGGGATCCTGCCCTGGTCTACAAGAGTCTGGCAAGAGGCCGAGAGGAGTGAAGTAGCTTCTGAGAGCGGAGGAGGCTCTGGCTGGTAAAGTTAGAAGTGTGCCAGGAGATAGAGATGTGGGGAAGGAAGGAGCCCAGGGAAATAGCAACATGGTATTAGATTGAGTGGACTGTGGTTACTAGGCAGTTCCCTGGGCTGGAACTCAAGAGTAGTGGGCAGGCCTGGGTTCCCCTGCCAGTCACTGGGAAAGTGACTACACTATAGACAACTGCCTGATACAACATGGGACAGCTTGCCCAGGGGGACTCTGAACCCCCGGGAGGGGAGGACTGAATAGTGACCTGGCTGGAGTCATGAAGAGGGAACACCCTGAGTCCCAGAGTGAGAGAGGGGCCACAGTGCGAGGAACCGACAGAAGGGGGTGCCAGACCAGGTGAGAGCTAATCCCCAGGCCCCAGCGGTGAGTGAAACCTGTCAGTGTTGCTTTTCAGCTTCATTGAATGCTATGTTGCTCCAGGTTCTGCTACCTTCTATCTGTCAAGTGTTTTACTAGGCCACATAGAGATGGGAAACTATATTTTTTTACATCTGTAATTTTCCAGTCTTTTAGTATTTTGATTTCATGGATTTTTTTTTAAAGTGGTACAGTGTTTGTTAGCTAATGCCCTTAATAACCTGGGGAAATATAATGTGAACAACTCCAGAAAAGGGGAAATTCTTTTTTCCTACCCAAACCAAATTTTCCCTTTGATTTTTATATTTTTCCTTCCCCAATCCTTACTAGTTCTGGATGTTCTCATTACCTTCATAAACGTCTGATCCTTTTAACCTCAATGATGCTCTGTGGCAATGAGTTACACAAACTAAATGTGCACTTTGTGGAAAATGTTGTGGATTTCTTTTATTAGTTTTAAGTGTATTTGTGATAGGGGTGTCCACCCCCCCACAAAGCCTGAGCAGGTTCTAAAGGGTCAATTAACCTTCTAGGCTGCAGCTGGAGGAGAGTCAGGGCTGATAGATCTAATTAATGCTGGCTGGCTGGCTGGCTGCATTGCCCTTCCCTGCTAAAATGAACAGTGGTCTGAGAGTGAAAAAACATGGTCAAGGGAACCCCGAATACTGTGGTGCTATGGGAGTGATCAGCGAGTCACTGCTGGCTCACCTGCATGGAATAACTGGCAGGATTGGGGCCAGGTGATGTGCACACCGCCAGGGGCTGGTAACTGAGACACAGGAAGGGGGTAGGGAAAGGAAAGGTAAGGGTTAAAACAAGTAAGGTGTGAGTCCTATCACAGAGTAAAAGAATCTTATGGAAAAAGCCTCAGTTGATCAAGCTACTTGTGCAGGTGAGGAGTCTACTGACTCCAGCACTTAGCTACTCATTGCTCAGCTACCTTCCTGAATTAGGGCTAAAATGAGGATGGTCTGTCAGAATAAAGGACACTGGAGAAACTGACAACTTAAGCTCTTACAAGTTTTAGTTTTCTCCATCATAAGAACATGCAACAGAGGAGAGATTTCCTCTCTGGCTAAGTTGCAGTAAAGATGTAACAAAAGTCAGGAGTGCTGTTCACACTCCTGTTGGGAAATGATGTATTTGCTATCATTTCTGCAGAGCTGGGCCAACCCCTGGGTAAATACTTTAGCCTCACACACACTGCTTTGCTGATCTCAGGATTTTCCCAGTATAGCCGGTATCAAAAAATTGGGGGGGGGGAGGGGGAATCAAAGATCATAGAAACCAACACATCTTGCAAAAATTCCCAGAAATTGCATTTATTCTGCTATCTTCCCAATCCTCAACATCTCATTTAAACTTGTTTGGCTGCTCACATCTCTTCTTAGACTTTTTTCACCCTCTCTTATTTGCTGTCAGATACAGCCAGCAACCAAAACTTCATGGAACTCAACTTTTTACAATGGATCTCCTGTTTATAAGTTGGCTTTCCACCACCAGTCCATAGTTTTAAAAGTAACTGATTCCTGCTCATTAGCATGCATACATAATATTTTGTAATAAAGAGTAGTTTTGATGCCATTTTTAATACACTGAAGTATATGATCTCTTTGGGTCTCTAGAATGCATTTTTAAAGACTCCTGCAATTTTTTTATACAAAGGTACTATAAATATATTTGAACAGTGGGAGACAGGGAAGGTCTTATGGTTAAGGCTTAGAACGGGGGATTCTAGCTAACTTGCTGTGTGACTTTAGACAAACCATTTAATTCAATGGGCCTTGTGTGCTTAACTCTTAGCTCCTTTGAATATTCCAACCTTAAGCTGTCTCGCTTTTCCTAGCTGTGAAATGTGGATAATCTCGTACAAAGTAAACTAAATTTAGAGCCAGATTATCAACTGGTGTAAACCAGCATAGCTCCACTGAAGTCTGTAAAATTGCACCATCTGAGGATCTGTCCCACAAGTAATTGTAAGACCCTGCTGGTACCTCTTGTTCTTCCTCTGCTCATTGCCTCCCTATTGTGTTACACCCACGTACTGTGTCACATCTAAAATTACACGGTTACCTCTTGGTAGCAGGGTCCTTGTTCTAGTATTTGTACTGCAGAACACCTGGCATGCTGGTGTGTGCTGTAAAGAGAATTAATAGTTCAAAATTAAAGCAACAGTTCAGTTTCAGGGTCCCTCCCTCTCCTCTTGCCTCAGTACAAATTCTAGTTCAAAACTGTTGCCCCACGTAGTTAATGCTTAACATAGAAGTTCATGATTTCTGCTGATTCCAGATTTAATAAATTATGCAGTGCATTAATGCAGAAAAATACTTACTGCTATTTTTATTTGGTTGGTATTACCCCTAGTATTTAGGGTTTAAAGTTGACTGCTTTATCCGCTCTATTTAAAATAGAGCATGCATGTTCTGGACCTGGGATACGTTCCTAAAACAGTAAATCTGGGGTTTTTTAGACCTACAGAGCAAAGATTTTAATGGATTTTTATATGTATTTTCCTCTTTTGTTGCTCTTACTTTAGTATTTTTACTAACTGGAGTGAATGGTATTCCTGTTTGGCTCTCTGTTTTACCAACAATTTGTTTACTAAACAATCAGGTTTAGTTTAATGTTTGTTTGGTCTAATATTTCTATTGTCTTCCTCTGTGAATGAATACTGTGCAGTTGTAGAAGAACCTTTCCTCAAAATTTCAGCACGTTATAAACATTAACAAAACTCAACACTCTTTAGGACCAACTTCGGTGAGTACAATTTCATGAGATGGTCTATCAATGTTTTTTAAATCAAGTTTGCCTGGCATAAGTGGCTGCTTGGAAAGTCTGGTTCCATTATCCTCTAGATTAGGGCTTCTTGAGCTCTTTCATACTGTGGACTATACCATAATAGAGATAAAATTATTGCACATTATGTATCTTCCCCTTGCCTGGACCATCTCCTCCCTCCCCACCCCCCTGCCCACAACTTTGCAATTGCTTACTATTGCTTTAGCAGCTACAGCAATCGCTTACAAGGTATAGTCATTTCATGAAGATATTTAAATAGCTTTTGCTTTCTCTAACGCAATAAGTCTTTGTTATCCTTTTGGAAAGTGGCTTATCACACTTGCTCCTTTTTTTTCTTTGTTCTCTTCCTTCCTCTTGTCTGTGCTGCTTCTCTCAGCTGGAAACCAGGAGGGGAGCCAGCACTATGTACCTAGTCAGTTCTCCCTGGAGTGCCTGAGTCCCAGGCCAGTGCCTTCTCCTTTGAGAGGAGGGTGGTTTGTGATTAAGATACTGGACTAGAATTCAGGATACTTTCATAAAACCCTATGACTGACTTCAGTTTTAAGGATTTTCTATTAGGTACATTGGTGACTCATGAATGAATTTTAATGATTTCATTATTAAGCTATTATGTAATGAAACTAAAAATTAATGGTAGCTTATGTACAAGTAATCATGACTTTTTCACATTTATAATGTGCAAAGAGAATAAAGTCCAGACCTGGAATGTAATATAATTTTATATATATATACACACACACACATACACACTGTGGTTTAATAGGGCCAGGTTCACAAAGCTGAAAACAATTAAGACAAATCAGATGGGAGAAAGAATTTGATCAGAAAACTGGAAATGATGATTGGCAATTGTTTCAAGAACGGTTGACTACTGTCCCAAAAGCCACAATCAAAGTTCATACTGGTTTAAAAAAACCAACCAGGCTTAGAGGTGAAGTGAGGGCAGCTATAAAAAATAAATATTAACTAATGGAAAGAGGGGAAGTTTATAATGAATATAAATGGAAAAATAGGAATAGAAAATTGGTAAGGAAAGTAAAGGGATACAAGGAAAAATATATATGGCCAGCAGAGTTAAGGACAACAAGAGAGTTAAAGTATATTAGGAACAAAATAATCCTACCAAAGGTATTAGTCCATTATTAGATGGGAATGGTAGAATTATCAATAATAATGTGAAAAGGGAGCAGTGTTCAATAAACATTTCTGTTCTGTATGTGAGGAAATTACAGATCTATTCTCATCATATGGTGATGAGAACACACTTTCAATTTCATTAGTATCTCAGGTAAAACAGCAACTACCAAAGCTAGACATTTTAAAATCAGCAGGTCCAGATAACTTGTATCCAAGAGTGTTAAGAGTTGGCAGAGGTGCTCACCTGATCATTAATGTTGATTTTCAGTAAGTCTTGTAACACTGGTGACGTTCCAGAACACTGGAAGATAGCTAATGTGTTAATATTTCAAAAGGGTAAACAGGATGACCTGGGTAATTACAGGCCTGCCAGTCTGATCCTGATTCCAGATGAGATAATGGAGCAGCTGATTTGGGACTAAATTAATACATAATCAAAGAAAGGTAATATATAATTAATGCCAATCACCATGGGTTTATATCAAATGCATCCTGTCAAACTAACTTGACATCTTATTTTTGACAAGAGTACAAGTTTGTTTGCTAAAGATAATAGTGTTGACGTGATATACATAGACTTCTATAAGGCATTTGAGTTCGTACCTCACAACTTTTTGATTTAAAAAAATGTGAACGCTATAAAATTAACATGGCACACATTAAATGGATTTAAAGCTGGCTAACTGATATATCTCAAAATGTAATTGTAAACAGGGAATCATCAGTTAGTGAATTAATCTCTAGTGGGGTCCTGCAGGGATGGATTCTTGGTTCTACGCTATTTAATATTTTTATCTATGACCTGGAAGAAAACAACATAATCACTGATAAAGTTTTTGAATGACACAAATTGAGGGAGTGGTGAATAATAAAGAGGACAGGTCACTGCTTTACCAAGTGACTCAGGTCGCTCTGAACTGGGTGAAAGTAAGCAATATGTGTATGTAGATGTATACATGTAGGCCATCCTTACAGAATAATCCGCTGAACATAAACTCCCAGTGCGATGTTACTCTCTTACTATATGAAAGTACAACACCTAGCACAATTGACATTTGTCTTGGGTGGGGCCTCTAAGCTTTACTGTAATCTCTCACCCCCCCCCCCCCCCAAAAAAAAAAAAAGCCCCAGCAAGTTCTTCAGACCATGGCTGGGCAACCATTGTGCTACATATGTAGTCATCCCCTTCTCTTCCGCCTTCCGCCCCCCCACCCCGCATCACAACCTTAGTATTTGTTTCATTATTTTACTAATGACTGAAGTTGTTACTATACGATATCTTCCAAGAACACTCTGCTTTCCTTAGTTAAAAATTGGAACCCTGCTGGCCTTTCTAACTTGCTCTGTTCTCCCCAACTTTTCAAAAAAATTGTTGGTGCTTCTGTATATGTTCTGGCTAATCCTCTTAATTCAACAAATCTAGCCTCTCTTAATTGTTCTAAAATTAAATCTTCCTAGTAAGTAAATTTAAAAAAAATAAAAATAAATGGAATTGTGTGGGAAAGGAACTGTGAAGGTGCCTGCATGCGATGGGGGTAAGCACCCTTGAAATGACTCTAAATAAAATTAGTGAAGGTTGAAAAGGCAACCAGGAAATTCATACTACCGCTGAGTTTGTCCTTAACTCACCTGTTATGTCCAGTAAGATTTAGAAACAATGTATAACGTGAAGTACAGTCTGTCCTCCAACGCTTAACTGCACAAGTGATGGTCTAAATGAAATAATGTTAAACTTCCTTGTTGGTTTATATCCTGACTTCAGTGTTTCAGAGTTTCTTGTTTGTGCAACAGACACTCTTATCCCCACACATAAGTGTTTGTTTGCAGTAAAAGGTCATGAATAATTTTACTCTCATAGGAAGGACTATTGGCTTCATTGGTGACCAGAGATATTCAGATGCTTAAATGTTTGCAGTAGATGATAGCCTTCAATACATCCATTCCTACAACAATGCACATGTTATTAGAGGAAACTTTATTTTCAGAGGGTATTTATACTCTTGAAATCTGTCTGAAAGGTCATCCTAACTCAAAATTTACATTCAGTGAAGTGTATTATCTTCATGGAAAACTGTATCTTTAAATGAGAGCTCCAAAGTACCTGTCTCCTAAAGGCAGGAAGTGGGAAGGAAACAGTCTGTATCTTATCTTTCCACTGAAGAAATGGAGGAAAAAGTTAAAGGAAATGCCTATGGTATGAACAAACACTTTTATTGTCACTGAAACTATTAACAAAATTAACATTTCCATATTTTTTCCATTTGATCTGAAAGTTGGAGTTGAAACCACAAAGCTGTATTCTCTACTCAGTGAAAACTGGCTCTACGTCCAGGTGGGAAATGTGAGGCCTAGACCAATGTGCTGAAATTCATGGGAACAGTCTTGATTTTCATCTTTCTGCGAAGTGGTTATAGACTCATGTTCATTTCAGACAATACTAGGTCTTTTTATTATTATTAAAGAATGGCATTAGCGATATTTGGGAATGTATCGGAGCAAGAAATTATTTAAAATACTCAAACTTTCCCCAAACTTAGATCCTGACCTGAATTTTTATATTTTGGGCTTGTATTTAGTGGTGGTGCAACATCATCCTGCATTGACTTTACATTGCAATATAATAGTGTTAAATCATCGTAGTAGAATTTTGACCTGCAGAACAAGAAGTTGGGGGTAAGGAGGCTAGAGGACCTTTGGTTGGAAGTTAAAACTTATTAAGAATTAAATATATGGGGGCTAGCACTTGTAGGAAAAAAATCTTCTTCCAAGAAGACCATTGCCACAAACTGCTACAGGACAGTTCAGTAGCCTGTTGAGTTTTAGAGATTCACAAGAGAAAAGGTGGGACTCAGCTATGATCAAACACCCATAGAGAGTGCCAGACTAGGGGTCTATCAATTCCAGTATCCTATCACTAGTAGTGGTCAGTACCAGATGATGGAAGGAGAGGGGTGACACTCTGCCCCCTAACACACTTGTGGAATTATTTAGCTATCCAGGAATTTTCTTCTTAACTCCAAGCAGTCCGTGGTTGGCTTAGGTCCTGAAATCTTTACGTCCCGTATATATTTATCCTGGCTTGTATAACTGCAGCTGCCCTTATTATTCAGAAAGAAGTCAAGTTCTTGTTCTGACATTCATGAAATATCAAAACAATTACTGCATTTTTTTTGGCCATAAAAAGCTGGTGAAGATAACAAAATTTTACTATCAGCTGGTACATTCTTCTCAGCAGGACTGAGAACATCAATTTTGGCATGTAAATACATGCACCCAAACATTTTCAGTAGGGCTGCCAGAAAACATTCTGTTGAAAGCTGGCTTTCGGTGGAGAATCTGTGTTTTTGACTAAATGAAAACTTTCCCAGAAAATGTCTGCTTCCGGTGGAAACTCTTGACTTTGTATCAAAAACCCTAAACGACTGGCTGAAAACTCCGGTTTTCTCACCTAAAAGTGAAAATTTTCTGGGGGGAAACCTTGTCCAGACAACTCTACTTCACGCTTTTACTCCCAGTCTTAATATACTTGCTGAAAATGTCTTCTGATTAAAAATCGGAACAAAATTGGAATTTAATTACTGTTGTTCATTACTCCTTGGGCCAAGAGTGAGCTAGACCCATCGCAGAGCCAAATAAAGATACAGGGCATGACATTTCCATGTGGTTACACAGACTGTATGCCTGTGTAACTCTAATGAATTTAATGTATAGCAGAACCAATGGAGTGACACTGGGAAAAGAATAAAAAATTGGCCTATAATCCCTGCCTCAGTGTTTACAATTAAGACTCTGCCACAGGCAATTATAAACAAGCTTAACTTTGTGCACGACTCAATTGAACTACTGCTGTGCTTGAACTTAAATTCAAGTGTAATTTTTTGAGGGATCAGGGCCTAAGGGTATGATCCTGCAAGCACTTATTATTCCTTTATAGAATGTAGAATCTGATTTTGCAAATAGTTTACTAGCAAGCATCAGCTCACATCTTCATCCATGACGCAGGTGAGGGTTATGACCGTATGTGGGGGAGAAATGGGAAGGGTTATAATAATATTGCAGAGTAACTCAGACTACATCTGAGTTAACCACTTTTTTATGTTTAATTTTATCCCGATGCAAATTAAAACAGTGGCATTATAAAGGTGACTGAAAATCATGCTTACTATTGGTATCTGTATTCTATGCTCTTTGAGTCAGATATTTTGGATAGTAGAGGAGGCACCTATGCCAGGCTTTGAGCTAGGTTGGTAGGAAATGATCTTAATGACTGTTTGAATGGAGCAATAAAAAGAGAAGACATGGAAACAATTCAGATGTGCTCCGTTTTTAGCTCCCGCTGTAGGCAAGTGCGTGCCAGAACTTCTCTCTCCAGGAAGCTGGACCCTGAAGTTCACAGGTTTAGTTTGCAAGCTCATCGACGGCGTGCTCAGCTTGGGGAGCTTAGCAGCTAAACATACATACCAGCAAGCCTGCAATTCAAAGTGCTTCCAGCACAGGTGCTAATGCAGGTACAAGGTAACTACTACCATGAGATGGGTGCATCAGAATCTCCGTGCAAGTGAACCGGGAATTATGAGAGAAAACAGACTTGAATCTGAGTCACAAGGAAGGAAAGCAGCAGTGAAAACAGGGGCTAAGCCAAACGACTCTTGTTTGCAGTTCATTCATTTATGCACAATACTATAACTGAGGCATTTAGTGCACAACACTTTCAGTATATAAATATCCAAATACCTTTACCAACTGGCTCACAAGACAAAGAGCTCCTTCCGCTGCAGGAATGGCTGGGTGAAGATCTGTGGCCTTGGTTGGGCAGGAGCTCAGACTAGATGAATGCACTAGTCAATAGATTTTTAATATCAAGATTTGTTATTACATCACTAAACACAAATCCCCAAACTGTCTCTCACACAGCACGAGGTCAAGCTGGTTGCAGACTTAATGGGGCTTCCATTTGTGGGAGACTGTCCTGGCACCTTGTGCGTCTCACTGCATGGCTGTCTGCCTGATGCTTTTCACCGGCATTATCCTCTTCCTGAATTTTTCCTGTGGTTACTCACTGTTTTCCTAGGGGCTAAAGGTGGGACTGGGCACAAACACAAGTGAAGACGTAGTCTCCACTGATGAACATATCATCTAACTTAGACTTGGCCCAACAAACAAGGGTCATAAAATAGGGGGAGCGTGACGTTAATAAGGTCATCTAGTAACTCAAATGCATCTCTGTGATTACAGCAAGATTATTGACCCTGATCTCGTCTGGTGTAAATCAGCATAGCTCCATTAACATCAGTGAGTTCTTGCTGACAGTGGACAAGATAGGTTCATTGATATTAATGTCCATTTACACCAGCTGAGTATCTGGCTCAGAGTTTTTCCCTTCCCTTCCCTTCCCTTCCATTCTAAAGGGTGAGATTTTTAAGAGGGATTTTAATGAAGCAAGAGTGGCTTGGCTCCTAGTCCAAAGCCTGTTGAGCAAGGGAGAGTCCCTTTTTGCTTCAGTGGATGCTGGATGGGGCACTTTGCAAACAGGTTTGGCCAGGGCATTCCAGGAATAAGAGGCAGCCTGGCAGAAGGCTAGTTACACCCCTTGTTCTGCTTTACCTGAGCCCTCCCTGCCTTAGGGTTTACGCTCAGCTAGTGTTTGTAGAGCAGTAACTTGTGGTTGCTGCTTAGCCAGGTTATCCTTCATTACCTCTCTGCATTTTCTTTTGACAGGATGTCAAGCCCTCCAGCCTCTTTGCATTTCATAGATTCATAGATATTAAGGTCAGAAGGGACAATTATGATCATCTAGTCTAACCTGCACAATGCAGGCCACCGAATCTCACCCACCCACTCCTGCAATAAACCTCTCACTTATGTCTGAGCTATTGAAGTCCTCAAATCATGGTTTAAAGGCTTCAAGGTGCAGAGAATCCTCCAGCAAGTGACCCATGCCCCACGCTGCAGAAGAAGGCAAAAAACCCCCAGGGCCTCTGCCAGTCTGCCCTGGAGGAAAATTCCTTCCTGACCCCAAATATGGTGATCAGCTGAACCCTGAGCATGTGGGCAAGATTCACCAGCCAGATACCCAGGAAAGAATTCTCTGTAGTAACTCGGATCCCACCCCATTTAACATCCCATCACAGGCCGTTGGGCCTATTTACCATGTATAGTTAAAGGTCAATTAATTGCCAAAATCATGTTATCCGATCATACCATCTCCTCCATAAACTTATCGAGTTTAATCTTGAAGCCAGATAGGTCTTTTGCCCCCACTGCTTCCCTTGGAAGGCTGTTCCAGAACTTCACTCCTCTGATGGTTAGAAACCTTCATCTAATTTCAAGTCTAAACTTCCTGATGGCCAGTTTATATCCATTTGTTCTTGTGTCCACGTTGGTACTGAGCTTAAATAATTCCTCTCCCGCTCCGGTATTTATCCCTCTGATAGATTTATAGAGAGCAATCATATCTCCCCTCAGCCTTCTTTTAGTTAGGCTAAACAAACCAAGCTCCTTGAGTCTCCTTTCATAAGACAGGTTTTCCATTCCTCGGATCATCCTAGTAGCCCTTCTCTGTACCTGTTCCAGTTTGAATTCATCCTTCTTAAACAGGGGTGACCAGAACTGCACACAGTATTCCAGGTGCGGTATCACCAGTGCCTTGTATAATGGTACTAACACCTCCTTATCTCTACTGGAAATACCTCGCCTGATGCATCCCAAGACCGCATTAGCTTTTTTCACGGCTATATCACATTGGCGGCTCATAGTCATCCTGTGGTCAACCAATACTCCAAGGTCCTTCTCCTCCTCCGTTACTTCTAATTGATTCACCCCCAGCGTATAACTAAAATTCTTGTTGTTAATCCCTAAATGCATGACCTTACACTTCTCACTATTAAATTTCATCCTGTTACTATTACTCCAGTTTACAAGGTCATCCAGATCCTCCTGTAGGATATCCCGGTCCTTCTCTAAACTGGCAATACCTCCCAGCTTTGTATCATTAGTTTCCATTTAAACTACATATTTAGTGTGTTGGGGGGACAGCAGTGTTAACTGGTGAGAGTGCTGGGGAATAGGGCAGATGGATAGGCGCTTCCAAAGAGCCTGTGGAGGGATAGAATGGTTTCCAGTGATACTCTAGCACTGCAGCCCTGTGGCAGAACAGCTGTTTCCAATATGCTGCTATATTAGTGTCTTGGGAACAGAGTTAATTAGGGTTTTATGAACTCCCTGCAACTTGCTCATTGTTTACTTTAATGAAGTGTCCCAAACTGAGTGCTGCTTTCTGGGTGTGGTTCCACCAGCATCCGACTGGGCCCATGGAGTTGTCCAGTGCTGGAGAGAGAGAGAGGTGTCCTAGGAAGAATCTCCAAGTCATGGATAGTGCCACCCCATATAGGTGTGCTCTTTGCATGGCCCCTCCACACCCTTCTCTTGCCCATGTATTTGGCTGCCAGGTGAGTCTCCTGCTGTGGGGCTGGATTTACCATGTAGTGAGGGCTTATTCCACGACCTGATGCTCCTGCATATTTTTGTTTCCTCTTTCCTCCCCTTGGCTCAGTTATGCTGACTTTAAAAACTGCATAACGTTTTTCCTTTGCTGCCAAGTTCTGTTACTTACTTACACACACACACGCACCCCTGCAGGCTGCATGGGGTGTAAGACTGAGAATCAGGCCACCCACAAAGTAAATACTAACAACTGATAGGGAGAAGAGTGTTTGACTCCATGTTTATACTCAGTGTGGCCTATCACCACCTAAGGTGAAATAAGTATCCTTATTTTAGTGGGAGCTGGCTTGTCTTTAGCAGTTGCCATCTTGGCTAGCACCATGGAGTAAATGGGGGACCTTGAGACAGCAAGCAGCCCTAGCTGTTTTGCTAGCGAGCACAAAAACTGTTTTTGCCCACCACCGCCCCTCCCAGCAGCTGGACACAAAAAAACCCCAAACACCCCCTTCCCCCACAAAACCACAGCTGCCCAATCAGTGAAGAAGGGTAAAAATAACTGATCAATCAGTGTAGAGGAAAAAAGCATTCTCTGGAAGTTGCTGAACAGGGTGGTGTGGTGTTTAGATGTTGCTTGTAATTATTAGAATTGGGAGCACTGGCTGTTGGGAGTCTGAAAGGACAGGAAACAGGAAGGAGGAGGGAGGAGTTGAAAAGGCTGAGGGTGCAGCAGCAGCTCGGAAAAGAGGTTTCCACTTTAAAAAATAAAGTCCTGCTGAAGTTTAGTACCTTGCCTGGCTACTACAACATTTTAGCGAGGAGGATGGATCTTCTGCCTCTGAACCCACCTGCACCCTTTCTACAAAGCCCAGGTGAGCCTCCAGTTGCTTTTACTGTCTGGATCCATACGTTTGAGACTTATCTGCTTGCAATCAGTGCTACAGAGATTTCTGAAATAAGAAAGCGTGCTCTGCTAATCCACTGCCTTGGAGCAGAAGTGCAGCGTATATTTTACACTTTCCCCCTTGCAGACGATAAATATGCATGGTAAATAAATAAATAAAGTGCATGGTAAACGTTTCTGCCATACCCTCAGACAAATCACAATCTATTCAGCTAATGTTGGACACTGGCTCAGCAGTATCTATACTACCTGATTCCATCTATTTGCATTACTTTA
The DNA here is from genome assembly GCF_965152275.1 of Natator depressus. Classification (NCBI taxonomy): domain Eukaryota; kingdom Metazoa; phylum Chordata; order Testudines; family Cheloniidae; genus Natator; species Natator depressus. Next base: position 123,221,997 of record NC_134237.1, read on the forward strand.
AAGATGTGCCTCTTACTGAACCCAGGCTTCACTTGGTGTGCTATTTGAAAAACCATATTTCAGTACATGGCTGCCTGCCAGCAATAGTTACTTTTAGTGATTGCTGTGTAACTGCAGTGTTCTACATTGTCCACAATGGCACTCCTATTCTTGGCAGAGATTTATTGGCTTCTTTAAATCTCAGGGTAGTTAATGGACGAATTGATCTTCCTCAGCAAAGCACTCTTGTGGTACACACACCAGTTTCAGCTGGGACCCAACATCAGGTTGAGGAGAAACTTGGCTGTGCTTATGGGTTTCTGCATAAAGTTAAAATGCTGAATAATGTGATGCCTGTATGACAGAAATTACGGCGCTTACCATTTTCAGTCAGGGAAGCTGTTTCAGAGGAACTTAGAAAACTTGTTCAAGAGGACATTATCGAAGAGATTAACTCCTTGGAATGGGTTTCACCTATAGTAGTGACGCAGAAGAAGGGTGGAGGCATTTGCCTTTGTGTGGACTTAAGGGAGCCAAATAAAGCTATTGTGATTGACAGCCATCCTCTTCCTTACATAGAAGAAGTATTTGCAGAAATCCATGGAGCAAAGATGTTTTCTGCTCTTGATTTGCAGAGCGCATACCACCAGGTTATGTTGCATGAAGATAGCAGAGACCTCACAGCATTTATTACACATGAGGGACTATTTCGTTTTAAACGTGTTCCATATGGTCTCGCATCGGTCCCAAGTGCCTTCCAAAAAATGTCATTGATTTTGAAGAATCAACATGGAGTTCAGTGCTATTTTGATGATATTATCATGTTTGGAAATACTTCGGAGGAGCTTGACAATAACCTGAAGTCTGTACTAAACTGCATCAGCAAAGCAGGCCTCAAGTTCAATAGGTCCAAATGCAAATTTAGACAAACTGAACTCTCTCCTTTCTGGGGCATACAATTTCTCAGGCTGGACTAAAACCTGATCCGGCTCATATCCTGGCAATTTCAAATGCTCCTCCTCCAACAGATTTGCAAACCTTACGTTCCTTCTTACCTCCTGGTATGCAAAATTCATTCCCAATTATGCTTCTGTCATTGAACCGTTACGAGAATTACTACGGGGGAGTTCAACCTTAGTGTGAACAATGGATACACAAGCTAGTTTTGAAATGGTGAAAGACTTGATTGTACATAGTCCAGTACTTGCAGTGCAGGACTGAATAATGCCCACAATTGTAACTACTGATGCTTCTGATTATGGACTTGGGGCTGTCCTCACACAACTTCATGAGGACAACAGAGAGAGGACTGTTGCATTTGCTTCAAGGACACTAGGTAATGGTGAGAGAAAATATTCTACAGTCGAAAAAGAAGCACTTGCTTGTATCTGGGCTACTGAAAAATGGAGAACTTACCTGTGGGGTCGCACGTTCAAGTTGCACACAGACCACAGCCCTTTGGTGACGTTGCTCACCATGAAAGGACTGGGAAGAACAGGATATCTTATTGCTAGATGGTCTACAAGACCACTCTCTTTCAATTATGAACTGGAATATAAGCCTGGAAACCAAAATGTGGTAGCTGATTGCCTTTCTTGCCTGCCTTTGCCTTCACCAGATGGTCCACCGGAGGATGAGGATGTAGTAGTTGCGCTTATTACAAGCACTCTTACTGCAGTTACAAGAGAACAATTTCAAGCTGCTTGTTCAGTGTGTCCAATTCAACAAAAACGATGGGAATTTCTGACAAAAAGATGGCCCGGTAACCCTAAAAACCTTGACCCAGTTTTGCTGCCTTATTTTAGAGTTTGGGATGAACTTTCTTTGCTTGATGGCTGTGTGCTACAAGGTACACCCCGGCTACTTGTGCCAGAAGAATTACAGTCAAAACTCATACACCTGGCACACGATACTCATCAAGGAATTGTCAGAACCAAACAACGACTACAGGATCTGTCTTGGTGGCCAGGAATGGACTCTCTCAAACTGAAGCACTCATAAAATCCTGTGTCACTTGCCAAATGCATGGTAAAACAGCAGTGACATGTACCCCTCCATCACAGCCTGTTCCTCTTCCTGAATCTGCATTGGGAAAAAGTGGCGATTGACATTGTAGGATCCTTTGATACTGCTCCAATTGACTGTCATTATGCCATCACCTTCATAGACTATTTCAGTAAATGGCCTGAGGTAGCGTTTACATCGCAAATCTCTTCTCTTCTCATCACAAACAGTAATTAAGTTCCTCTCTTCAGTTTTTAGCAGGGAAGGTAACCCCAAAGAACTGGTTTCAGATAATAGTAGTCAATTTACTTCCCTGGAGTTTGAAACTTTTCTAGCAGAGAGGAACATTTTACACAGAAGGTCATCCCTATACTACCCTCAAGCCAATGGGGAAATCGAATGGTTTAACAGAAATTTGAAAGAGAGTTTGCAAACGGCTAAACTGGAAGGGTGATTGTGGATAACCTGCACTACTGATTTCTTGCAAGGATACCTTGCTACACGACATGCCACAAGACAAAGATCACCCGCAGAGTTACTGCATGGGAAACAGATGAATACTAAACTGAACATTGCTGGATTGTTAAAGGCACAACCTGAGGCCCCAACCAAGGATGACGTGAGAAAAACAGCTGAACAGAACCAAGCAAAGTATAAGGCTTTCACAGACAAGCAGCGGGGTGCTAAGGAACCAAAGTTTCAGTGTGGTTCCTTCGGAATACAAAAACCTGGAATTTTACGCAAAGGGGACCATAAATTTACAGCTCCTCTTAAAATCATAGAGAAGAAGGGACCTTACACCTATCGACTTTCTGATGGGCGGGTATGGAATGCTTCTTATCTTGCACCTGCCTATGCACCAAGAGGAGATTATGCCAACACCCAGTCTGCATTGGATGACTTCACCGTAGTACCAACACAACAAGACATTGCACTGGAACCGGGGCTTGAGAGATGGCCTGTCAGACCCAGACGACCACCTGTCTGGACTAGAGACTATGTTATGTAGTATCTACAGTGTTTTAACTGTAATATTTCTGTCAACAGTATAGTGCCTTGTTTCCTATTTGTTCCTGTGGTTAGAACAACAATGTTTGTTGTAGCTGGGAGAGTTTCTTCTTGAGAGGAGGGAATGTGGTGTTTAGATGTTGCTTGTAATTATTAGAATTGGGAGCACTGGCTGTTGGGAGTCTGAAAGGACAGGAAACAGGAAGGAGGGGGGAGGAGTTGAAGAGGCTGAGGGAGAGCTACTGAGGGTGCAGCAGCAGCAGCTTGGAAAAGAGGTTTCCACTTTATTTTTTAAAGTCCTGTTGAAGTTGGTTAGTACCTTGCCTGGCTACTACAACAGGTGAGTGCCCTACTTGCTTGCCCCTAGAACTGGCCCTGCTTTCAGAAACAAGAGCAGGAGTGCTTGCAGCTTCAGCTAAAGAGGCACCTCTCATATTGAGAGATGTAACAGACCCTCATTCTCTGTGGATTGGGCAGAGGTGGGATAATGAGGTTCACTCACTGCAGGAGCACCACCTCCTTGTGGCCAGGTGTGGTATAGTAGCTATCTCCCCATATGGCATCTCCTACCGACAGTCACTCCATCACTGTGTTGGTCTCTCTCCCTGTAGCTTGGCCCTCCAGCCAAGTTATGTTTTAGTCCAAGCAATGACATTTTGTAAGGGTATCAGAATCCAATGACCTTACTATAGGTTTCCATCTGTCTTTGGGCTCTGTGGTCCTTACCCCGCTTATCTCAGCTGGTTTTCACACCACCTTTCTTAATGGCTGGTAGAAGAAACCAGACCCTCCCTCTACTCTGGGTTCCAGCCCAGGGACCCTGTAGCTGGCAGCCAAGGTCTGCTCCCTCAGGCTCCTTGCTGCCTACCTGGATTGCTTCCTGCCTCTTCTAGCTTCTAGAGTGACTGTAAACTTTCTACCTGCAGCCCTTTTCTGGCTCCTCCCAAGCTGGGCTTCATCATCAGTTAAACCTGGCTTTCTCTTGCATGCTCTCTCTTAGGTGCTGCCATGTATGTTAATTGGCCTCTCAGGTCCACATTAACCCCTTCAGCGAGGACATGTAACATTTGTGTCCCATAATAGATGGCTGTAGTTAAATCTATATATTTATTCCGGTGTTTAACATGGGCAGCTCCCGTTTTTGGTTGGAGCTAAATTCAGTTCATGGCAGTGTGGACATGTTCTCTTTCTACTTATAGCTAGACTGGTGCAAGTTGTCCTCCCGCTGCTGTTCCCCACTGCATTGGCTGCTGTGGAATTGACTGGTTTGTTTACCTTTCTGCACTTGCGAAAGTCCACACGTGCCTGTCAGATCAAAATGTTTCAATGGGCTAGTCTAGTGGTTCTCAACCTATTTTATGCAGCCCACAATGTTTTACCTGGGCTGCATGTTAAGAACCACAATGTGCCCCCAACTCCTTCCCCACAGACCCCTATGCCCACTGCCTTCCACCCAGAGACCCCTCCACAGAGTGGGGCCAGAAGTGGAGCCCTGGGCAGGGGGCCATGCAGCAGGGCCCCCAGACTCTGGACCTGGCCACAGGGCAGCCATGTGGCAGTCCAGACCCCAACCCAACGGGGCCAGCCAGCAGCCCTGACACGAAACCCAGCCCTGTGGGGCCAGGTGATGACCCCAGACTCCCGACACAGAGTGGGACCAGGAGCGGAGCCCTGGGCAGGGGGCCGTGCAGCAGGGCAGCCGTGTGGCAGTCCGGACGCCAACCCCACGAGGTCGGCTGGCAGTCCCGATGCCAACCCCAGACCCTGCAAGGTCAGGTGGCGACCTGAGACCCCTGCCATGCCATGCGGCTGGGCAGCTGGGAACCCGGACCCCACCTTGTGGCCTTTAGCACGCAGCTGGGCTGCAAACCACTGGGCTAGTCTAAAGATGAGAAATGGTGCCAGAGCAAGGGAAGAGAGCTCAGGGAGATGCGTCATACGACTGATGTCCATTCTGGGTCTATGTTTATGAAGTTCCTCGTTGTTTAAGGTTTGCATTAAAGGGCATTTCCCCCAATTCTAAATGTACAAGACCTTTGTCAGCTATTACTCATGTAATTAGCCAAAACTTCTCAGGAGGCAGGGGTAACAGTCACCATGTAGTAAAAATAATCTGAGTAATTTTTTTGTTTCTCTAAATTTATTGCAAATATTACAGGTCCAGGCTGTAGCTTAGTGTAAATCTAGCTTGTGTTCTGTTACCTTTCATAAGGTCAGTCTCACTCTATAGATAGACTTAACTTGGCTGACTAATGACAGAGAGACTTTTGTAAGGCCCTCATATCATTCATCTTTACATGTCAGTCTCTTAAATCACTAATTAAACCAATAACATTCTGAATAACTGGGAAATATTTTCATAGCTGAAATCAAACGAGCCCACGTGCTTTAACAATCTGCAATGAAAATGTTTGTCACTGGTTTTGCTAGGGGTGCAACTCAAGTTTTTAATCTGAAAGGACTCTTTAGGACTAAGGAAACTGATGGAAAACTTGCGGTCTTATTAGCTTAGCAAACTACCTTTCATTCCTGTCTTCTTTTTTTTCTTCTATGCTGCAATATATATGGCTTTTCCAAAAAGTTACTATAAATAATAGTAGGGAAAGCCTTTTTTGTTTGCTTCTACTGTAACTTGCAGGATGTGTGGTCGACAGAATGTCAATAGGGTTTTGAAACCCAAAGCCTTTACGCTTATGTACCGTGGTATCTTTTGTAAGCGTAGTTAGCTATTGATTTATCATCTTTCACTGGATATATTATGTTCAAAATTGTTTTCTGTATTCTAAAGGGGGAGAGGGGATAAAAGCCAGGAATTGCGGGAAAAGAGAAGCTGTGTTTTAAGGACTCTGCTTGTCTTGTGACAACACAAGTGTAGCTGCCTGTTTGTGTCCATTTGTGATATAGCAAATCTGTAGCTCCATACAGACCATCGCAGTTGAAACTGCCTGTCTGTTGCCTGTAGATTCAAGACCCTGGGCTCCAAAGCACAGGCCCTTGCTGAACTAAAGAAGAATCTCCATTAGCTTTCGTATGAGGGTTTATACGTGTTCATCTTTACAATTTTGCTGTGGATAGACAGTTCTTATCTCAAGCTTTGGGTACAGTAATTATAAGTAACACAATGGCCATGGCTTTTAAAAGTGCACTCGTAGCTTCAGTAAAGCAACCCAAGTATGGCAGTGGAATATAGTTATGGGATTCCATCTTTGCACGTAGTTGAGGGTAAACACGTGTGAACAAAGTTTATTCACTTCAGTTAAGGAATATGGACGTTATATGAGTTTACCCTTTTTTTTTTTTTGGTTTGGCCATGATGCAATACCGACTATAGTCCCTAGGGGGACCTAGGGTGGTGGAGCGGGGTGAGGCCCTAAGTGGGTTAATAGAATGAATTGTCTTAAAAAATCCTCCCAAAAACCAAAGGCCAAAACAACCACTCCTTATTTTTTGTCTTTCTAATTTTCCAAACGCTAATTTTCTTGAAGCATCGACGCCCTTCCCTCAGGCGGGGAGATAGGTGTGTTTGCTATAGTATCTCATGGTGTAGGATTTCTTTATGTCAGCTGACTGCTGCTTCTAGAACTTAAATTACTTTGATTCAGGCGTGGAATGTTCCAAAGGCTAGCACCCTGAGCCACTGTTAGGCCTTATGTGTTGGCCAATGGAAAGAAAAAAGACGGTTATTCTGCTCTGAAAACCACATTATGCGTTTCCTAGCTGCAGTGCAGATCACTTACACTGAAAACTCTGCACCAGATTCCTGCAACAGGTCCCAGGGATGAGCGAGTCAGAATTAGAATATTTGTTGATCGTAAGCTTTTGGGGGCAGAAGCCACGTGCTTGTACAACTATGGCCACAATAGGTCACTAGTCCTGGTTTTGGGACCTCTGTGTGCTACATGAATGTAATGATTAAATACTATTATTTCTCTACCCTGGTTCCTGCTACAATATACAGGCCCTGAATAGCTGGAAGTTTCTGCTAGAAGTTCAAGAGTAAACTGATCCTACATAATGGCATCGCTTAGCTTCAGAACCTTACTGAGTTCATACCTCTCTTTGGTTCTGGGCCACATTCATCCATCTTCTGGAGTCAGTGCTGATGCCCCCAGGATGAAACGGTCCCATGGGCTCTGCCTGTACACTCTCTCACGCAGCGCCGCATTGGCTTTTGCATAGAACGCTCTCTCTGGAGCCAGCAGAATGAAACCTCTATGGGGCCTTTTCCTCCAGTGAAGCTTCTATTGTGCACATAGCAGTGAAGCCACCCAAAAAAGGACAGTATTGATTCAATCCCACCTGTGCGCTGTTGAGCATAGAACACCACATCTCTACATCGAGGTGCTCTGCGAGCTTCAAGGGCCAGATTGTGCATACGGTTGGAGTGAGAGATGGGCACATGAAGCCTTTACTCCCCCACCACTGCAGCTAGTCCTCTGAAAAGGAATGGGGTAAAACCATGGCCCTGCCTCCCCTCTACCCACTGTGGGAACTGACTTCAAGCCATGACCTTTCCCTAACAATAGGGCTAAAGGGTCTGATCCAGTGTGCACTGTAGGCAATGGAAAGACTCTTATTGACTTCCATGGGCTTTTGAGCAGGTCTGAAGTGCAGAATACACCACTGAAATGCTATCTATCATACTTATACCACTAATGGGGGCTGCATATCTGAGCACCTCACAGTCTTGAATATATTTATTTTTTGACCACCTCTGTGTGGGAGAGAAGTATTATTATTATTATCCCCATTTTACGGGTGGTGAACTGAGGTACAGACTCAGTATCTTGCCTATGGTCACACAGGAAGTCCTGGGACTGGCACCCCAACCACTGGACCATGCTTCCTCAGTAGAACGTAGATCCAAAAGCAAAAAATTCCCCACTAGGGAAAAGATGTTTTTGTGCCTGTTCTCTGTAGCAGGTAGTCACTCCCTCAAAACGTTACACAATCTCATAATGTGCTGCCCAAGCAAATGTGAAGCATAGCTGAAGGGATGCATTACTTTCTATGCCAAAAGTTACATGATATAAACATAATTAAAGGGGTGGCTTTGTTTTGAATCTCTCATTCTAACCAATTATTATGTCAGATACCTTAGCATTACATGATATTTACACTATTATCTAATATGTTTTAATGAGAGAGATACAAGTTAACTTATTTTTCCAGGTGATAGGTAATTTCTGGTCCTATGTATTATAGTTTTTTATTATGGAGAAGCTGTTAATTAAAGGACCTGTGCATTAGTCTCACTATAAAACTGGTTTCAAATCTCTTTTCCCAAACATACGTGAGTTTGGTTCCCAGACCTGCACAGAAATGACACCAGGGGTGGGAATCTGGTGTGATTATGGTGGTGCTGATCTGGGCATGGAGTTTGGGAAAGGGGGCGTGGAAAGACTGGCATCCTCATCTGGGCATAATTAAGGCTGTAGTTATAGAATCATAGAAACGTAGGGCTGGAAGGGACTGCGGGAGGTCCTCTAGTCCAGCCCCTTATGTTGAGGCAAGACCAAGTCTATCTAGACCATAGCTGATGGTTGTTTGTCTAACCTGCTCTTAAAAACCTCTAGTGACAGGGATTCCATGATCTCCCTTAGAAGCCTACTCCAGTGCTTAACTATCCTTATAGTGTAGAAAGCTTTTCCTCATATCTAACCTAAATCTCCCTTGTTGCTGATTAAGCAGATGACTTCTTGTCCTGTCTTCAGTGGACACAGAGAACCATTTGTCACCATCCTCTTTCTAACAGCCTTCAATGCATTTGAAGACTATTATCAGGTTCCTGCTCATTTGTCTTTCCTCAAGACTAACCATGCCCATTTTCTTTAACCTTTCCTCATAGGTCAGGTTTTCTAAAGCTTTTATCATTTTTGTAGATCTCCTCTTAACTCTCTCCAGTTTGTTCATATCTTTCTTAAAGTGCGGTGCCCAGAACTGGAAACAGTTCTCCAGCTGAGGTCTCACCAGTGCTCATTAGAGTGGGACAATTACCTCCTCTGTCTTACATATGACATTTCTGTTAATGTATGCCAGAATATTTGCCTTTTGTTTGCAACCACATCACATTGACTCATATCCAATTTGTGATCCACTGTAACCCCTAGATCATTTTCAGCAGTACATACCACCTAGCCAGTTATTCCCCATTTTGTAGTTGTGAATTTGATTTTTCTTTCCTAAGTGAAGTATTTTGCTCTTATCTTTATTGAATTTTATCTTGTTGATTTCAGGTCGATTCTCCAATTTATCAAAGTCATTTTGAATTCTAATCCTGTCCTCCAAAGTGCTTGCAACCCCTCCCAGCTTGGTGTCATCTTCAGATTTTATATTCCCCACTTCACTATCCAAGTCATTAATGAAAATATCAAATTGTACGGGACCCAGGACTTCCCCTTGCAGGACCCCACTAGATACCTCCTCCCAGTTTGACAGTGAACCATTGATAGCTACTCTTTGAGTGTGATTTTCCAACCACGTGTACACCTACTGTATAGTAATGTCATCTAGGTCTTATTTCACTAGTTTGCTTATTAGAATGCATATGGGACTGTCATAAATCATTACTAAAATTGAGGTATATCACATATACTGCTTCCTCTCTATGTAACCCTGTCAAGGAAGGACATATGGTTAGTTTGGCACAATGTGTTCTTGACACGTCCATGTTGGCTATTGCTTTTCAGGTCTGTTGTACACTGGGCGCTTATGAACTGATTTATTGATCATTTATCTTTCTAGATAATGAAGTTAGGCTGACTGGTCTGGTCTATAATTTTCTGGGACTTCCTTGTTTCCTTTTTAAAGATAGGTCCTATGTTTGCCCTTCTCCAGTCCTCTGGGACTTTGCCAGAAGCTAGGAATGGGTGACACGGGATGGGATGGATGGATCACCTGTCCTCCCTGAGTTCTCAAAGCTAATTGCTAACAGTTCCAAGATTGCTTCAGCTAGTTCATTATGTAAATTTAATCAGGCCCTGATGACTTGAATCCGTTTAACTTATCTAAATAGTCTTTAACCTGCTATTTCCTTATCCTGGCTTGTGTTCACTTCCCCCAGTTAATATTGATTGTGTTAGGTATCTGGTCACAATTAAACTTTTTAGTAAGACTGAAACAAAATAGGAATTAAGCACCTCCGCCTTCATTACTAGCACTTCTTGCCCGCTAAGTACCAGACCTCCCTTTTCCTTAGTTTTTCTTTTGCTCCTAATGTATTTGTAGAAACTCTTCTTGCCTTGTATATCCCTTGCTCTATGTCAGGCCTGCACAACATGCAGCCCCCCCTGGGTTCACTGTGCGGCCCGTGGGAGGTGTAGGCAAGCGGTGGGGTGGGGCAAGCCAACGGCTGGCTGGCAGGTGGGCGGGGTGGTGAAGAGGCCGGTGGCGGGGCGTGGGGGCTGAGGAGGCGAGCCAGTGGAGGGAGGCAAGTAAGCGAGCTGGGGGGGTGTGGGGGGATGGTGAGCCGGGTGGGTGGGCAGTGGAGGCAATATCGGATTTACCATGGCACCACTGGGGCCGGGTCCAAAGGGGCCCTGGCCCGGCCTGGCCCGCTCTTCTCCGTTCCCCTGCTCTCTCCTGTGGGGGCAGAAGCTTGATGCTGCCAGCAGCTGGGGCTCCTCCCCTGCCTCTTCCCCCAGCGTCCTAAGTTCCCTCCCCTCCTGCTCTCCCTGCAGCCGCTTGCCGGCAGGAGGGAGGGGGAAGAGCGGAGCCTCAGCACGCTCGCTGCTCCGGGGAGGAGGAGGAGAAGAGGAGGGAGCATGGCCTTGGGGAAGGGGCTGGAATCAGGGCATACTCCCTCCAGCCCCTACCGTGAGCACCCCCACCCCCCTGCCCACCCTGACTCCTGCACCCCCCTCACACACCCGCAGTCCCCTGCCCTGACTTCTGCACCTCCCCACATCCCCACCCCAATCCTGAGCACCAAACAGGAGCTTCCCTAGGTAAGCGCTCCACACCCAGCCGGCGGGCGGGCAGGGTGGTGAAGAGGCCAGTGGCTGGGGAGCAGGTGAGCTGGCGTTGGGGGAGGAGGCGAGCGGCAAGTCGGTGGCTGGAGGGGGCATCCATTTTCACTATTAATTTTTGTTACTGTGTTGTACTTAAAGTACTGTACAGGATCTTTTCAGGGGGAATAAGGCAAAACGCCACATTTATTAGTACTACATGTAATAATCAGCACTATCATATGCATATGATATATATCACACTCATGCACTCACACACAAACACACTCCGTCTTGCTGTTGTTACCAACGAGTTTGTCCCCTTAACTTCACTGGCCAGGTGAGTTAGATGGGGGAGGGATGGAGCCGGGCTTCTGCCGATCCGGATTGATGCTCCGATGTTGACAAGATGAAACCCAGGGTTCTCTGTAAGACACCTCATTTTTATAGCAGCTTCCCTCTTATGCAAATCTCCCAGATTCAAAATCTGGGACTGTGTCCGTTGGTCCTTTTTTGCTGCTTTTCTCTGGGCTGGGGGTTGTCCCAATGCTGCAAAGAGGGTGTTCCCATAGGAAGGTACTTGCTTCCAACCCCCGAGGCCATCAGTATGTCTGCTCTTGTCAAGTGGGCTGACTAGAGAAGTTTGATTGTCCTTGGTCTGGCTCCCATCACCTCTCCAAGGGTTACAGCTGTCTGGAGGCGCCTGCCTTCCACGCGTTCCTCATTCACACCTCATTCATTCAACAGGGCAATTGATTATAAAGTGGGGGGATCTTATTCTACTTCTAGCAAAAAGACATTTTTCTTTTACCTTAATTCTATTACCTTAGGGGCCTGCTATAACATATTACCAAGGTTCAAGGTTGAATGAGGCTTTATACTTGGGGGGGGGGGGGCAAGGGGGTGAGCGGCGAGTCGGGGGCGAGTGGGTGGGCAAGCGGTGGGTGGGCAAAGAGGGGAGCAGTGAGCCAGCAGGAGTTCTAGGGGCGGGCATGCAGGTTTCTGGCAGGGGAGGGAGGAGGTGAAAGGAGGCGAGTGGTGGGTGCGGGACTGACTAGGAGGGACGCAGCAAGCCAGCGGAGGGTTAGGGCGTGAAGAGGGGTGTGATGGTGGGGCTGAGCGGGAAGGGGGCAGGTCCTATTTTACTGCTGTGATCTGGTCACCTTATGCACGCCGTTTCTTTCCCCCTCTACAGGCTTCAGCACACCATCCGTGCCTTGTTAGTGTGCCATGCGCTGTGAGATATCTCTTCTCTTTGTGTGTGACTGTGAGTGTTTCCCTTGTGTTTGAATTTATTCAATACAGCCTTGAGCTTCATAATGGATACCATGAGTAAAGAGAAAACTAGAATCAAAGCACAGAGTTTTCAACACTGAATGGACGAATAAATTCTTATGTACTGTTCCAAAGGCAAAATACTGTGCCTCGTGTGTCGCGAAACGTTAGCCGTTCCAAACGAATACAACCTTCGGCGGCACTTTGAAACTAAACATCCCAATCTCACCAAATTGAACCCAAATGAAAAAATAATTTTGAGCCTTTCTTGAAGGGATAGACGCCGAGTGCAGTGACTAAATCTACCATATGGAAGTGAGGTGGTTGAGTCGAGGAAGAGTGCTCCAGTCTTTTGTTGCTTTGAAAGAGGAGGTAGCAAAATTCCTTGAAAATGGGCCAATAAAATTCCCAGAGCTTGAAAATGAGTCCTGGAATCAAGATCTTTTTTTCTTTTGTGATATTACAGCACAACTGAATGATCTCAACATTCAACTTCAGGGGAAAAAATCAACGTATATTTCAAATGTGTGCAGCAGTGAAAGCTTTCAAAATGAAATTGAAACTTTTCAGAAGTCAGCTGTCAAAAGGCGAAATGTGTCACTTTCCCACTTGTGCACAGCACATTCCTCAGCACAAACACGCCGAGTTAGAAGAAAAATATGCAAAGCACATGAATCTTTTGATTGAAGCATTTGACGGAAGACTTACTTTGTCTAAAGAAGAAGACGTCCAGTTGAAGCTGATTGAAGATCCCTTTTCTGTGGATCCAGAGGAAGTGCCACTAGATTTGCAGTTGGAGGTTATCGAACTTCAATGTTCAGCAGTTTACCGAAATAAGCACAGAGAAAGCAGCCTGCGGGACTTCTACAAAAGTCTGGACAATGAAAAATACAAGAGTCTCTTATTGAAGTTGCGCTGAAAACGTTCAGCATTTTTGGAAGCACTTACATATGTGAACGAACATTTTGCATCATGAACATGAATAAAAACAGGCAACGTTCTTCTCTGACTGACGACCATTTGGAAGACATTATGAAAACATCCACTTCAAATATGACCCCCGAATATGACAAGCTTGTTGCCGAAAAGAGATGTACTATCTCTCATTAAATTTGCAAGGTAACTATGAAAAGTACAAATGTTTTCTTTCAACGGAACAGGTGTCTTTCATTTTTCCATGATTCATAAAAAAAATTAAAATAAAAAAAAAAAGTTTGCTTTAATTGAAAAATTCTTAATAAAGTATCACCCCCCCCCCCACCTTCCTTTTTGGCCCTCAGCTGTTTCGGCGGGGCAGCACTGGGGAAGGAGGGTTTGTTTCTGCGGGGCTGGGCCGAGCTGGGGGGGTTCGGCGGGGCCTGGGGGGTTTCGGCCCTCAGCTGGTGGGTGGTTTTGGGGTTTTTTTGAGTAATATGGCCCTCGCTGCTTTACGAGTTGTGCAGGCCTGCTCTATGTAATTCTTTTTGCACCTGAGCCTTTCATTTATTTTTTCCTGCATGCCTGTGCTGTTCCCTGCCATGTGTCTGGTACACGATGGCTGTACCAGTGGCAAGGTTTGTGGGTTTTGGTTTAAAAAAACCATTTTTTTTTTTTTGAAAACCACTTTGATCACATTTCTGATAATGTGTTTGATTAAAAAAAAATTACCAAAAAAATGAAATTTTTCACACAAGTTCATTTCAGAGAAGGACTTTTATTTAATGAAAATGCTTATTTGAAAAATTTAAACCAGCTGTAACAGTAACTTTAGTAATTTGCATTTATATGTTGCACTTTATTGAAGATTTCAGAACACTTTGCTAAGGTAGATATTTTCCTCATTTTACAGATGGGGAACTAAGGCATACAGTGATTAAGAGACTTACCCAAGCCTGCAGAGGGCTTGATCCTATAAGTGCGTAGTACCATAGGCAGTCCCAGTGATGTCAATAGGACAACTCTCTGTAGTACCCACTATGCCTAGCAGCATGTATTTGTACAACTGGGCAGAGGTGTCATTGGAACCCAAGCTACCTTATTTCCAGTCCTGTGCTACAACCACTAAGTTAATGGAAGAATTCCAAACCCTCCCAAGTGATAAAAGACAAATTGGTAGAAGGGGAAAAATATTTCAAGGCTTTTTTTAAAATCAGGAACTAATTGTAATTTAAAACTAATTGTACATGGGATCAGATGTGCAGACTCTTCACTCAGATGTGAAATTAGTAAAGAACTAAAGATAGGCAGCTCCAGGTTTTATCTTAAGTCCTAGACTTTAGATTTCAAATATCTGGGTGTGTTTGTGAATGAGCAGATGCAATTATCCTCTTGAAATCTTCTGTTCTCAGGATATGCTGTGTATAAAGTTACCTTTTCTTGGCTGCTAGGCTGACCTTTGAATAAATGCACTGAGCCATAACGTGCTGTTTGTTCGACTCTCCTGGACAGTGAGTATGCACATGGAGTTCAGTTTCTGTCATGCATTTATCATTCATATAGCATAAAGCCGCCTGTTTCATACTGAGTCCTTGCTGTTGGATGTCAGGATGACCCAAGCGTACTACAGGGAAGAAAAACGTGATGTGAAAGCGTGAAGCAGAAATATATTCACAGGTTCTCCATTTCATTTTAAACTCTGAAATCTTTTTCTCAAATTAATTTCACTGTTCCATGGATCTAGAACCCCAAATTAGATCTGAGTTTGTAGGTGAGCCCATTTTAACAGTGGATTGAATCTGAACAGCAAACATCAGCCCTCTGAATCTTGGGAAATCTTGAATCTAAACTTTGAAACCCCACATTCGGACATGTTCTGTCCAGCTAATCTAGTTATTGGGCTCAGTGCAGAAATTACTGGATGTTCGATGGTCAGGGTCGTGCAGGAGGGGAGACTAGATGATCACAACTGCCCTTGCAATAGTTTAGAAAAATAGATTAATAGATTGTAAATATAATCTGTCTAAATTGAATCTGGGTATTTCTGCCAAACTCATAACTGTGGTAGCTACTGGCTGAGCTTGGGTTTTGGTTTAGGCCCATCTTTATCCAGAACGTTACTTTAATCACTCGAGGGAGTTTATTTCCATACTTTCCTTCTAGCGTGTAGAGTATGTAATTAAAAAAAAATACTCTGGCAAAGACAGTAATGCTTTGAGTTCTGGAAAATATTTTCTTCGTGTGTATGGAAGAAGCTGTTTTGCTTGGCTTTGCTTCTGAAATACATGGCACAACATGTATGAAATATTTGAGGCCGTTATGAGAAATGAACTTTTTTTAAAATTTGATTTACCTTTTTCCTGTAGACACCCACAGACTCCAGGCTTGTGGGGGAGTGAGGAAGAGGATTTGATTTACCAGAAGCCCCCAGAACAGTTACATGCAAACTCTTTTCATTTAAAAAACAAACAATCTCCAACACCTAAAACTAAGGAGAAATTTCTGTTGGAATTTCCCCTTAGTTTAATGCCTCTTAAAACTATGTTCTATAGAAATCTAATAACCCTCAGGCACGACCATAAGAAACATCATTAATAATAATTAATAATAGCCTTTGAAAAACCTACAGATGAGATTCAGGCTTACTCTCCCACCTGAATGCAGAGAGGAAGTGGTGTTAAGGGCCCATTTGCTTTCTGGTGTGGAGTGTATCAGGGTTTGGGGGCAGAGTAGCCTCTGTGGGGCTGCC
This sequence comes from Natator depressus, assembly GCF_965152275.1. NCBI lineage: Eukaryota > Metazoa > Chordata > Testudines > Cheloniidae > Natator > Natator depressus. Next base: position 123,237,873 of record NC_134237.1, read on the forward strand.
ACTCTCCTTCCTGTGAAGGCAGGTGGAGAATGAATGGACCCTTGACTCCTCCCATCACCTTTGCCCCAATGCGCCAGCCAGGGGGAAGTAATCTGAGATCCAAGGGGGAGGGCAAAAGGGACTAACTGCTGCCCAATCCTCAGTTCAGTCCCTGGTATAAATTAGAGCAGCCTCCACTGGTAGCTGTGCTGCTGGTAACCCTTAAATGTCATTATGCAACCTGGGATCACCAAAATTGAGATGAGTTCCAGGAATGCCTCTGACGTGCCCCCTATTTTCATTCACAGAAAGGTGCAAAGGGGCTATCGATTAGTGGTTTTCAAACTTTTTTTTTCTGGCAACCCAGTTGAAGAAAATTGTTGATGCCCATGACACAACGGAGCTGGGGATGAGGGGTTTGGGGTGCAGGAGGGGGTCAGGGCTCTGGGCTGGGGGTGCAGGCTGTGGGGTGAGGCTGGGAATGATGGGTTTGGGGTGCAGGAAGGGGCTCCAGATTTTGGGGCGGGGTTTGGGGTGCAGGAAGGGGCTCCAGATTTTGGGGCGGGGCTTAGGGCAGGGGATTGGGGCGTGGGCTTACCTCGGGCATCTCCCAGTCAGCGGCATAGCAGGGGTGGAGAGGCAGGCTTCCTGCCTGTCCTGGCACTGCACACTGCACTGCGCCCTGGAAGTGGCCAGGAGCAGGTCCGGCTCCTAGGCAGAGGCGTGCAAGCGGCTCCCCATGGCTCTCGCCTGCAGGCACCGCTTCCCCAGCTCCCATTGGCTGGGAACCAGACCTGCTGCTGGCCGCTTCTGGGGTGCAATGGGGTGTCAGAACAGGTAGGGACTAGTCTGCCTTACCCGGGCAGCACGGCTGATGGGACTTTTAACGGCCCGGTCAGCAGTGCTGACCAGAGCCGCCGTGATCCGTTCTGTGACCCAGTTCTGGGTCGCAACCCACAGTTTGAAAACCCCTGTCCTAGGACAATGTCTACACTGCAATTTTATAGCCCTGCAGCCTAAGCCTCCTGAGCCTGAGTCAGCAGACATGGGCCAGCTGCGGGTGTCTTATTGCAGGGTAGACGTAACCCATGTGACCTGCAGAGCCAGTAGAGCGTTGACAGTGGGACAACAAGCTCCCCAACGCTATCCCACCAATGCGACTCAGCCCTGAGCTGTTGGTATTGCCTGAGCAGTTCGGTCACCAGGCCTGACTGCTCAAGTCGATAACAGAGGTACCACTGAATACCAGTGTTGGGTTTTTTAGGATTCATAGATTAAGTTCAGAAGGGACCATTAGATCCTCTAATGTGACCACATGTGTAACACAGATCAAAGAACCTTACTCGTTAATTTCCTCATCAAGCCCATTAAGTCGGTAGGAGCCATAGCATCTCTCTTAGACAGCAAGTGATGAAGGATCCACTGTGCCCCTACATCAGTTGCTCCAATGGCTCGTTGCCCTTTGCTGTTAAAAATTTGCACCTGAATTTCTCTAGCTAGGGAAATAGACACCTGTCTGGTAGGAGCCAGATTGAGGCCACCAAACATTGATCAGATGATAATCCCTGACAGTTACAAGACATCTGGGCTGCATCAAACCAGTGACCTAGACATATAAAATCCCTCTATTCCATTACCAATCCCCTGAGCTATCCAGTTCCCTAAATTCAACAGGCGTCATGGGCTGTTAGCTACTTGAATTTTCATAGTAACTGACAAGAAAACATTGCCTTTGAATAGAGGATATGTTCTTCCCATTCGTCTCCATAAATAGAAGCAGGTCTTACGTGTCACTGGCATGTATCATGTAGGAGTGGTTAACAGTGTTTAACTTGGCTGTAGTAGTGTCTCTCTAAGGCAGTCAGGCAAGCATGGACACGTGCACGCACACACACACACACACACACTCACTCTCTCTCTCTCTCAAACCCTATTGCAGAATTTGCTACGCTCCAGAATGTTAGTAAGATTCAGGGGGAAGCAGGGAAACCATCCCAAAGGATTGATGACTTGGCACTGCCTGGTTAGGATGATTTAAATAATCCATTAAAAGGTGAGTGGTAGGAAAAGCAGGCATCTCTCATTCTTCCCCCGCAAGTGCTATTCATTCTCATTATCCAATGAGGGGCTCCATCTCGGATTGGCACACTGAAGTTGCAGGATGCAGAGGAAGAGCTGCTCAAGGGAAATTCATCTCCTCTCAAAAGGATGTTTCTGCTTGGGGAAGGGAAACCATCTGGCAGCTAAGGTGATTCCAGCTGGTCTCAATAACTGTAGTTGGAAGGAAAGGTTAAGGAAGCTGGTTTTATTCTCAGTGGGCAAGAGGAGACTTCAAGGAGAGGGAAACCCCATTTCAAACCCATAAAAAGGATTGTGATATGTGGTTCAAGGTAAAACAGAATGATGCATACTATCTCCAGGCCTGATCCAACTCTCACTGAAGTTAAGGAGTCTTTCTGTTGCCTTCCATGGGAGCTGGGTTGGGCAGTAAGTGTGTGTGTGTGTGTGTGTGTGTGTGTGTGTGTGTGTGTAAATGGTATATTATGGGGACACCGAAAGATCAAACCAGCTGCTGTAGTTGTGGGAGTCGTCATAATTTCACATGGTTTGGGGGTGTCCACAAGGAAACACTGACCCAGTGGTTAGTCTGCCTGTCCACCCACTCAATGTGTCATTGTTGCTCTGGAGAAAATACTTTAGGGACACTTAAAGGTTGAAGTTCAGCGTGTTTCCAGGGATTTGTCTCATCTTTGGTGCCAGAGGTGATGCACCCAAGTGAAGATGAGACATGCATATGGAGAGGATACCATGCCCCACATGATTAAACTGTATAATTAACTTGTGCACTCATCTCATTTGTTTCCTCAAATCTCTGTCCCCGCTGGCAGTAGGCGCTAGACACCAGTGAAACCAGAGCCATTCACAAAATGGGAAATGCTGTTAACTATGATGCTCCCTAGAATATCTACTGAATGAATAGCGTTGCAACGGACTATGGACTACACTATGACTACAGGATTCTCATCTTTTAAATTCCTCCTCAAAACATAATTTACTGGTTTCCACTGCCACTCTCTGCTCAGGTAAAGGCCATTTCCGCATCCAGCGAGGGGGAGAATGCTCTCTCCTGTGCACATCTTTCTGCTCCATGGTTTAGTGTTCCTTTCCTGGTACATCGTCCATGTTTTTGTCCCACTCCCGTACTGTCACTCTAGCTCCTCAGGGAGGAGCTTCTTATATGTTTTGAAAAACATGCATACAGCACTATGTGAATAACAAATAAAAAGTTATTTGAGAATCTTATTTACCTGACATGAAGGCATGAGGTACAGATTGCTGCTAATAGTGTAGCTGCGATTTCCCTGATCCTTCAGCATCAACCTGGAAGCGCAAAGTTAAGCAAAAATGAATCCAGACGTTTCAGAATTGCCAGATGGCTTAATTCTAACATTACTGGACATTTATTTTATGCAGAGCAGTTCTGCTTATTTTCATACTTCAAAGTATCTGGGAGGGGACTTTGATTTCCATGTTTATGAATCTAGTAAGAAGTAACGTGCCCGTAACATTTTAATCCTAAGTATTAGCTCATCCCAAAACTTCAGGGATGCTAGTGTACACACCCTGTATTGCATATGGGTAGACAATTAACCAAAATTTCTGTTACGTTTGTTCTCATACATGCCTGTCTTTTAAGCAATCACATTTTCCACAGAAGATGAACATGTTTAGATACCACTGGTTCTTGGGCATTCTGCGTTGCAAAATACTTTGCATCTGTCTTATTTTTCTTCATGAACAAACACGTAGTTAGCATACAGATTTGCCATTAAGTAAACTTCCGGGACACACATCACAGCTGGTTTACATGCAACTTAATCTGGTCATCCATATTCTTTAGAGGCTCGGGTTGAGTTTTCATGAAATATTCATAAGGATGTGCAAAAATATGCAGAATTGGAAGGCAGGAGGTTCTAGTGGACAGGGCCCTGGATTGGGAGTCAACTCTGGGTTCCATACCTGGCTCTGTCACTGACTTGCTGTGTGAAGCAAGCCAGCTACTTCACCGTCCTGGGCCTCCATTTCTAACTCTGTCTGTCTGTCCTCTGTTCAGGTTGTAAGCTCTTTGGGGTAAGGAGTGTATCTCGCTATGTTTTTTTGAAGAGTGCTTAGAATAATGGGTCATTGGTCTTTAGTAGGCGCCTCTAAGTGTCTTCGTAATTCAATAAGGAATCTGGTGGCACCTTAAAGACTAACAGATTTATTTGGGCATAAGCTTTCGTGGGTAAAAAATCACTTCTTCAGATGTAATTCAATTAACCTCAAATTCTTATTTTTGCCTTTTGTAACAAAAATGTCCATTTTCACAACAGAATTTTGCTAAATTACAGTATAAGTGAATGATTATTGGTTCTGTGTTTCAAGAAAATATGGTTTTTGCACTGAAACCACATTCAAGACATGCTTTTGTTTATATTTAATGGGAAGATAGCAATTTTGTTGAATGAAATGAAATTTGGGAGGTGGCCCACTGCCTGGAAACAAACTGATAACAGGGTTTCATTCAACGCTGCGGTGGTGCCAAGTTTCATGACTTTATCATTAATGCCATCCTATTTGATGGGTGTTTTCTTTGAAGCCCTAGCTCTTGGGAAAAGTCGGATTACATGAGAATCTCAGCTTTCATTCTAAAAAGGTAAATTTTTAGCCTATAGCATGGAGGAGAAAAGCATGGACCCTGAAGGCTCAGAAAACCAGAAGACACATAAAGAACCTAAGGGTTAGTTATTTTAAACTTGCACAATTTTTTGGGCCTGACTCCTAGTTTTTTGAAAGGGTGAATGGCATAAAGTTCAGACCAGGGCTTAAATTCTCATAGTATTTCCTGGAGCCCCCATGGGAGATGCCAGGGCTTGGGGCTTTTATCCCTCAGATTTGAAAATATTTACTGGAGCTGTGCTCCGGACAGCTCTGGCTGAATTTAAGCCCTGGTTCAGAAAGCTCTCAGACTTGTCTGGGGAGCAATCATGAGTTGGCAGCACTGCATCTGATCATGACAAGCTTATGTTTGCTCAGGATACTGCTGCCCTAACACTGGGGCTATCTTAGATAAATTGCAACATCCAGTCATCTTACCCTAGAGAATTATATGAAGACCTCAGAAACCTGGGCCAATATAGAGGAAACTTCAGGACAGTTGGAAATTCAGTGCATGCGTAGATTCTAGTAATGACTATAATAGAATGTTACCTTTGGTTGACTTTATTTGATGCTTTTTACTTTTTCCTGCGAGGAAGTAAAGTTCCCTTGGCCTGTGACACAGATCAGCTTATTAATATTTAAATTCTCATGTGCTAGCTTGTTTCCCAAAATGGGGATCCTGAAATATAGGGGTTTTTCATAGTGTCCTAATGCTGAAATATGGCACACAGACCCAAAGGACAGAATTTCTCCCTCTTATCTTCACTGAAGATTGATAGTATATTGAAGAAAAAAACTAGTGGAGGTATAAACCCTGATGGTTCTGGGAGTAACCCAACCTCTAAAGGACTGGGGTTAGGAAGAAACTTCGCCTATAGACAAATTGACCATTAAAGGATTTCTTGCACCTTCCTCTGAGGCATTGGATACTGGCTGCTGCCCAAGACAAGAAACTGGACTAAATGGACCACAGGAACTGCCATGTCTGATCGGAGCACTGTTTCTACTGCACGTTCTACAATGATTGTGTGGGTGATGTTTGTTGCGCCTCCAGGGTGTGGAATGAAGTTCAAATATGTAACAGAGACCTGGGGCAAAATTGTACTTGCAGTAATAATGAAATAATTCCAAAGTACATTCAGTGCCATTAATGGGTTGCTCTTAGTTATACCAGGGTAAATCCAGAGTAAGAGTTTAGCTTCTGCAGTTTTCAGAGTAACAGCCGTGTTAGTCTGTATTCGCAAAAAGAAAAGGAGTGTTTGTGGCACCTTAGAGACTAACCAATTTATTCTGCAGTGTGGATGAGAAAGCAAACTTTTGTCTAGAATGAGGGACAGAAGGAAAAGGATACAAACAGGGATATGATATATGTGATCAACAGAAATACCATATTGTGTAGCAGCAATTCAGCATTTCCGATGAAAATCATTTGCAAAAATAAAACAGAATTCTAGATTTGTGTGGGGCAAATGTGGTTAGTTAACTAATGAAAGCCCTTAACGTTATAAAAGGCTATTCATAGACTGCGTGTGAGTCCCACTCCCCATCAGACGACGCGTAAATAAATTATTAAAAAGGAAAGGCAGATCTGTCTCTGGTAGATCCTTAAAAATGTAAAGCTTTCCCACAAGGTCAAGCAACTTCTCTAATTCAGTTCCTTTCTTGTGCTCCATGACAGTTGGTCATGTATAAATTAAAGACTAACAAGTAATGTCATTCCCAGGTTGGGTTTGGAGTCCCTATTCTATTTAACAGAGTTCAAATTCGGGTGTGCAACAAATCCTTGGCAGTTATGGGGAATCATGGAGAGCAGCTGTAAGTGCAGCAGAATTAGTTTTGTGAATAAATCAATACAAATTCCCAGGATTATTGTGATTACAACCTGTTTATATCATATTACATAATGGGTTACAGAACCATACAGTTCTTCCTCTCTCTCCATTACATGAGCAGCTGTACCCTGTCGGAAGTCTTAAATGTCTAACATTCCTAGGAAGAGTGAGAGAATATGACGTCTTGCCTATAAGGAGATGTTTTTCATGCCACTAGAAACCCAGTAAAGGTTTGATAGGAACATATACACACTACGTGTACTGTGGTGTGTGGAGTGCTTTGCAAACTCTGACTTCCCTGTTGTGTTAAAAATCTTTCACCGGGATTGGAAGGACGTGCTTTGCTCTGTGATTTACTCTCAGAATTAGACATGTAAATGCATGGCACGCTGCAAGGGCTGTTTCCTTCGGCCAACATTCCTGAGTCCCACTAAAACAATACGTGTCAGTCCATAAGGATAACATAAAGATTTATCTGACAATCCTGGTGCCTCTAATCTCTCTATTCACTGTGGATCAGCCTTTCTTATGACTAAAATTTGTGAACTCCGTCCAAAACTTGGGTAGTGGTTGAACAGAATGTTTATGATCAGACCAGATTAGATCATTGCTACTGATGTGCATAGTGCTTATGGTTGGCGGCTTAGGTGCTTCACAGCCAGGTGAGAAGACGAGATCTTTGCCTTCCTAGGCTTGCAGTCGGAGGCCTGCTCCTCCCAACACTTAACCTCCAGGCAAAGCACTTACTACGTTGGGCACCCCTATTCACTACAGTGAAATTACTCATGGTAGTAAGTGCTACCCAGGCCTAAGTGTTTGCAGGATGATGTTGTAGATAGATGGGATAGTACTATACATGCTTGTGGTAAATATGGGAGGACGCAAAGTCTAAAAAAGATATCCCAGTGGATATCTGAGATTCTGTATCTTCCACAGAGAGTACAATTTTAAATCATGTTCTTGTATATATGCTCCGCTTCTCCAGCTGCACAGGGAAATGGAAGCCAGCAAGAACACGTTTCAGCATCTTTCCCGATGTTATAGAAATAACAGTATAAATTCGGATGGGACAAACCATAGGAAATGGACCTAGCTACCTAGAATGCGAGCGAGCTCTCGGATGCAGGGACTGTCTTTGTGCGTGCATTTGTACGGTGCCTTGCACAAGGGGGGGGGGGTCTAATCCTTAATTGGTGTCCCTAGATGCTACCACAATAGAAATAAATACTTAGCTCGTCTTTCACCTTCTGGAAGGTCAGCCTGCTTTTCAGAAGTTCAGTATCTCCAGAAATCTACTTTAATAGAGATCCTTCTCCATCCTGGCCTGAAATCCACTAACTCTGTAACTCACAAGCAGTCAGCTGTGCAGGGTCCAATGCATGCCTCTCTAGCAACTTTAAACCACAGTTGCCAAAGTTTTCCATAAATAACAATGATGGGACAAAATAAAGGTGGGTGTGAGGGGGAAAAAATAGGAGTCATCCAAAATTTGGGACTTTTTCTTTTCAAAGGGATATTTGCTGTTACTAGCACATATGGAAGCGGGTAAATCTGCGTTCCGGGCTTGGTTGGTCTTCTTGTGGAGTTTATAGAGTTGCACTCCCTGATTAAGAGAGGTAGAGGGGTAGCCACAAGGGAGACAACTGCAAACTATTGTTTCACAGTGGTGATGAGTTCCAGGGATTTTGCAGGGAATCTGCATTACAAGTCAATATTTCCTGGTACAAAACATACAGAAAACAACCTGTCAGCTGTTGCCACATCAGCCCTCTAGAATTGCCTATAGGGCTTGTACTGTCCAGTGCTAAGGGTCTTGGGTTTGATCCCTGCCAATGATCATGGTACAGACTTTTTAAAGCTATGGTGGTCTATCACCAAATGGCAGCCCAGAAGGGACATGAACTCCTGTGTACCTTATGTGCTTGGTCCAAGCTTGTCTAGTGGGAGAGTGTGTAATTCACTAGATTAATGCATATCAGCATGACTCCCTTCAATAGCGAATTATGCATTTAAAAAAAAAACTCGATAAGCATAATAATGTGCTTGTGTGTACTATGTGGGCAGTGTAAGATTTATGATGTCCTTAGCTATTCATTTCCTTGCTTTTAAGTGCTTGGGATTAGTAAATGATGTACAAGGTAAGGACGCTGCTGTCACTTAGCAATACTAATTTTTAAAATTAAGCTAATTGTTTTTGGAATAAACAGAATAGTTCTCTCTCCAGGGCTGTCAGTCTTGTCCATTTCAGCAACGCTAAATTCACTTACAAATGTATATCACTTGCTACCTCTGGAGCCCACTGCACTATTCCTGTTTCATGCTGGTGTAACTCCAATGCTGTTAGGGCAGTGGTGAATCAGGACCTAAACATGTGAATAAAATCTTGTAAAGGAGTCTCTCTCTTTTTTTTTTTTTTTTTTTAAAATGACCTCTAACAGATCTTCTCAGGGATGCCTGCACTATAGTGATTTTGCTCCTGAGAAGTGGCACCCACTGGTAGAAATGACTAGCTACCTTCAATGTTCATACAGCAATCATCTAGCTGGCCCCTGGCAACTGCTTCAGGATCACAGGGATGAAGCTTGTGATGAGACAACTTGTGGGATGGAGACCACACAAAGAGAAGAAGAGGGTTATGCTAGAGTTTAAGAGCCATCTGCCAGTGACACATACACAGTGTGCAATATGATTTATACTGTAACCCTCAATAGATGACACAGGAAGGAACGATGCAGAGCCAGGGCCAGATTAAGTTTCATGGGGTCTGGGGTTGTTATAAGTTTGGGGGCACCAAACTGAGATAGTGAGAATGAACTTAATCAAGAAACCACAGGACAAGAAGAAAAATTCTTGAATTGCCTGTATACCAAGGCTGGGAGCCTGGGTAACAAACAAGCGGAATTAGAATGTATGCTTATAAATTCTCAGTTCCATCTAGTTGGCATTACTGAAACCTGATGGGATGATTCACAGGATCAGAATGTTTGAATCCATGGTTATAACCTAGTTCGGAAGCAGTGAGAGGGGAAGGGGAGTGGCACTCTGTCAAAAACAGCTCAGAAGAAAAAGATCTTGAATGCTCCTGGATCAATATCTGAACGGATAAAGTGCAAGACGGGATATTAGTTATTTCTGCTATAGACCACCAAATCACAATAGGGAACAGGGTGACTCCCTCCTTAGGTACCTATTTATAATGCTTAGGGAAAAAAGACTGTGTGTTCATGGGGGACTTCAACTGAGTAACACATGGTGGAGGTCTCATGCTACCGGCACTGAAACATCTTTGGAATTGCTAAATATTATAGGTGACAATTTCCTAAATCAAAAAGTGATGCAACCAGCATGGAATAATTCTTTATCAGACTTTGTCCCAACAGAGAGAGAGGAACTGATTACAGGAATAAAAATTAATGGTAGCTTAGATACTTGATCACATTTATAAGCAGAATAAAGTTCAGACCAGTTCTCTCTCTCTCTCTCTCTCACACACACTCACACTCACACACACACACACACTCACACACACACACACACGGTTTAATAGGGCCAGTTCACAAAGCTGAAAACAATTGAGCCAAATCACCTGGGAGGAAGAATTTAATCGGAAAAATGTGAATGATGATTGAGAATTACTTAACAACACCTTACTAGATGTCCAGCAAGCCACAATTGAGGAAAAAGGCTAACCAGGGTTAGAGTGTAAGTGAAGACAGCTATAAAAATAATATAGAACAACGGGGAAGTTGATAGTAATGAATATAAATCAGAAGTTAGGAATTGTAGAGAAGGCAGAAATGGTCAATAAATATTTCTGTTCTGTATTTGGGGGAAAAAAACAGATAATAGAGTCTCATCATATGGGAATGAGAAAACTCTTTCCATTCCACTAATCATCTCTGGAGGACGTTATTAGATACTTTTAAATCAGCAGGTCCACATATCTTGCATCCAAGAGTGTTTAAAGACCTCACTGAACTGTTAATACTGATTTTCAGTAAATCTTAGAGCACTGGGAAAATGTGAGAAGACTGTAAGAAAGCTAATGTGCCAATTTTTAAATAGGGTAACACGATAACCCAGGTAATTATAGTCCTGTTAGTCTGATATCGATCTTGGGCAAGATAATGGAAATGCTAATACAGAACTTGATAAAGAATTAAATGAGGGTAATGTAATTAATAGAAATCAGTTAGGACTGTCAATTAATAGCAGTTAACTCACACGATTAACTCAAAAAAATTAATTGTGATTAATTGCACTGTGAAACAATAGAATACCAGCTTAAATTTATAAAATTTTTGGGATGTTTTACTACATTTTCAAATATATTGATTTCTATTACAACACAGAATACTAAATGTATAGTGCTCACTTAATATTTTTTATTACAAATATTTGCACTGTAAAAATTATAAACAAAAATAGTATTTTTCAATTCACCTTATACAAGTACTGTAGAGCAATCTCTTTATGGTGAAAGTAACTTACAAATGTAGATTTTGTTTTGTGTGTTACATAACTGCACTCAAAAATAAAACGTAAAACTTTAGACTACAAGTCCACTCGATCCTACTTCTTGTTCAGTCAGTTACTAAGACAAACAAGTTTGTTTACATTTACAGGAGATACTGCTGTCTGCTTCTTATTTACAATGTCACCAGAAAGTGAGAACAGGCATTCGCATGGCACTTGTGTAGCTGGCGTTGCAAGATATGCTAAACATTCATATGCCTCTTCATGCTTCGGCCACCATTCCAGAGGACATTTTACCTCTGTATTTGGCCCTGCTGTGACCACTGCCAGAATCCTGTGTCCAATTCCGGTGCCCACAATTCAAGAAAGAGGTTGATAAATTGGAAAGGGTTTAGAGAAGAATGATAAGAATTATTAAAGGATTAGAAAATGTACCTTTTAGTGACAGACTCCAAGAGCTCCATCTATTTAGCTCTAACAAATAAATGGCTAAGGGGTGATTAATTACAGCCTATAAGTATTTACATGGGGTACAAATATTTAATAATGGGCTCTTCAAGGTAGCAGAGAAAGGGATAACACAATCTAATGGCTGGAAGTTGGAGCTAGACAAATTCAGACAATATAAGGTAACATTTTTGACAATGAGAGTAATTAACCATTGGAACAATTTACCAAGGGTCATGGTAGATTTTACATCACTGACAATGTTTAAATCAAGATTGGATGTATTTCTAAAAGCTATGCTCTAGGGCAGTGGTTCTCAGCCAGGGGTACGTGTATGCATGTGGGTATGCAGAGGTGTTCCAGGGGATACATCAGCTGGTATTTTCCTAGTTTTATAACTGGCTACATAAAAAGCACTAGCAAAGTCAATACAAACTAAAATTTCACCTAGACAATAACTTCTTTATACTCTATATAGTATACACTGAAATGTAAATACAATAGTTATATTCCAATTGATTTATTATGGTAAAAATGAGAAAGTAAACATTTTTTCAGTAATAACCTGCTGTGACACTTCTGTATTGTTATGTCTGATTTTGTAAGCAAATAGTTTAAGTGAGGTGTAACTTGAGGAACACAAGACAAATCCGACTCCTGAAAGGGGTACAGGAGTCGGGAAAGGGTGAGAGCCACGGCTGTAGGAATTATTCTGGGGAAGTTCTATGGCCTGTGTTATACAAGAGGTCGGAGTAGATGATCACTTCTGGTCTTGGAATCTATGAACCTGGCATGTGCCTGGAGCGGAGTCTACAATAATTGGAAAAGTACTTTGCAATGTGCAACTGACTATTTCAGAAAGTACTTTATGCCCCATTAAAAAAAAAGTCTCCGCAAATATTTGAAGATGCAAAGGCATGTCCATATTTTTTTAATATGTTAATCAAGGAAAGGATCAAACTGACTCAACAATTCCAAGTTTCCCAACTAAATGCTGTTATAAAGAGAGATGACAGCTTCATTTTCTCCTTTAAACAGAAGACCATGATCAGCAAGAAACTTTACTACTGCAACAACCAGTCTAAGCAATACATCAGCTCATTTTCACATTGTTTTTTTCAGTTCACAGTCTACCTGGCCTTTGGTTTCTATCTGGGAAGTCCACATAAGCATTGTTTTGATGAGAAACACTGCTTTAATGCTCTACAATGGGAACTGTAGTATGTGGTCAGTCATTAAATCCGGAGTCACTAAATACAGTTGCATGAGAGACATCTCCAAGTAACAAGCATAGAAAACAGAACAGCAACCCTGGCGATCGTGCATAAAGAGGCACAGAGTCTCCATTTTTCACACAGCAGGTGAACAGGGTTTTTGATAAACATGGCTTCTGGTTTTTGGAATTTTTTTTAGTTGCTTAAAAATTGCAATTTTTATTTTGACACGATAGAAGTTCCGTTGCAAATCCAGTAAGATCGCAGGGTCTCCATGGCTGGGGCCCAGAGTGCAGCATTAGTTACTATACTGTCATGATCCAGTCAGAACCAAGGGTCAAACCTGAGGCCAAGAGTAGCAGAGGAGTTCATAGTCAAGTTCCAGGCCAGGGTTGATAACAAGGATCGAAGTCCAAGTCAGATTTCAGGGTCCAGAACAAGAGGCGAGGTCCAAGTCAAGTCAAGGTCGAAGCTAGGAGTTCACGAACAGGGAGCAGGAGCGGTCGTGGCAGCTACAGCAGATCTGAGCTGGTGCCTTGACACTTCCTGGAATGTCCCTTGGGTTTATATAGGGTGGGGAGCCAATCAAGAGCCATGAGGCCGCTGCCTAGCAGACCCCTTGAGGTGGGACCTTTCATTGTCCATGTCCTCAGCAGGTTGTGGGTAATGGAGCATGAGCTGGTTATAGCTGCTGCTGGTTGGTGGCAGCTCTACAGGCCCAGGTTCAAGACCCGCTGGGCCTTACACCTATAGATCAATTTGCATATCCACTACATTATTACCTTCATGTGTGGCAATGTCACTCTCTTTTGAAACTGACTCCCTGGAGAGTGTAAAGTTAGGACTTGCCAATTACACTGTAATCCATCAGTATTGGTTGTTTCATCCTATTGACTTTTCTCTGTATTTTCCGAAGTGCTGGTAACGCCGCATACATTTGTTGGTATTTTATTAAAATAGCTTGTCAGCTTTGGGGCTTTGTTTAACAGATCTTCTGTGCAAAGGCTTTGTGGTTGTTGTGCTTTCCGCTTTTTAACACCGCTCTCATACTTTCTTGGTGCTCTGTCCAGACGTTTTTATACGTTCTTCTAAACTGTGTCACATTCGTGCCGTGACCTTGCCTGGCCTGACACGTGACTTGATCGCAGGTCAAATGCACCATATGATCAGGCAGTTGTTGCTCCAACTGAACACCGCTTCGTAGTAAAATAGTTGTGTTCCAATTCATACAGTAAATACTATATGGGGGGGCTCAAAATCTGGGGTCCAGGCTGCAGTTCCTAAAGCCCCTGAGTTAATCTGCTCTGTTTGTAGCCTAGTGATTAAAGCATATGACTGGGCATAAAGTGTGTAGTAATTTTTTCTTTTCAAAAGTGGCTGTGTTGACCTAAATCTGCTTCCGTTAAAGTCCAATGGTAAAACCCTGTGGGAGCAGAATCAAGCCCATGGGTGGTGGCTGAACGCGCTGTTGGGGGAGATTAGCCTCTGGCCCTTCCCCTTCCCCTCTCCTGCCAGAGACCAGGGCGCACACGCCCCCTCCGCAGCCACCAACCTCCCCGTGCACCCCCAGCCCCAGCACACCGGGCGAGTGGCACGGCTGGAGTGCCCCTAGTCCCAGCATGCCAGGCGGGCAGCATGGCCAGAGCCCTCCCAGTCCTAGCGCACTGGGCGGGCAGTGCAGCCGGAGCGCCCCTAGCCCTGGGCCTTGTGTGCATCGGCCCCAGCCTGCCCTGTCCCAGCCTCTCAGCCACACTGCAAAGGGAACTGGAAGCAGGCAGGAGAGGGCCTGGGGGGCGGAGCGTGGGCAGGACCATGTCAAGCTTTATGGGGAAGCACAGCCTTCCCCTGCCTATGCCACCCACGGTCAGGCCAATGCTAAATGCTTTTGAAAACTCCACTTTAAAAATGCTGGATTCTATTCCTGGTTCTGCTTCTGAACGGCTGTGTGACTTAGTTTTCTCATTTAGTAAGGGGGGCTTGGTGGGGGTGATCGACACTCTGATTTTTCACAGCCCATAGGCAGCAGTAGCCAGAACATAAATTAGAGTAGCTCCAAGGCTGTTCTAACTTATGCTAGCAGCGGGGCAAATTCCCGGGCAGCTGAAGAATATGGGGAATGCATGTATGGGGAATACGTTGAAATCACAGACATATGCAGGCATAGAGAACTGGTCCCTGAATTCCAAACAGGCTCAAACATTGATGTCATGGCTGTTCATGGAAAAGACAAGAGCCAAATTCAATTAATAAAATTGTTTGCCGTGAATAGATCAACAAGCTGCTTAATAATGGCAAGTATTATTCTAATAGGTCAGTAGGATACACACCCAAGTTGTCAAAGATCACATATGTAATCTCAGTCACCTCTTGGATGATGTGGAGATTGCTTAGAATGGTATATAGAACAGTATATCACAGGCTGCCACTGAAATAATTGGCTTCAGACGGTTTGTGTATAGATTAGAGAATTCTGAGCCCTGGTAGCATTTGACACACACCCTGCCCCGGTGTTAATGGTGGCAGATGTGCAAGGGGAGAATCAGGCTCTGACAGGATATGAATTAGGGAAATCTCTAAAAGAAGAGCAACATTCATTCTGGCACAGCAGCTGTAGAGCTGTCATGCGCCAGTATTAGCTTTTCTCTGTATCTAAGTTTTGCTGCATTTTGTGGCTCGGGAATGGATTCATATGCTACTCCTTCCCCCCCCCCTCATTACAATTTTGGTCACAAGAATGAGATATTGAAATGTTAATGCGGAATATATAGGGAGACCTTTTCAATATTTCCTTTCTAGATGCATGCCTATATCCCATACCAACGTGTGTCTGTGCATTAATTCAACACCCATACATTCAGAGAGAATTGGATCACATCACTATCTGTCCAGTGTGATGGCTTCTACTGTGCTAGAATGCAGTGAAGACAGATGAATAGGGGACACCAGCTTACAAGATCAGTAGACAATCTTGTTTAGGGCGGACTAAAATGCATGGTAAACTATTTGCAGGATCTCATATATTTTAATATCCCAGAACAAATGATCCTCCTGTCATGCACGAAGGATTGGTGAGAAAGTGTAGTTTGGCGTATGGCATTAGACTAGGCCTAAGGGAATAATGTCTGTAAATTAGCATAACAGAGATAAGGTACCCGAATGGTTTCCATTCTAATCTGTTTCCACTTGCTCATAACTTGCTGACATTTTTATCTTTTGGGCTGAAATTTTCCATGCTTGTTTTCTGCTTGAAGTAGAATAATAATAACAATAATGATGACGGTGATGATAAAGGAATGAAAACAGTTCAGCTGTTTGAGTATGAGGTGTGTGCACTGGGAAGAAACACCTCTCCTGGGACTTCAAAATTGAAAGCTGGCTTGGCAATAGCCCTCCCCAAGACATGTCTTTGGGTGTTAGCAGAGCTCTATATATGTTTATATTAGACAGTAAATATAAAGAAAACCATAGACTGGTATAGTAGAATATGTCGTATTGTTAAATCTTTAGGCTCAATAAAGTTGTTATGAACTGAGCTGCGAATGGCTTCAGACAGCAGCTCTCCACAGAGAAATTTGGCTTTGACTTTAAGCCCTTGGAAAAAGTTAGAGCGCATGTGCAGGAGGGTTTGTGTTTTTGTGCTAATCCTGCAAAGTCCACAGCTAAGGAAGGATTGGCTGCATGTCCGTGGACACACAGCGAAACGCATAGTGAAATACGTTGCTGTAAATTATTAAAACGTCTGGGGTGGGAAAAGGTTCCCGTGGACCTGTAAGGAATGAAGAGGTTGAAAGACCATTCCTGAGGGTTGTATAAGATCCGTTGTATTAATTTAAATGGAATAAAGGGCCCAAAGAGTCAAAACTGTAACTGTCCAACATTAAACAGTTTTAAACAAGGTTTGGGGTTTGGTGTACAGAGACCTCAGCCTACTTAGTCCAATGCAAACACATTGTAAATCCTTTAAAGCCTTTTATTAAAGATGCAGAAAAGAAAACCAGTTAAAGCATTTACAATGTAAAGTATTAAGTAAGGCTTTCCTTTCCCTGGGGCTGAAGAGAGTGGTTAGAATTAACCCCCCCTTGTCTGATAGTCTCTTCAATGAGCTTTTTTGGGACGAGAAGAATTTATTTGTGATGGGCTGGAGCTGTTGTCGTTGCTGTTGTTAAAGTCCAGTCGCATTTCCTGGAAGGCAACCCACAAAAGGAGAAAGAAATGAACGGCAAAGATAGAAAATGCAGCTTTTGTCTCTGGTATGTATTGTATACAGTATTGTTATAGCCGCGTCAGTCCCAGGATAGTAGAGAGACAAGGTGGGTGAGGTAATATCTTTTATTGGACCCACTTCTGTTGGTGAAAGAGACAGGCTTTCGAGCTTAGACAGAGCTCTTCTGCAGAAATTGGTCCAGTCAAAGATATGACCTCACCCCCCTCTCTGGTATTGATTCTCCCTTGCAACTTCACTGCTGGAAAACATAGGCACAGCGCACGATCCTATCAGATACTCTTAGACCTGGCAAACTTGTACCAGCATTGGGCTGTTTAGGGCATTGCTTTTAGCTGCCTTTCTATTCACAGGCTTACAGTGGTGTTTCAAAATATTCAGTTGTGGCCGCTAAGCCAGACTCACGTTAGACAGAAGGCAAAAGGAGAGGGCTAGGAAAGGGAAGAAATAAAGTGGAGAAGGAAAAGGACACTGGCGGAGGTGAGAGGGGCAGCAACATGATGGTGGGGATGATGACAAAGTCTCACATCCCAGCTGTTGATGTCATCTGGGTCCCTCTTTCTGGCCTGGTCAGGACATCTCCCAGGATTAGGATGAAGTAGGTCCAGCATCCCAGGAGATGGTGGGGATGATAGCCATGATGGTGAAACTCACTCCTTCCTCTTGTCTTTCGGTCAGCCAGCATGGTGGTTGTCTCTTCCCCATTTCCCCCCCAAAGTCTTTTCTTCTAGAGCAGTGTTTCCCAAACTAGGGCTGCCGCTTGTTCAGGGAAAGCCCCTGGCGGGCCGGGCTGGTTTGTTTACCAGCTGCGTCTGCAGGTTCGGCTGATCGTGGCTCCCACTGGCTGCGGTTCACCGCTGCAGGCCAATGGGGGCTGCGGGAAGCGGCAGCAAGGGTATGTCATGAGCCTTTACCTCAGTCTGTATGGATCTTGGAAGAGACTGTAGGAGCTCCATGTTTCCTCAGGTTAACCAGAGGGGCCTTCTCCTGTGAGCTCCCTGAGATATATAGGACTGGTGATACAGCCAAACACTTCCAGACTAAGGAATTTACACAAGCTATTGTGTGATTTATTTATTTAGGTCTGCAAAGCTTTCAAGTCCAGGAGGTTGAAGATCTAGTTTCATATTTCTATATTCTCCCCCACTGCCATTTTTGTATCTTTAAAAAAAAAAACCTAGGAAATTCCATGCAAAAATGTCCACTACCCTCTCCTCCTCCTAACCCTCCTCAAAACAATTGTGATGTCTATAAAACATAAATCAGCTATTGATGGCTAGGTTGGGTGGCAGTATGGGGAGCTGCTATTATTTGTTTAGTTATATTAAAACAAATAAAATCTTCTTTTAGTGACATCAGTACACACTTCATCCACCCCAAACCTTAAAAACATGGAAATAAATTAAGGAAAAAGTCTCCAACATTCCCCACCTTCACACTGCCTATCAGTATTAACACACTCACCATGAGGTTTTCATTTCCATCTCCAACAGAAACAAAAAGCAACACACCTCCCAACTTAATCAAATGCAGGTTTTCTCACACAGCCTTAATGGTGCTGGAGACAGACTGGGATATCTCCACACCAAATTGTGAACTCCATTTGGGTTGTAACCCCCATGTTGTGCCATGAGCTGAACGCGTCTAACTTTGCCCAATACCAGTCTATTACAATGTGTTCCCAGCAGCTACTCTGCACAGGAAAGGTGCTTTGCCACCTCACTGAAGGACTGTTACAGAGAAGCAATCAAAGAGCAATCTAAGAACATCAATTTTGAGTGTCAGTCAACCACTGGCCCAGCCCAATGGAACAGTGGATTTTCTAAACAGGAGGGTCAGCATGGCTGATTCATCTGCAGCTTCTCAGATGAGAAGGCACATGGCCAAAGGGGGAGAGATGCTCCTCTTTGAAAAGCCGGGGCAGACCACTGCCACATGTAAGCAGAACTAGCTGGAGGGAGGGAAGGCAGGAGGAACTCTGCCCAGAATGAAATCCTGACAAGACCTTGGACTTGCTGAAAGTGTGAGATCAAATTAAAGGCGGGCACATCTCAGGTTTTTGTTATTTTGCAAGAATCTGTGCAACCTTAGTGTTTTGGTTTTTGAGTGATGTGACTGTAATTAAGAAATCCCTTTGCTAAGCCTGGTGTTCCTTGCTTTCCTGTCACATTGTCCCCAAAGGGTTAAACTAGAAGCCAGAGCGACCGCAACTCAGTGGAACTCGTTGGGAGTGTGTGTCAGTGACTAAGAGCTCGGGAGGTCTGAGGTACTAGTTTCAGAGTCCCATGCCTTAAGGAAGGGCTGAGCCAAGACATCCGAGCTTGGGGAGTGCGCTCTAGAGAGTCAGAGCTAGGACTAGACTTAGCACAGGCGGCTCAGTTTAGGAGCACATGAGACCGAGAAGTTGGGTATCCTCGCAACAGACTGACCATCCATAGGGGGGCCAGGATTAGTTGGGACAGTGATCTCGTAGTCTATTGTATCAACAGATGGAATGTTGGACTGTCACATGGTCTAACTGGAAAATGAGTCTGCCTTAACTTTGCTGAGCTGGTTGTGAAGGTTTTGCATGAGCTGGCTGAAGATGGAGGACGTATTGCTCTTCAGCATCTGTTAAAGGTGGAAGTGAATGTCTTATGGGTGTCTTATCGGTCATATTGCAGGTGATGTGAAGGCCCCTTTCAAGTCATTTGGCACCTTCAAGCTGTCTGTGTGGCCAATCTCTGCAACCATGGGATGTAAGGACTGAGTGTGAAATCCTGGCCACACAGAGGCAATGGCAATAATAAACTTCCCACTCACTCTTTCCTCAGACGTTGTGCTCCAAAACAACCACCCCCGAGAGAGCTGCTTGTCTGAGATTCCCAATAAGCTGTCATCACTTGAATTTGTCACCAGGGAGCACTGGTATTAATTTCAGACTGCTTGGAGGGCTTGCCAACTGTCATAGCCTGTGTGGAGACGCACTGGCGTTTCCTTTATTTTCTGTAAATATAAAGAAACATAAAACTAATTTGAATAGCTGTGAACTACTAGGACTTTCAAACTATCTACTGAATAACACATGACCAGCAGAAATGCAGCACAAGTAATAACACAAGAAATGCCTATAGATTTCCTTCTTGAGGTCCCTCTACTGCCAAGTAATGGCCTGAACATACCCCACTTAAGTCAATAATAATATTTCAGTGGTATTTGGATCAGGGCCTGAAAGAGGCAGTGCAATCACTGTTCTTTGTTTAAAATATTTTGTACCTCATCGTAGGATTTCATACTGCTGCTCATCACTGTAGTATCTGAGCACCTTCCACACTAATTGTTCATAGTCAAGTTCCTAGCTAACTTCATGGCATCTCTGGCCCTTCTCCCTTTTTGGGTTATTGAAAACTCTGCTTGGGAGCTTGTGTTTTTTTAATTGGGGGGGCGAGGGGGCTGGGTAGGAGATGGAGGGGTGGTTGCTGCGAGCTTTGTCCTTGTTATGGTGGAAAAGTTTTATCAAAGGGAAAAGTTTTGCAGTGCCTCCTAAAGACAGTTAGAATCTGGATTAATCTAATCTCCTCTGGAAGGTCATTCCATTGCCAGATCTCCTAAATCAAAAATGCTTTGTCCCCAACTCTCCCTCTTCATTCAAGGGAGGGTCTTACTCTATGCATTGTCCCAGCTGAGTGCAACTGTCTTTGATTCATTACATTTCATAGATTCCAAGGCCAGAAGGCACCACTGTGATCGTCAGCTCTGATCTCCTGTAGAAGACATGCCATAGAACGTCCCTAAATTAACTTCTCTGTGAACTACAGCCTTTGACAGAAACATCCAGTTCTGATTTTAAAATTTCTTTGTAATAATTAATGTGTCATTATTTTGCTGAGCTTTTTAGTACATGAATGGAAACTGAAACGGGGAATGTGAAGTGGATAAAAACTGATCTTACGGCGCCCAAGGGGGCAAAAGCTGAGACTACAGGGCTGAAGTAGACTGTCCCCCAGACCTGAGGTTGGGGTGTCTGGGGTGAGCTAGGCCTACCTATGCTTTAGGTAAGAAAGATGCAGGTAGACTTTGTCTTTTCCTGTTCTACTTTGTGCGTGCTGTTGGGATTAAACAATACTTTGTTTTGCAAAGGCTGTTCTGGGTCACTGTGTTCGCACACTGGTTGCGGCTCCTGAAGGGGAATCTTGCAGGGCAGCTGAGTCCATTCGGGCCTGCTGGGCCATCACAGTTGGTACTCAGGCATGCTGCACTTGGGGACCACCTCTAAAGAGTGGGAGAATTGTGAGATTCCCCCACCTGGAGGGGTTGCACTGAGGGAGACTGAGAAGCGTCAAAGGTGAAGCTAGCCCTGAACTGCGATAGGCACATTTAAGATCACTCGGACATTTTAATACATGATTTGTATTTTGATGCCTAAAGTGCTTCCTACACACCAGCAAGTAACGTTGGTGTTAAGATTTTACCTGCAAATAATGGGGGCAAAAAGAAATGCAATGAAAGCAGAGCTGAAAATCAGATTCCAGATTTCAGTTAAAAATGCAGAAATATAAGCATAAAGGGCCTGACATTTGAGCTGAACTACGGTGGCGTTTTCCTGTGACATGTACAATTAGATCTTTGTGTCTTTTTTTTTTTATGTGCTGTCTAGCATTCATTTTATTTGTCTTGGTAAGTTTCACAGTCTTACTGTGATAAACTGTATATACTGATCATACACATTATGTGGGGACGGTCTGAAATGGACTGAACTCACAGCCAGACTCTCAGTGTGTAAGATACCTGTAAATCCCCACATACTGAGAGGATGCTAGAAGTCATCCTCAATAGAAGTTCTTGATGGTTTTTCCCTTGGAAACTAGATCCACTGCTCAGACAAAAAGCCCAGCTTTCACAGCAGGGTAGAATTGAGGGTCAGTTAGCAGACTGAATGTTTGTCTAATCATTATAGCAGAAGACTGGGAGTCAGGATTCCTGTTCCTGGCACCGCCACTGACTTTGAGCATGTCATGTATCTGTTCTGTTCCTCAGTTTGTCCACCTGTAAAAGGTTATAATAATAGTGACCTGCCCGTAGCAGAGTGATGGAGCTTAGTTTATTAGTATCTGTAAAGCTTTGGAGATCCTTGTATAATGCTGGAATCTTCTGTCTAAGTGCAAAGTATAATATAATCTACCATTCCAATCATCTTCGGTATTTCTTTTACTATTACTGAAGGTATCTGTGTTAGAAGCAGGTCTTCCCTGACAGCCCAGTGTTTTTTCCTGTTTATCCCAGAAATGCAGTCAACCTCCTGTTTATTACAGCAGTCTGTTGTGTATGGCTTGATTGTGATATCACAGATGCAGTCCTATGGCTTCGCTGAAGGATCTGGTAGATGAAGGAGAAGATGAGCTGTGTGGGATAAAATACTTCTTTAGGTTAGCAATTGGCCTGAACCAAGCCTGCAGATCCAAAGACCCCTGATAGCTGGAGCATTCTAATCTGGATCTGATCAGGCCCATCTCTAGTTTCAGTGCATATCTGTATTTTAGTGAGTAAAAGTAGCAAGAGGAGCTAAAGGACACAGATGTGGGCTAACTCCTCTGCTGGTGTGAATCGGAGCGGCTCCATTTAAATCAATAAAGCTGTGCTGATTTATGCCGGTGGAGGATTTGGCTTCCCTGGAATTCTACGTTCAGTGCAACTTAAAGTTTTCACAAATATAGCAGTCTATCCTTAAAGGCTCCACCAGGCATAAAAATTCTACTGTACCACCCTAGGATTGTGGGGCTGTCGAATACTTTCTAAGGCATAGAAATGCTTCTTCCCCCCCTCCCCCGCCTTTTGCATGGAGAAAAAAAAACAGTTTGGGGTAAGCCTGTAAAGAAGGGAAAGTGATTCTGTCCCTTTAAAACAACCCTGACACACTACAGTGAGCTGCCTGTTCATTCCTAGAGGAGGTCAAATGGTCAAGTATCCAATTTATCCCTCTTCGCAGGTGTCGGAAGTTTGTGGTGCTGGACTCCACTGGGGACTGGGGGAGGGGAGGCTCACAGGGGCCAGATGTAGGAATTGTTCACAGCTGGGAGACTGCCGGGCTTTCCAAAAAGCACAGATTTTGATTAAGAAACTGGCAGATTGCAGGCAAGAAACACACACCAGCTCCCTTCTCTAGGTCTGGGGCTATGTATATGCACGGCAGACCAACACCAAAATTGGTTGTAACTAACGTTTTTGATCCAGTTGTCCCAACATCCATATGTTCCTTTGTTTTCTCATGGCCTCAGCCCTCTAGTCCAGGACACTGAGGCAGCAGGGGAAGCATGACCATGAGTTTTTACCAAATATCTAATTTATTAACCATAATGGTTAAAAAGGTACACTGCCCCCGCTCTTCTGCCCCAACTGTAGGAAGTGGCAATACATCAGCAATGGGGAAATGATGGGTGAATGCACTCACTCCACTGTACATTGCTGGATCATTTCCACCTTGCCAAAGTTGTCAGGAGGTGAGTAAGTGGGTGGGAGAAACAATACGAGAAAGAAGCTGCGAGCGGTCCATGCGTGCTTTCGTGGTAGAAGGGACCGATGATAAGCCACTTTCATTCAACAGTGTTGAAATATGTATGGTGCTTGTATTCAAAAATGAAGGCCTTTCTAGTTCATAAAAATTACCCCAAAATTCTCAGTGTGGCTACAGTGACCCAAACAGATGCGTTGTGTGGCATGATAGCGACACCACTGTATTTTGCACTGTGACAACACAGTAAAGAAATTGCAAAGTGGGTGCTGTTTCTGTTGTGTTTTCAAGGTTGTGAAGATGGGTATCACGGTATTTATTTGTAGAAGTTCTACAGAAGTTCTGTTCATGAGATGATGTAAAGTGAGCAGAGAAGTGGCTATGCTAATACCTGTGTTAGGCCTCTGAGCATGTGTAGCGTGAAGTAGGTCTGATGGTTATTGATTTGATATATGTACTGTGGAAGTGACCACATCACACAAGTGACCACATCAGTTAGGATGTGGAACCATGTGCTAGTGACCTGTACAAATATAGAGGAGGACATGTTCCCGGCACTAAAAGCTTTACTGCCTGCACAGCAAGGGTCAGACTACAGCTCAGCAAAAAGTCTGAGGTTGGCAGCTCTAGTTGTCTTTTCATTCAAAACGTTTTTTGACCTGCTCCCCATCCTTTTCCGAAGTTGCCTAAGCCAGCATGCTCCACCACTGCTGTCACGTTGTGGCTTTCCACTGCCCTACCCTGCCCAGCCCACAGGAATACTTGCAGGCTCAGTGTGAGCTATGTGTGTGCAGCGGGAGAAGTATCCAATCCAGTGGTGCTTGACCTGGCTGACAGCTCCAGCTCTCTGCTGTGGAGCAAGGTTCTGACCTCTACTGTAGGTCTCCTTGGGCTAGGAGCAGGGATTAGCATGTTTCCAAGGGCCTGAGCCATCTCCACGGGAGTTGGGCACTTGTGTGGTTACAAAAGTACCCATGGGCTTACTAAACACCGCAAAGTTCACCTGCCACACAGTCCGAAAGGCAATTTAAAAGCAAATGACTTCTGTCCTGGAGCAGAGGATAGAAGATACATCCAGACACTCTTACCACACACTATGTCCACTTCCACAAATCTATCAGGCAACAGAACCACCAAGAATTGCACTCACCAGAACACAGTAACAGTAGGAGATGGTTAACACATGACATGTGTCTTTATTCTTGAAAGAGGCTAGCATGGTTAGATGCTCTCTGGGAATAACAACTAAGGAGTCAGGCGCTAAGGCAGAAGTGGGCAGAGCTTGCTGGGGAGTGGGCATGGTTAGGGCAGCCGGGAGATGCACTGATTCACTGCATTTCTTCGGCAGCCTCTGTTGATGATGCTCTGGCAGAGATTAGGTTTCCACTGGGGAGGGACATTTTAGAGGGATAGTGGGTGGGGTTACCAGCCCCTGCCATCCCTGGAGTGAATTCTCATCAGGCCTGCCTGGTGCTGGAATTTGCTCTAGTGGGAGTGAACACAGCCCATTGTTAATAGAGATTTGGGATAGGTCTCACCATAAATATAGACACTGGATTTACTGATGGAAGAGGTCGGTGGTGATCTTTGTGTGCTTTATGGGTGCTTTTTGCTGTTTTGGTGGCATAAAGCACCCATGAACCCGCTGGATCTGACCATATGAAGATTCCCCCCACCCTCCCATCCTCCTTATACGGGGTGGCAATCAGTGAAAGAGGGTGTGACTGGGACATTTCTGTGCTCTGGTGGTCTACAACTACCAGAATGGTTCTCAAGGCCTTGAATTTAAATTCAGTAATTTAAAAGGGTGCCAGGCCCAGAGGGTGCAGCCGACAGTACTGAAGAAGCTAAGGCATGAAGTGGCTGAGCTTCTAACCAAATGAACAAAAATGCAATCTCTCACTTAATACAGCCACTGTTTGAGAGAACTGGAGGATTGCAAGTCTTGTACCTATATCTAAAGAAGGCTCTAAAGGTGATTTTGGGAATTATAGACCAGCATGCCTTACATCTGTACCTGGCAAATTGGTTGAAACTGTAATTAAAAACACAGTAACAAAAGGCTGGAGATCGTGATCTGATAGTGTCTAACCAGTACAGTTTCTGCGAAGGAAAGTTGTGCCTCACTAATCTCTTAAAATGTCTCGAACATTTGGATAGAGGAGGACGGGTTGATATAATTTATTTAAACTTTTAAAAAAATTTTTGATGAGGTCCTGCACAATGGCTACTAAAAAAGCTAAGTAGTTACTGAGTGAGAGGCAAAACAGGGTCACTGATCAAAACCTGGCAATTAGACAGAGATTAGGATTAAATGGTTAATATGCATCATGGCAAAAACTTAACATCAGGTTCATCAAGGTTCCATACCAGCTTCTGTGTTCATTAATATTTATTAATGATCTGGTAGTACCGAGGTAGTAAAATTTGCAGATGATAGTAATTTAAATTTGTCAGGATCAGAGAGAACAGTGAGGAACTTCAAAGAGACCTTAAATAGGCTAGGTGAATGGACAACATGATGGGAAATGAAATTTAATATTGATAAAGACAAAGTTATACACATTGGAGGGGAAAATCTAAATGCTTAGAACTCTGCTAAGTATATAAATTAACTGTATTAACTCAGGAAACTGATAAGGCAATAATTCTTCACATAAGGCATGATTAGACTGTGGAACTCATTGTGACAGGATGTATTTGAGGCCAAGAATTTAGGATGATTCAAAATGGGGTTGGACTTTTATGTGGATATCAAGAATATCCAGTTATCCCCATTAATGAAAACAAATTTTGCAAAGAATATTGAACATCGTGATTCACGGTTTATGTCAATCTCTAAGTATTAGAGCCCAGGATTAGATCTAATGCAGGAGGCAGATTACTCCACATCTGCCTATTGTGTGCTTCCTCTGAAGCATCTGGTTCTGGTTACTATTGGAGATAGGACACTGGAGTAGGTGGACCTTGGATCTGATTCAGTCTTGTAACTCCTATGTTGCTACGTTCTTCTTTATGCCACAGATAAGCCATGCAGCTGGATGGCCTCAGGATCTGAATGGGGGGCATAAAGTGAGGCATAGTCACCTTTGAAACCGCCCCCGCCCCGCGTGCGATCATGAGTTTTACTGAGCACATTTCAGATGCAGCCCAGGATCTGGGCACCTGTATGTGTGTGTGTGGTGTGTGCATTTCTTTATTTGCAAACTGCCTTAAAGTGGTGATAGAGTTAAATCCCTGAAATGCATATACAAACAAATCAAGCTTTCAGAACATTGACTAGAAGTCCTGTGCAGCTAGAAGGTCCACAGGGAATGCCATGAGGAATGCAGCAATCAGGTCATACGCTTACTATGTTAATAACTTTTTTGTCTGTATCTCAAGAAGGGTTTATTTTGGCAACTGTAGCAGTGTGAAAAGAAAACGAATGTTCCAGTCATACATATTGCATATCTTTCCTGATCTGCTGAGAGCTGCTCGGATGGGCTAGGGCAGGATCATTTTCCTGAGAACTAAATTCAGGCCTTTTCCTTCTATTTAGTAAGGCTCTGGGTGAAATTTATGGAAGTCAGCGAGAGATTCCCCAGCTATGACTAAGGGAAAATGGTCCTGGATGCCCAAACGGGCTTGAAAGCAGATCAGAAATGTGAGGACAGCTCTTTGCAAGTGGAGTCAATCCCAGGGGAAGGATTTGGGAGAGCTTTACAGTGAACCTAAGCTTTTGGCTTCTGTGCCAAAAAGGTGAGGTTTTATTACAATGGGATAACTAGCACAAGTTGGCTCTACTGCTGTAAAATCCTAGTGGAGACAAGGCACTCTCATTTTTGCTGTGAGGTATCTTGGGGAGGGTGGGGTAGTTTTGATCTGGCCAGCTACCTCATGTGAAAAGCTACAGAGTCTTGTTTCCTAGGACTTTACAGCAGGATAGCTACCATGTATTAATTATCCCCCTGTAATAACCACCGTCTTCTTTTTTTTCAGTGAAGACAAATCCTACATCTGGCAGACACCTGTCTGCCTTCAGCGATATGTAGCTTGAACCTGAAGAGTGTCTGCTAGAAATTGAGCAGATGGGACTGGTAAAGTATTTTTTACCAGAGAGGTACCCAGTCTTCAAAATACATGACTTGAATCCAAAGTCTGGAATTCAGAGATGCTGTTTTGGTACAATTCTTTAGTATGGGCAGCCAAAAACTCCAGACCTAGAAATGAATTTGCCTGAAATTCGGATGCTCAGATCTGGGGTTTTGGCCAGGAGCCCATTTTTACAGTACATATTGTCCTTGCTACTGTTTAGTGTGCTTATTAGCATTAGCACATGCTCATGAGCACACTAAACAGTATAATGTTCAGAATGATTTGTCAATTACTGTAGTGTAGAGGAAATATGCTGTGAACCATCTAGTGGGCCTTCCTGTATTCTGTTGGCAGAAGCCCACCGGAACTTAGCAGAGTAGCCTTGTGTCGATGTAGCTGGGCCCTGTCTGTCTTGTATTTAGCTAATAAACCCAGTTACATGGAACCCAGCTTGGTTCATTTGGTTTCTTCATATTCATAATATTGTATAAAGAGCAGACACAACAGCCATTTTATAGCAATGCTGGTATCTGAGATTATGTGGGAACAAACTGAATGCATTGAGTACAACTTGGATGGCGTGAATCCTTCCTTCTTCTTTTGTATGGCTTGGGTAGGTAGCAATGACTACAAATGAATATCTAAGTTTGATAGCCAGCACATTGCTACAGCAGTGAGCTGGCGAATGTCCTTCAGGCCCCCAGCAAAAGGGCGAAGGGGACACTCAGATATGATGTGCTCCATTGTTTGACTACAGTCGTATACAGGTGTTTGCCTCATTTTCCATTTAAACAGGGTTTGTCCACATCTCTCATGAGATGTTCTGATGTGATTCAATCTGCACCAGTCTCTCCGACATAAATCAAAACCCGGGGGTTCCTCAGCAGGGTCAGTGATGAGCTATGTGTTTTGAACTGTCAAAAT
This sequence comes from Natator depressus, assembly GCF_965152275.1. Taxonomy (NCBI): domain Eukaryota; kingdom Metazoa; phylum Chordata; order Testudines; family Cheloniidae; genus Natator; species Natator depressus. The sequence goes on from NC_134237.1 coordinate 123,266,232, forward strand.
GCTCCATGTGCCTCTCCGTAGACCCTCAGCATCGAAGTTGGGTGTGAGGGTCTTGATGCAGTTCCATAGAGGGATTTTAATCTCATCTTTGATAGGTTCTGCAGGTCATCGTTCAGCAGAATCCTCATGTTTGCAATCACATGGTTACGAAAGCGAGATGTCTGAGCAGCTCTTCTAATCTCTGGAGGATGGATGTGCAATAGGATTGGGAGCCAGTCAACAGCAATCAATTTGAGCATCCCTGACACTGTGCGCCTAGCATTATTGAGTTGAGTGTCAAGAAGTTGAGTGTGACTGCTGTGAGACTACACTGGCGCACAATATTCAGCTGCAGAATATACCAAGGCAATCGTTGCGGTTTGTAAGGTCTGTGGACAGGAGCCCCATGATGTTCTGGCCAATTTTCTGATAAGTGCGACACAAGACCTGACCTTATCATGGGTGTTCTCCAGGTGTTGTCGAAAGGTCAAACTACGGTCCAGTGTAACGCCAACATACTTTGGATTAGCCTTGTGGCTGACGCTCTCACCATAGAACTGCACATCAAGTTTGGTATTAGCCATTTTTTTGTTCAGATGGAAAGCAGTTCCTGATCCATTGTTTGACACTGAGGATAGGGGATCCAAATGGCTAATGTGAATAACTTCTTCCCTCTTTTGCTTTTATTTTCTTGCCAGGAAGCATTAACTTTCTTGTATGTTCAAATGTTGTGTGACAGTCAAGGTTGCTTGAGATAAAACAACTAACAATGCAAACATAAAACAATCTTGTAGTTCAACAACACAACAACCTATCCTCCACAATGTATGGTGCGGATAATCCTTAGCTAGACACATGTAACAGCATAGCACCCGGTACAATGATATGAAAAGAAAAGCCATCTCCTGTAAGCTCTCATTGAAAAAGCAATCCAAATTAATAGTTACACATACTATTTTTGTTGCAAAGTAGCATCTGAGCGCCCTGCAGATTTCTCTGCCCTTGTGTTTTTCAGTCTCTTTTTCCTAACAAAGGAACCAAGGTCTTAGGAGTGAAACAGGATCACTCCACATCATGTCCCTATCCACATGCCTACACCATGGAATCCCACTCAGAATAGCAGGATTCATGTAGCAGAGGACATATCTGTCTGCGTCCCAGCTCTCTTAAATGTGTCTGCTCTACCAAAGCAGACAGGGGTTGATCCAGAGCCCACTGAAGTTAGTTGAAAGACTCCCATTGTCTTCTCAGGCTTTTGAGTCAGGCTTATTGTGCTCATGTGCTGGGCAGCATTTGCCCCTAAATCTTCAAGGCAAAAGTTGATCTTTCCCATAAACAAGGGCGAAGCCCATGGAAGAAACATATTTCCATTTGCCCTCCCCAGCTCTACATTTCATAAATTGTTCCTAGGGGCTACCCTTGCCAAAACTATCGTGACTTGCATGTAGGTCAGCGGCATTTATTAGCCCTCAAACCTTGTTCCATGAGGAAGGCAATTCCTAGTTAAACAGACTCACTCATAACCTTCTTTTTTTAAAATATTTCCAACGGCATTCTACAGCTCGGGGCTTTACAAATATGGCTTCTTGAACACGGGAAGTCAGCAATCTGCTGGGGCCAAATCCTTTGGGCCACACCTGAATAACTATGGAGCAGCCATACTGATCCTTCCCTGGCCTTTAAGGCTCCTCTAGCCTCCCAGAATAATTAGTAAAGAACAATTAACAAAGAGGAAGGGTGTTTTCTTCTCTGAGGAGACTCTTGACTGTTAACGCTCACAACAATAAAATATTCTTTCAGCTGAAGTGTAACTCCAGCCGTGTTAAGAGTTTATTCCTTCCTGTGTTATGCACAGGCTTTGAAGAGCTGGGGGTAGATTGTGAAAGCCTAGATGTGCTGTAGATCTAACTGATACTTGAGAGAGCATTTGTGACATAATAGTGACTCGGCATTGCCGCTGGTTGCTGCTCAGGTAACTCTCATTGAGCGTTTGCCATCAGTTCACTCAGGTGTGTGTGTGTATGTTTTGCCTCTAGCAAATAAACAGAGGTGTCAACACTTCACAGCAGCCTTTTGGAAGAGGCTCAGTTAGCCTGCTGAAGACCTACTGTGAACATTTAGGGTGGAATTAACCCCTGTGCAGTGGCCCAGCCCAAGGCCCGTTCAATACTTTGGTCCAGTTGGGGCCTATTTTGAAAGTTGAAGTGGTGCACAGGTCTCATGCTGGCTCTCTGCATAAGGGTGAACCCATACTGAATTGGCTTCCTCCATGGCATGCAGGGGCTTTCCCATGTGTGGGGCCCCTGGCAGGGTTGAGGAGCAGTGTTGCAGAAGCAGCACCTCCATTCTGGCAGCATTCCCCTGGAGGTTCTAGGGACAAATCAGCCCCTCTGCACCCTGTTGCCCTGCAGCACCGTGTCTCACCTTGCCTGGAGATGTAGGGAAATGTTATCCGTTCAAACCTGACTTGTCTAAGTCATGCAAACTTCCTTTGGACTTCACGGGAATTCTGTGTGAATAATACAAACAGGCCTTTGCCCATCCGCAGGTTATTAAACGGAACAGAAAAACAGTATGGACTAGAACAGTTGTCCAGCATAGAGTTGGGGTTTTGCATTTTCCTCTGAAGCATCTGATTCTGGTTAGTGCTAGACAGGATAGTGGACTTAATGGACCTTGGGTCTGACCCATTCAGGCAGTTCCTATGTTTAGAGTGCTGATGGTTATACAATAGAAGAGGAAGAGTTTTCTCATAATCATTGCACAAACTTTATGTATGTTAAATAGGAAAAACCCCTAACCTCATTCAATTGACTGATCCTAATTAAGGCCCTAGTTCAGCAAGGCAATTAAGCATGTGTCAATTTAAGTCCCCCATCTGGGGGGACTTGCTAGAAGTTGGGCAAGTGCTTCACCATCTTGCTGAATAAAGGCCTAAATTTTTTGTTGTTCAGAAGGAACTCCCTATGCTAGAATAGGCACTGTGGGGTTTTTTGGCTTTTTTTAAAGGGTCAATTCTCCAGTCCTTACTCTGGCATCATTCCCATTGACATCAATATAGTCACCTGAAAGAGGACTCCTGCTTTATCCATTTCCCAGCAGTAAAGTAGCGATACCAAGGTCATGAACAAAGGACTCATTATAAAGTTGGCAGAGAAGATGCTGTAGTTTAAATATAAATAATCATGCACGCATTTAGGTACTGTTTAGTGGGTTTTCCCCCCTCCCACCCGTCATCCTTGCAATGTATAATAAATGGGTAATCATTCTTAATTCCCTTACTGGTGTTTTATATCTCAATAGGACATTAACTGCCAAGTAACTAATGCTCTGTGGACTGCTGGAACTACACACAAAAGTTATAAGAATGCTTGTGAAAAGCTTTATCTTGATCAATGTTTATACAAAGAAAGCCACTTAAAATAAGTTATTGCAAATATTAAAAAAAAAAAAAGTAAATCACCATGTTAACTGTAAACGATATCCCTGTGCATTGCTGAGTTATTTGTGTTCCTTCCTTGCAAAGATTTTCCTTTGTGGGCTCAGTGAAACTTCCCATCATTCCACTAAGCCTTGCAAGGGAATTTCTTTCTAACGACTGGGCAGAGCCGAAATGTAGCTCTGAAACACTACAAAAGTGGACTATTGCAAATGTTCAAAACACAACAAAAGTGGCCTGTGTGTTTGTGCTGACTTGAATTGAATGTTAATGCAAACTATATGGAGAAGGATTTAAACCACGATTTATTTGTCTGTTTTCTTGTATCGGCATCTATTTTATGAAGCACAAGTTTGGTTTCTAGTGGATTTCACTCAGATTGTGTATTTCATCGGTCTAGGAAGTGATGAATGATTAATCTTTAAAGGGCCACTGCCAAGATAATAAATCATAGATACTGTATCTATGCTACAAATATTACCTTTGTTTATCAGAAATAAGAGAATTTTAAAAAAATTCAAATTAATTTGACATTATTTAAGGCTGTCATTTTCATGTGTGTCTGTAGTCACTCTTTTTCTGATTTTCCTGAGCAGAATACTATTTGGGCTTCCTGCAGTGTAGGTGAATGGTAAAATGTAAACCCGTTTAATTCCAGTTTCTAAAAACGATTATGGAAACGTGTAGTCATTCGTGGCCAAATAGAAAATACATTTTAATGAACATTATTAAAATAACTGGAATACAAGACATGCTACTTGAAATCCTGGCACCACGGGAGTCAGTGGGGCCACGATTTCACCCACTGCATGCGTACATCTGTGTATGACAAGAAGAATGCCATTCTACTTCATGTGCAGAGAAAATAGTGTCATGTGTATCTCTGGTGTTAAAGGGGACACAAGGCAACTTAATTGCACTTCAGTCTGCAAATGTTTTCCATATTGTTGTTTCCAGAAGCATATATGAGTAATTTATCTAGCTAACATACTTCTATAGCCCCCGTTATTGTAGAATCTGAGTCCCTAGCCATCTTCAGTGCCCTTGTCTTCAACACCTGTGTGGGGTAAGGAAGTTCTGTTATCCCATTATACATTGGGAATCTAAGGTGCAGAGAGACAAAGCAATTTTCCCAAGGTCACAAAGAAGGTCTGTGGTGGAGCAGGGACTTGAATGTAGGTTTTCCCGAGTTGTAGGCTAGTGCCCTGACAGCTGGAACAGCTTTTTTCAGAACCTTCTTTAGGGTTTAAAAGACCTCCTGGACCAGCCTTGTATCAGAAAGCTTTGTTTACTTAGTGCATTTGAGTAAACTTTGTGCGCACCATGAATGCCTCCCTGAAGCAGATTGGATGCTGGAGACCAAGGGGACATAGGTGCTGGAACTAGGGGTGCTGGGGGTGCTGCCACGCCCCCTGGCTTGAAGTGGTTTCCAACATATACACAGGGTTTACAGTTTGGTTCAATGGCTCTCAGCACCCCCACTATACAAATTGTTCCAGCACCTCTACAAGGGGACACAGATGGGGGGCATTGGGTGGAGAAGTGTGTGTGTGTGTGTGTGTGTGATTCTGACTTCGGAAATGGGGAAAGCACACTCCCCCACCTCCCCGCAGGGACCTTGCTCATGGCATATTCCGTTGGATGAACAAACTTTCATTGGCTAAATCTACTAGCAGAATGCAGCAGAGTGTGTGTGTGGGGCAGAGTGTATGATGATTAGACAGAGAGGAAAGGAATACATTTAATCTGAATATGTAGTGGTGCCAACTCAAGCATTCAAAAATCATAAGATTGGCTTAAAAATAATGAGATTTTAAAAATGTGTACATTTGGGGTTCTGATTTGCCTTCTGGTTTCTGAAACTTTTGGGTGCATCTGAGTTTGTTTTTAAGCCCTTTCTCTCCAACTATGAAGGATAAAAAATATTACTTTTACAAAAAAAAATGAAAGCTGAGATTCCCACTTAATCACTTGACTCCAAGAGCTGGGGCTTTGAGGTAAACCCCAAATATCATGAGACTCGTAACAAAATTGCGAGAGAGGGCACCATTGAATACAAGAGGAGGCAAGGAAAGGGGATTGCTTTGAAAATGGCGGGTGGGAGGGAGAGAGCAAAACATGAAAAGAAATCTGAGGATGGAGGAAGAGAAAAAGAAATATAGTAAACCAGAGAGAGGAAGAAGAGAGGGGGAAAATAAGCCAAAACATACAGAGGATGGGAATGAATGGAGGGAGAAGGGAAAGTTAAGAACAAAAAGGTTAACTTATTTCTATGTAACGTACAGTTTAATGTCAAAATAAGAGCTGGGTAAATAATAGTCTTATAGCACTGTCCAGCCATAAGTCTCAAATGCTTTACACAGGAGGTCAGTATGAGTTTTCCCCTCTATATAATGGGGATAATGAGGCACAGAGAGGGGAAGTAGCTACCCGACATCACCCAAGATTTTCTGTGAATAGTTGCCTGATTTTTAAAATGAACGTGCTTAGGCCATGCTCATGTCCCCTTTGCACCCCACTGCTGTGAGCATCTGTGTGGCTGATTTCAGTGGCAGGAATTCATGCAGGAAGTACAGGTGTGAAGATTCAAGGAAATGAAATTTTAAATTCACACTGGAATCTCTGGCATGCTCTTCTTACTAAGAAATAGAAACAATACCATATGACTTATCTGGCCAACCACAACTAAGTAAGTTAAAGTAAACTAAGTAAGTTTAATACTCATTTGCTATTTGTATATTCACAGTAAAGCGTTGGCCACTGATCCATAATGTTAAAAATTTGCAAAATGTTAGGGGTGAATTTCACCCCTATGTAAAGATCAACCCCAAGGCCTGTGCACCTTAAACTCTGCAAACGGGGGCTTACTTGGGAGTTAAGTGGTGCACAAGTTGGCTACTGGCCCTCTGCACAGGGGTGAATTTCACATAAGAACATAACATAAGAATGGCCATTCTGGGTTAGACCAAAGGTCCATCGAGACCAGTACCCTGTCTTCCAGCAGTGACAAATGCCAGATGCTTCAGAGGGAATGAACAGAACAGGTAATCACCAAGTGATCCATCCCCTGTTGCCCATTCCCAGCTTCTGACAAACAGAGGCTAAGGACACCATCCCTGCCCATCCTGACTAATAGCTATTGATGGACCTATCCTCAATGATTTTTTCTAGTTCTTTTTTGAACCCTGTTATAGTCCTGGCCTTCACAACATCCTCTGGCAAGGAGTTCCACAGGTTGACTGTGCATTGTATGAAGAAATACTTCCTTTTGTTTGTTTTAATTTCATTTGGTGACCCCTAGTTCTTGTGTTATGAGAAGCAGTAAATAACACTTCCTTATTTACTTTCTCCACACCAGTCATGATTTTATAGACCTCTATCGTATCACACCTTATGAAAAGTCATCTTTTTTCCAAGCAGAAAAGCCCAGTTTTATTAATCTCTCCTCATATGAGGAGAGACCTATATGAAAGAGACAAGGTGGCTGAGGTAATAT